>NC_092718.1:73171676-73812764 GCF_047496885.1 Scyliorhinus torazame
GAGCGGGAGTAAGTAGGGGGAGAGCGGGAGAGAGTAGGGTAGAGCGGGAGAGAGTAGGGGAGAGCGGGAGTGAGTAGGGCGAGAGCGGGAGTGAGTAGGGGGAGAGTGGGAGTGAGTAGGGGGAGAGTGGGAGTGAGTAGGGGAGAGCGGGAGTGAGTAGGGGGAGAGTGGGAGTGAGTAGGGGAGAGCGGAAGTGAGTAGTGCGAGAGCGGGAGTGAGTAGGGAGAGAGCGGGAGTGAGTAGGGGAGAGCGGGAGTGAATAGGGCTAGAGCGGGAGTGAGTAAGGAGAGAGCGGGAGTGAGTAGGGGGAGAGCGGGAGTGAGTAGGGGGAGAGCGGGAGTGAGTAGGGGGAGAGCGGGAGTTAGTAGGGGCAGAGCGGGGGAGAGTAGGGGGAGAGCGGGAGAGAGTAGGGGGAGAGCGGGAGTGAGTAGAGGCAGAGAGCGGGAGTGAGTAGAGGGGGATTGGGAGTGAGTAGGGAGAGAGCGGGAGTGAGTAGAGGGAGAGAGCGGGAGTGAGTAGGGGGAGATTGGGAGTGAGAAGGGGGAGATTGGCAGTGAGCTGGGGGAGAGCGGGAGTGAGTATGGAGAGAGTTGGAGTGAGTAGGGGGAGAGCGGGAGTGAGTAGGGGGAGAGCGGGAGTGAGTGGGGGAGAGCGGGAGTGAGTGGGGGGAGAGCGGGAGTAAGTAGGGGGAGAGCGGGAGAGTAGGGCGAGAGCGGGAGTAGGGGGAGAGCGGGAGTGAGTGGGGGGAGAGCGGGAGTGAGAAGGGGAGAGCGGGAGTGAGTAGGGGGAGAGCGGGAGTGAGTAGGGCGATAGCGGGAGTGAGTAGAGGGAGAGCGGGAGTGAGTAGGGGGAGAGCGGGAGTGAGTAGGGGGAGAGTGGGAGTGAGTAGGGTGAGAGCGGGAGTGAGTAGGGCGAGAGCTGGAGTGAGTGGAGGGAGAGCGGGGAGTGAGTGGAGGGAGAGCGGGAGTGAGTAGGGGGAGAGCGTGAGTGAGTAGGGGGAGAGGGGGAGTGAGTAGGGGGAGAGAGGGAGTGAGTAGGACGAGAGCGGGAGTGAGTAGGGGAGAGTGGGAGTGAGTAGGGGAGAGTGGGAGTGAGTAGGGGAGAGCGGGAGTGAGTAGGGAGAGAGCGGGAGTGAGTAGGGGGAGAGTGGGAGTGAGTAGGGGAGAGCCGCAGTGAGTAGGGCGAGAGCGGGAGTGAGTAGAGGGAGAGCGGGAGTGAGTAGGGGAGAGCGGGAGTGAGTAGGGGGGAGAGCGGGAGTGAGTAGTGGGATAGAGCGGGAGTGAGTAGGGGGAGATTGGGAGTGAGTAGGAAGAGAGTGGGAGTGAGTAGGGGGAGAGCGGGAGTGAGTAGAGGCAGAGAGCGGGAGTGAGTAGAGGGGGATTGGGAGTGAGTAGGGAGAGAGCGGGAGTGAGTAGAGGGAGAGAGCGGGAGTGAGTAGGGGGAGATTGGGAGTGAGAAGGGCGAGAGCGGGAGTGAGTAGGGGGAGAGCGGGAGAGCAGGGCGAGAGCGGGAGTGAGTAGGGGAGAGTGGGATTGAGTAGAGGGAGAGCGGGAGTGAGTAGGGGGAGAGCGGGAGTGAGTAGGGGGAGAGTGGGAGTAAGTAGGGTGAGAGCGGGAGTGAGTAGGGCGAGAGCGGGAGTGAGTAGGGCGAGAGCGGGAGTGAGTAGGGCGAGAGCGGGAGTGAGTAGGGCGAGAGCGGGAGTGAGTAGGGGAGAGCGGGAGTGAGTAGAGGGAGTGCGGGAGTGAGTAGGGGGAGAGCGGGAGTGAGTAGGGGGAGAGCGGGAGTGAGTAGGGGGAGAGGGGGAGTGAGTAGCGGAGAGCGGGAGTGAGTAGGGCGAGAGCGGGAGTGAGTAGGGGAGAGCGGGAGTGAGTAGGGGAGAGTGGGAGTGATTAGGGGAGAGCGGGAATGAGTAGGGGGAGAGCGGGAGTGAGTAGGAGGAGAGCGGGAGTGAGTAGGAGGAGAGCGGGAGTGAGTAGAGGGAGAGCGTGAGTTAGTAGGGGGAGAGCGGGATGAGTAGGGGGAGAGCGGGAGTGAGAAGCGGCAGAGAGCGGGAGTGAGTAGGGGGAGATTGGGAGTGAGATGGGGGAGATTGGCAGTGAGCTGGGGAGAGCGGGAGTGAGTATGGAGAGAGTTGGAGTGAGTAGGGGGAGAGCGGGAGTGAGTGGGGGGAGAGCGGGAGTAAGTAGGGGGAGAGCGGGAGAGTAGGGCGAGAGCGGGAGTGAGTAGGGTGAGAGCGGGAGTGAGTGGGGGGAGAGCGGGAGTGAGTGGGGGGAGAGCGGGAGTGAGAAGGGGAGAGCGGGAGTGAGTAGGGGGAGAGCGGGAGTGAGTAGGGGGAGAGCGGGAGTAAGTAGGGGGAGAGCGGGAGAGAGTAGGGGAGAGCGGGAGAGAGTAGGGGAGAGCGGGAGTGAGTAGGGCGAGAGCGGGAGTGAGTAGGGGGAGAGTGGGAGTGAGTAGGGGGAGAGTGGGAGTGAGTAGGGCAGAGCGGGAGTGAGTAGGGGGAGAGTGGGAGTGAGTAGGGGAGAGCGGAAGTGAGTAGGGCGAGAGCGGGAGTGAGTAGGGAGAGAGCGGGAGTGAGTAGGGGAGAGCGGGAGTGAATAGGGCTAGAGCGGGAGTGAGTAAGGAGAGAGCGGGAGTGAGTAGGGGGAGAGCGGGAGTGAGTAGGGGGAGAGGGGGAGTGAGTAGAGGGAGAGGGGGAGTGAGTAGCGGAGAGCGGGAGTGAGTAGGGCGAGAGCGGGAGTGAGTAGGGCGAGAGCGGGAGTGAGTAGGGGAGAGTGGGAGTGAGTAGGGGAGAGTGGGAGTGATTAGGGGAGAGCAGGAATGAGTAGGGGGAGAGCGGGAGTGAGTAGGAGGAGAGCGGGAGTGAGTAGAGGGAGAGCGGGAGTTAGTAGGGGGAGAGCGGGGGAGAGTAGGGGGAGAGCGGGAGAGAGTAGGGGGAGAGCGGGAGTGAGTAGAGGCAGAGAGCGGGAGTGAGTAGAGGGGGATTGGGAGTGAGTAGGGAGAGAGCGGGAGTGAGTAGAGGGAGAGAGCGGGAGTGAGTGGGGGGAGAGCGGGAGTAAGTAGGGGGAGAGCGGGAGAGTAGGGCGAGAGCGGGAGTGAGTAGGGGGAGAGCGGGAGTGAGTGGGGGGAGAGCGGGAGTGAGTAGGGGGGAGAGCGGGAGTGAGTGGGGGGAGAGCGGGAGTAAGTAGGGGGAGAGCGGGAGAGTAGGGCGAGAGCGGGAGTGAGTAGGCGGAGAGCGGGAGTGAGTGGGGGGAGAGCGGGAGTGAGTGGGGGGAGAGCGGGAGTGAGAAGGGGAGAGCGGGAGTGAGTAGGGGGAGAGCGGGAGTGACTAGGGGGAGAGCGGGAGTAAGTAGGGGGAGAGCGGGAGAGAGTAGGGGAGAGCGGGAGAGAGTAGGGGAGAGCGGGAGTGAGTAGGGCGAGAGCGGGAGTGAGTAGGGGGAGAGTGGGAGTGAGTAGGGGGAGAGTGGGATTGAGTAGGGGAGAGCGGGAGTGAGTAGGGGGAGAGTGGGAGTGAGTAGGGGAGAGCGGAAGTGAGTAGGGCGAGAGCGGGAGTGAGTAGGGAGAGAGCGGGAGTGAGTAGGGGAGAGCGGGAGTGAATAGGGCTAGAGCGGGAGTGAGTAAGGAGAGAGCGGGAGTGAGTAGGGGGAGAGCGGGAGTGAGTAGGGGGAGAGCGGGAGTGAGTAGGGGGAGAGGGGGAGTGAGTAGCGGAGAGCGGGAGTGAGTAGGGCGAGAGCGGGAGTGAGTAGGGCGAGAGCGGGAGTGAGTAGGGGAGAGTGGGAGTGAGTAGGGGAGAGTGGGAGTGATTAGGGGAGAGCAGGAATGAGTAGGGGGAGAGCGGGAGTGAGTAGGAGGAGAGCGGGAGTGAGTAGAGGGAGAGCGGGAGTTAGTAGGGGGAGAGCGGGGGAGAGTAGGGGGAGAGCGGGAGAGAGTAGGGGGGAGAGCGGGAGTGAGTAGAGGCAGAGAGCGGGAGTGAGTAGAGGGGGATTGGGAGTGAGTAGGGAGAGAGCGGGAGTGAGTAGAGGGAGAGAGCGGGAGTGAGTAGGGGGAGATTGGGAGTGAGAAGGGGGAGATTGGCAGTGAGCTGGGGGAGAGCGGGAGTGAGTATGGAGAGAGTTGGAGTGAGTAGGGGGAGAGCGGGAGTGAGTAGGGGGAGAGCGGGAGTGAGTGGGGGGAGAGCGGGAGTGAGTGGGGGGAGAGCGGGAGTAAGTAGGGGGAGAGCGGGAGAGTAGGGCGAGAGCGGGAGTAGGGGGAGAGCGGGAGTGAGTGGGGGGAGAGCGGGAGTGAGAAGGGGAGAGCGGGAGTGAGTAGGGGGAGAGCGGGAGTGACTAGGGGGAGAGCGGGAGTGACTAGGGCTAGAGCGGGAGTGAGTAAGGAGAGAGTGGGAGTGAGTAGGGGGAGAGTGGGAGTGAGTAGGGGGAGAGCGGGTGTGAGTATGGGGAGAGTGGAAGTGAGTAGGGGGAGAGTGGAAGTGAGTAGGGTGAGAGCGGGAGTGAGTAGGGGGAGAGCGGGAGTGAGTAGGGGGAGAGCGGAAGTGAGTAGGGGGAGAGCGGGAGTGAGTTGGGGAGAGGGGGAGTGAGCAGGGAGAGAGCGGGAGTGAGTAGGGGGAGAGTGAGAGTGAGTAGGGGTGAGCGGGAGTGAGTAGGGGGAGAGTGGGAGTGAGTAGGTGGAGAGCGGGAGTGAGTGGGGGAGAGTGGGAGTGAGTAGGGCGAGAGCGGGAGTGAGTAGGGCGAGAGCGGGAGTGAGTAGGGGAGAGTGGGATTGAGTAGAGGGAGAGCGGGAGTGAGTAGCGGGAGAGCGGGAGTGAGTAGGGGGAGAGTGGGAGTGAGTAGGGTGAGAGCGGGAGTGAGTAGGGCGAGAGCTGGAGTGAGTAGGGGAGAGCGGGAGTGAGTGGAGGGAGAGCGGGAGTGAGTGGAGGGAGAGCGGGAGTGAGTAGGACGAGAGCGGGAGTGAGTAGGGGAGAGTGGGAGTGAGTAAGGGAGAGTGGGAGTGAATAGGGGAGAGCAGGAATGAGTAGGGGGAGAGCGGGAGTGAGTAGGAGGAGAGCGGGAGAGAGTAGGAGGAGAGCGGGAGTGAGTAGGAGGAGAGCGGGAGTGAGTAGAGGGTGAGCGGGAGTGAGTAGGGGGAGAGCGGGAGTGAGTAGGGGGAGAGCGGGAGTGAGTAGGGGGAGAGCGGGAGTGAGTAGAGTGAGACGGCAGTGAGTAGGGGGAGAGCGGGAGTGAGTAGGGGAGAGCGGGAGTGAGTAGGGGGAGAGTGGGAGTGAGTAGGGGGAGAGCGGGAGTGAGTAGGGAGAGAGTGGGTGTGAGTACGGGTAGAGGGGGAATGAGTAGGGGAGAGCGGGCGTGAGTAGGGGGGAGAGCGGGAGTGAGTAGGGGGAGAGCGGCAGTGAGTAGGGGGAGAGCGGGAGTGAGTAGGGGGGAGAGCGGGTGTGAGTAGGGGGAGAAGGGGAGTGAGTAGGGGAGAGCGGGAGTGAGTAGGGAGAGAGCGGGAGTGAGTAGGGAGAGTGCGGGAGTGAGTAGGGGAGTGCGGGAGTGAGTAGGGGAGTGCGGGAGTGAGTAGGGGAGTGCGGGAGTGAGTAGGGGAGTGCGGGAGTGAGTAGGGGAGTGCGGGAGTGAGTAGGGGGAGAGCGGGAGTGAGTAGTGGAGAGCGGGAGTGAGTAGGGGGAGACCGGGAGTGAGTAGGGGGAGAGTGGGAGTGAGTAGGGAGAGAGCGGGAGTGAGTAGGGAGAGAGTGGGAGAGAGTAGGGGAGTGCGGGAGTGAGTAGGGGAGTGCGGGAGTGAGTAGGGGGAGAGCGGGAGTGAGTAGGAGGAGAGCGGGAGTGAGTAGAGGGAGAGCGTGAGTTAGTAGCGGGAGAGTAGGGCGAGAGCGGGAGTGAGTGGGGGGAGAGCGGGAGTGAGAAGGGGAGAGCGGGAGTGAGTAGGGGGAGAGCGGGAGTGACTAGGGGGAGAGCGGGAGTGAGTGGGGGAGAGCGGGAGTGAGTGGGGGGAGAGCGGGAGTAAGTAGGGGGAGAGCGGGAGAGAGTAGGGGAGAGCGGGAGAGAGTAGTGGAGAGCGGGAGTGAGTAGGGCGAGAGCGGGAGTGAGTAGGGCGAGAGCGGGAGTGAGTAGGGGGAGAGTGGGAGTGAGTAGGGGGAGAGTGGGAGTGAGTAGGGGGAGAGTGGGAGTGAGTAGGGGGAGAGTGGGAGTGAGTAGGGGAGAGCGGAAGTGAGTAGGGCGAGAGCGGAAGTGAGTAGTGCGAGAGCGGGAGTGAGTAGGGAGAGAGCGGGAGTGAGTAGGGGAGAGCGTGAGTGAATAGGGCTAGAGCGGGAGTGAGTAAGGAGAGAGCGGGAGTGAGTAGGGGGAGAGTGGGAGTGAGTAGGGGGAGAGCGGGAGTGAGTAGGGGGAGAGGGGGAGTGAGTAGCGGAGAGCGGGAGTGAGTAGGGCGAGAGCGGGAGTTAGTAGGGGAGAGTGGGAGTGAGTAGGGGAGAGTGGGAGTGATTAGGGGAGAGCAGGAATGAGTAGGGGGGAGAGCGGGAGTGAGTAGGAGGAGAGCGGGAGTGAGTAGAGGGAGAGTGGGAGTTAGTAGGGGGAGAGCAGGAGTTAGTAGGGGGAGAGCGGAAGTTAGTAGGGGGAGAGCGGGAGAGAGTAGGGGGAGAGCGGGAGTGAGTAGAGGCAGAGAGCGGGAAGTGAGTAGAGGGGGATTGGGAGTGAGTAGGGAGAGAGCGGGAGTGAGTAGAGGGAGAGAGCGGGAGTGAGTAGGGGGAGATTGGGAGTGAGAAGGGGGAGATTGGCAGTGAGCTGGGGTAGAGCGGGAGTGAGTATGGAGAGAGTTGGAGTGAGTAGGGGGAGAGCGGGAGTGAGTAGGGGGAGAGCGGGAGTGAGTGGGGGAGAGCGGGAGTGAGTGGGGGGAGAGCGGGAGTAAGTAGGGGGAGAGCGGGAGAGTAGGGCGAGAGCGGGAGTAGGGGGAGAGCGGGAGTGAGTGGGGGGAGAGCGGGAGTGAGAAGGGGGAGAGCGGGAGTGAGTAGGGGGAGAGCGGGAGTGACTAGGGGGGAGAGCGGGAGTGAGTGGGGGGAGAGCGGGAGTAAGTAGGGGGAGAGCGGGAGAGAGTAGGGGAGAGCGGGAGTGAATAGGGCTAGAGCGGGAGTGAGTAAGGAGAGAGTGGGAGTGAGTAGGGGGAGAGTGGGAGTGAGTAGGGGGAGAGCGGGTGTGAGTATGGGGAGAGTGGAAGTGAGTAGGGGGAGAGCGGGAGTGAGTAGGGGGAGAGTGGAAGTGAGTAGGGGGAGAGTGGAAGTGAGTAGGGGGAGAGCGGCAGTGAGTTGGGAGAGAGCAGGAGTGAGTAGGGGGAGAGTGGGAGTGAGTAGGGGAGAGCGCGAGTGAGTAGGGCGAGAGCGGGAGTGAGTAGGGGGAGAGTGGGAGTAGGGGAGAGCGGGAGTGAGTAGGGGGAGAGTGGGAGTGAGTAGGGGAGAGCGGGAGTGAGTAGTACGAGAGCGGGAGTGAGTAGGGGAGAGTGGGAGTGAGTAGGGGAGAGTGGGAGTGAGTAGGGGAGAGTGGGAGTGAATAGGGGAGAGCAGGAATGAGTAGGGGGAGAGCGGGAGTGAGTAGGAGGAGAGCGGGAGTGAGTAGAGGGTGAGCGGGAGTGAGTAGGGGGAGAGCGGGAGTGAGTAGGGGGAGAGCGGGAGTGAGTAGGGGGAGAGCGGGAGTGAGTAGGGGGAGAGCGGGAGTGAGTAGAGTGAGACGGCAGTGAGTAGGGGGAGAGCGGGAGTGAGTAGGGGAGAGCGGGAGTGAGTAGGGGTAGAGGGGGAATGAGTAGGGGAGAGCGGGCGTGAGTAGGGGGAGAGTGGGAGTGAGTAGGGGAGAGTGGGAGTGTGTAGGGGGAGAGCGGGAGTGAGTAGGGGGAGAGCGGGAGTGAGTAGGGGGAGAGCGGGAGTGAGTAGGGGGAGAGCGGGTGTGAGTAGGGGGAGAGGGGGAGTGAGTAGGGGGAGAGGGGGAGTGAGTAGGGGAGAGCGGGAGTGAGTAGGGAGAGAGCGGGAGTGAGTAGGGAGAGAGTGGGAGTGAGTAGGGGAGTGCGGGAGTGAGTAGGGGAGTGCGGGAGTGAATAGGGGGAGAGCGGGAGTGAGTAGTGGAGAGCGGGAGTGAGTAGGGGGAGACCAGGAGTGAGTAGGGGGAGAGTGGGAGTGAGTAGGGAGAGAGCGGGAGTGAGTAGGGAGAGAGTGGGAGTGAGTAGGGGAGTGCGGGAGTGAGTAGGGGAGTGCGGGAGTGAGTAGGGGGAGAGCGGGAGTGAGTAGGGGGAGAGCGGGAGTGAGTAGCGGGAGAGTGGGAGTGAGTAGGGGGAGAGCGGGAGTGAGTAGGGGGAGAGTGGGAGTGAGTAGCGGGAGAGTGGGAGTGAGTAGGGGGAGAGCGGGAGTGAGTAGGGGGAGAGCGGGATAGAGTAGGGAGAGAGCGGGAGTGAGTAAGGAGAGAGCGGGAGTGAGTAGGGGGGAGAGTGGGAGTGAGTAGGGGGAGAGTGGGAGTGAGTAGGGGGAGAGCGGGAGTGAGTAGGGGAGAGTGGAAGTGAGTAGGGGGAGAGTGGAAGTGAGAAGGGGGAGAGCGGGAGTGAGTTGGGAGTGAGCGGGAGTGAGTAGGGGGAGAGTGGGAGTGAGTAGGGGAGAGCGGGAGTGAGTAGGGCGAGAGCGGGAGTGAGTAGGGGGAGAGTGGGAGTAGGGGAGAGCGGGAGTGAGTAGGGGGAGAGTGGGAGTGAGTAGGGGAGAGTGGCATTGAGTAGAGAGAGAGCGGGAGTGAGTAGGGGGAGAGCGGGAGTGAGTAGGGGGAGAGCGGGAGTGAGTAGGGGGAGAGTGGGAGTGAGTAGGGTGAGAGCGGGAGTGAGTAGGGTGAGAGCGGGAGTGAGAAGGGCGAGAGCGGGAGTGAGTAGGGGAGAGCGGGAGTGAGCAGAGGGAGAGCGGGAGTGAGTAGGGGGAGAGCGGGAGTGAGTAGGGGGAGAGTGGGAGTGAGTAGGGGAGAGCGGGAGTGAGTAGGGCGAGAGCGGGAGTGAGTAGGGGGAGAGTGGGCGTGAGTAGGGTGAGAACGGGAGTGAGTAGGGGGAGAGCGGGAGTGAGTAGGGGGAGAGCGGGAGTGAGTAGGGGGAGAGCGGGAGTGAGTAGGGGGAGAGCGGGAGTGAGTAGGGGGAGAGCGGGAGTGAGTAGGGGGAGAGCGGGAGTGAGTAGGGGGAGAGCGGGAGTGAGTAGGGGGAGAGCGTGAGTGAGTAGGGGGAGAGGGGGAGTGAGTAGCGGAGAGCGGGCGTGAGTAGGACGAGAGCGGGAGTGAGTAGGGGAGAGTGGGAGTGAGTAGGGGAGAGTGGGAGTGAATAGGGGAGAGCAGGAATGAGTAGGGGGAGAGCGGGAGTGAGTAGGAGGAGAGCGGGAGTGAGTAGAGGGAGAGCGGGAGTGAGTAGAGGGAGAGCGGGAGTGAGTAGAGGGAGAGCGGGAGTGAGGAGGGGGAGAGCGGGAGTGAGTAGGGGGAGAGAGGGAGTGAGTAGGGGGAGAGCGGGAGTGAGTAGAGGGAGACGGCAGTGAGTAGGGGGAGAGCGGGAGTGAGAAGGGGAGAGCGGGAGTGAGTAGGGGGAGAGTGGGAGTGAGTAGGGGGAGAGCGGGAGTGAGTAGGGAGAGAGTGGGTGTGAGTAGGGGGAGAGGGGGAATGAGTAGGGGAGAGCGGGCGTGAGTAGGGGGAGAGTGGGAGTGAGTAGGGGAGAGTGGGAGTGTGTAGGGGGAGAGCGGGAGTGAGTAGGGGGAGAGCGGGAGTGAGTAGGGGGAGAGCGGGAGTGAGTAGGGGGAGAGCGGGAGTGAATAGGGGGAGAGCGGGAGTGAATAGGGGGAGAGCGGGTGTGAGTAGGGGGAGAGGGGGAGTGAGTAGGGGAGAGCGGGAGTGAGTAGGGAGAGAGCGGGAGTGAGTAGGGAGAGAGTGGGAGTGAGTAGGGGAGTGCGGGAGTGAGTAGGGGAGTGCGGGAGTGCGTAGGGGAGTGCGGGAGTGAGTAGTGGAGAGCGGGAGTGAGTAGGGGGAGACCGGGAGTGAGTAGGGGGAGAGTGGGAGTGAGTAGCGGGAGAGTGGGAGTGAGTAGGACGAGAGCGGGAGTGAGTAGGCGAGAGTGGGAGTGAGTAGGGGAGAGTGGGAGTGAATAGGGGAGAGCAGGAATGAGTAGGGGGAGAGCGGGAGTGAGTAGGAGGAGAGCGGGAGTGAGTAGAGGGAGAGCGGGAGTGAGTAGAGGGAGAGCGGGAGTGAGTAGAGGGAGAGCGGGAGTGAGGAGGGGGAGAGCGGGAGTGAGTAGGGGGAGAGCGGGAGTGAGTAGGGGGAGAGCGGGAGTGAGTAGAGGGAGACGGCAGTGAGTAGGGGGAGAGCGGGAGTGAGTAGGGGAGAGCGGGAGTGAGTAGGGGGAGAGTGGGAGTGAGTAGGGGGAGAGCGGGAGTGAGTAGGGAGAGAGTGGGTGTGAGTAGGGGGAGAGGGGGAATGAGTAGGGGAGAGCGGGCGTGAGTAGGGGGAGAGTGGGAGTGAGTAGGGGAGAGTGGGAGTGTGTAGGGGGAGAGCGGGAGTGAGTAGGGGGAGAGCGGGAGTGAGTAGGGGGAGAGCGGGAGTGAGTAGGGGGAGAGCGGGAGTGAGTAGGGGGAGAGCGGGAGTGAATAGGGGGAGAGCGGGTGTGAGTAGGGGGAGAGGGGGAGTGAGTAGGGGAGAGCGGGAGTGAGTAGGGAGAGAGCGGGAGTGAGTAGGGAGGGAGTGGGAGTGAGTAGGGGAGTGCGGGAGTGAGTAGGGGAGTGCGGGAGTGAGTAGGGGAGTGCGGGAGTGAGTAGTGGAGTGCGGGAGTGAGTAGGGGGAGACCGGGAGTGAGTAGCGGGAGAGTGGGAGTGAGTAGCGGGAGAGTGGGAGTGAGTAGGGGGAGAGCGGGAGTGAGCAGGGGGTGAGCGGGAGTGAGTAGGGGAGAGCGGGAGTGAGTAGGGGAGTGCGGGAGTGAGTAGTGGAGTGCGGGAGTGAGTAGGGGGAGACCGGGAGTGAGTAGCGGGAGAGTGGGAGTGAGTAGCGGGAGAGTGGGAGTGAGTAGGGGGAGAGCGGGAGTGAGCAGGGGGTGAGCGGGAGTGAGTAGGGGGAGAGTGGGAGTGAGTAGCGGGAGAGTGGGAGTGAGTAGGGGGAGAGCGGGAGTGAGTAGGGGGAGAGCGGGATAGAGTAGGGAGAGAGCGGGAGTGAGTAAGGAGAGAGCGGGAGTGAGTAGGGGGAGAGTGGGAGTGAGTAGGGGGAGAGTGGAGTGAGTAGGGGGAGAGCGGGAGTGAGTAGGGGAGAGTGGAAGTGAGTAGGGGGAGAGTGGAAGTGAGAAGGGGGAGAGCGGGAGTGAGTTGGGAGTGAGCGGGAGTGAGTAGGGGGAGAGTGGGAGTGAGTAGGGGAGAGCGGGAGTGAGTAGGGCGAGAGCGGGAGTGAGTAGGGGGAGAGTGGGAGTAGGGGAGAGCGGGAGTGAGTAGGGGGAGAGTGGGAGTGAGTAGGGGAGAGTGGCATTGAGTAGAGAGAGAGCGGGAGTGAGTAGGGGGAGAGCGGGAGTGAGTAGGGGGAGAGCGGGAGTGAGTAGGGGGAGAGTGGGAGTGAGTAGGGTGAGAGCGGGAGTGAGTAGGGTGAGAGCGGGAGTGAGAAGGGCGAGAGCGGGAGTGAGTAGGGGAGAGCGGGAGTGAGCAGAGGGAGAGCGGGAGTGAGTAGGGGGAGAGCGGGAGTGAGTAGGGGGAGAGTGGGAGTGAGTAGGGGAGAGCGGGAGTGAGTAGGGCGAGAGCGGGAGTGAGTAGGGGGAGAGTGGGCGTGAGTAGGGTGAGAACGGGAGTGAGTAGGGGGAGAGCGGGAGTGAGTAGGGGGAGAGCGGGAGTGAGTAGGGGGAGAGCGGGAGTGAGTAGGGGGAGAGCGGGAGTGAGTAGGGGGAGAGCGGGAGTGAGTAGGGGGAGAGCGGGAGTGAGTAGGGGGAGAGCGGGAGTGAGTAGGGGGAGAGCGTGAGTGAGTAGGGGGAGAGGGGGAGTGAGTAGCGGAGAGCGGGCGTGAGTAGGACGAGAGCGGGAGTGAGTAGGGGAGAGTGGGAGTGAGTAGGGGAGAGTGGGAGTGAATAGGGGAGAGCAGGAATGAGTAGGGGGAGAGCGGGAGTGAGTAGGAGGAGAGCGGGAGTGAGTAGAGGGAGAGCGGGAGTGAGTAGAGGGAGAGCGGGAGTGAGTAGAGGGAGAGCGGGAGTGAGGAGGGGGAGAGCGGGAGTGAGTAGGGGGAGAGCGGGAGTGAGTAGGGGGAGAGCGGGAGTGAGTAGAGGGAGACGGCAGTGAGTAGGGGGAGAGCGGGAGTGAGAAGGGGAGAGCGGGAGTGAGTAGGGGGAGAGTGGGAGTGAGTAGGGGGAGAGCGGGAGTGAGTAGGGAGAGAGTGGGTGTGAGTAGGGGGAGAGGGGGAATGAGTAGGGGAGAGCGGGCGTGAGTAGGGGGAGAGTGGGAGTGAGTAGGGGAGAGTGGGAGTGTGTAGGGGGAGAGCGGGAGTGAGTAGGGGGAGAGCGGGAGTGAGTAGGGGGAGAGCGGGAGTGAGTAGGGGGAGAGCGGGAGTGAATAGGGGGAGAGCGGGAGTGAATAGGGGGAGAGCGGGTGTGAGTAGGGGGAGAGGGGGAGTGAGTAGGGGAGAGCGGGAGTGAGTAGGGAGAGAGCGGGAGTGAGTAGGGAGAGAGTGGGAGTGAGTAGGGGAGTGCGGGAGTGAGTAGGGGAGTGCGGGAGTGCGTAGGGGAGTGCGGGAGTGAGTAGTGGAGAGCGGGAGTGAGTAGGGGGAGACCGGGAGTGAGTAGGGGGAGAGTGGGAGTGAGTAGCGGGAGAGTGGGAGTGAGTAGGACGAGAGCGGGAGTGAGTAGGCGAGAGTGGGAGTGAGTAGGGGAGAGTGGGAGTGAATAGGGGAGAGCAGGAATGAGTAGGGGGAGAGCGGGAGTGAGTAGGAGGAGAGCGGGAGTGAGTAGAGGGAGAGCGGGAGTGAGTAGAGGGAGAGCGGGAGTGAGTAGAGGGAGAGCGGGAGTGAGGAGGGGGAGAGCGGGAGTGAGTAGGGGGAGAGCGGGAGTGAGTAGGGGGAGAGCGGGAGTGAGTAGAGGGAGACGGCAGTGAGTAGGGGGAGAGCGGGAGTGAGTAGGGGAGAGCGGGAGTGAGTAGGGGGAGAGTGGGAGTGAGTAGGGGGAGAGCGGGAGTGAGTAGGGAGAGAGTGGGTGTGAGTAGGGGGAGAGGGGGAATGAGTAGGGGAGAGCGGGCGTGAGTAGGGGGAGAGTGGGAGTGAGTAGGGGAGAGTGGGAGTGTGTAGGGGGAGAGCGGGAGTGAGTAGGGGGAGAGCGGGAGTGAGTAGGGGGAGAGCGGGAGTGAGTAGGGGGAGAGCGGGAGTGAGTAGGGGGAGAGCGGGAGTGAATAGGGGGAGAGCGGGTGTGAGTAGGGGGAGAGGGGGAGTGAGTAGGGGAGAGCGGGAGTGAGTAGGGAGAGAGCGGGAGTGAGTAGGGAGGGAGTGGGAGTGAGTAGGGGAGTGCGGGAGTGAGTAGGGGAGTGCGGGAGTGAGTAGGGGAGTGCGGGAGTGAGTAGTGGAGTGCGGGAGTGAGTAGGGGGAGACCGGGAGTGAGTAGCGGGAGAGTGGGAGTGAGTAGCGGGAGAGTGGGAGTGAGTAGGGGGAGAGCGGGAGTGAGCAGGGGGTGAGCGGGAGTGAGTAGGGGAGAGCGGAAGTGAGTAGGGGCAGAGCGGGAGTGAGTAGGGGCAGAGCGGGAGTGAGTAGGGGGAGAGCGGGAGTGAGTAGGGGGAGAGCGGGAGTGAGTAGGGGGAGAGCGGGAGTGAGTATGGGGAGAGCGGGAGTGATTAGGGCGAGAGCGGGAGTGAGGAGGGGGAGAGCGGGAGTGAGTAGGGGAGAGCGGGAGTGAGTAGGGGAGAGCGGGAGTGAGTAGGGGGAGAGCGGGAGTGAGTACGGGGAGAGCGGGAGTGAGTAGGGGCAGAGCGGGAGTGAGTAGGGGGAGAGCGGGAGTGAGTATGGAGAGAGCGGGAGTGAGTAGGGGGAGAGAGCGGGAGTGGGTAGGGGGAGAGCGGGAGTGAGTAGGGGGAGAGCGGGAGTGAGGAGGGGGAGAGATTGGGAGTGAGTAGGTGGAGATTGGGAGTGAGTAGGGAGAGAGTGGGAGTGAGTAGGGGGAGACCGGGAGTGAGTTGGGGGAGAGCGGGTGTGAGGAGACGCAGAGAGCGGCAGTGAGTAGGGGGAGAGTGGGAGTGAGTAGGGGGAGAGTGGGAGTGAGTAGGGGGAGAGTGGGAGTGAGTAGGGGGAGAGTGGGAGTGAGTAGGGGAGAGCGGGAGTGAGTAGGGGGAGAGTGGGAGTGAGTAGGGGAGAGCGGAAGTGAGTAGGGCGAGAGCGGGAGTGAGTAGGGAGAGAGCGGGAGTGAGTAGGGGAGAGCGGGTGTGAATAGGGCTAGAGCGGGAGTGAGTAAGGAGAGAGCGGGAGTGAGTAGGGGGAGAGCGGGAGTGAGTAGGGGGAGAGTGGAAGTGAGTAGGGGGAGAGTGGAAGTGAGTAGGGGGAGAGCGGGAGTGAGTTGGGAGAGAGCGGGAGTGAGTAGGGGGAGAGTGGGAGTGAGTAGGGGAGAGCGCGAGTGAGTAGGGCGAGAGCGGGAGTGAATAGGGGGAGAGTGGGAGTAGGGGAGAGTGGGAGTGAGTGGGGGGAGAGTGGGAGTGAGTAGGGGAGAGCGGGAGTGAGTAGGGGGAGTGCGAGAGTGAGTAGGGGAGAGGGGGAGTGAGTAGAGAGATAGCGGGAGTGAGTAGGGGGAGAGCGGGAGTGAGTAGGAGTGAGCGGGAGTGAGTAGGGGGAGAGTGGGAGTGAGTAGGGGGAGAGCGGGAGTGAGTGGGGGAGAGTGGGAGTGAGTAGGGCGAGAGCGGGAGTGAGTAGGGGAGAGTGGGATTGAGTGAGAGAGAGCGGGAGTGAGTAGGGGGAGAGCGGGAGTGAGTAGGGGGAGAGTGGGAGTGAGTAGGGTGAGAGCGGGAGTGAGTAGGGTGAGAGCGGGAGTGAGTAGGGCGAGAGCGGGAGTGAGTAGGGGAGAGCGGGAGTGAGTAGGGGAGAGCGGGAGTGAGTAGAGGGAGAGCGGGAGTGAGTAGGGGGAGAGCGGGAGTGAGTAGGGGGAGAGTGGGAGTGAGTAGGGGAGAGCGGAAGTGAGTAGGGCGAGAGCGGGAGTGAGTAGAGAGAGAGCGGGAGTGAGTAGGGGAGAGCGGGTGTGAATAGGGCTAGAGCGGGAGTGAGTAAGGAGAGAGCGGGAGTGAGTAGGGGGAGAGCGGGAGTGAGTAGGGGGAGAGTGGAAGTGAGTAGGGGGAGAGTGGAAGTGAGTAGGGGGAGAGCGGGAGTAAGTTGGGAGAGAGCGGGAGTGAGTAGGGGGAGAGTGGGAGTGAGTAGGGGAGAGCGCGAGTGAGTAGGGCGAGAGCGGGAGTGAATAGGGGGAGAGTGGGAGTAGGGGAGAGTGGGAGTGAGTGGGGGGAGAGTGGGAGTGAGTAGGGGAGAGCGGGAGTGAGTAGGGGGAGTGCGAGAGTGAGTAGGGGAGAGGGGGAGTGAGTAGAGAGATAGCGGGAGTGAGTAGGGGGAGAGCGGGAGTGAGTAGGAGTGAGCGGGAGTGAGTAGGGGGAGAGTGGGAGTGAGTAGGGGGAGAGCGGGAGTGAGTGGGGGAGAGTGGGAGTGAGTAGGGCGAGAGCGGGAGTGAGTAGGGGAGAGTGGGATTGAGTAGAGAGAGAGCGGGAGTGAGTAGGGGGAGAGCGGGAGTGAGTAGGGGGAGAGTGGGAGTGAGTAGGGTGAGAGCGGGAGTGAGTAGGGTGAGAGCGGGAGTGAGTAGGGCGAGAGCGGGAGTGAGTAGGGGAGAGCGGGAGTGAGTAGGGGAGAGCGGGAGTGAGTAGGGGAGAGCGGGAGTGAGTAGAGGGAGAGCGGGAGTGAGTAGGGGGAGAGCGGGAGTGAGTAGGGGGAGAGCGGGAGTGAGTAGGGGAGAGCGGGAGTGAGTAGGGCGAGAGCGGGAGTGAGTAGGGGGAGAGGGGGAGTGAGTAGCGGAGAGCGGGAGTGAGTAGGGCGAGAGCGGGAGTGAGTAGGGGAGAGCGGGAGTGAGTGGGGGAGAGTGGGAGTGATTAGGGGAGAGCAGGAATGAGTAGGGGGAGAGAGGGAGTGAGTAGGGGGAGAGAGGGAGTGAGTAGGGGGAGAGAGGGAGTGAGTATGGGGAGAGAGGGAGTGAGTAGGGGGAGAGAGGGTGTGAGTAGGGGGAGAGCGGGAGTGAGTAGGGAGAGAGGGGGAGTGAGCAGGGGGCGAGCGGGAGTGAGTAGGGGGAGAGTGGGAGTGAGTAGGGGAGAGTGGGAGTGAGTAGGGGGCGAGCGGGAGTGAGTAGGGGGAGAGTGGGAGTGAGTAGGGGAGAGTGGGAGTGAGTAGGGGACGAGTGGGAGTGAGTGGGAAGAGAGCGGGAGTGAGTAGGGGGAGAGTGGGAGTGAGTAGGGGGAGAGCGGGAGTGAGTAGGGGGAGATTGGGAGTGAGTAGGGATAGAGTGGAAGTGTGTAGGGGGAGACCGGGAGTGAGTAGGGGGAGAGCGGGAGTGAATAGGGGGAGAGCGGGTGTGAGTAGGGGGAGAGGGGGAGTGAGTAGGGGAGAGCGGGAGTGAGTAGGGAGAGAGCGGGAGTGAGTAGGGAGGGAGTGGGAGTGAGTAGGGGAGTGCGGGAGTGAGTAGGGGAGTGCGGGAGTGAGTAGGGGAGTGCGGGAGTGAGTAGTGGAGTGCGGGAGTGAGTAGGGGGAGACCGGGAGTGAGTAGCGGGAGAGTGGGAGTGAGTAGCGGGAGAGTGGGAGTGAGTAGGGGGAGAGCGGGAGTGAGCAGGGGGTGAGCGGGAGTGAGTAGGGGAGAGCGGAAGTGAGTAGGGGCAGAGCGGGAGTGAGTAGGGGCAGAGCGGGAGTGAGTAGGGGGAGAGCGGGAGTGAGTAGGGGGAGAGCGGGAGTGAGTAGGGGGAGAGCGGGAGTGAGTATGGGGAGAGCGGGAGTGATTAGGGCGAGAGCGGGAGTGAGGAGGGGGAGAGCGGGAGTGAGTAGGGGAGAGCGGGAGTGAGTAGGGGAGAGCGGGAGTGAGTAGGGGGAGAGCGGGAGTGAGTACGGGGAGAGCGGGAGTGAGTAGGGGCAGAGCGGGAGTGAGTAGGGGGAGAGCGGGAGTGAGTATGGAGAGAGCGGGAGTGAGTAGGGGGAGAGAGCGGGAGTGGGTAGGGGGAGAGCGGGAGTGAGTAGGGGGAGAGCGGGAGTGAGGAGGGGGAGAGATTGGGAGTGAGTAGGTGGAGATTGGGAGTGAGTAGGGAGAGAGTGGGAGTGAGTAGGGGGAGACCGGGAGTGAGTTGGGGGAGAGCGGGTGTGAGGAGACGCAGAGAGCGGCAGTGAGTAGGGGGAGAGTGGGAGTGAGTAGGGGGAGAGTGGGAGTGAGTAGGGGGAGAGTGGGAGTGAGTAGGGGGAGAGTGGGAGTGAGTAGGGGAGAGCGGGAGTGAGTAGGGGGAGAGTGGGAGTGAGTAGGGGAGAGCGGAAGTGAGTAGGGCGAGAGCGGGAGTGAGTAGGGAGAGAGCGGGAGTGAGTAGGGGAGAGCGGGTGTGAATAGGGCTAGAGCGGGAGTGAGTAAGGAGAGAGCGGGAGTGAGTAGGGGGAGAGCGGGAGTGAGTAGGGGGAGAGTGGAAGTGAGTAGGGGGAGAGTGGAAGTGAGTAGGGGGAGAGCGGGAGTGAGTTGGGAGAGAGCGGGAGTGAGTAGGGGGAGAGTGGGAGTGAGTAGGGGAGAGCGCGAGTGAGTAGGGCGAGAGCGGGAGTGAATAGGGGGAGAGTGGGAGTAGGGGAGAGTGGGAGTGAGTGGGGGGAGAGTGGGAGTGAGTAGGGGAGAGCGGGAGTGAGTAGGGGGAGTGCGAGAGTGAGTAGGGGAGAGGGGGAGTGAGTAGAGAGATAGCGGGAGTGAGTAGGGGGGAGAGCGGGAGTGAGTAGGAGTGAGCGGGAGTGAGTAGGGGGAGAGTGGGAGTGAGTAGGGGGAGAGCGGGAGTGAGTGGGGGAGAGTGGGAGTGAGTAGGGCGAGAGCGGGAGTGAGTAGGGGAGAGTGGGATTCAGTGAGAGAGAGCGGGAGTGAGTAGGGGGAGAGCGGGAGTGAGTAGGGGGAGAGTGGGAGTGAGTAGGGTGAGAGCGGGAGTGAGTAGGGTGAGAGCGGGAGTGAGTAGGGCGAGAGCGGGAGTGAGTAGGGGAGAGCGGGAGTGAGTAGGGGAGAGCGGGAGTGAGTAGAGGGAGAGCGGGAGTGAGTAGGGGGAGAGCGGGAGTGAGTAGGGGGAGAGTGGGAGTGAGTAGGGGAGAGCGGAAGTGAGTAGGGCGAGAGCGGGAGTGAGTAGAGAGAGAGCGGGAGTGAGTAGGGGAGAGCGGGTGTGAATAGGGCTAGAGCGGGAGTGAGTAAGGAGAGAGCGGGAGTGAGTAGGGGGAGAGCGGGAGTGAGTAGGGGGAGAGTGGAAGTGAGTAGGGGGAGAGTGGAAGTGAGTAGGGGGAGAGCGGGAGTAAGTTGGGAGAGAGCGGGAGTGAGTAGGGGGAGAGTGGGAGTGAGTAGGGGAGAGCGCGAGTGAGTAGGGCGAGAGCGGGAGTGAATAGGGGGAGAGTGGGAGTAGGGGAGAGTGGGAGTGAGTGGGGGGAGAGTGGGAGTGAGTAGGGGAGAGCGGGAGTGAGTAGGGGGAGTGCGAGAGTGAGTAGGGGAGAGGGGGAGTGAGTAGAGAGATAGCGGGAGTGAGTAGGGGGAGAGCGGGAGTGAGTAGGAGTGAGCGGGAGTGAGTAGGGGGAGAGTGGGAGTGAGTAGGGGGAGAGCGGGAGTGAGTGGGGGAGAGTGGGAGTGAGTAGGGCGAGAGCGGGAGTGAGTAGGGGAGAGTGGGATTGAGTAGAGAGAGAGCGGGAGTGAGTAGGGGGAGAGCGGGAGTGAGTAGGGGGAGAGTGGGAGTGAGTAGGGTGAGAGCGGGAGTGAGTAGGGTGAGAGCGGGAGTGAGTAGGGCGAGAGCGGGAGTGAGTAGGGGAGAGCGGGAGTGAGTAGGGGAGAGCGGGAGTGAGTAGGGGAGAGCGGGAGTGAGTAGAGGGAGAGCGGGAGTGAGTAGGGGGAGAGCGGGAGTGAGTAGGGGGAGAGCGGGAGTGAGTAGGGGAGAGCGGGAGTGAGTAGGGCGAGAGCGGGAGTGAGTAGGGGGAGAGGGGGAGTGAGTAGCGGAGAGCGGGAGTGAGTAGGGCGAGAGCGGGAGTGAGTAGGGGAGAGCGGGAGTGAGTGGGGGAGAGTGGGAGTGATTAGGGGAGAGCAGGAATGAGTAGGGGGAGAGAGGGAGTGAGTAGGGGGAGAGAGGGAGTGAGTAGGGGGAGAGAGGGAGTGAGTATGGGGAGAGAGGGAGTGAGTAGGGGGAGAGAGGGTGTGAGTAGGGGGAGAGCGGGAGTGAGTAGGGAGAGAGGGGGAGTGAGCAGGGGGCGAGCGGGAGTGAGTAGGGGGAGAGTGGGAGTGAGTAGGGGAGAGTGGGAGTGAGTAGGGGGCGAGCGGGAGTGAGTAGGGGGAGAGTGGGAGTGAGTAGGGGAGAGTGGGAGTGAGTAGGGGACGAGTGGGAGTGAGTGGGAAGAGAGCGGGAGTGAGTAGGGGGAGAGTGGGAGTGAGTAGGGGGAGAGCGGGAGTGAGTAGGGGGAGATTGGGAGTGAGTAGGGATAGAGTGGAAGTGTGTAGGGGGAGACCGGGAGTGAGTAGGGCGAGAGCGGGAGTGAGTAGAGGGAGAGCGGGAGTGAGTAGGCGGAGATTGGGAGTGAGTAGGGAGAGAGTGGGAGTGAGTAGTGGGAGAGAGCGGGAGTGAGTAGGGGGAGATTGGGAGTGAGTAGGGAGAGAGTGGGAGTGAGTAGGGGGAGACCGGGAGTGAGTAGGGGGAGAGCAGGAGTGAGTAGGGGAGAGCGGGAGTGAGTAGGGGGAGAGTGGGAGTGAGTGGGAGGAGAGCGGGAGTGAGTAGGGGGAGAGCGGCAGTGAGTAGGGGGAGAGCGGGAGTGAGTAGGGGCAGAGCGGGAGTGAGTAGGGGGAGAGCGGGAGTGAGTAGGCCGAGAGCGGGAGTGAGTAGGCCGAGAGCGGGAGTGAGGAGGGGGAGAGCGGGAGTGAGTAGGAGAGAGCGGGAGTGAGTAGGGGGAGAGCGGGAGTGAGTAGGGGGAGAGCGGGAGTGAGTAGGGAGAGAGCGGGAGTGAGTAGGGGGAGAGCGGGAGTGAGTAGGGAGAGAGTGGGAGTGAGTAGGGGGAGAGAGGGAGTGAGTAGGGGGAGAGCGGGAGTGAGTAGGGGCAGAGAGCGGGAGTGGGTAGGGGGAGAGCGGGAGTGGGTAGGGGGAGAGCGGGAGTGAGTAGGGGGAGAGCGCGGGAGTGAGTAGGGGGAGAGTGGGAGTGAGTAGGGGGAGACCGGGAGTGAGTTGGGGGAGAGCGGGTGTGAGTAGACGGAGAGAGCGGGAGTGAGTAGGGAGAGATGGGGAGTGAGTAGGGAGAGAGTGGGAGTGTGTAGGGGGAGACCGGGAGTGAGTAGGGCGAGAGCGGGAGTGAGTAGAGGGAGAGAGCGGGAGTGAGTAGGGGGAGATTGGGAGTGCGTAGGGAGAGAGTGGGAGTGAGTAGGGGGAGAGCGGGAGTGAGTAGTGGGAGAGAGCGGGACTGTGTAGGGGGAGAGTGGGAGTGAGTATGGGGAGGCCGGGAGTGAGTAGGGGGAGAGCGGGAGTGAGTAGAGGGAGAGAGCGGGAGTGAGTAGGGGGAGATTGGGAGTGAGTAGGGGGAGAGTGGGAGTGAGTAGGGGGAGACCGGGAGTGAGTAGGGGGAGACCGGGAGTGAGTAGGGGGAGAGCAGGAGTGAGTAGGGGAGAGCGGGAGTGAGTAGGGGAGAGTGGGAGTGAGTGGGAGGAGAGCGGGAGTGAGTAGGGGGAGAGCGGGAGTGAGTAGGGGGAGAGCGGGAGTGAGTAGGGGGAGAGCGGGAGTGAGTAGGGGGAGAGCGGGAGTGAGTAGGGGGAGAGCGGGAGTGAGTAGGGGGAGAGCGGGAGTGAGTAGGGGGAGAGTGGGAGTGAGTAGGGGACGAGTGGGAGTGAGTGGGAAGAGAGCGGGAGTGAGTTGGGGGAGAGCGGGTGTGAGTAGACGGAGAGAGCGGGAGTGAGTAGGGAGAGAGTGGGAGTGTGTAGGGGGAGACCGGGAGTGAGTAGGGCGAGAGCGGGAGGGAGAGCGGGAGTGAGTAGGGGGAGATTGGGAGTGAGTAGGGAGAGAGTGGGAGTGAGTAGAGGGGGAGAGCGGGAGTGAGTAGGGGAGAGCGGGAGTGAGTAGGGGGAGAGCGGGAGTGAGTAGGGGAGAGCGGGAGTGAGTAGGGGTGAGAGGGGGAGTGAGCAGGGGGAGAGTGGGCGTGAGTAGGGGGTGAGCAGGAGTGAGTGGGGAGAGAGTGGGAGTGAGTAGCGGGAGAGTGGGAGTGAGTAGGGGGAGAGCGGGAGTGAGTTAGGGGTGAGCAGGAGTGAGTAGGGAGAGTGTGGGAGTGAGTAGGGGAGAGCGGAAGTGAGCAGGGGGTGAGCAGGAGTGAGTAGGGAGAGTGGGAGTGAGTAGGGAGAGTGGGAGTGAGTAGGGGCAGAGCGGGAGTGAGTAGGGGGAGAGCGGGAGTGAGTAGGGGGAGAGCGGGAGTGAGTAGGCCGAGAGCGGGTGTGAGGAGTGGGAGAGCGGGAGTGAGTAGGGGGAGAGCGGGAGTGAGTAGGGGGAGAGCGGGAGTGAGTAGGGGGAGAGCGGGAGTGAGTAGGGGGAGAGTGGGAGTGAGTAGGGAGAGAGCGGGAGTGAGTTGGGGGAGAGCGGGAGTGAGTTGGGGGAGAGCGGGAGTGAGTAGGGGGAGAGCGGGAGTGAGTAGGGGGAGAGAGGGAGTGAGTAGGGGGAGAGCGGGAGTGAGTAGGGGCAGAGAGCGGGAGTGGGTAGGGGGAGAGCGGGAGTGAGTAGGGGGAGAGCGGGAGTGAGTAGGGGGAGAGAGCGGGAGTGAGTAGGGGGAGAGTGGGAGTGAGTAGGGGGAGACCGGGAGTGAGTAGGGGGAGACCGGGAGTGAGTTGGGGGAGAGCGGGTGTGAGTAGACGGAGAGAGCGGGAGTGAGTAGGGGGAGATTGGGAGTGAGTAGGGAGAGAGTGGGAGTGTGTAGGGGGAGACCGGGAGTGAGTAGGGCGAGAGCGGGAGTGAGTAGAGGGAGAGCGGGAGTGAGTAGGGGGAGAGTGGGAGTGAGTAGGGAGAGAGTGGGAGTGTGTAGGGGGAGACCGGGAGTGAGTAGGGCGAGAGCGGGAGTGAGTAGAGGGAGAGCGGGAGTGAGTAGGGGGAGAGCGGGAGTGAGTAGTGGGAGTGAGCGGGAGTGAGTAGGGGGAGATTGGGAGTGAGTAGGGAGAGACAGGGAGTGAGTAGGGGGAGACCGGGAGTGAGTAGGGGGAGAGCGGGAGTGAGTAGAGGCAGAGAGCGGGAGTGAGTAGAGGTGGATTGGGAGTGAGTAGGGAGAGAGTGGGAGTGTGTGGTGGGAGACCGGGAAAGAGTAGAGGGAGAGAGCGGGAGTGAGTAGGGGGAGATTGGGAGTGAGGAGGGAGGGAGTGGGAGTGAGTAGGGGGAGACCGGGAGTGAGTAGGGGGAGAGCGGGAGTGAGTAGAGGGAGAGAGCGGGGTTGAGTAGGGGGAGATTGGCAGTGAGCAGGGGGAGAGCGGGAGTGAGTATGGAGAGAGTTGGAGTGAGTAGGGGGAGAGCGGGAGTGAGTGAGGGGAGAGCGGGAGTGAGTAGGGCGAGAGCGGGAGTGAGTAGGGGGAGAGCGGGAGAGTAGGGCGAGAGCGGGAGTGAGTGGGGGGAGAGCGGGAGTGAGTGGGAGGAGAGCGGGAGTGATTAGGGTGAGAGCGGGAGTGAGTAGGGTGAGAGTGGGAGTGAGTAGGGTGAGAGTGGGAGTGAGTAGGGGGAGAGCGGGAGTGAGTAGGGGGAGAGCGGGAGTGAGTAGGGGGAGAGCGGCAGTGAGTAGGGGGAGAGCGGGAGTGAGTAGGGGGAGAGCGGGAGTGATTAGGGGGAGAGCGGAAGTGAGTGGGGGGAGAGCGGGAGTGAGTGGGAGGAGAGCGGGAGTGATTAGGGTGAGAGCGGGAGTGAGTAGGGTGAGAGTGGGAGTGAGTAGGGGGAGAGCGGGAGTGAGTAGGGGGAGAGCGGGAGTGAGTAGGGGGAGAGCGGGAGTGAGTAGGGGGAGAGTGGGAGTGAGTAGGGGGTGAGCAGGAGTGAGTGGGGAGAGAGTGGGAGTGAGTAGCGGGAGAGTGGGAGTGAGTAGGGGGAGAGCGGGAGTGAGTTAGGGGTGAGCAGGAGTGAGTAGAGGTGGATTGGGAGTGAGTCGGGAGAGAGTGGGAGTGTGTGGTGGGAGACCGGGAAAGAGTAGAGGGAGAGAGCGGGAGTGAGTAGGGGGAGATTGGGAGTGAGGAGGGAGAGAGTGGGAGTGAGTAGGGGGAGACCGGGAGTGAGTAGGGGGAGAGCGGGAGTGAGTAGAGGGAGAGAGCGGGGTTGAGTAGGGGGAGATTGGCAGTGAGCAGGGGGAGAGCGGGAGTGAGTATGGAGAGAGTTGGAGTGAGTAGGGGGAGAGCGGGAGTGAGTGGGGGGAGAGCGGGAGTGAGTAGGGCGAGAGCGGGAGTGAGTAGGGGGAGAGCGGGAGAGTAGGGCGAGAGCGGGAGTGAGTGGGGGGAGAGCGGCAGTGAGAAGGAGAGAGCGGGAGTGAGAAGGGGAGAGCGGGAGTGAGAAGGGTAGAGCGGGAGTGAGTAGGGGAAGAGCGGGAGTGAGTAGGGGAAGAGCGGGAGTGAGTAGGGGGAGAGCGGGAGTGAGTGGGGGGAGAGCGGGAGTGAGTAGGGGGAGAGTGGGAGTGAGTAGGGGAGAGTGGGAGTGAGTAGGGGCAGAGTGGGAGTGAGTAGGGGAGAGCGGGAGTGAGTAGGGGGAGAGTGGGAGTGAGTAGGGCAAGAGCGGGAGTGAGTAGGGGAGAGGGGGAGTGAGTATGGAGAGAGTGGCAGTGAGTAGGGGGAGAGCGGGAGTGAGTAGGGGGAGAGCGGGAGTGAGTAGGGGGAGATGGGGAGTGAGTAGGGAGAGAGTGGGAGTGTGTAGGGGGAGACCGGGAGTGAGTAGGGGGAGAGCGGGAGTGAGTAGACGGAGAGAGCGGGAGTGAGTAGGGGGAGATGGGGAGTGAGTAGGGAGAGAGTGGGAGTGTGTAGGGGAAGACCGGGAGTGAGTAGGGCGAGAGCGGGAGTGAGTAGAGGGAGAGAGCGGGAGTGAGTAGGGGGAGATTGGGAGTGCGTAGGGAGAGAGTGGGAGTGAGTAGGGGAAGAGCGGGTGTGAGTAGGGGGAGAGCGGGAGTGAGTAGTGGGAGAGAGCGGGACTGAGTAGGGGGAGATTGGGAGTGAGTAGAGGGAGAGAGCGGGAGTGAGTAGGGGGAGATTGGGAGTGAGTAGGGAGAGAGTGGGAGTGAGTAGGGGGAGACCGGGAGTGAGTAGGGGGAGAGCGGGAGTGAGTAGGGGAGAGCGGGAGTGAGTAGGGGGAGAGCAGAAGTGAGTAGGGGAGAGCGGGAGTGAGTAGGGGGAGAGTGGGAGTGAGTGGGAGGAGAGCGGGAGTGAGTAGGGGGAGAGCCG
Source organism: Scyliorhinus torazame (assembly GCF_047496885.1). Classification (NCBI taxonomy): domain Eukaryota; kingdom Metazoa; phylum Chordata; class Chondrichthyes; order Carcharhiniformes; family Scyliorhinidae; genus Scyliorhinus; species Scyliorhinus torazame. The sequence goes on from NC_092718.1 coordinate 73,196,270, forward strand.
GAGTGAGTAGGGGGAGAGCGGGAGTGAGTAGGGGGAGAGTGGGAGTGAGTAGGGGGCGAGTGGGAGTGAGTGGGAAGAGAGCGGGAGTGAGTTGGGGGAGAGCGGGTGTGAGTAGACGGAGAGAGCGGGAGTGAGTAGGGGGAGATTGGGAGTGAGTAGGGAGAGAGTGGGAGTGTGTAGGGGGAGACGGGGAGTGAGTAGGGCGAGAGCGGGAGTGAGTAGAGGGAGAGCGGGAGTGAGTGGGGGGAGAGCGGGAGTGAGTGGGGGGAGAGCGGGAGTGAGTAGGGCGAGAGCGGGAGTGAGTCGGGGGAGAGCGGGAGAGTAGGGCGAGAGCGGGAGTGAGTAGGGGGAGAGCGGGAGTGAGGAGGGAGAGAGTGGGAGTGAGTAGGGGGAGAGAGCGGGGTTGAGTAGGGGGAGATTGGCAGTGAGCAGGGGGAGAGCGGGAGTGAGTATGGAGAGAGTTGGAGTGAGTAGGGGGAGAGCGGGAGTGAGTGGGGGGAGAGCGGGAGTGAGTAGGGCGAGAGCGGGAGTGAGTAGGGGCAGAGCGGGAGTGAGTAGATGCAGAGCGGGAGTGAGTGGGGGGAGAGAGGGAGTGAGTAGGGTGAGAGCGGGAGTGAGTAGGGTGAGAGCGGGAGTGAGTAGGGGGAGAGCGGGAGTGAGTGGGGGGAGAGCGGGAGTGAGAACGGGAGAGCGGGAGTGAGTAGGGGAGCGTAGGAGTGAGTAAGGGAGAGTGGGAGTGAGTAGGGAGAGAGCGGGAGTGAGTAGGGGGAGAGCGGGAGTGAGTAGGCGAGAGCGGGAGTGAATAGGGGGAGACCGGGAGTGAGTAGGGGGAGAGCGGGAGTGAGTAGACGGAGAGAGCGGGAGTGAGTAGGGGGAGATGGGGAGTGAGTAGGGAGAGAGTGGGAGTGTGTAGGGGGAGACCGGGAGTGAGTAGGGCGAGAGCGGGAGTGAGTAGAGGGAGAGAGCGGGAGTGAGTAGGGGGAGATTGGGAGTGCGTAGGGAGAGAGTGGGAGTGAGTAGGGGAAGAGCGGGAGTGAGTAGGGGGAGAGCGGGAGTGAGTAGTGGGAGAGCGGGAGTGAGAACGGGAGAGCGGGAGTGAGTAGGGGAGCGTGGGAATGAGTAAGGGAGAGCGGGAGTGAGTAGGGAGAGAGCGGGAGTGAGTAGGGGGAGAGTGGGAGTGAGTAGGCGAGAGCGGGAGTGAGTAGGGGGAGACCGGGAGTGAGTAGGGGGAGAGCGGGTGTGAGTAGACGGAGAGAGCGGGAGTGAGTAGGGGGAGATGGGGAGTGAGTAGGGAGAGAGTGGGAGTGTGTATGGGGAGACCGGGAGTCAGTAGGGCGAGAGCGGGAGTGAGTAGAGGGAGAGAGCGGGAGTGAGTAGGGGGCGATTGGGAGTGCGTAGGGAGAGAGTGGGAGTGAGTAGGGGAAGAGCGGGAGTGAGTAGGGGAGAGCGGGAGTGAGTAGTGGGAGAGAGCGGGACTGAGTAGGGGGAGATTGGGAGTGAGTAGGGAGAGAGTGGGAGTGAGTATGGGGAGACCGGGAGTGAGTAGGGGAGAGCGGGAGTGAGTAGAGGGAGAGAGCGGGAGTGAGTAGGGGGAGATTGGGAGTGAGTAGGGAGAGAGTGGGAGTGAGTAGGGGGAGACCGGGAGTGAGTAGGGGGAGAGCGGGAGTGAGTAGGGGGAGAGCGGGAGTGAGTAGGGGGAGAGCGGGAGTGAGTAGGGGGAGAGCGGGAGTGAGTAGGGGGAGAGCGGGAGTGAGTAGGGGGAGAGCGGGAGTGAGTAAGGGGAGAGCGGGAGTGAGTAGGGGGAGAGCGGGAGTGAGTAGGGCGAGAGCGGGAGTGAGTAGAGGGAGAGAGCGGGAGTGAGTAGGGGGAGATTGGGAGTGAGTAGGGGGAGAGTGGGAGTGAGGAGGGAGAGAGTGGGAGTGAGTAGGGGGAGACCGGGAGTGAGTAGGGAGAGAGCGGGAGTGAGTAGAGGGAGAGAGCGGGGTTGAGTAGGGGGAGATTGGCAGTGAGCAGGGGGAGAGCGGGAGTGAGTATGGAGAGAGTTGGAGTGAGTAGGGGGAGAGCGGGAGTGAGTCGGGGGAGAGCGGGAGTGAGTAGGGCGAGAGCGGGAGTGAGTAGGGGCAGAGCGGGAGTGAGTAGATGCAGAGCGGGAGTGAGTGGGGGGAGAGAGGGAGTGAGTAGGGTGAGAGCGGGAGTGAGTAGGGGGAGAGCGGGAGTGAGTAGGGGGAGAGCGGGAGTGAGTGGGGGGAGAGCGGGAGTGAGAACGGGAGAGCGGGAGTGAGTAGGGGAGCGTGGGAGTCAGTAAGGGAGAGTGGGAGTGAGTAGGGAGAGAGCGGGAGTGAGTAGGGGGAGAGCGGGAGTGAGTAGGCGAGAGCGGGAGTGAGTCGGCGAGAGCGGGAGTGAGTAGGGGGAGACCGGGAGTGAGTAGGGGGAGAGCGGGAGTGAGTAGACGGAGAGATCGGGAGTGAGTAGGGGGAGATGGGGAGTGAGTAGGGAGAGAGTGGGAGTGTGTAGGGGGAGACCGGGAGTGAGTAGGGCGAGAGCGGGAGTGAGTAGAGGGAGAGAGCGGGAGTGAGTAGGGGGAGATTGGGAGTGCGTAGGGAGAGAGTTGGAGTGAGTAGGGGAAGAGCGGGAGAGAGTAGGGGGAGAGCGGGAGTGAGTAGTGGGATAGAGCGGGACTGAGTAGGGGGAGATTGGGAGTGAGAAGGGAGAGAGTGGGATTGAGTATGGGGAGACGGGGAGTGAGTAGGGGGAGAGCGGGAGTGAGTGGGGGGAGAGCGGGAGTGAGAACGGGAGAGCGGGAGTGAGTAGGGGAGCGTGGGAGTGAGTAAGGGAGAGCGGGAGTGAGTAGGGAGAGAACGGGAGTGAGTAGGGGGAGAGTGGGAGTGTGTAGGCGAGAGTGGGAGTGAGTAGGGGGAGACCGGGAGTGAGTAGGGGGAGAGCGGGTGTGGGTAGACGGAGAGAGCGGGAGTGAGTAGGGGGAGATTGGGAGTGCGTAGGGAGAGAGTGGGAGTGAGTAGGTGAAGAGCGGGAGTGAGTAGGGGGAGAGCGGGAGTGAGTAGTGGGAGAGAGCGGGAGTGAGTAGGGGGAGATTGGGAGTGAGTAGGGAGAGAGTGGGAGTGAGTATGGGGAGACCGGGAGTGAGTATGGGGAGACCGGGAGTGAGTAGGGGGAGAGCGGGAGTGAGTAGTGGGATAGAGCGGGACTGAGTAGGGGGAGATTGGGAGTGAGTAGGGAGAGAGTGGGATTGAGTATGGGGAGACGGGGAGTGAGTAGGGGGAGAGCGGGAGTGAGTGGGGGGAGAGCGGGAGTGAGAACGGGAGAGCGGGAGTGAGTAGGGGAGCGTGGGAGTGAGTAAGGGAGAGCGGGAGTGAGTAGGGAGAGAGCGGGAGTGAGTAGGGGGAGAGTGGGAGTGAGTAGGCGAGAGTGGGAGTGAGTAGGGGGAGACCGGGAGTGAGTAGGGGGAGAGCGGGTGTGAGTAGACGGAGAGAGCGGGAGTGAGTAGGGGGAGATGGGGAGTGAGTAGGGAGAGAGTGGGAGTGTGTAGGGGGAGACCGGGAGTCAGTAGGGGGAGACCGGGAGTCAGTAGGGCGAGAGCGGGAGTGAGTAGAGGGAGAGAGCGGGAGTGAGTAGGGGGAGATTGGGAGTGCGTAGGGAGAGAGTGGGAGTGAGTAGGGGAAGAGCGGGAGTGAGTAGGGGGAGAGCGGGAGTGAGTAGTGGGAGAGAGCGGGAGTGAGTAGGGGGAGATTGGGAGTGAGTAGGGATAGAGTGGGAGTGAGTATGGGGAGACCGGGAGTGAGTATGGGGAGACCGGGAGTGAGTAGGGGGAGAGCGGGAGTGAGTAGAGGGAGAGAGCGGGAGTGAGTAGGGGGAGATTGGGAGTGAGTACGGAGAGAGTGGGAGTGAGTAGGGGGAGACCGGGAGTGAGTAGGGGGAGACCGGGAGTGAGTAGGGGGAGAGCGGGAGTGAGTAGGGGGAGAGCGGGAGTGAGTAGGGGGAGAGCGGGAGTGAGTAGGGGGAGAGCGGGAGTGAGTAGGGGGAGAGCGGGAGTGAGTAGGGGCAGAGCGGGAGTGAGTAGGGGGAGAGCGGGAGTGAGTAGGGGGAGAGCGGGAGTGAGTAGGGGGAGAGCGGGAGTGAGTAGGGGGAGAGTGGGAGTGAGTAGGGGGCGAGTGGGAGTGAGTGGGAAGAGAGCGGGAGTGAGTTGGGGGAGAGCGGGTGTGAGTAGACGGAGAGAGCGGGAGTGAGTAGGGGGAGATTGGGAGTGAGTAGGGGGAGATTGGGAGTGAGTAGGGAGAGAGTGGGAGTGAGTAGAGGGAGAGAGCGGGAGTGAGTAGGGGGAGATTGGGAGTGAGTAGGGAGAGAGTGGGAGTGAGTAGCGGGAGACCGGGAGTGAGTAGGGGGAGAGCAGGAGTGAGTAGGGGAGAGCGGGAGTGAGTAGGGGGAGAGTGGGAGTGAGTGGGAGGAGAGCGGGAGTGAGTAGGGGGAGAGCGGGAGTGAGTAGGGGGAGAGCGGGAGTGAGTAGGGGGAGAGCGGGAGTGAGTAGGGGGAGAGCGGGAGTGAGTAGGGGGAGAGCGGGAGTGAGTAGGGGGAGAGCGGGAGTGAGTAGGGGGAGAGCGGGAGTGAGTAGGGGGAGAGCGGGAGTGAGTAGGGGGCGAGTGGGAGTGAGTGGGAAGAGAGGGGGAGTGAGTAGGGGGAGAGCGGGAGTGAGTAGGGGGAGAGCGGGAGTGAGTAGGGGAGAGCGGGAGTGAGTAGGGGAGAGCGGGAGTGATTGGGGTGAGAGGGGGAGTGAGCAGGGGGAGAGTGGGAGTGAGTAGGGGGTGAGCAGGAGTGAGTGGGGAGAGAGTGGGAGTGAGTAGCGGGAGAGTGGGAGTGAGTAGGGGGAGAGCGGGAGTGAGTAGGGGGTGAGCGGGAGTGAGTAGGGAGAGTGTGGGAGTGAGTAGGGGAGAGCGGAAGTGAGCAGGGCGTGAGCAGGAGTGAGTAGGGAGAGTGGGAGTGAGTAGGGGCAGAGCGGGAGTGAGTAGGGGGAGAGCGGGAGTGAGTAGGGGGAGAGCGGGAGTGAGTGGGCCGAGCGCGGGAGTGAGGAGGGGGAGAGCGGGAGTGAGTAGGAGAGAGCGGGAGTGAGTAGGAGAGAGCGGGAGTGAGTAGGGGGAGAGCGGGAGTGAGTAGGGGGAGAGCGGGAGTGAGTAGGGGGAGAGCGGGAGTGAGTAGGGAGAGAGTGGGAGTGAGTAGGGGGAGACCGGGAGTGAGTAGGGGGAGAGCGGGAGTGAGTAGAGGGAGAGAGCGGGGTTGAGTAGGGGGAGATTGGCAGTGAGCAGGGGGAGAGCGGGAGTGAGTAGGGGGAGAGCGGGAGTGAGTAGGGGGAGAGCGGGAGTGAGTGGGGGGAGAGCGGGAGTGAGTAGGGTGAGAGCGGGAGTGAGTAGGGGGAGAGCGGGAGTGAGTGGGGGGAGAGCGGGAGTGAGAACGGGAGAGCGGGAGTGAGTAGGGGAGCGTGGGAGTGAGTAAGGGAGAGTGGGAGTGAGTAGGGGGAGAGTGGGAGTGAGTAGGCGAGAGCGGGAGTGAGTAGGGGGAGACCGGGAGTGAGTAGGGGGAGAGCGGGAGTGAGTAGACGGAGAGATCGGGAGTGAGTAGGGGGAGATGGGGAGTGAGTAGGGAGAGAGTGGGAGTGTGTAGGGGGAGACCGGGAGTGAGTAGGGCGAGAGCGGGAGTGAGTAGAGGGAGAGAGCGGGAGTGAGTAGGGGGAGATTGGGAGTGCGTAGGGAGAGAGTGGGAGTGAGTAGGGGAAGAGCGGGAGTGAGTAGGGGGAGAGCGGGAGTGAGTAGTGGGATAGAGCGGGACTGAGTAGGGGGAGATTGGGAGTGAGTAGGGAGAGAGTGGGAGTGAGTAGGGGAAGAGCGGGAGTGAGTAGGGGGAGAGCGGGAGTGAGTAGTGGGAGAGAGCGGGACTGAGTAGGGGGAGATTGGGAGTGAGTAGGGAGAGAGTGGGAGTGAGTAGGGGGAGACCGGGAGTGAGTCGGGGGAGAGCGGGAGTGAGTGAGAACGGGAGAGCGGGAGTGAGAACGGGAGAGCGGGAGTGAGTAGGGGAGCGTGGGAGTGAGTAAGGGAGAGCGGGAGTGAGTAGCGAGAGAGCGGGAGTGAGTAGGGGGAGAGTGGGAGTGAGTAGGCGAGAGTGGGAGTGAGTAGGGGGAGACCGGGAGTGAGTAGGGGGAGAGCGGGTGTGAGTAGACGGAGAGAGCGGGAGTGAGTAGGGGGAGATGGGGAGTGAGTAGGGAGAGAGTGGGAGTGTGTAGGGGGAGACCGGGAGTCAGTAGGGGGAGACCGGGAGTCAGTAGGGCGAGAGCGGGAGTGAGTAGAGGGAGAGAGCGGGAGTGAGTAGGGGGAGATTGGGAGTGCGTAGGGAGAGAGTGGGAGTGAGTAGGGGAAGAGCGGGAGTGAGTAGGGGGAGAGCGGGAGTGAGTAGTGGGAGAGAGCGGGACTGAGTAGGGGGAGATTGGGAGTGAGTATGGGGAGACCGGGAGTGAGTATGGGGAGACCGGGAGTGAGTATGGGGAGACCGGGAGTGAGTAGGGGGAGAGCGGGAGTGAGTAGAGGGAGAGTGCGGGAGTGAGTAGGGGGAGATTGGGAGTGAGTAGGGGGAGACCGGGAGTGAGTAGGGGGAGACCGGGAGTGAGTAGGGGGAGAGCGGGAGTGAGTAGGGGGAGAGCGGGAGTGAGTAGGGGGAGAGCGGGAGTGAGTAGGGGGAGAGCGGGAGTGAGTAGGGGGAGAGCGGGAGTGAGTAGGGGGAGAGCGGGAGTGAGTAGGGGGAGAGCGGGAGTGAGTAGGGGGAGAGCGGGAGTGAGTAGGGGGAGAGCGGGAGTGAGTAGGGGGAGAGTGGGAGTGAGTAGGGGGCGAGTGGGAGTGAGTGGGAAGAGAGCGGGAGTGAGTTGGGGGAGAGCGGGTGTGAGTAGACGGAGAGAGCGGGAGTGAGTAGGGGGAGATTGGGAGTGAGTAGGGAGAGAGTGGGAGTGTGTAGGGGAGACCGGGAGTTAGTAGGGCGAGAGCGGGAGTGAGTAGAGGGAGAGCGGGAGTGAGTAGGGGGAGATTGGGAGTGAGTAGGGAGAGAGTGGGAGTGAGTAGAGGGAGAGAGCGGGAGTGAGTAGGGGGAGATTGGGAGTGAGTAGGGAGAGAGTGGGAGTGAGAAGGGGGAGACCGGGAGTGAGTAGGGGGAGAGCAGGAGTGAGTAGGGGAGAGCGGGAGTGAGTAGGGGGAGAGTGGGAGTGAGTGGGAGGAGAGCGGGAGTGAGTAGGGGGAGAGCGGGAGTGAGTAGGGGGAGAGCGGGAGTGAGTAGGGGGAGAGCGGGAGTGAGTAGGGGGAGAGCGGGAGTGAGTAGGGGGAGAGCGGGAGTGAGTAGGGGGAGAGCGGGAGTGAGTAGGGGGAGAGCGGGAGTGAGTAGGGGGAGAGCGGGAGTGAGTAGGGGGCGAGCGGGAGTGAGTGGGAAGAGAGGGGGAGTGAGTAGGGGAGAGCGGGAGTGAGTAGGGGGAGAGCGGGAGTGAGTAGGGGAGAGCGGGAGTGAGTAGGGGTGAGAGGGGGAGTGAGCAGGGGGAGAGTGGGAGTGAGTAGGGGGTGAGCAGGAGTGAGTGGGGAGAGAGTGGGAGTGAGTAGCGGGAGAGTGGGAGTGAGTAGCGGGAGAGTGGGAGTGAGTAGGGGGAGAGCGGGAGTGAGTAGGGGGTGAGCAGGAGTGAGTAGGGAGAGTGTGGGAGTGAGTAGGGGAGAGCGGAAGTGAGCAGGGGGTGAGCAGGAGTGAGTGGGCCGAGCGCGGGAGTGAGGAGGGGGAGAGCGGGAGTGAGTAGGAGAGAGCGGGAGTGAGTAGGGGGAGAGCGGGAGTGAGTAGGGGGAGAGCGGGAGTGAGTAGGGGGAGAGCGGGAGTGAGTAGGGGGAGAGCGGGAGTGAGTAGGGAGAGAGCGGGAGTGAGTAGGGGGAGAGCGGGAGTGAGTAGGGAGAGAGCGGGAGTGAGTAGGGGGAGAGAGGGAGTGTGTAGGGGGAGAGCGGGAGTGAGTAGGGGCAGAGAGCGGGAGTGGGTAGGGGGAGAGCGGGAGTGAGTTGGGGGAGAGCGGGAGTGAGTAGGGGGAGAGAGCGGGAGTGAGTAGGGGGAGAGTGGGAGTGAGTAGGGGGAGACCGGGAGTGAGTTGGGGGAGAGCGGGTGTGAGTAGACGGAGAGAGCGGGAGTGAGTATGGGGAGATTGGGAGTGAGTAGGGAGAGACCGGGAGTGAGTAGGGGGAGACCGGGAGTGAGTAGGGCGAGAGCGGGAGTGAGTAGAGGCAGAGAGCGGGAGTGAGTAGAGGGGGATTGGGAGTGAGTAGAGAGAGAGTGGGAGTGTGTAGGGGGAGACCGGGAAAGAGTAGGGCGAGAGCGGGAGTGAGTAGAGGGAGAGAGCGGGAGTGAGTAGGGGGAGATTGGGAGTGAGGAGGGAGAGAGTGGGAGTGAGTAGGGGGAGACCGGGAGTGAGTAGGGGGAGAGCGGGAGTGAGTAGAGGGAGAGAGCGGGGTTGAGTAGGGGGAGATTGGCAGTGAGCAGGGGGAGAGCGGGAGTGAGTATGGAGAGAGTTGGAGTGAGTAGGGGGAGAGCGGGAGTGAGTGGGGGAGAGGGGGAGTGAGTATGGAGAGAGCGGGAGTGAGTAGGGGGAGAGCGGGAGTGAGTAGAGGTAGAGTGCGGGAGTGAGTAGGGGGAGATTGGGAGTGAGTAGGGGGAGACCGGGAGTGAGTAGGGGGAGACCGGGAGTGAGTAGGGGGAGGGCGGGAGTGAGTAGGGGGAGAGCGGGAGTGAGTAGGGGGAGAGCGGGAGTGAGTAGGGGGAGAGCGGGAGTGAGTAGGGGGAGAGCGGGAGTGAGTAGGGGGAGAGCGGGAGTGAGTAGGGGGAGAGCGGGAGTGAGTAGGGGGAGAGTGGGAGTGAGTAGGGGGCGAGTGGGAGTGAGTGGGAAGAGAGCGGGAGTGAGTTGGGGGAGAGCGGGTGTGAGTAGACGGAGAGAGCGGGAGTGAGTAGGGGGAGATTGGGAGTGAGTAGGGAGAGAGTGGGAGTGTGTAGGGGAGACCGGGAGTGAGTAGGGCGAGAGCGGGAGTGAGTAGAGGGAGAGCGGGAGTGAGTAGGGGGAGATTGGGAGTGAGTAGGGAGAGAGTGGGAGTGAGTAGAGGGAGAGAGCGGGAGTGAGTAGGGGGAGATTGGGAGTGAGTAGGGAGAGAGTGGGAGTGAGAAGGGGAGACCGGGAGTGAGTAGGGGGAGAGCAGGAGTGAGTAGGGGAGAGCGGGAGTGAGTAGGGGGAGAGTGGGAGTGAGTGGGAGGAGAGCGGGAGTGAGTAGGGGGAGAGCGGGAGTGAGTAGGGGGAGAGCGGGAGTGAGTAGGGGGAGAGCGGGAGTGAGTAGGGGGAGAGCGGGAGTGAGTAGGGGGAGAGCGGGAGTGAGTAGGGGGAGAGCGGGAGTGAGTAGGGGGAGAGCGGGAGTGTGTAGGGGGAGAGCGGGAGTGAGTAGGGGGAGAGCGGGAGTGAGTGGGAAGAGAGGGGGAGTGAGTAGGGGAGAGCGGGAGTGAGTAGGGGGAGAGCGGGAGTGAGTAGGGGAGAGCGGGAGTGAGTAGGGGTGAGAGGGGGAGTGAGTAGCGGGAGAGTGGGAGTGAGTAGCGGGAGAGTGGGAGTGAGTAGGGGGAGAGCGGGAGTGAGTAGGGGGTGAGCAGGAGTGAGTAGGGAGAGTGTGGGAGTGAGTAGGGGAGAGCGGAAGTGAGCAGGGGGTGAGCAGGAGTGAGTAGGGAGAGTGGGAGTGAGTAGGGGCAGAGCGGGAGTGAGTAGGGGGAGAGCGGGAGTGAGTAGGGGGAGAGCGGGAGTGAGTGGGCCGAGCGCGGGAGTGAGGAGGGGGAGAGCGGGAGTGAGTAGGAGAGAGCGGGAGTGAGTAGGGGGAGAGCGGGAGTGAGTAGGGGGAGAGCGGGAGTGAGTAGGGGGAGAGCGGGAGTGAGTAGGGGGAGATTGGGAGTGAGTAGGGAGAGAGTAGGAGTGTGTAGGGGGAGACCGAGAGTGAGTAGGGCGAGAGCGGGAGTGAGTAGAGGGAGAGCGGGAGTGAGTAGGGGGAGAGCGGGAGTGAGTAGTGGGAGTGAGCGGGAGTGAGTAGGGGGAGATTGGGAGTGAGTAGGGAGAGAGTGGGAGTGTGTAGGGGGAGACCGGGAGTGAGTAGGGCGAGAGCGGGAGTGAGTAGAGGGAGAGCGGGAGTGAGTAGGGGGAGATTGGGAGTGAGTAGGGAGAGAGTAGGAGTGTGTAGGGGGAGACCGAGAGTGAGTAGGGCGAGAGCGGGAGTGAGTAGAGGGAGAGCGGGAGTGAGTAGGGGGAGAGCGGGAGTGAGTAGTGGGAGTGAGCGGGAGTGAGTAGGGGGAGATTGGGAGTGAGTAGGGAGAGACCGGGAGTGAGTAGGGGGAGACCGGGAGTGAGTAGGGCGAGAGCGGGAGTGAGTAGAGGCAGAGAGCGGGAGTGAGTAGAGGGTGATTGGGAGTGAGTAGAGAGAGAGTGGGAGTGTGTAGGGGGAGACCGGGAAAGAGTAGGGCGAGAGCGGGAGTGAGTAGAGGGAGAGAGCGGGAGTGAGTAGGGGGAGATTGGGAGTGAGGAGGGAGAGAGTGGGACTGAGTAGGGGGAGACCGGGAGTGAGTAGGGGGAGAGCGGGAGTGAGTAGAAGGAGAGAGCGGGGTTGAGTAGGGGGAGATTGGCAGTGAGCAGGGGGAGAGCGGGAGTGAGTATGGAGAGAGTTGGAGTGAGTAGGGGGAGAGCGGGAGTGAGTGGGGGGAGAGCGGGAGTGAGTAGGGCGAGAGCGGGAGTGAGTAAGGAGAGAGCGGGAGTGAGTAGGGGGAGAGTGGGAGTGAGTAGGGGGAGAGTGGGAGTGAGTAGGAGGAGAGTGGGAGTGAGTAGGGGGAGAGTGGGAGTGAGTAGGGGAGAGCGGGAGTGAGTAGGGGGAGAGTGGGAGTGAGTAGGGGAGAGCTGGAGTGAGAAGGGTGAGAGCGGGAATGAGTAGGGAGAGAGCGGGAGTGAATAGCGCTAGAACGGGAGTGAATAGGGCTAGAGCGGGAGTGAGTAAGGAGAGAGCGGGAGTGAGTAGGGGGAGAGTGGGAGTGAGTAGGGGGAGAGTGGGAGTGAGTAGGGGGAGAGCAGGAGTGAGTAAGGAGAGAGCGGGAGTGAGTAGGGGGAGAGTGGGAGTGAGTAGGGGGAGAGCGGGAGTGAGTAGGGGGAGAGTGGAAGTGAGTAGGGGGAGAGCGGGAGTCAGTAGGGAGAGAGCGGAAGTGAGTAGGGGGAGAGTGGGAGTGAGTAGGGGGAGAGCGGGAGTGAATAGGGCTAGAGCAGGAGTGAGTAAGGAGAGAGCGGGAGTGAGTAGGGGGAGAGTGGGAGTGAGTAGGGGGAGAGCGGGAGTGAGTAGGGGGAGAGCGGAAGTGAGTAGGGGGAGAGCGGGAGCCAGTAGGGAGAGAGCGGGAGTGAGTAGGGGGAGAGTGGGAGTGAGTAGGGGGAGAGCGGGAGTGAGTAGGGGAGAGCGGGAGTGAGTAGGGCGAGAGCGGGAGTGAGTAGGGGGAGAGTGGGAGTAGGGGGAGAGTGGGAGAGAGTAGGGGGAGAGTGGGAGTGAGTAGGGGGAGAGTGGGAGTGAGTAGGGGGAGAGTGGGAGTGAGTAGGGGGAGAGCGGGAGTGAGTAGGGGCAGTGTGGGAGTGAGTAGGGGAGAGGGGGAGTGAGTAGGGGAGAGGGGGAGTGAGTAGGGGAGAGGGGGAGTGAGTAGGGGAGAGGGGGAGTGAGTAGGGGAGAGGGGGAGTGAGTAGGGAGAGAGCGGGAGTGAGTAGGGAGAGAGCGGGAGTGAGTAGGGGGTGAGTGGGAGTGAGTAGGGGGAGAGTGGGAGTGAGTAGGGGAGAGCGGGAGTGAGTGGGGGAGAGTGGGAGTGAGAAGGGCGAGAGCGGGAGTGAGTAGGGGAGAGTGGGATTGAGTAGAGGGAGAGCGGCAGTGAGTAGCGGGAGAGCGGGAGTGAGTAGGGGGAGAGCGGGAGTGAGTAGGGCGAGAGCGGGAGTGAGTAGGGCGAGAGCGGGAGTGAGTAGGGGAGAGTGAGAGTGAGTAGAGGGAGAGCGGGAGTGGGTAGGGGAGAGCAGGAGAGGGTAGGGGGAGAGGGGGAGTGAGTAGCGGAGAGCGGGAGTGAGTAGGGCGAGAGCGGGAGTGAGTAGGGGAGAGCGGGAGTGAGTAGGGAGAGAGCGGGAGTGAGTAGGGGGAGAGCGGGAGTGAGTAGGGAGAGAGCGGGAGTGAGTAGGGGGAGAGAGGGAGTGTGTAGGGGGAGAGCGGGAGTGAGTAGGGGCAGAGAGCGGGAGTGGGTAGGGGGAGAGCGGGAGTGAGTAGGGGGAGAGCGGGAGTGAGTAGGGGGAGAGAGCGGGAGTGAGTAGGGGGAGAGTGGGAGTGAGTAGGGGGAGACCGGGAGTGAGTTGGGGGAGAGCGGGTGTGAGTAGACGGAGAGAGCGGGAGTGAGTAGGGGGAGATTGGGAGTGAGTAGGGAGAGACCGGGAGTGAGTAGGGGGAGACCGGGAGTGAGTAGGGCGAGAGCGGGAGTGAGTAGAGGCAGAGAGCGGGAGTGAGTAGAGGGGGATTGGGAGTGAGTAGAGAGAGAGTGGGAGTGTGTAGGGGGAGACCGGGAAAGAGTAGGGCGAGAGCGGGAGTGAGTAGAGGGAGAGAGCGGGAGTGAGTAGGGGGAGATTGGGAGTGAGGAGGGAGAGAGTGGGAGTGAGTAGGGGGAGACCGGGAGTGAGTAGGGGGAGAGCGGGAGTGAGTAGAGGGAGAGAGCGGGGTTGAGTAGGGGGAGATTGGCAGTGAGCAGGGGGAGAGCGGGAGTGAGTATGGAGAGAGTTGGAGTGAGTAGGGGGAGACCGGGAGTGAGTAGGGGGAGAGCGGGAGTGAGTGGGGGAGAGGGGGAGTGAGTATGGAGAGAGCGGGAGTGAGTAGGGGGAGAGCGGGAGTGAGTAGAGGTAGAGTGCGGGAGTGAGTAGGGGGAGATTGGGAGTGAGTAGGGGGAGACCGGGAGTGAGTAGGGGGAGACCGGGAGTGAGTAGGGGGAGGGCGGGAGTGAGTAGGGGGAGAGCGGGAGTGAGTAGGGGGAGAGCGGGAGTGAGTAGGGGGAGAGCGGGAGTGAGTAGGGGGAGAGCGGGAGTGAGTAGGGGGAGAGCGGGAGTGAGTAGGGGGAGAGCGGGAGTGAGTAGGGGGAGAGCGTGAGTGAGTAGGGGGAGAGTGGGAGTGAGTAGGGGGCGAGTGGGAGTGAGTGGGAAGAGAGCGGGAGTGAGTTGGGGGAGAGCGGGTGTGAGTAGACGGAGAGAGCGGGAGTGAGTAGGGGGAGATTGGGAGTGAGTAGGGAGAGAGTGGGAGTGTGTAGGGGAGACCGGGAGTGAGTAGGGCGAGAGCGGGAGTGAGTAGAGGGAGAGCGGGAGTGAGTAGGGGGAGATTGGGAGTGAGTAGGGAGAGAGTGGGAGTGAGTAGAGGGAGAGAGCGGGAGTGAGTAGGGGGAGATTGGGAGTGAGTAGGGAGAGAGTGGGAGTGAGAAGGGGGAGACCGGGAGTGAGTAGGGGGAGAGCAGGAGTGAGTAGGGGAGAGCGGGAGTGAGTAGGGGGAGAGTGGGAGTGAGTGGGAGGAGAGCGGGAGTGAGTAGGGGGAGAGCGGGAGTGAGTAGGGGGAGAGCGGGAGTGAGTAGGGGGAGAGCGGGAGTGAGTAGGGGGAGAGCGGGAGTGAGTAGGGGGAGAGCGGGAGTGAGTAGGGGGAGAGCGGGAGTGAGTAGGGGGAGAGCGGGAGTGAGTAGGGGGAGAGCGGGAGTGAGTGGGAAGAGAGGGGGAGTGAGTAGGGGAGAGCGGGAGTGAGTAGGGGGAGAGCGGGAGTGAGTAGGGGAGAGCGGGAGTGAGTAGGGGTGAGAGGGGGAGTGAGCAGGGGGAGAGTGGGAGTGAGTAGGGGGTGAGCAGGAGTGAGTGGGGAGAGAGTGGGAGTGAGTAGCGGGAGAGTGGGAGTGAGTAGCGGGAGAGTGGGAGTGAGTAGGGGGAGAGCGGGAGTGAGTAGGGGGTGAGCAGGAGTGAGTAGGGAGAGTGTGGGAGTGAGTAGGGGAGAGCGGAAGTGAGCAGGGGGTGAGCAGGAGTGAGTAGGGAGAGTGGGAGTGAGTAGGGGCAGAGCGGGAGTGAGTAGGGGGAGAGCGGGAGTGAGTAGGGGGAGAGCGGGAGTGAGTGGGCCGAGCGCGGGAGTGAGGAGGGGGAGAGCGGGAGTGAGTAGGAGAGAGCGGGAGTGAGTAGGGGGAGAGCGGGAGTGAGTAGGGGGAGAGCGGGAGTGAGTAGGGGGAGAGCGGGAGTGAGTAGGGGGAGATTGGGAGTGAGTAGGGAGAGAGCAGGAGTGTGTAGGGGGAGACCGAGAGTGAGTAGGGCTAGAGCGGGAGTGAGTAGAGCGAGAGCGGGAGTGAGTAGGGGGAGAGCGGGAGTGAGTAGTGGGAGTGAGCGGGAGTGAGTAGGGGGAGATTGGGAGTGAGTAGGGAGAGAGTGGGAGTGTGTAGGGGGAGACCGGGAGTGAGTAGGGCGAGAACGGGAGTGAGTAGAGGGAGAGCGGGAGTGAGTAGGGGGAGATTGGGAGTGAGTAGGGAGAGAGTAGGAGTGTGTAGGGGGAGACCGAGAGTGAGTAGGGCGAGAGCGGGAGTGAGTAGAGGGAGAGCGGGAGTGAGTAGGGGGAGAGCGGGAGTGAGTAGTGGGAGTGAGCGGGAGTGAGTAGGGGGAGATTGGGAGTGAGTAGGGAGAGACCGGGAGTGAGTAGGGGGAGACCGGGAGTGAGTAGGGCGAGAGCGGGAGTGAGTAGAGGCAGAGAGCGGGAGTGAGTAGAGGGTGATTGGGAGTGAGTAGAGAGAGAGTGGGAGTGTGTAGGGGGAGACCGGGAAAGAGTAGGGCGAGAGCGGGAGTGAGTAGAGGGAGAGAGCGGGAGTGAGTAGGGGGAGATTGGGAGTGAGGAGGGAGAGAGTGGGACTGAGTAGGGGGAGACCGGGAGTGAGTAGGGGGAGAGCGGGAGTGAGTAGAAGGAGAGAGCGGGGTTGAGTAGGGGGAGATTGGCAGTGAGCAGGGGGAGAGCGGGAGTGAGTATGGAGAGAGTTGGAGTGAGTAGGGGGAGAGCGGGAGTGAGTGGGGGGAGAGCGGGAGTGAGTAGGGCGAGAGCGGGAGTGAGTAAGGAGAGAGCGGGAGTGAGTAGGGGGAGAGTGGGAGTGAGTAGGGGGAGAGTGGGAGTGAGTAGGAGGAGAGTGGGAGTGAGTAGGGGGAGAGTGGGAGTGAGTAGGGGAGAGCGGGAGTGAGTAGGGGGAGAGTGGGAGTGAGTAGGGGAGAGCTGGAGTGAGAAGGGTGAGAGCGGGAATGAGTAGGGAGAGAGCGGGAGTGAATAGCGCTAGAACGGGAGTGAATAGGGCTAGAGCGGGAGTGAGTAAGGAGAGAGCGGGAGTGAGTAGGGGGAGAGTGGGAGTGAGTAGGGGGAGAGTGGGAGTGAGTAGGGGGAGAGCAGGAGTGAGTAAGGAGAGAGCGGGAGTGAGTAGGGGGAGAGTGGGAGTGAGTAGGGGGAGAGCGGGAGTGAGTAGGGGGAGAGTGGAAGTGAGTAGGGGGAGAGCGGGAGTCAGTAGGGAGAGAGCGGGAGTGAGTAGGGGGAGAGTGGGAGTGAGTAGGGGGAGAGCGGGAGTGAATAGGGCTAGAGCAGGAGTGAGTAAGGAGAGAGCGGGAGTGAGTAGGGGGAGAGTGGGAGTGAGTAGGGGGAGAGCGGGAGTGAGTAGGGGGAGAGCGGAAGTGAGTAGGGGGAGAGCGGGAGCCAGTAGGGAGAGAGCGGGAGTGAGTAGGGGGAGAGTGGGAGTGAGTAGGGGGAGAGCGGGAGTGAGTAGGGGAGAGCGGGAGTGAGTAGGGCGAGAGCGGGAGTGAGTAGGGGGAGAGTGGGAGTAGGGGGAGAGTGGGAGTGAGTAGGGGGAGAGTGGGAGTGAGTAGGGGGAGAGTGGGAGTGAGTAGGGGGAGAGTGGGAGTGAGTAGGGGGAGAGCGGGAGTGAGTAGGGGCAGTGCGGGAGTGAGTAGGGGAGAGGGGGAGTGAGTAGGGGAGAGGGGGAGTGAGTAGGGGAGAGGGGGAGTGAGTAGGGGAGAGGGGGAGTGAGTAGGGGAGAGGGGGAGTGAGTAGGGGAGAGCGGGAGTGAGTAGGGCGAGAGCGGGAGTGAGTAGGGGGAGAGTGGGAGTAGGGGGAGAGTGGGAGTGAGTAGGGGGAGAGTGGGAGTGAGTAGGGGGAGAGTGGGAGTGAGTAGGGGGAGAGTGGGAGTGAGTAGGGGGAGAGCGGGAGTGAGTAGGGGCAGTGCGGGAGTGAGTAGGGGAGAGGGGGAGTGAGTAGGGGAGAGGGGGAGTGAGTAGGGGAGAGGGGGAGTGAGTAGGGGAGAGGGGGAGTGAGTAGGGGAGAGGGGGAGTGAGTAGGGAGAGAGCGGGAGTGAGTAGGGAGAGAGCGGGAGTGAGTAGGAGGTGAGTGGGAGTGAGTAGGGGGAGAGTGGGAGTGAGTAGGGGAGAGCGGGAGTGAGTGGGGGAGAGTGGGAGTGAGAAGGGCGAGAGCGGGAGTGAGTAGGGGAGAGTGGGATTGAGTAGAGGGAGAGCGGCAGTGAGTAGCGGGAGAGCGGGAGTGAGTAGGGGGAGAGCGGGAGTGAGTAGGGCGAGAGCGGGAGTGAGTAGGGCGAGAGCGGGAGTGAGTAGGGGAGAGTGAGAGTGAGTAGAGGGAGAGCGGGAGTGGGTAGGGGGAGAGCAGGAGAGGGTAGGGGGAGAGGGGGAGTGAGTAGCGGAGAGCGGGAGTGAGTAGGGCGAGAGCGGGAGTGAGTAGGGGGAGAGCGGGAGTGAGTAGGGAGAGAGCGGGAGTGAGTAGGGGGAGAGCGGGAGTGAGTAGGGAGAGAGCGGGAGTGAGTAGGGGGAGAGAGGGAGTGTGTAGGGGGAGAGCGGGAGTGAGTAGGGGCAGAGAGCGGGAGTGGGTAGGGGGAGAGCGGGAGTGAGTAGGGGGAGAGCGGGAGTGAGTAGGGGGAGAGAGCGGGAGTGAGTAGGGGGAGAGTGGGAGTGAGTAGGGGGAGACCGGGAGTGAGTTGGGGGAGAGCGGGTGTGAGTAGACGGAGAGAGCGGGAGTGAGTAGGGGGAGATTGGGAGTGTGTAGGGAGAGACCGGGAGTGAGTAGGGGGAGACCGGGAGTGAGTAGGGCGAGAGCGGGAGTGAGTAGAGGCAGAGAGCGGGAGTGAGTAGAGGGGGATTGGGAGTGAGTAGAGAGAGAGTGGGAGTGTGTAGGGGGAGACCGGGAAAGAGTAGGGCGAGAGCGGGAGTGAGTAGAGGGAGAGAGCGGGAGTGAGTAGGGGGAGATTGGGAGTGAGGAGGGAGAGAGTGGGAGTGAGTAGGGGGAGACCGGGAGTGAGTAGGGGGAGAGCGGGAGTGAGTAGAGGGAGAGAGCGGGGTTGAGTAGGGGGAGATTGGCAGTGAGCAGGGGGAGAGCGGGAGTGAGTATGGAGAGAGTTGGAGTGAGTAGGGGGAGAGCGGGAGTGAGTGGGGGAGAGGGGGAGTGAGTATGGAGAGAGCGGGAGTGAGTAGGGGGAGAGCGGGAGTGAGTAGAGGTAGAGTGCGGGAGTGAGTAGGGGGAGATTGGGAGTGAGTAGGGGGAGACCGGGAGTGAGTAGGGGGAGACCGGGAGTGAGTAGGGGGAGGGCGGGAGTGAGTAGGGGGAGAGCGGGAGTGAGTAGGGGGAGAGCGGGAGTGAGTAGGGGGAGAGCGGGAGTGAGTAGGGGGAGAGCGGGAGTGAGTAGGGGGAGAGCGGGAGTGAGTAGGGGGAGAGCGGGAGTGAGTAGGGGGAGAGCGGGAGTGAGTAGGGGGAGAGTGGGAGTGAGTAGGGGGCGAGTGGGAGTGAGTGGGAAGAGAGCGGGAGTGAGTTGGGGGAGAGCGGGTGTGAGTAGACGGAGAGAGCGGGAGTGAGTAGGGGGAGATTGGGAGTGAGTAGGGAGAGAGTGGGAGTGTGTAGGGGAGACCGGGAGTGAGTAGGGCGAGAGCGGGAGTGAGTAGAGGGAGAGCGGGAGTGAGTAGGGGGAGATTGGGAGTGAGTAGGGAGAGAGTGGGAGTGAGTAGAGGGAGAGAGCGGGAGTGAGTAGGGGGAGATTGGGAGTGAGTAGGGAGAGAGTGGGAGTGAGAAGGGGGAGACCGGGAGTGAGTAGGGGGAGAGCAGGAGTGAGTAGGGGAGAGCGGGAGTGAGTAGGGGGAGAGTGGGAGTGAGTGGGAGGAGAGCGGGAGTGAGTAGGGGGAGAGCGGGAGTGAGTAGGGGGAGAGCGGGAGTGAGTAGGGGGAGAGCGGGAGTGAGTAGGGGGAGAGCGGGAGTGAGTAGGGGGAGAGCGGGAGTGAGTAGGGGGAGAGCGGGAGTGAGTAGGGGGAGAGCGGGAGTGAGTAGGGGGAGAGCGGGAGTGAGTGGGAAGAGAGGGGGAGTGAGTAGGGGAGAGCGGGAGTGAGTAGGGGGAGAGCGGGAGTGAGTAGGGGAGAGCGGGAGTGAGTAGGGGTGAGAGGGGGAGTGAGCAGGGGGAGAGTGGGAGTGAGTAGGGGGTGAGCAGGAGTGAGTGGGGAGAGAGTGGGAGTGAGTAGCGGGAGAGTGGGAGTGAGTAGCGGGAGAGTGGGAGTGAGTAGGGGGAGAGCGGGAGTGAGTAGGGGGTGAGCAGGAGTGAGTAGGGAGAGTGTGGGAGTGAGTAGGGGAGAGCGGAAGTGAGCAGGGGGTGAGCAGGAGTGAGTAGGGAGAGTGGGAGTGAGTAGGGGCAGAGCAGGAGTGAGTAGGGGGAGAGCGGGAGTGAGTAGGGGGAGAGCGGGAGTGAGTGGGCCGAGCGCGGGAGTGAGGAGGGGGAGAGCGGGAGTGAGTAGGAGAGAGCGGGAGTGAGTAGGGGGAGAGCGGGAGTGAGTAGGGGGAGAGCGGGAGTGAGTAGGGGGAGAGCGGGAGTGAGTAGGGGGAGATTGGGAGTGAGTAGGGAGAGAGTAGGAGTGTGTAGGGGGAGACCGAGAGTGAGTAGGTCGAGAGCGGGAGTGAGTAGAGGGAGAGCGGGAGTGAGTAGGGGGAGAGCGGGAGTGAGTAGTGGGAGTGAGCGGGAGTGAGTAGGGGGAGATTGGGAGTGAGTAGGGAGAGAGTGGGAGTGTGTAGGGGGAGACCGGGAGTGAGTAGGGCGAGAGCGGGAGTGAGTAGAGGGAGAGCGGGAGTGAGTAGGGGGAGATTGGGAGTGAGTAGGGAGAGAGTAGGAGTGTGTAGGGGGAGACCGAGAGTGAGTAGGGCGAGAGCGGGAGTGAGTAGAGGGAGAGCGGGAGTGAGTAGGGGGAGAGCGGGAGTGAGTAGTGGGAGTGAGCGGGAGTGAGTAGGGGGAGATTGGGAGTGAGTAGGGAGAGACCGGGAGTGAGTAGGGGGAGACCGGGAGTGAGTAGGGCGAGAGCGGGAGTGAGTAGAGGCAGAGAGCGGGAGTGAGTAGAGGGTGATTGGGAGTGAGTAGAGAGAGAGTGGGAGTGTGTAGGGGGAGACCGGGAAAGAGTAGGGCGAGAGCGGGAGTGAGTAGAGGGAGAGAGCGGGAGTGAGTAGGGGGAGATTGGGAGTGAGGAGGGAGAGAGTGGGACTGAGTAGGGGGAGACCGGGAGTGAGTAGGGGGAGAGCGGGAGTGAGTAGAAGGAGAGAGCGGGGTTGAGTAGGGGGAGATTGGCAGTGAGCAGGGGGAGAGCGGGAGTGAGTATGGAGAGAGTTGGAGTGAGTAGGGGGAGAGCGGGAGTGAGTGGGGGGAGAGCGGGAGTGAGTAGGGCGAGAGCGGGAGTGAGTAAGGAGAGAGCGGGAGTGAGTAGGGGGAGAGTGGGAGTGAGTAGGGGGAGAGTGGGAGTGAGTAGGAGGAGAGTGGGAGTGAGTAGGGGGAGAGTGGGAGTGAGTAGGGGAGAGCGGGAGTGAGTAGGGGGAGAGTGGGAGTGAGTAGGGGAGAGCTGGAGTGAGAAGGGTGAGAGCGGGAATGAGTAGGGAGAGAGCGGGAGTGAATAGCGCTAGAACGGGAGTGAATAGGGCTAGAGCGGGAGTGAGTAAGGAGAGAGCGGGAGTGAGTAGGGGGAGAGTGGGAGTGAGTAGGGGGAGAGTGGGAGTGAGTAGGGGGAGAGCGGGAGTGAGTAGGGGGAGAGTGGGAGTGAGTAGGGGGAGAGCGGGAGTGAGTAGGGGGAGAGTGGAAGTGAGTAGGGGGAGAGTGGGAGTCAGTAGGGAGAGAGCGGGAGTGAGTAGGGGGAGAGTGGGAGTGAGTAGGGGGAGAGCGGGAGTGAATAGGGCTAGAGCAGGAGTGAGTAAGGAGAGAGCGGGAGTGAGTAGGGGGAGAGTGGGAGTGAGTAGGGGGAGAGCGGGAGTGAGTAGGGGGAGAGCGGAAGTGAGTAGGGGGAGAGCGGGAGCCAGTAGGGAGAGAGCGGGAGTGAGTGGGGGGAGAGTGGGAGTGAATAGGGGGAGAGCGGGAGTGAGTAGGGGAGAGCGGGAGTGAGTAGGGCGAGAGCGGGAGTGAGTAGGGGGAGAGTGGGAGTAGGGGGAGAGTGGGAGTGAGTAGGGGGAGAGTGGGAGTGAGTAGGGGGAGAGTGGGAGTGAGTAGGGGGAGAGTGGGAGTGAGTAGGGGGAGAGCGGGAGTGAGTAGGGGCAGTGCGGGAGTGAGTAGGGGAGAGGGGGAGTGAGTAGGGGAGAGGGGGAGTGAGTAGGGGAGAGGGGGAGTGAGTAGGGGAGAGGGGGAGTGAGTAGGGGAGAGGGGGAGTGAGTAGGGAGAGAGCGGGAGTGAGTAGGGAGAGAGCGGGAGTGAGTAGGGGGTGAGTGGGAGTGAGTAGGGGGAGAGTGGGAGTGAGTAGGGGAGAGCGGGAGTGAGTGGGGGAGAGTGGGAGTGAGAAGGGCGAGAGCGGGAGTGAGTAGGGGAGAGTGGGATAGAGTAGAGGGAGAGCGGCAGTGAGTAGCGGGAGAGCGGGAGTGAGTAGGGGGAGAGCGGGAGTGAGTAGGGCGAGAGCGGGAGTGAGTAGGGCGAGAGCGGGAGTGAGTAGGGGAGAGTGAGAGTGAGTAGAGGGAGAGCGGGAGTGGGTAGGGGGAGAGCAGGAGAGGGTAGGGGGAGAGGGGGAGTGAGTAGCGGAGAGCGGGAGTGAGTAGGGCGAGAGCGGGAGTGAGTAGGGGAGAGTGGGAGTGAGTAGGGGAGAGTGGGAGTGATTAGGGGAGAGCAGGAATGTGTAGGGGGAGAGCGGGAGTGAGTAGAGGGAGAGAGCGGGGTTGAGTAGGGGGAGATTGGCAGTGAGCAGGGGGAGAGCGGGAGTGAGTAGCGGGAGAGCGGGAGTGAGTAGGGGGAGAGCGGGAGTGAGTGGGGGGAGAGCGGGAGTGAGTAGGGCGAGAGCGGGAGTGAGTAGGGGCAGAGCAGGAGTGAGTAGATGCAGAGCGGGAGTGAGTGGGGGGAGAGAGGGAGTGAGTAGGGTGAGAGCGGGAGTGAGTAGGGTGAGAGCGGGAGTGAGTAGGGGGAGAGCGGGAGTGAGTGGGGGGAGAGCGGGAGAGCGGGAGTGAGTAGGGGAGCGTGGGAGTGAGTAAGGGAGAGTGGGAGTGAGTAGGGGGAGAGCGGGAGTGAGTAGGCGAGAGCGGGAGTGAGTAGGGGGAGACCGGGAGTGAGTAGGGGGAGAGCGGGAGTGAGTAGACGGAGAGATCGGGAGTGAGTAGGGGGAGATGGGGAGTGAGTAGGGAGAGAGTGGGAGTGTGTAGGGGGAGACCGGGAGTGAGTAGGGCGAGAGCGGGAGTGAGTAGAGGGAGAGAGCGGGAGTGAGTAGGGGGAGATTGGGAGTGCGTAGGGAGAGAGTGGGAGTGAGTAGGGGAAGAGCGGGAGTGAGTAGGGGGAGAGCGGGAGTGAGTAGTGGGATAGAGCGGGACTGAGTAGGGGGAGATTGGGAGTGAGTAGGGAGAGAGTGGGAGTGAGTATGGGGAGACCGGGAGTGAGTAGGGGGAGAGCGGGAGTGAGTGAGAACGGGAGAGCGGGAGTGAGAACGGGAGAGCGGGAGTGAGTAGGGGAGCGTGGGAGTGAGTAAGGGAGAGCGGGAGTGAGTAGGGAGAGAGCGGGAGTGAGTAGGGGGAGAGTGGGAGTGAGTAGGCGAGAGTGGGAGTGAGTAGGGGGAGACCGGGAGTGAGTAGGGGGAGAGCGGGTGTGAGTAGACGGAGAGAGCGGGAGTGAGTAGGGGGAGATGGGGAGTGAGTAGGGAGAGAGTGGGAGTGTGTAGGGGGAGACCGGGAGTCAGTAGGGGGAGACCGGGAGTCAGTAGGGGGAGACCGGGAGTCAGTAGGGCGAGAGCGGGAGTGAGTAGAGGGAGAGAGCGGGAGTGAGTAGGGGGAGATTGGGAGTGCGTAGGGAGAGAGTGGGAGTGAGTAGGGGAAGAGCGGGAGTGAGTAGGGGGAGAGCGGGAGTGAGTAGTGGGAGAGAGCGGGACTGAGTAGGGGGAGATTGGGAGTGAGTATGGGGAGACCGGGAGTGAGTATGGGGAGACCGGGAGTGAGTATGGGGAGACCGGGAGTGAGTAGGGGGAGAGCGGGAGTGAGTAGAGGGAGAGTGCGGGAGTGAGTAGGGGGAGATTGGGAGTGAGTAGGGGGAGACCGGGAGTGAGTAGGGGGAGAGCGGGAGTGAGTAGGGGGAGAGCGGGAGTGAGTAGGGGGAGAGCGGGAGTGAGTAGGGGGAGAGCGGGAGTGAGTAGGGGGAGAGCGGGAGTGAGTAGGGGGAGAGCGGGAGTGAGTAGGGGGAGAGCGGGAGTGAGTAGGGGGAGAGCGGGAGTGAGTAGGGGGAGAGTGGGAGTGAGTAGGGGGCGAGTGGGAGTGAGTGGGAAGAGAGCGGGAGTGAGTTGGGGGAGAGCGGGTGTGAGTAGACGGAGAGAGTGGGAGTGAGTAGGGGGAGATTGGGAGTGAGTAGGGAGAGAGTGGGAGTGTGTAGGGGAGACCGGGAGTGAGTAGGGCGAGAGCGGGAGTGAGTAGAGGGAGAGCGGGAGTGAGTAGGGGGAGATTGGGAGTGAGTAGGGAGAGAGTGGGAGTGAGTAGAGGGAGAGAGCGGGAGTGAGTAGGGGGAGATTGGGAGTGAGTAGGGAGAGAGTGAGAGTGAGAAGGGGGAGACCGGGAGTGAGTAGGGGGAGAGCAGGAGTGAGTAGGGGAGAGCGGGAGTGAGTAGGGGGAGAGTGGGAGTGAGTGGGAGGAGAGCGGGAGTGAGTAGGGGGAGAGCGGGAGTGAGTAGGGGGAGAGCGGGAGTGAGTAGGGGGAGAGCGGGAGTGAGTAGGGGGAGAGCGGGAGTGAGTAGGGGGAGAGCGGGAGTGAGTAGGGGGAGAGCGGGAGTGAGTAGGGGGAGAGCGGGAGTGAGTAGGGGGAGAGCGGGAGTGAGTAGGGGGAGAGCGGGAGTGAGTAGGGGGAGTGCGGGAGTGAGTAGGGGGAGAGCGGGAGTGAGTAGGGGGAGAGCGGGAGTGAGTAGGGGGCGAGCGGGAGTGAGTGGGAAGAGAGGGGGAGTGAGTAGGGGAGAGCGGGAGTGAGTAGGGGGAGAGCGGGAGTGAGTAGGGGAGAGCGGGAGTGAGTAGGGGTGAGAGGGGGAGTGAGCAGGGGGAGAGTGGGAGTGAGTAGGGGGTGAGCAGGAGTGAGTGGGGAGAGAGTGGGAGTGAGTAGCGGGAGAGTGGGAGTGAGTAGCGGGAGAGTGGGAGTGAGTAGGGGGAGAGCGGGAGTGAGTAGGGGGTGAGCAGGAGTGAGTAGGGAGAGTGTGGGAGTGAGTAGGGGAGAGCGGAAGTGAGCAGGGGGTGAGCAGGAGTGAGTAGGGAGAGTGGGAGTGAGTAGGGGCAGAGCGGGAGTGAGTAGGGGGAGAGCGGGAGTGAGTAGGGGGAGAGCGGAAGTGAGTGGGCCGAGCGCGGGAGTGAGGAGGGGGAGAGCGGGAGTGAGTAGGAGAGAGCGGGAGTGAGTAGGGGGAGAGCGGAAGTGAGTAGGGGGAGAGCGGGAGTGAGTAGGGGGAGAGCGGGAGTGAGTAGGGGGAGAGCGGGAGTGAGTAGGGAGAGAGCGGGAGTGAGTAGGGGGAGAGCGGGAGTGAGTAGGGAGAGAGCGGGAGTGAGTAGGGGGAGAGAGGGAGTGTGTAGGGGGAGAGCGGGAGTGAGTAGGGGCAGAGAGCGGGAGTGGGTAGGGGGAGAGCGGGAGTGAGTAGGGGGAGAGCGGGAGTGAGTAGGGGGAGAGAGCGGGAGTGAGTAGCGGGAGAGTGGGAGTGAGTAGGGGGAGACCGGGAGTGAGTTGGGGGAGAGCGGGTGTGAGTAGACGGAGAGAGCGGGAGTGAGTAGGGGGAGATTGGGAGTGAGTAGGGAGAGAGTGGGAGTGTGTAGGGGGAGACCGGGAGTGAGTAGGGCGAGAGCGGGAGTGAGTAGAGGGAGAGCGGGAGTGAGTAGGGGGAGATTGGGAGTGAGTAGGGAGAGAGTAGGAGTGTGTAGGGGGAGACCGAGAGTGAGTAGGGCGAGAGCGGGAGTGAGTAGAGGGAGAGCGGGAGTGAGTAGGGGGAGAGCGGGAGTGAGTAGTGGGAGTGAGCGGGAGTGAGTTGGGGGAGATTGGGAGTGAGTAGGGAGAGACCGGGAGTGAGTAGGGGGAGACCGGGAGTGAGTAGGGCGAGAGCGGGAGTGAGTAGAGGCAGAGAGCGGGAGTGAGTAGAGGGGGATTGGGAGTGAGTAGAGAGAGAGTGGGAGTGTGTAGGGGGAGACCGGGAAAGAGTAGGGCGAGAGCGGGAGTGAGTAGAGGGAGAGAGCGGGAGTGAGTAGGGGGAGATTGGGAGTGAGGACGGAGAGAGTGGGAGTGAGTAGGGGGAGACCGGGAGTGAGTAGGGGGAGAGCGGGAGTGAGTAGGGGGAGAGCGGGAGTGAGTAGGGAGAGAGCGGGAGTGAGTAGGGGGAGAGCGGGAGTGAGTAGGGAGAGAGCGGGAGTGAGTAGGGGGAGAGAGGGAGTGTGTAGGGGGAGAGCGGGAGTGAGTAGGGGCAGAGAGCGGGAGTGGGTAGGGGGAGAGCGGGAGTGAGTAGGGGGAGAGTGGGAGTGAGTAGGGGGAGACCGGGAGTGAGTTGGGGGAGAGCGGGTGTGAGTAGACGGAGAGAGCGGGAGTGAGTAGGGGGAGATTGGGAGTGAGTAGGGAGAGAGTGGGAGTGTGTAGGGGGAGACCGGGAGTGAGTAGGGCGAGAGCGGGAGTGAGTAGAGGGAGAGCGGGAGTGAGTAGGGGGAGATTGGGAGTGAGTAGGGAGAGAGTAGGAGTGTGTAGGGGGAGACCGAGAGTGAGTAGGGCGAGAGCGGGAGTGAGTAGAGGGAGAGCGGGAGTGAGTAGGGGGAGAGCGGGAGTGAGTAGTGGGAGTGAGCGGGAGTGAGTAGGGGGAGAGCGGGAGTGAGTAGGGGGAGAGCGGGAGTGAGTAGGGGGAGAGCGGGAGTGAGTAGGGGGAGAGCGGGAGTGAGTAGGGGGAGAGCGGGAGTGAGTAGGGGGAGAGCGGGAGTGAGTAGGGGGAGAGCGGGAGTGAGTAGGGGGAGAGCGGGAGTGAGTAGGGGGAGAGCGGGAGTGAGTAGGGGGAGTGCGGGAGTGAGTAGGGGGAGAGCGGGAGTGAGTAGGGGGAGAGCGGGAGTGAGTAGGGGGCGAGCGGGAGTGAGTGGGAAGAGAGGGGGAGTGAGTAGGGGAGAGCGGGAGTGAGTAGGGGGAGAGCGGGAGTGAGTAGGGGAGAGCGGGAGTGAGTAGGGGTGAGAGGGGGAGTGAGCAGGGGGAGAGTGGGAGTGAGTAGGGGGTGAGCAGGAGTGAGTGGGGAGAGAGTGGGAGTGAGTAGCGGGAGAGTGGGAGTGAGTAGCGGGAGAGTGGGAGTGAGTAGGGGGAGAGCGGGAGTGAGTAGGGGGTGAGCAGGAGTGAGTAGGGAGAGTGTGGGAGTGAGTAGGGGAGAGCGGAAGTGAGCAGGGGGTGAGCAGGAGTGAGTAGGGAGAGTGGGAGTGAGTAGGGGCAGAGCGGGAGTGAGTAGGGGGAGAGCGGGAGTGAGTAGGGGGAGAGCGGAAGTGAGTGGGCCGAGCGCGGGAGTGAGGAGGGGGAGAGCGGGAGTGAGTAGGAGAGAGCGGGAGTGAGTAGGGGGAGAGCGGAAGTGAGTAGGGGGAGAGCGGGAGTGAGTAGGGGGAGAGCGGGAGTGAGTAGGGGGAGAGCGGGAGTGAGTAGGGAGAGAGCGGGAGTGAGTAGGGGGAGAGCGGGAGTGAGTAGGGAGAGAGCGGGAGTGAGTAGGGGGAGAGAGGGAGTGTGTAGGGGGAGAGCGGGAGTGAGTAGGGGCAGAGAGCGGGAGTGGGTAGGGGGAGAGCGGGAGTGAGTAGGGGGAGAGCGGGAGTGAGTAGGGGGAGAGAGCGGGAGTGAGTAGCGGGAGAGTGGGAGTGAGTAGGGGGAGACCGGGAGTGAGTTGGGGGAGAGCGGGTGTGAGTAGACGGAGAGAGCGGGAGTGAGTAGGGGGAGATTGGGAGTGAGTAGGGAGAGAGTGGGAGTGTGTAGGGGGAGACCGGGAGTGAGTAGGGCGAGAGCGGGAGTGAGTAGAGGGAGAGCGGGAGTGAGTAGGGGGAGATTGGGAGTGAGTAGGGAGAGAGTAGGAGTGTGTAGGGGGAGACCGAGAGTGAGTAGGGCGAGAGCGGGAGTGAGTAGAGGGAGAGCGGGAGTGAGTAGGGGGAGAGCGGGAGTGAGTAGTGGGAGTGAGCGGGAGTGAGTTGGGGGAGATTGGGAGTGAGTAGGGAGAGACCGGGAGTGAGTAGGGGGAGACCGGGAGTGAGTAGGGCGAGAGCGGGAGTGAGTAGAGGCAGAGAGCGGGAGTGA
The DNA here is from genome assembly GCF_047496885.1 of Scyliorhinus torazame. Classification (NCBI taxonomy): domain Eukaryota; kingdom Metazoa; phylum Chordata; class Chondrichthyes; order Carcharhiniformes; family Scyliorhinidae; genus Scyliorhinus; species Scyliorhinus torazame. The sequence goes on from NC_092718.1 coordinate 73,223,107, forward strand.
GTAGAGGGGGATTGGGAGTGAGTAGAGAGAGAGTGGGAGTGTGTAGGGGGAGACCGGGAAAGAGTAGGGCGAGAGCGGGAGTGAGTAGAGGGAGAGAGCGGGAGTGAGTAGGGGGAGATTGGGAGTGAGGACGGAGAGAGTGGGAGTGAGTAGGGGGAGACCGGGAGTGAGTAGGGGGAGAGCGGGAGTGAGTAGGGGGAGAGCGGGAGTGAGTAGGGAGAGAGCGGGAGTGAGTAGGGGGAGAGCGGGAGTGAGTAGGGAGAGAGCGGGAGTGAGTAGGGGGAGAGAGGGAGTGTGTAGGGGGAGAGCGGGAGTGAGTAGGGGCAGAGAGCGGGAGTGGGTAGGGGGAGAGCGGGAGTGAGTAGGGGGATAGCGGGAGTGAGTAGGGGGAGAGAGCGGGAGTGAGTAGGGGGAGAGTGGGAGTGAGTAGGGGGAGACCGGGAGTGAGTTGGGGGAGAGCGGGTGTGAGTAGACGGAGAGAGCGGGAGTGAGTAGGGGGAGATTGGGAGTGAGTAGGGAGAGAGTGGGAGTGTGTAGGGGGAGACCGGGAGTGAGTAGGGCGAGAGCGGGAGTGAGTAGAGGGAGAGCGGGAGTGAGTAGGGGGAGATTGGGAGTGAGTAGGGAGAGAGTAGGAGTGTGTAGGGGGAGACCGAGAGTGAGTAGGGCGAGAGCGGGAGTGAGTAGAGGGAGAGCGGGAGTGAGTAGGGGGAGAGCGGGAGTGAGTAGTGGGAGTGAGCGGGAGTGAGTAGGGGGAGATTGGGAGTGAGTAGGGAGAGACCGGGAGTGAGTAGGGGGAGACCGGGAGTGAGTAGGGCGAGAGCGGGAGTGAGTAGAGGCAGAGAGCGGGAGTGAGTAGAGGGGGATTGGGAGTGAGTAGAGAGAGAGTGGGAGTGTGTAGGGGGAGACCGGGAAAGAGTAGGGCGAGAGCGGGAGTGAGTAGAGGGAGAGAGCGGGAGTGAGTAGGGGGAGATTGGGAGTGAGGACGGAGAGAGTGGGAGTGAGTAGGGGGAGACCGGGAGTGAGTAGGGGGAGAGCGGGAGTGAGTAGAGGGAGAGAGCGGGGTTGAGTAGGGGGAGATTGGCAGTGAGCAGGGGGAGAGCGGGAGTGAGTATGGAGAGAGTTGGAGTGAGTAGGGGGAGAGCGGGAGTGAGTGGGGGAGAGGGGGAGTGAGTATGGAGAGAGCGGGAGTGAGTAGGGGGAGAGCGGGAGTGAGTAGAGGGAGAGTGCGGGAGTGAGTAGGGGGAGATTGGGAGTGAGTAGGGGGAGACCGGGAGTGAGTAGGGGGAGACCGGGAGTGAGTAGGGGGGGGGCGGGAGTGAGTAGGGGGAGAACGGGAGTGAGTAGGGGGAGAGCGGGAGTGAGTAGGGGGAGAGCGGGAGTGAGTAGGGGGAGAGCGGGAGTGAGTATGGGGAGAGCGGGAGTGAGTAGGGGGAGAGCGGGAGTTAGTAGGGGGAGAGCGGGAGTGAGTAGGGGGAGAGCGGGAGTGAGTAGGGGGAGAGTGGGAGTGAGTAGGGGGCGAGTGGGAGTGAGTGGGAAGAGAGCGGGAGTGAGTTGGGGGAGAGCGGGTGTGAGTAGACGGAGAGAGCGGGAGTGAGTAGGGGGAGATTGGGAGTGAGTAGGGAGAGAGTGGGAGTGTGTAGGGGAGACCGGGAGTGAGTAGGGCGAGAGCGGGAGTGAGTAGAGGGAGAGCGGGAGTGAGTAGGGGGAGATTGGGAGTGAGTAGGGAGAGAGTGGGAGTGAGTAGAGGGAGAGAGCGGGAGTGAGTAGGGGGAGATTGGGAGTGAGTAGGGAGAGAGTGGGAGTGAGAAGGGGGAGACCGGGAGTGAGTAGGGGGAGAGCAGGAGTGAGTAGGGGAGAGCGGGAGTGAGTAGGGGGAGAGTGGGAGTGAGTGGGAGGAGAGCGGGAGTGAGTAGGGGGAGAGCGGGAGTGAGAAGGGGGAGAGCGGGAGTGAGTAGGGGGAGAGCGGGAGTGAGTAGGGGGAGAGCGGGAGTGAGTAGGGGGAGAGCGGGAGTGAGTAGGGGGAGAGCGGGAGTGAGTAGGGGGAGAGCGGGAGTGAGTAGGGGGAGAGCGGGAGTGAGTAGGGGGCGAGCGGGAGTGAGTGGGAAGAGAGGGGGAGTGAGTAGGGGAGAGCGGGAGTGAGTAGGGGGAGAGCGGGAGTGAGTAGGGGAGAGCGGGAGTGAGTAGGGGTGAGAGGGGGAGTGAGCAGGGGGAGAGTGGGAGTGAGTAGGGGGTGAGCAGGAGTGAGTGGGGAGAGAGTGGGAGTGAGTAGCGGGAGAGTGGGAGTGAGTAGCGGGAGAGTGGGAGTGAGTAGGGGGAGAGCGGGAGTGAGTAGGGGGTGAGCAGGAGTGAGTAGGGAGAGTGTGGGAGTGAGTAGGGGAGAGCGGAAGTGAGCAGGGGGTGAGCAGGAGTGAGTAGGGAGAGTGGGAATGAGTAGGGGCAGAGCGGGAGTGAGAAGGGGGAGAGCGGGAGTGAGTAGGGGGAGAGCGGGAGTGAGTGGGCCGAGCGCGGGAGTGAGGAGGGGGAGAGCGGGAGTGAGTAGGAGAGAGCGGGAGTGAGTAGGGGGAGAGCGGGAGTGAGTAGGGGGAGAGCGGGAGTGAGTAGGGGGAGAGCGGGAGTGAGTAGGGAGAGAGCGGGAGTGAGTAGGGGGAGAGCGGGAGTGAGTAGGGAGAGAGCGGGAGTGAGTAGGGGGAGAGAGGGAGTGTGTAGGGGGAGAGCGGGAGTGAGTAGGGGCAGAGAGCGGGAGTGGGTAGGGGGAGAGCGGGAGTGAGTAGGGGGAGAGCGGGAGTGAGTAGGGGGAGAGAGCGGGAGTGAGTAGGGGGAGAGTGGGAGTGAGTAGGGGGAGACCGGGAGTGAGTTGGGGGAGAGCGGGTGTGAGTAGACGGAGAGAGCGGGAGTGAGTAGGGGGAGATTGGGAGTGAGTAGGGAGAGAGTGGGAGTGTGTAGGGGGAGACCGGGAGTGAGTAGGGCGAGAGCGGGAGTGAGTAGAGGGAGAGCGGGAGTGAGTAGGGGGAGATTGGGAGTGAGTAGGGAGAGAGTAGGAGTGTGTAGGGGGAGACCGGGAGTGAGTAGGGCGAGAGCGGGAGTGAGTAGAGGGAGAGCGGGAGTGAGTAGGGGGAGAGCGGGAGTGAGTAGTGGGAGTGAGCGGGAGTGAGTAGGGGGAGATTGGGAGTGAGTAGGGAGAGACAGGGAGTGAGTAGGGGGAGACCGGGAGTGAGTAGGGCGAGAGCGGGAGTGAGTAGAGGCAGAGAGCGGGAGTGAGTAGAGGGGGATTGGGAGTGAGTAGAGAGAGAGTGGGAGTGTGTAGGGGGAGACCGGGAAAGAGTAGGGCGAGAGCGGGAGTGAGTAGAGGGAGAGAGCGGGAGTGAGTAGGGGGAGATTGGGAGTGAGGAGGGAGAGAGTGGGAGTGAGTAGGGGGAGACCGGGAGTGAGAAGGGGGAGAGCGGGAGTGAGTAGAAGGAGAGAGCGGGGTTGAGTAGGGGGAGATTGGCAGTGAGCAGGGGGAGAGCGGGAGTGAGTATGGAGAGAGTTGGAGTGAGTAGGGGGAGAGCGGGAGTGAGTGGGGGGAGAGCGGGAGTGAGTAGGGCGAGAGCGGGAGTGAGTAAGGAGAGAGCGGGAGTGAGTAGGGGGAGAGTGGGAGTGAGTAGGGGGAGAGCGGGAGTGAGTAGGGGGAGAGCGGGAGTGAGTAGGGGGAGAGCGGGAGTGAGTAGGGGGAGAGCGGGAGTGAGTAGGGGGAGAGCGGGAGTGAGTAGGGGGAGAGCGGGAGTGAGTAGGGGGAGAGCGGGAGTGAGTAGGGGGAGAGCGGGAGTGAGTAGGGGGAGAGTGGGAGTGAGTAGGGGGCGAGTGGGAGTGAGTGGGAAGAGAGCGGGAGTGAGTTGGGGGAGAGCGGGTGTGAGTAGACGGAGAGAGCGGGAGTGAGTAGGGGGAGATTGGGAGTGAGTAGGGAGAGAGTGGGAGTGTGTAGGGGAGACCGGGAGTGAGTAGGGCGAGAGCGGGAGTGAGTAGAGGGAGAGCGGGAGTGAGTAGGGGGAGATTGGGAGTGAGTAGGGAGAGAGTGGGAGTGAGTAGAGGGAGAGAGCGGGAGTGAGTAGGGGGAGATTGGGAGTGAGTAGGGAGAGAGTGAGAGTGAGAAGGGGGAGACCGGGAGTGAGTAGGGGGAGAGCAGGAGTGAGTAGGGGAGAGCGGGAGTGAGTAGGGGGAGAGTGGGAGTGAGTGGGAGGAGAGCGGGAGTGAGTAGGGGGAGAGCGGGAGTGAGTAGGGGGAGAGCGGGAGTGAGTAGGGGGAGAGCGGGAGTGAGTAGGGGGAGAGCGGGAGTGAGTAGGGGGAGAGCGGGAGTGAGTAGGGGGAGAGCGGGAGTGAGTAGGGGGAGAGCGGGAGTGAGTAGGGGGAGAGCGGGAGTGAGTAGGGGGAGAGCGGGAGTGAGTAGGGGGAGAGCGGGAGTGAGTAGGGGGAGAGCGGGAGTGAGTAGGGGGAGTGCGGGAGTGAGTAGGGGGAGAGCGGGAGTGAGTAGGGGGAGAGCGGGAGTGAGTAGGGGGAGAGCGGGAGTGAGTAGGGGAGAGCGGGAGTGAGTAGGGGTGAGAGGGGGAGTGAGCAGGGGGAGAGTGGGAGTGAGTAGGGGGTGAGCAGGAGTGAGTGGGGAGAGAGTGGGAGTGAGTAGCGGGAGAGTGGGAGTGAGTAGCGGGAGAGTGGGAGTGAGTAGGGGGAGAGCGGGAGTGAGTAGGGGGTGAGCAGGAGTGAGTAGGGAGAGTGTGGGAGTGAGTAGGGGAGAGCGGAAGTGAGCAGGGGGTGAGCAGGAGTGAGTAGGGAGAGTGGGAGTGAGTAGGGGCAGAGCGGGAGTGAGTAGGGGGAGAGCGGGAGTGAGTAGGGGGAGAGCGGGAGTGAGTGGGCCGAGCGCGGGAGTGAGGAGGGGGAGAGCGGGAGTGAGTAGGAGAGAGCGGGAGTGAGTAGGGGGAGAGCGGGAGTGAGTAGGGGGAGAGCGGGAGTGAGTAGGGGGAGAGCGGGAGTGAGTAGGGGGAGAGCGGGAGTGAGTAGGGAGAGAGCGGGAGTGAGTAGGGGGAGAGCGGGAGTGAGTAGGGAGAGAGCGGGAGTGAGTAGGGGGAGAGAGGGAGTGTGTAGGGGGAGAGCGGGAGTGAGTAGGGGCAGAGAGCGGGAGTGGGTAGGGGGAGAGCGGGAGTGAGTAGGGGGAGAGCGGGAGTGAGTAGGGGGAGAGAGCGGGAGTGAGTAGGGGGAGAGTGGGAGTGAGTAGGGGGAGACCGGGAGTGAGTTGGGGGAGAGCGGGTGTGAGTAGACGGAGAGAGCGGGAGTGAGTAGGGGGAGATTGGGAGTGAGTAGGGAGAGAGTGGGAGTGTGTAGGGGGAGACCGGGAGTGAGTAGGGCGAGAGCGGGAGTGAGTAGAGGGAGAGCGGGAGTGAGTAGGGGGAGATTGGGAGTGAGTAGGGAGAGAGTAGGAGTGTGTAGGGGGAGACCGAGAGTGAGTAGGGCGAGAGCGGGAGTGAGTAGAGGGAGAGCGGGAGTGAGTAGGGGGAGAGCGGGAGTGAGTAGTGGGAGTGAGCGGGAGTGAGTTGGGGGAGATTGGGAGTGAGTAGGGAGAGACCGGGAGTGAGTAGGGGGAGACCGGGAGTGAGTAGGGCGAGAGCGGGAGTGAGTAGAGGCAGAGAGCGGGAGTGAGTAGAGGGGGATTGGGAGTGAGTAGAGAGAGAGTGGGAGTGTGTAGGGGGAGACCGGGAAAGAGTAGGGCGAGAGCGGGAGTGAGTAGAGGGAGAGAGCGGGAGTGAGTAGGGGGAGATTGGGAGTGAGGACGGAGAGAGTGGGAGTGAGTAGGGGGAGACCGGGAGTGAGTAGGGGGAGAGCGGGAGTGAGTAGGGGGAGAGCGGGAGTGAGTAGGGAGAGAGCGGGAGTGAGTAGGGGGAGAGCGGGAGTGAGTAGGGAGAGAGCGGGAGTGAGTAGGGGGAGAGAGGGAGTGTGTAGGGGGAGAGCGGGAGTGAGTAGGGGCAGAGAGCGGGAGTGGGTAGGGGGAGAGCGGGAGTGAGTAGGGGGAGAGCGGGAGTGAGTAGGGGGAGAGAGCGGGAGTGAGTAGGGGGAGAGTGGGAGTGAGTAGGGGGAGACCGGGAGTGAGTTGGGGGAGGGCGGGTGTGAGTAGACGGAGAGAGCGGGAGTGAGTAGGGGGAGATTGGGAGTGAGTAGGGAGAGAGTGGGAGTGTGTAGGGGGAGACCGGGAGTGAGTAGGGCGAGAGCGGGAGTGAGTAGAGGGAGAGCGGGAGTGAGTAGGGGGAGATTGGGAGTGAGTAGGGAGAGAGTAGGAGTGTGTAGGGGGAGACCGAGAGTGAGTAGGGCGAGAGCGGGAGTGAGTAGAGGGAGAGCGGGAGTGAGTAGGGGGAGAGCGGGAGTGAGTAGTGGGAGTGAGCGGGAGTGAGTAGGGGGAGATTGGGAGTGAGTAGGGAGAGACCGGGAGTGAGTAGGGGGAGACCGGAAGTGAGTAGGGCGAGAGCGGGAGTGAGTAGAGGCAGAGAGCGGGAGTGAGTAGAGGGGGATTGGGAGTGAGTAGAGAGAGAGTGGGAGTGTGTAGGGGGAGACCGGGAAAGAGTAGGGCGAGAGCGGGAGTGAGTAGAGGGAGAGAGCGGGAGTGAGTAGGGGGAGATTGGGAGTGAGGACGGAGAGAGTGGGAGTGAGTAGGGGGAGACCGGGAGTGAGTAGGGGGAGAGCGGGAGTGAGTAGAGGGAGAGAGCGGGGTTGAGTAGGGGGAGATTGGCAGTGAGCAGGGGGAGAGCGGGAGTGAGTATGGAGAGCGTTGGAGTGAGTAGGGGGAGAGCGGGAGTGAGTGGGGGAGAGGGGGAGTGAGTATGGAGAGAGCGGGAGTGAGTAGGGGGAGAGCGGGAGTGAGTAGAGGGAGAGTGCGGGAGTGAGTAGGGGGAGATTGGGAGTGAGTAGGGGGAGACCGGGAGTGAGTAGGGGGAGACCGGGAGTGAGTAGGGGGAGGGCGGGAGTGAGTAGGGGGAGAGCGGGAGTGAGTAGGGGGAGAGCGGGAGTGAGTAGGGGGAGAGCGGGAGTGAGTAGGGGGAGAGCGGGAGTGAGTAGGGGGAGAGCGGGAGTGAGTAGGGGGAGAGCGGGAGTGAGTAGGGGGAGAGCGGGAGTGAGTAGGGGGAGAGTGGGAGTGAGTAGGGGGCGAGTGGGAGTGAGTGGGAAGAGAGCGGGAGTGAGTTGGGGGAGAGCGGGTGTGAGTAGACGGAGAGAGCGGGAGTGAGTAGGGGGAGATTGGGAGTGAGTAGGGAGAGAGTGGGAGTGTGTAGGGGAGACCGGGAGTGAGTAGGGCGAGAGCGGGAGTGAGTAGAGGGAGAGCGGGAGTGAGTAGGGGGAGATTGGGAGTGAGTAGGGAGAGAGTGGGAGTGAGTAGAGGGAGAGAGCGGGAGTGAGTAGGGGGAGATTGGGAGTGAGTAGGGAGAGAGTGGGAGTGAGAAGGGGGAGACAGGGAGTGAGTAGGGGGAGAGCAGGAGTGAGTAGGGGAGAGCGGGAGTGAGTAGGGGGAGAGTGGGAGTGAGTTGGAGGAGAGCGGGAGTGAGTAGGGGGAGAGCGGGAGTGAGTAGGGGGAGAGCGGGAGTGAGTAGGGGGAGAGCGGGAGTGAGTAGGGGGAGAGCGGGAGTGAGTAGGGGGAGAGCGGGAGTGAGTAGGGGGAGAGCGGGAGTGAGTAGGGGGAGAGCGGGAGTGAGTAGGGGGAGAGCGGGAGTGAGTAGGGGGCGAGCGGGAGTGAGTGGGAAGAGAGGGGGAGTGAGTAGGGGAGAGCGGGAGTGAGTAGGGGGAGAGCGGGAGTGAGTAGGGGAGAGCGGGAGTGAGTAGGGGTGAGAGGGGGAGTGAGCAGGGGGAGAGTGGGAGTGAGTAGGGGGTGAGCAGGAGTTAGTGGGGAGAGAGTGGGAGTGAGTAGCGGGAGAGTGGGAGTGAGTAGCGGGAGAGTGGGAGTGAGTAGGGGGAGAGCGGGAGTGAGTAGGGGGTGAGCAGGAGTGAGTAGGGAGAGTGTGGGAGTGAGTAGGGGAGAGCGGAAGTGAGCAGGGGGTGAGCAGGAGTGAGTAGGGAGAGTGGGAATGAGTAGGGGCAGAGCGGGACTGAGAAGGGGGAGAGCGGGAGTGAGTAGGGGGAGAGCGGGAGTGAGTGGGCCGAGCGCGGGAGTGAGGAGGGGGAGAGCGGGAGTGAGTAGGAGAGAGCGGGAGTGAGTAGGGGGAGAGCGGGAGTGAGTAGGGGGAGAGCGGGAGTGAGTAGGGGGAGAGCGGGAGTGAGTAGGGAGAGAGCGGGAGTGTGTAGGGGGAGAGCGGGAGTGAGTAGGGAGAGAGCGGGAGTGAGTAGGGGGAGAGAGGGAGTGTGTAGGGGGGAGAGCGGGAGTGAGTAGGGGCAGAGAGCGGGAGTGGGTAGGGGGAGAGCGGGAGTGAGTAGGGGGAGAGCGGGAGTGAGTAGGGGGAGAGAGCGGGAGTGAGTAGGGGGAGAGTGGGAGTGAGTAGGGGGAGACCGGGAGTGAGTTGGGGGAGAGCGGGTGTGAGTAGACGGAGAGAGCGGGAGTGAGTAGGGGGAGATTGGGAGTGAGTAGGGAGAGAGTGGGAGTGTGTAGGGGGAGACCGGGAGTGAGTAGGGCGAGAGCGGGAGTGAGTAGAGGGAGAGCGGGAGTGAGTAGGGGGAGATTGGGAGTGAGTAGGGAGAGAGTAGGAGTGTGTAGGGGGAGACCGGGAGTGAGTAGGGCGAGAGCGGGAGTGAGTAGAGGGAGAGCGGGAGTGAGTAGGGGGAGAGCGGGAGTGAGTAGTGGGAGTGAGCGGGAGTGAGTAGGGGGAGATTGGGAGTGAGTAGGGAGAGACAGGGAGTGAGTAGGGGGAGACCGGGAGTGAGTAGGGCGAGAGCGGGAGTGAGTAGAGGCAGAGAGCGGGAGTGAGTAGAGGGTGATTGGGAGTGAGTAGAGAGAGAGTGGGAGTGTGTAGGGGGAGACCGGGAAAGAGTAGGGCGAGAGCGGGAGTGAGTAGAGGGAGAGAGCGGGAGTGAGTAGGGGGAGATTGGGAGTGAGGAGGGAGAGAGTGGGAGTGAGTAGGGGGAGACCGGGAGTGAGTAGGGGGAGAGCGGGAGTGAGTAGAAGGAGAGAGCGGGGTTGAGTAGGGGGAGATTGGCAGTGAGCAGGGGGAGAGCGGGAGTGAGTATGGAGAGAGTTGGAGTGAGTAGGGGGAGAGCGGGAGTGAGTGGGGGGAGAGCGGGAGTGAGTAGGGCGAGAGCGGGAGTGAGTAAGGAGAGAGCGGGAGTGAGTAGGGGGAGAGTGGGAGTGAGTAGGGGGAGAGTGGGAGTGAGTAGGGGGAGAGTGGGAGTGAGTAGGGGGAGAGTGGGAGTGAGTAGGGGAGAGCGGGAGTGAGTAGGGGGAGAGTGGGAGTGAGTAGGGGAGAGCTGGAGTGAGAAGGGCGAGAGCGGGAATGAGTAGGGAGAGAGCGGGAGTGAATAGCGCTAGAACGGGAGTGAATAGGGCTAGAGCGGGAGTGAGTAAGGAGAGAGCGGGAGTGAGTAGGGGGAGAGTGGGAGTGAGTAGGGGGAGAGTGGGAGTGAGTAGGGGGAGAGCAGGAGTGAGTAAGGAGAGAGCGGGAGTGAGTAGGGGGAGAGTGGGAGTGAGTAGGGGGAGAGCGGGAGTGAGTAGGGGGAGAGTGGAAGTGAGTAGGGGGAGAGCGGGAGTCAGTAGGGAGAGAGCGGGAGTGAGTAGGGGGAGAGTGGGAGTGAGTAGGGGGAGAGCGGGAGTGAATAGGGCTAGAGCAGGAGTGAGTAAGGAGAGAGCGGGAGTGAGTAGGGGGAGAGTGGGAGTGAGTAGGGGGAGAGCGGGAGTGAGTAGTGGGAGAGCGGAAGTGAGTAGGGGGAGAGCGGGAGTCAGTAGGGAGAGAGCGGGAGTGAGTAGGGGGAGAGTGGGAGTGAGTAGGGGGAGAGCGGGAGTGAGTAGGGGAGAGCGGGAGTGAGTAGGGCGAGAGCGGGAGTGAGTAGGGGGAGAGTGGGAGTAGGGGGAGAGTGGGAGTGAGTAGGGGGAGAGTGGGAGTGAGTAGGGGGAGAGTGGGAGTGAGTAGGGGGAGAGTGGGAGTGAGTAGGGGGAGAGCGGGAGTGAGTAGGGGCAGTGCGGGAGTGAGTAGGGGAGAGGGGGAGTGAGTAGGGGAGAGGGGGAGTGAGTAGGGGAGAGGGGGAGTGAGTAGGGGAGAGGGGGAGTGAGTAGGGGAGAGGGGGAGTGAGTAGGGAGAGAGCGGGAGTGAGTAGGGAGAGAGCGGGAGTGAGTAGGGGGTGAGTGGGAGTGAGTAGGGGGAGAGTGGGAGTGAGTAGGGGAGAGCGGGAGTGAGTGGGGGAGAGTGGGAGTGAGTAGGGCGAGAGCGGGAGTGAGTAGGGGAGAGTGGGAGTGTGTAGGGGGAGACCGAGAGTGAGTAGGGCGAGAGCGGGAGTGAGTAGAGGGAGAGCGGGAGTGAGTAGGGGGAGAGCGGGAGTGAGTAGTGGGAGTGAGCGGGAGTGAGTTGGGGGAGATTGGGAGTGAGTAGGGAGAGACCGGGAGTGAGTAGGGGGAGACCGGGAGTGAGTAGGGCGAGAGCGGGAGTGAGTAGAGGCAGAGAGCGGGAGTGAGTAGAGGGGGATTGGGAGTGAGTAGAGAGAGAGTGGGAGTGTGTAGGGGGAGACCGGGAAAGAGTAGGGCGAGAGCGGGAGTGAGTAGAGGGAGAGAGCGGGAGTGAGTAGGGGGAGATTGGGAGTGAGGACGGAGAGAGTGGGAGTGAGTAGGGGGAGACCGGGAGTGAGTAGGGGGAGAGCGGGAGTGAGTAGGGGGAGAGCGGGAGTGAGTAGGGAGAGAGCGGGAGTGAGTAGGGGGAGAGCGGGAGTGAGTAGGGAGAGAGCGGGAGTGAGTAGGGGGAGAGAGGGAGTGTGTAGGGGGAGAGCGGGAGTGAGTAGGGGCAGAGAGCGGGAGTGGGTAGGGGGAGAGCGGGAGTGAGTAGGGGGAGAGCGGGAGTGAGTAGGGGGAGAGAGCGGGAGTGAGTAGGGGGAGAGTGGGAGTGAGTAGGGGGAGACCGGGAGTGAGTTGGGGGAGAGCGGGTGTGAGTAGACGGAGAGAGCGGGAGTGAGTAGGGGGAGATTGGGAGTGAGTAGGGAGAGAGTGGGAGTGTGTAGGGGGAGACCGGGAGTGAGTAGGGCGAGAGCGGGAGTGAGTAGAGGGAGAGCGGGAGTGAGTAGGGGGAGATTGGGAGTGAGTAGGGAGAGAGTAGGAGTGTGTAGGGGGAGACCGAGAGTGAGTAGGGCGAGAGCGGGAGTGAGTAGAGGGAGAGCGGGAGTGAGTAGGGGGAGAGCGGGAGTGAGTAGTGGGAGTGAGCGGGAGTGAGTAGGGGGAGATTGGGAGTGAGTAGGGAGAGACCGGGAGTGAGTAGGGGGAGACCGGGAGTGAGTAGGGCGAGAGCGGGAGTGAGTAGAGGCAGAGAGCGGGAGTGAGTAGAGGGGGATTGGGAGTGAGTAGAGAGAGAGTGGGAGTGTGTAGGGGGAGACCGGGAAAGAGTAGGGCGAGAGCGGGAGTGAGTAGAGGGAGAGAGCGGGAGTGAGTAGGGGGAGATTGGGAGTGAGGACGGAGAGAGTGGGAGTGAGTAGGGGGAGACCGGGAGTGAGTAGGGGGAGAGCGGGAGTGAGTAGAGGGAGAGAGCGGGGTTGAGTAGGGGGAGATTGGCAGTGAGCAGGGGGAGAGCGGGAGTGAGTATGGAGAGAGTTGGAGTGAGTAGGGGGAGAGCGGGAGTGAGTGGGGGAGAGGGGGAGTGAGTATGGAGAGAGCGGGAGTGAGTAGGGGGAGAGCGGGAGTGAGTAGAGGGAGAGTGCGGGAGTGAGTAGGGGGAGATTGGGAGTGAGTAGGGGGAGACCGGGAGTGAGTAGGGGGAGACCGGGAGTGAGTAGGGGGAGGGCGGGAGTGAGTAGGGGGAGAGCGGGAGTGAGTAGGGGGAGAGCGGGAGTGAGTAGGGGGAGAGCGGGAGTGAGTAGGGGGAGAGCGGGAGTGAGTAGGGGGAGAGCGGGAGTGAGTAGGGGGAGAGCGGGAGTGAGTAGGGGGAGAGCGGGAGTGAGTAGGGGGAGAGTGGGAGTGAGTAGGGGGCGAGTGGGAGTGAGTGGGAAGAGAGCGGGAGTGAGTTGGGGGAGAGCGGGTGTGAGTAGACGGAGAGAGCGGGAGTGAGTAGGGGGAGATTGGGAGTGAGTAGGGAGAGAGTGGGAGTGTGTAGGGGAGACCGGGAGTGAGTAGGGCGAGAGCGGGAGTGAGTAGAGGGAGAGCGGGAGTGAGTAGGGGGAGATTGGGAGTGAGTAGGGAGAGAGAGGGAGTGAGTAGAGGGAGAGAGCGGGAGTGAGTAGGGGGAGATTGGGAGTGAGTAGGGAGAGAGTGGGAGTGAGAAGGGGGAGACCGGGAGTGAGTAGGGGGAGAGCAGGAGTGAGTAGGGGAGAGCGGGAGTGAGTAGGGGGAGAGTGGGAGTGAGTTGGAGGAGAGCGGGAGTGAGTAGGGGGAGAGCGGGAGTGAGTAGGGGGAGAGCGGGAGTGAGTAGGGGGAGAGCGGGAGTGAGTAGGGGGAGAGCGGGAGTGAGTAGGGGGAGAGCGGGAGTGAGTAGGGGGAGAGCGGGAGTGAGTAGGGGGAGAGCGGGAGTGAGTAGGGGGAAAGCGGGAGTGAGTAGGGGGCGAGCGGGAGTGAGTGGGAAGAGAGGGGGAGTGAGTAGGGGAGAGCGGGAGTGAGTAGGGGGAGAGCGGGAGTGAGTAGGGGAGAGCGGGAGTGAGTAGGGGTGAGAGGGGGAGTGAGCAGGGGGAGAGTGGGAGTGAGTAGGGGGTGAGCAGGAGTGAGTGGGGAGAGAGTGGGAGTGAGTAGCGGGAGAGTGGGAGTGAGTAGCGGGAGAGTGGGAGTGAGTAGGGGGAGAGCGGGAGTGAGTAGGGGGTGAGCAGGAGTGAGTAGGGAGAGTGTGGGAGTGAGTAGGGGAGAGCGGAAGTGAGCAGGGGGTGAGCAGGAGTGAGTAGGGAGAGTGGGAATGAGTAGGGGCAGAGCGGGAGTGAGAAGGGGGAGAGCGGGAGTGAGTAGGGGGAGAGCGGGAGTGAGTGGGCCGAGCGCGGGAGTGAGGAGGGGGAGAGCGGGAGTGAGTAGGAGAGAGCGGGAGTGAGTAGGGGGAGAGCGGGAGTGAGTAGGGGGAGAGCGGGAGTGAGTAGGGGGAGAGCGGGAGTGAGTAGGGAGAGAGCGGGAGTGAGTAGGGGGAGAGCGGGAGTGAGTAGGGAGAGAGCGGGAGTGAGTAGGGGGAGAGAGGGAGTGTGTAGGGGGAGAGCGGGAGTGAGTAGGGGCAGAGAGCGGGAGTGGGTAGGGGGAGAGCGGGAGTGAGTAGGGGGAGAGCGGGAGTGAGTAGGGGGAGAGAGCGGGAGTGAGTAGGGGGAGAGTGGGAGTGAGTAGGGGGAGACCGGGAGTGAGTTGGGGGAGAGCGGGTGTGAGTAGACGGAGAGAGCGGGAGTGAGTAGGGGGAGATTGGGAGTGAGTAGGGAGAGAGTGGGAGTGTGTAGGGGGAGACCGGGAGTGAGTAGGGCGAGAGCGGGAGTGAGTAGAGGGAGAGCGGGAGTGAGTAGGGGGAGATTGGGAGTGAGTAGGGAGAGAGTAGGAGTGTGTAGGGGGAGACCGGGAGTGAGTAGGGCGAGAGCGGGAGTGAGTAGAGGGAGAGCGGGAGTGAGTAGGGGGAGAGCGGGAGTGAGTAGTGGGAGTGAGCGGGAGTGAGTAGGGGGAGATTGGGAGTGAGTAGGGAGAGACAGGGAGTGAGTAGGGGGAGACCGGGAGTGAGTAGGGCGAGAGCGGGAGTGAGTAGAGGCAGAGAGCGGGAGTGAGTAGAGGGGGATTGGATTGGGAGTGAGTAGAGAGAGAGTGGGAGTGTGTAGGGGGAGACCGGGAAAGAGTAGGGCGAGAGCGGGAGTGAGTAGAGGGAGAGAGCGGGAGTGAGTAGGGGGAGATTGGGAGTGAGGAGGGAGAGAGTGGGAGTGAGTAGGGGGAGACCGGGAGTGAGTAGGGGGAGAGCGGGAGTGAGTAGAAGGAGAGAGCGGGGTTGAGTAGGGGGAGATTGGCAGTGAGCAGGGGGAGAGCGGGAGTGAGTATGGAGAGAGTTGGAGTGAGTAGGGGGAGAGCGGGAGTGAGTGGGGGGAGAGCGGGAGTGAGTAGGGCGAGAGCGGGAGTGAGTAAGGAGAGAGCGGGAGTGAGTAGGGGGAGAGTGGGAGTGAGTAGGGGGAGAGTGGGAGTGAGTAGGGGGAGAGTGGGAGTGAGTAGGGGGAGAGTGGGAGTGAGTAGGGGAGAGCGGGAGTGAGTAGGGGGAGAGTGGGAGTGAGTAGGGGAGAGCTGGAGTGAGAAGGGCGAGAGCGGGAATGAGTAGGGAGAGAGCGGGAGTGAATAGCGCTAGAACGGGAGTGAATAGGGCTAGAGCGAGAGTGAGTAAGGAGAGAGCGGGAGTGAGTAGGGGGAGAGTGGGAGTGAGTAGGGGGAGAGTGGGAGTGAGTAGGGGGAGAGCAGGAGTGAGTAAGGAGAGAGCGGGAGTGAGTAGGGGGAGAGTGGGAGTGAGTAGGGGGAGAGCGGGAGTGAGTAGGGGGAGAGTGGAAGTGAGTAGGGGGAGAGCGGGAGTCAGTAGGGAGAGAGCGGGAGTGAGTAGGGGGAGAGTGGGAGTGAGTAGGGGGAGAGCGGGAGTGAATAGGGCTAGAGCAGGAGTGAGTAAGGAGAGAGCGGGAGTGAGTAGGGGGAGAGTGGGAGTGAGTAGGGGGAGAGCGGGAGTGAGTAGGGGGAGAGCGGAAGTGAGTAGGGGGAGAGCGGGAGTCAGTAGGGAGAGAGCGGGAGTGAGTAGGGGGAGAGTGGGAGTGAGTAGGGGGAGAGCGGGAGTGAGTAGGGGAGAGCGGGAGTGAGTAGGGCGAGAGCGGGAGTGAGTAGGGGGAGAGTGGGAGTAGGGGGAGAGTGGGAGTGAGTAGGGGGAGAGTGGGAGTGAGTAGGGGGAGAGTGGGAGTGAGTAGGGGGAGAGTGGGAGTGAGTAGGGGGAGAGCGGGAGTGAGTAGGGGCAGTGCGGGAGTGAGTAGGGGAGAGGGGGAGTGAGTAGGGGAGAGGGGGAGTGAGTAGGGGAGAGGGGGAGTGAGTAGGGGAGAGGGGGAGTGAGTAGGGGAGAGGGGGAGTGAGTAGGGAGAGAGCGGGAGTGAGTAGGGAGAGAGCGGGAGTGAGTAGGGGGTGAGTGGGAGTGAGTAGGGGGAGAGTGGGAGTGAGTAGGGGAGAGCGGGAGTGAGTGGGGGAGAGTGGGAGTGAGTAGGGCGAGAGCGGGAGTGAGTAGGGGAGAGTGGGATTGAGTAGAGGGAGAGCGGCAGTGAGTAGCGGGAGAGCGGGAGTGAGTAGGGGGAGAGCGGGAGTGAGTAGGGCGAGAGCGGGAGTGAGTAGGGCGAGAGCGGGAGTGAGTAGGGGAGAGTGAGAGTGAGTAGAGGGAGAGCGGGAGTGGGTAGGGGGCGAGCAGGAGAGGGTAGGGGGAGAGGGGGAGTGAGTAGCGGAGAGCGGGAGTGAGTAGGGCGAGAGCGGGAGTGAGTAGGGGAGAGTGGGAGTGAGTAGGGGAGAGTGGGAGTGATTAGGGGAGAGCAGGAATGTGTAGGGGGAGAGCGGGAGTAAGTATGAGGAGAGCGGGAGTGAGTAGAGGGAGAGCGGGAGTGAGTAGAGGGAGAGCGGGAGTGAGTCGAGGGAGAGCGGGAGTGAGTAGGGGGAGAGCTGGAGTGAGTAGAGGGAGAGCGGGAGTGAGTAGGGGGAGAGCGGGAGTGAGTAGAGGGAGAGCGGGAGTGAGTAGGGGAGAGCGGGAGTGAGTAGGGGGAGAGTGGGAGTGAGTAGGGGAGAGCGGGAGTGAGTAGGGGGAGAGTGGGTGTGAGTAGGGGGAGAGGGGGAATGAGTAGGGGAGAGCGGGTGTGAGTAGGGGGAGAGTGGGAGTGAGTAGGGGAGTGTGGGAGTGAGTAGGGGAGAGCGGGAGTGAGTAGGGGGAGAGTGGGAGTGAGTAGGGGAGAGTGGGAGTGAGTAGAGGAGAGTGGGAGTGAGTAGGGGGAGAGCAGGTGTGAGTAGACGGTGAGAGAGGGAGTGAGTAGGGGGAGATTGGGAGTGAGTAGGGGGAGATTGGGAGTGAGTAGGGCGAGAGCGGGAGTGAGCAGGGAGAGAGTGGGAGTGAGTAGGGGAGAGCGGGAGTGAGTAGAGGAGGGTGGGAGTGAGTAGGGAGAGAGCGGGAGTGAGTAGGGGGAGAGTGGGAGTGAGTAGGGGAGACCGGGAGTGGGTAGGGGGAGATTGGGAGTGAGTAGGGGGAGATTGGGAGTGCGTAGGGAGAGAGTGGGAGAGAGTAGGGGGAGAGCGGGAGTGAGTAGGGGGAGATTGGGAGTGAGTAGGGAGAGAGTGGGAGTGCGTAGGGAGAGAGTGGGAGAGAGTAGGGGGAGAGCGGGAGTGAGTAGGGGGAGATTGGGAGTGAGTAGGGACAGAGTGGGAGTGAGTAGGGGGAGACCGGGAGTGAGTAGGGGGAGAGCGGGAGTGAGTAGGGGGAGATTGGGAGTGCGTAGGGAGAGAGTGGGAGAGAGTAGGGGGAGAGCGGGAGTGAGTAGGGGGAGAGCGGGAGTGAGTAGGGGGAGATTGGGAGTGAGTAGGGACAGAGTGGGAGTGAGTAGGGGGAGACCGGGAGTGAGTAGGGGGAGAGCGGGAGTGGGTAGGGGGAGATTGGGAGTGAGTAGGGGGAAACCGGGAGTGAGTAGGGGGACAGCGGGACTGAGTAGAGGCAGAGAGCGGGAGTGAGTAGGGGAGAGCGGGAGTGAGTAGGCGGAGAGCGGGAGTGAGTAGGGGGAGAGCAGGAGTGAGTAGGGGAGAGCGGGAGTGAGTGGGAGGAGAGCGGGAGTGAGTAGGGGGAGAGTGGGAGTGAGTAGGGGGAGAGCGGGAGTGAGTAGGGGGAGAGCGGGAGTGAGTAGGGGGAGAGCGGGAGTGAGTAGGGGGAGAGTGGGAGTGAGTGGGAAGAGAGCGGGAGTGAGTAGGGGGAGAGCGGCAGTGAGTAGGGGAGAGCGGGAGTGAGTAGGGGAGAGCGGGAGTGAGTAGGGGGAGAGCGGGAGTGAGTAGGGGAGAGCGGGAGTGAGTAGGGGGAGAGGGGAAGTGAGTAGGGGGAGAGTGGGAGTGAGTAGGGGGTGAGCAGGAGTGAGTGGGGAGAGACTGGGAGTGAGTAGCGGGAGAGTGGGAGTGTGTAGGGGGAGAGCGGGAGTGAGTAGGGGGTGAGCAGGAGGGAGAAGGGAGAGAGTGGGAGTGAGTAGAGGAGAGTGGAAGTGAGGAGGGGGTGAGCAGGATTGAGTTGGGAGAGTGGGAGTGAGTAGGGGGAGAGCGGGAGTGAGTAGGGCGAGAGCGGAAGTGAGGAGCGGGAGAGCGGGAGTGAGGAGCGGGAGAGCGGGAGTGAGTAGGGGGAGAGCGGGAGTGAGTAGGGGGAGAGCGGGAGTGAGTAGGGAGAGAGCGGGAGTGAGCAGGGAGAGAGTGGGAGTGAGTAGGGGGAGAGCGGGAGTGAGTAGGGAGAGAGCGGGAGTGAGTAGGGGGAGAGTGGGAGTGAGTAGGGGGAGAGCGGGAGTGAGTAGGGGAGAGCGGGAGTGTGTAGGGGAGAGCGGGAGTGAGTAGGGGAGAGCGGGAGTGAGTAGGGGGAGAGCGGGAGTGAGTAGGGGAGAGCGGGAGTGAGTAGGGCGAGAGCGGGAGTGAGTAGGGCGAGAGCGGGAGTGAGTAGGGCGAGAGCGGGAGTGAGTAGGGCGAGAGCGGGAGTGAGTAGGGAGAGAGCGGGAGTGAGTAGGGGGAGAGTGGGAGTGAGTAGGGGAGAGCGGTAGTGAATAGGGCGAGAGCGGGAGTGAGTAGGGGTAGAGCGGGAGTGAGTAGGGGGAGAGGGGAAGTGAGTAGGGGGAGAGTGGGAGTGAGTATAGGGTGAGCAGGAGTGAGTGGGGAGAGAGTGGGAGTGAGTAGAGGAGAGCGGAAGTGAGGAGGGGATGAGCAGGAGTGAGTAGGGAGAGAGGGAGTGAGTAGGGGGAGAGCGGGAGTGAGTAGGGGGAGAGCGGGAGTGAGTAGGGGGAGAGCGGGAGTGAGTAGGGGGAGAGCGGGAGTGAGTAGGGGGAGAGCGGGAGTGAGTAGGGAAAGAGCGGGAGTGAGTAGGGGGAGAGTGGGAGTGAGTAGGGGAGAGCGGGAGTGAGTAGGGGGAGAGTGGGAGTGTGTAGGGGGAGAGTGGGAGTGAGTAGGGGAGAGGAGGAGTGAGTAGAGGGAGAGGGGGAGTGAGTAGGGGGAGAGCGGGAGTGAGTAGGGGGAAAGTGGGAGTGAGTAGGGGAGAGTGGGAGTGAGTAAGGGAGAGCGGGAGTGAGTAGGGGGAGAGCGGGAGTGAGTAGGGCGAGAGCGGGAGTGAGTAGGGGAGAGGGGGAGTGAGTATGGAGAGAGCGGGAGTGAGTAGGGGGAGAGCGGGAGTGAGTAGGGAGAGAGTGGGAGTGAGTAGAGGGAGAGCGGGAGTGAGTAGGGTGAGACCGGGAGTGAGTAGGGGCAGAGCGGGAGTGAGTGTGGGGAGAGCGGGAGTGAGTAGGGAGAGAGTGGGAGTGAGTAGAGGGAGAGCGGGAGTGAGTAGGGTGAGAGCGGGAGTGAGTAGGGTGAGATCGGGAGTGAGTAGGGTGAGAGCGGGAGTGAGTAGGGTGAGAGCGGGAGTGAGTAGGGTGAGAGCGGGAGTGAGTAGGGTGAGAGCGGGAGTGAGTGGGGGGAGAGCGGGAGTGAGTGGGGGGAGAGCGGGAGTGAGAAGGGGAGAGCGGGAGTGAGTAGGGGGAGAGTGGGAGTGAGTAGGGTGGACCGGGAGTGGGTAGGGGGAGGGCGGGTGTGAGTAGACGGAGAGAGCGGGAGTGAGTAGGGGGAGATTGGGAGTGAGTAGGGAGAGAGTGGGAGTTTGTAGGGGGACACCGGGAGTGAGTAGGGCGAGAGCGGGAGTGAGTAGAGGGAGAGAGTGGGAGTGAGTAGCGGGAGATTGGGAGTGCGTAGGGAGAGAGTGGGAGTGAGTAGGGGGAGAGCGGGAGTGAGTAGGGGGAGAGAGCGTGACTGAGTAGGGGGAGATTGGGAGTGAGTAGGGAGAGAGTGGGAGTGAGTAGGGGGAAACCGGGAGTGAGTAGGGGGAGAGCGGGACTGAGTAGAGGCAGAGAGCGGGAGTGAGTAGGGGAGAGCGGGAGTGAGTAGGGGGAGAGTGGGAGTGAGTAGGTGGAGAGCAGGAGTGAGTAGGGGAAAGCGGGAGTGAGTAGGGGGAGAGCGGGAGTGAGTAGGGGGAGAGCGGGAGTGAGTAGGGGGAGAGCGGGAGTGAGTAGGGGGAGATTGGGAGTGAGTAGGGAGAGAGTGGGAGTGAGTAGGGGGAAACCGGGAGTGAGTAGGGGGAGAGCGGGACTGAGTAGAGGCAGAGAGCGGGAGTGAGTAGGGGAGAGCGGGAGTGAGTAGGGGGAGAGTGGGAGTGAGTAGGGGGAGAGCAGGAGTGAGTAGGGCAGAGCGGGAGTGAGTAGGGGGAGAGCGGGAGTAGGGGGAGAGCGGGAGTGAGTAGGGGGAGAGCGGGAGTGAGTAGGGGGAGAGCGGGAGTGAGTAGGGGGAGAGCGGGAGTGAGTAGGGGGAGAGCGGGAGTGAGTAGGGGGAGAGCGAGAGTGAGTAGGGGGAGAGCGGGAGTGAGTAGGGGGAGAGCGGGAGTGAGTAGGGGGAGAGCGGGAGTGAGTAGGGGGAGAGCGGGAGTGAGTAGGGCGAGAGCGGGAGTGAGTAGGGCGAGAGCGGGAGTGAGTAGGGGGAGAGCGGGAGTGAGTGGATGGAGAGCGGGAGTGAGAAGGGGAGAGCGGGAGTGAGTAGGGGGAGAGCGGGAGTGAGTAGGGGGAGAGCGGGAGTGAGTAGAGGAGAGTGGGAGTGAGTTGGGAGAGAGCGGGAGTGAGTAGGGGGAGAGTGGGAGTGAGTAGGGGAGACCGGGAGTGGGTAGGGGGAGAGCGGGTGTGAGTAGACGGAGAGAGCGGGAGTGAGTAGGGGGAGATTGGGAGTGAGTAGGGAGAGAGTGGGAGTGTGTAGGGGGACACCGGGAGTGAGTAGGGCGAGAGCGGGAGTGAGTAGAGGGAGAGAGCGGGAGTGAGTAGGGGGAAACCGGGAGTGAGTAGGGGGAGAGCGGGAGTGAGTGTGGGGAGAGCGGGAGTGAGTAGGGAGAGAGTGGGAGTGAGTAGAGGGAGAGCGGGAGTGAGTAGGGTGAGAGCGGGAGTGAGTAGGGTGAGAGCGGGAGTGAGTAGCGTGAGAGCGGGAGTGAGTAGGGTGAGAGCGGGAGTGAGTAGGGGGAGAGCGGGAGTGAGTAGGGGGAGAGCGGGAGTGAGTGGGGGGAGAGCGGGAGTGAGAAGGGGAGAGCGGGAGTGAGTAGGGGGAGAGTGGGAGTGAGTAGGGGAGACCGGGAGTGGGTAGGGGGAGGGCGGGTGTGAGTAGACGGAGAGAGCGGGAGTGAGTAGGGGGAGATTGGGAGTGAGTAGGGAGAGAGTGGGAGTTTGTAGGGGGACACCGGGAGTGAGTAGGGCGAGAGCGGGAGTGAGTAGAGGGAGAGAGCGGGAGTGAGTAGCGGGAGATTGGGAGTGCGTAGGGAGAGAGTGGGAGTGAGTAGGGGGAGAGCGGGAGTGAGTAGGGGGAGAGCGGGAGTGAGTAGTGGGAGAGAGCGTGACTGAGTAGGGGGAGATTGGGAGTGAGTAGGGAGAGAGTGGGAGTGAGTAGGGGGCGCCCGGGAGTGAGTAGGGGGAGAGCGGGAGTGAGTAGGGGGAGAGCGGGAGTGAGTCGGGGGAGATTGGGAGTGAGTAGGGAGAGAGTGGGAGTGAGTAGGGGGAAACCGGGAGTGAGTAGGGGGAGAGCGGGACTGAGTAGAGGCAGAGAGCGGGAGTGAGTAGGGGAGAGCGGGAGTGAGTAGGGGGAGAGCGGGAGTGAGTAGGGGGAGAGCAGGAGTGAGTAGGGGAGAGCGGGAGAGAGTAGGGGGAGAGCGGGAGTGAGTAGGGGGAGAGCGGGAGTGAGTAGGGGGAGACCGGGAGTGAGTAGGGGGAGACCGGGAGTGAGTAGGGGGAGATTGGGAGTGAGTAGGGGGAGATTGGGAGTGAGTAGGGAGAGAGTGGGAGTGAGTAGGGGGAAACCGGGAGTGAGTAGTGGGAGAGCGGGACTGAGTAGAGGCAGAGAGCGGGACTGAGTAGAGGCAGAGAGCGGGACTGAGTAGGGGGAGAGCGGGACTGAGTAGGGAGAGAGCAGGAGTGAATAGGGGAGAGCGGGAGTGAGTAGGGGAGAGCGGGAGTGAGTAGGGGGAGACCGGGAGTGAGTAGGGGCAGAGCGGGATTGAGTGGGGGGAGAGCGGGAGTGAGTAGGGCGAGAGCGGGAGTGAGTAGGGCGAGAGCGGGAGTGAGGAGGGGGAGAGCGGGGGTGAGTGGGGGGAGAGCGGGAGTGAGTGGGGGGAGAGCGGGAGTGAGTAGGGGAGAGCGGGAGTGAGTGGGGGGAGAGCGGGAGTGAGTAGGGGGAGAGCGGGAGTGAGTAGGGGCAGAGTGGGAGTGAGTAGGGGGAGAGCAGGAGAGAGTAGGGCGAGAGCGGGAGTGAGTAGGGGAGAGCGGGAGTGAGTAGGGGGAGAGCGGGAGTGAGTAGGGAGAGGGCGGGAGTGAGTAGGGGGAGAGTGGGAGTGAGTAGGGGAGAGCGGGAGTGTGTAGGGGAGAGTGGGAGTGAGGAGGGGGAGAGATGGAGAGCGTATGGGGAGAGCGGGAGTGAGTAGGAGGAGAGCTGGAGTGCGTATGGGGAGAGCGGGAGTCAGTAGGGGGAGAGGGGAAGTCAGTAAGGGGAGAGCGGGAGTCAGTAGGGGAGAGCGGGAGTGAGTAGGGGAGAGCGGGAGTGAGTGGGGGGAGAGTGGGAGTGAGTAGGGGGAGAGCGGGGGTGAGTAGGGGGAGAGCGGGAGTGAGTAGGGGCAGAGTGGGAGTGAGTAGGGGGAGAGCAGGAGTCAGTAGGGGGAGAGTGGGAGTGAGTAGGGGAGAGCGGGAGTGAGTAGGGGGAGAGCGGGAGTGAGTAGGGGGAGAGCGGGAGTGAGTAGGGGGAGAGCGGGAGTGAGTAAGGGGAGAGGGGGAGGGAGTAGGGGAGAGCGGGAGTGAGTAGGGGGAGAGCGGGAGGGAGTAGGGGGAGAGCGGGAGTGAGTAGGGAGAGAGTGGGAGTGAGTAGAGGGAGAGCGGGAGTGAGTAGGGTGAGAGCGGGAGTGAGTAGGGTGAGAGCGGGAGTGAGTAGCGTGAGAGCGGGAGTGAGTAGGGTGAGAGCGGGAGTGAGTAGGGGGAGAGCGGGAGTGAGTAGGGGGAGAGCGGGAGTGAGTGGGGGGAGAGCGGGAGTGAGAAGGGGAGAGCGGGAGTGAGTAGGGGGAGAGTGGGAGTGAGTAGGGGAGACCGGGAGTGGGTAGGGGGAGGGCGGGTGTGAGTAGACGGAGAGAGCGGGAGTGAGTAGGGGGAGATTGGGAGTGAGTAGGGAGAGAGTGGGAGTTTGTAGGGGGACACCGGGAGTGAGTAGGGCGAGAGCGGGAGTGAGTAGAGGGAGAGAGCGGGAGTGAGTAGCGGGAGATTGGGAGTGCGTAGGGAGAGAGTGGGAGTGAGTAGGGGGAGAGCGGGAGTGAGTAGGGGGAGAGCGGGAGTGAGTAGTGGGAGAGAGCGTGACTGAGTAGGGGGAGATTGGGAGTGAGTAGGGAGAGAGTGGGAGTGAGTAGGGGGCGCCCGGGAGTGAGTAGGGGGAGAGCGGGAGTGAGTAGGGGGAGAGCGGGTGTGAGTCGGGGGAGATTGGGAGTGAGTAGGGAGAGAGTGGGAGTGAGTAGGGGGAAACCGGGAGTGAGTAGGGGGAGAGCGGGACTGAGTAGAGGCAGAGAGCGGGAGTGAGTAGGGGAGAGCGGGAGTGAGTAGGGGGAGAGCGGGAGTGAGTAGGGGGAGAGCAGGAGTGAGTAGGGGAGAGCGGGAGAGAGTAGGGGGAGAGCGGGAGTGAGTAGGGGGAGAGCGGGAGTGAGTAGGGGGAGACCGGGAGTGAGTAGGGGGAGACCGGGAGTGAGTAGGGGGAGATTGGGAGTGAGTAGGGGGAGATTGGGAGTGAGTAGGGAGAGAGTGGGAGTGAGTAGGGGGAAACCGGGAGTGAGTAGTGGGAGAGCGGGACTGAGTAGAGGCAGAGAGCGGGACTGAGTAGAGGCAGAGAGCGGGACTGAGTAGGGGGAGAGCGGGACTGAGTAGGGAGAGAGCAGGAGTGAATAGGGGAGAGCGGGAGTGAGTAGGGGAGAGCGGGAGTGAGTAGGGGGAGACCGGGAGTGAGTAGGGGCAGAGCGGGATTGAGTGGGGGGAGAGCGGGAGTGAGTAGGGCGAGAGCGGGAGTGAGTAGGGCGAGAGCGGGAGTGAGTAGGGGGAGAGCGGGAGTGAGTGGGGGGAGAGCGGGAGTGAGTGGGGGGAGAGCGGGAGTGAGTAGGGGAGAGCGGGAGTGAGTGGGGGGAGAGCGGGAGTGAGTAGGGGGAGAGCGGGAGTGAGTAGGGGCAGAGTGGGAGTGAGTAGGGGGAGAGCAGGAGAGAATAGGGCGAGAGCGGGAGTGAGTAGGGGAGAGCGGGAGTGAGTAGGGGGAGAGCGGGAGTGAGTAGGGAGAGGGCGGGAGTGAGTAGGGGGAGAGTGGGAGTGAGTAGGGGAGAGCGGGAGTGTGTAGGGGAGAGTGGGAGTGAGGAGGGGGAGAGATGGAGAGCGTATGGGGAGAGCGGGAGTGAGTAGGAGGAGAGCTGGAGTGCGTATGGGGAGAGCGGGAGTCAGTAGGGGGAGAGGGGAAGTCAGTAAGGGGAGAGCGGGAGTCAGTAGGGGAGAGCGGGAGTGAGTAGGGGAGAGCGGGAGTGAGTGGGGGGAGAGAGGGAGTGAGTAGGGGGAGAGCGGGAGTGAGTAGGGGGAGAGCGGGAGTGAGTAGGGGCAGAGTGGGAGTGAGTAGGGGGAGAGCAGGAGTCAGTAGGGGGAGAGTGGGAGTGAGTAGGGGAGAGCGGGAGTGAGTAGGGGGAGAGCGGGAGTGAGTAGGGGGAGAGCGGGAGTGAGTAGGGGGAGAGCGGGAGTGAGTAAGGGGAGAGGGGGAGGGAGTAGGGGAGAGCAGGAGTGAGTAGGGGGAGAGCGGGAGGGAGTAGGGGGAGAGCGGGAGGGAGTAGGGGGAGAGTGGGAGTGAGTAAGGGGAGAGGGGGAGGGAGTAGGGGAGAGCGGGAGTCAGTAGGGGGAGAGCGGGAGTGAGTAGGGGAGAGCGGGAGTGAGTAGGGGAGAGCGGGAGTGAGTAGGGGGAGAGCGGGAGTGAGAAGGGGGAGAGCCGGAGTGAGTAGGGGGTGAGCGGGAGTGAGTAGCGGAGAGCGGGAGTGAGTAGGGGGAGAGCGGGAGTGAGTAGGGGGAGAGCGGAAGTGAGTAGGGGGAGAGCGGGAGTGAGTAGGGGGAGAGCGGGAGTGAGTAGGGGGAGAGAGGGAGTGAGTAGGGGGAGAGCGGGAGTGAGTAGGGGGAGAGCGGGAGTGAGTAGGGGCAGAGTGGGAGTGAGTAGGGGGAGAGCAGGAGTCAGTAGGCGGACATTGGGAGTGAGTAGGGGAGAGCGGGAGTGAGTAGGGGAGAGCGGGAGTGAGTAAGGGAAGAGCGGGAGTGAGTAGGGGGAGAGCGGGAGTGAGTAAGGGGAGAGGGGGAGGGAGTAGGGGAGAGCGGGAGTAGGGGGAGAGCGGGAGTGAGTAGGGGGAGAGCGGGAGTGAGTAAGGGGAGAGGGGGAGGGAGTAGGGGAGAGCGGGAGTCAGTAGGGGAGAGCGGGCGTGAGTAGGGGGAGAGTGGGAGTGAGTAGGTGGAGAGTGGGAGTGGGAGGAGAGCGGGAGTGAGTAGGGGAGAGTCGGTGTTAGTAGGGAGAGAGCGGGAGTGAGTAGGGGGAGAGTGGGAGAGAGTAGGGGAGAGCGGGAGTGAGTAGGGTGAGAGCGGGAGTGAGTAGGGGGAGAGCGGGAGTGAGTAGGGGGAGAGTGGGAGTGAGTAGGGGGAGAGTGGGAGTGAGTAAGGGAGAGCGGGAGTGAGTAGGGGGAGAGTGGGAGTGAGTATGGAGAGAGTGGGAGTGAGTAGGGGGAGAGCGGGAGTGAGTAGGGGGAGAGCGGGAGTGAGTAGGGGGAGAGCGGGAGTGAGTAGGGGGAGAGCGGGAGTGAGTAAGGGGAGAGGGGGAGGGAGTAGGGGAGAGAGGGAGTGAGTAGGGGGAGAGCGGGAGGGAGTAGGGGGAGAGCGGGAGGGAGTAGGGGGAGAGCGGGAGTGAGTAAGGGGAGAGGGGGAGGGAGTAGGGGAGAGCGGGAGTCAGTAGGGGGACAGCGGGAGTGAGTAGGGGAGAGCGGGAGTGAGTAGGGGAGAGCGGGAGTGAGTAGGGGGAGAGCGGGAGTGAGAAGGGGGAGAGCGGGAGTGAGTAGGGGGAGAGTGGGAGTGAGTAGGTGGAGAGTGGGAGTGGGAGGAGAGCGGGAGTGAGTAGGGGAGAGTCGGTGTTAGTAGGGAGAGAGCGGGAGTGAGTAGGGGGAGAGTGGGAGAGAGTAGGGGAGAGCGGGAGTGAGTAGGGTGAGAGCGGGAGTGAGTAGGGGGAGAGCGGGAGTGAGTAGGGGGAGAGTGGGAGTGAGTAGGGGGAGAGTGGGAGTGAGTAAGGGAGAGCGGGAGTGAGTAGGGGAGAGTGGGAGTGAGTATGGAGAGAGTGGGAGTGAGTAGGGGGAGAGCGGGAGTGAGTAGGGGGAGAGCGGGAGTGAGTAGGGGGAGAGCGGGAGTGAGTAAGGGGAGAGGGGGAGGGAGTAGGGGAGAGAGGGAGTGAGTAGGGGGAGAGCGGGAGGGAGTAGGGGGAGAGCGGGAGGGAGTAGGGGGAGAGCGGGAGTGAGTAAGGGGAGAGGGGGAGGGAGTAGGGGAGAGCGGGAGTCAGTAGGGGGAGAGCGGGAGTGAGTAGGGGAGAGCGGGAGTGAGTAGGGGAGAGCGGGAGTGAGTAGGGGGAGAGCGGGAGTGAGAAGGGGGAGAGCGGGAGTGAGTAGGGGGTGAGCGGGAGTGAGTAGCGGAGAGCGGGAGTGAGTAGGGGGAGAGCGGGAGTGAGTAGGGGGAGAGCGGGAGTGAGTAGGGGGAGAGCGGGAGTGAGTAGGGGGAGAGCGGGAGTGAGTAGGGGGAGAGAGGGAGTGAGTAGGGGGAGAGCGGGAGTGAGTAGGGGGAGAGCGGGAGTGAGTAGGGGCAGAGTGGGAGTGAGTAGGGGGAGAGCAGGAGTCAGTAGGCGGACATTGGGAGTGAGTAGGGGAGAGCGGGAGTGAGTAGGGGAGAGCGGGAGTGAGTAAGGGAAGAGCGGGAGTGAGTAGGGGGAGAGCGGGAGTGAGTAAGGGGAGAGGGGGAGGGAGTAGGGGAGAGCGGGAGTAGGGGGAGAGCGGGAGTGAGTAGGGGGAGAGCGGGAGTGAGTAAGGGGAGAGGGGGAGGGAGTAGGGGAGAGCGGGAGTCAGTAGGGGAGAGCGGGAGTGAGTAGGGGGAGAGTGGGAGTGAGTAGGTGGAGAGTGGGAGTGGGAGGAGAGCGGGAGTGAGTAGGGGGAGAGTCGGTGTTAGTATGGAGAGAGCGGGAGTGAGTAGGGGGAGAGTGGGAGAGAGTAGGGGAGAGCGGGAGTGAGTAGGGTGAGAGCGGGAGTGAGTAGGGGGAGAGCGGGAGTGAGTAGGGGGAGAGTGGGAGTGAGTAGGGGGAGAGTGGGAGTGAGTAAGGGAGAGCGGGAGTGAGTAGGGGGAGAGTGGGAGTGAGTAGGGCGAGAGCGGGAGTGAGTAGGGGAGAGTGGGAGTGAGTATGGAGAGAGTGGGAGTGAGTAGGGGGAGAGCGGGAGTGAGTGGGGGGAGAGCGGGAGTGAGTGGGGGGAGAGCGGGAGTGAGTAGAGGGAGAGTGGGAGTGAGTAGAGGGAGAGCGGGAGTGAGTAGGGGGAGACCGGGAGTGAGTAGGGGCAGAGCGGGAGTGAGTGGGGGGAGAGCGGGAGTGAGTAGGGCGAGAGCGGGAGTGGGTAGGGTGAGAGCGTGAGTGAGTAGGGGGAGAGCGGGAGTGAGTGGGGGGAGAGGGGGAGTGAGTAGGGGAGAGCGGGAGTGAGTAGGGGGAGAGCGGGTGTGAGTAGGGGGAGAGCGGGAGTGAGTAGGGGAGGGCGGGAGTGATTAGGGGAGAGCAGGAATGAGTAGGGGGAGAGCGGGAGTGAATAGGAGGAGAGGGGGAGCGGGAGTGAGTAGAGGGGGAGCGGGAGTGAGTAGGGGGATAGCGGGAGTGAGTAGGGGGAGAGCGGGAGTGAGTAGGGGGAGAGCGGGAGTGAGTAGGGGGAGAGCGGGAGTGAGTAGAGGGAGAGCGGGAGTGAGTAGGGGGAGAGCGGGAGTGAGTAGGCGGAGAGCGGGAGTGAGTAGGGGAGAGCGGGAGTGAGTAGGGGGAGAGCGGGAGTGAGTAAGGGCAGAGTGGGAGTGAGTAGGGGGAGAGCAGGAGTGAGTAGGGGGAGAGCGGGAGTGAGTAGTGGAGAGCGGGAGTGAGTAGGGGGCGAGCGGGAGTGAGTAGGGAGAGAGTGGGTGTGAGTAGGGGGAGAGGGGGAATGAGTAGGGGAGAGCGGGCGTGAGTAGGGGGAGAGCGGGCGTGAGTAGGGGGAGAGCGGGCGTGAGTAGGGGGAGAGCGGGAGTGAGTAGGGGGAGAGCGGGAGTGAGTAGGGGAAGAGTGGGTGTGAGTAGGGGGAGAGAGGGAGTGAGTAGGGGAGAGCGGGAGTGAGTAGGGAGAGAGGGAGTGAGTAGGGGGAGAGTGGGAGTGAGTAGGGGAGAGCGGGAGTGAGTAGGGGGAGAGTGGGAGTGAGTAGGGGAGAGCGGGAGTGAGTAGGGGGAGAGCGGGAGTGAGTAGGGGGAGAGTGGGAGTGAGTAGGGGGAGAGTGGGAGTGAGTAGGGGGAGAGCGGGAGTGAGTAGGGGAGAGCGGGAGTGAGTAGGGGGACAGGGGGAGTGAGTAGGGGAAAGCGGGAGTGAGTAGGGGGAGAGCGGGAGTGAGTAGGGGGAGAGCGGGAGTGAGTAGGGGGAGAGTGGGAGTGAGTAAGGGAGAGCGGGAGTGAGTAGGGGGAGAGTGGGAGTGGGAGGAGAGCGGGAGTGAGTAGGGGGAGAGTGCGTGTGAGTAGGGAGAGAGCGGGAGTGAGTAGGGGGAGAGTGGGAGAGAGTAGGGGAGAGCGGGAGTGAGTAGGGGGAGAGTGGGAGAGAGTAGGGCAGAGCGGTAGTGAGTGGGGGGAGAGCGGGATTGACTCGGGCGAGAGCGGGAGTTAGTATGGTGAGAGCGGGAGTGAGTAGGGGGAGAGCGGGAGTGAGTGGGGGGAGAGCGGGAGTGAGAAGGGGAGAGCGGGAGTGAGTAGGGGGAGAGCGGGAGTTAGTAGGGGAGAGTGGGAGTGAGTAGGGAGAGAGTGGGAGTGAGTAGGGGGAGAGTGGGGGTGAGTAGGGGGAGAGTGGGAGTGAGTAGGGGAGAGCGGGAGTGAGTAGGGGGAGAGTGGGAGTGAGGCGGGGGAGAGATGGAGAGCGTATGGGGAGAGCGGGAGTGAGTAGGAGGAGAGCTGGAGTGAGTAGGGGGAGAGCGGGAGTGAGTAGGGGGAGAGCGGGAGTGAGTAGGGGGAGAGCGGGAGTGAGTAGGGGGAGAGGGGGAGTGAGTAGGGGGAGAGCGGGAGTGAGTAGGGGCAGAGTGGGAGTGAGTAGGGGGAGAGCAGGAGTGAGTAGGGGGAGAGCGGGAGTGAGTAGTGGAGAGCGGGAGTGAGTAGGGGGAGAGCGGGAGTGAGTAGGGAGAGAGTGGGTGTGAGTAGGGGGAGAGGGGGAATGAGTAGGGGAGAGCGGGCGTGAGTAGGGGGAGAGCGGGCGTGAGTAGGGGGAGAGCGGGCGTGAGTAGGGGGAGAGCGGGAGTGAGTAGGGGGAGAGCGGGAGTGAGTAGGTGAAGAGTGGGTGTGAGTAGGGGGAGAGAGGGAGTGAGTAGGGGAGAGCGGGAGTGAGTAGGGAGAGAGCGGGAGTGAGTAGGGGGAGAGTGGGAGTGAGTAGGGGAGAGTGGGAGTGAGTAGGGGGAGAGTGGGAGTGAGTAGGGGAGAGCGGGAGTGAGTAGGGGGAGAGCGGGAGTGAGTAGGGGGAGAGTGGGAGTGAGTAGGGGGAGAGTGGGAGTGAGTAGGGGGAGAGCGGGAGTGAGTAGGGGAGAGCGGGAGTGAGTAGGGGGAGAGGGGGAGTGAGTAGGGGAAAGCGGGAGTGAGTAGTGGGAGAGCGGGAGTGAGTAGGGGGAGAGCGGGAGTGAGTAGGGGGAGAGTGGGAGTGAGTAGGGGAGAGCGGGAGTGAGTAGGGGGAGAGTGGGAGTGGGAGGAGAGCGGGAGTGAGTAGGGGGAGAGTGCGTGTGAGTAGGGAGAGAGCGGGAGTGAGTAGGGGGAGAGTGGGAGAGAGTAGGGGAGAGCGGGAGTGAGTAGGGGGAGAGTGGGAGTGAGTAGGGGGAGAGTGGGAGTGAGTAGGGGGAGAGTGGGAGTGAGTAAGGGAGAGCGGGAGTGAGTAGGGGCAGAGCGGTAGTGAGTGGGGGGAGAGCGGGATTGACTAGGGCGAGAGCGGGAGTTAGTATGGTGAGAGCGGGAGTGAGTAGGGGGAGAGCGGGAGTGAGTGGGGAGAGAGCGGGAGTGAGAAGGGGAGAGCGGGAGTGAGTAGGGGGAGAGCGGGAGTTAGTAGGGGAGAGTGGGAGTGAGTAGGGAGAGAGTGAGAGTGAGTAGGGGGAGAGTGGGGGTGAGTAGGGGGAGAGTGGGAGTGAGTAGGGGAGAGCGGGAGTGAGTAGGGGGAGAGTGGGAGTGAGGCGGGGGAGAGATGGAGAGCGTATGGGGAGAGCGGGAGTGAGTAGGAGGAGAGCTGGAGTGAGTAGGGGGAGAGCGGGAGTGAGTAGGGGGAGAGCGGGAGTGAGTAGGGGGAGAGCGGGAGTGAGTAGGGGGAGAGGGGGAGTGAGTAGGGGGAGAGCGGGAGTGAGTAGGGGGAGAGCGGGAGTGAGTAGGGGGAGAGCGGGAGTGAGTAGGGGGAGAGCGGGAGTGAGTAGGGGGAGAGCGGGAGTGAGTAGGGGGAGAGCGGGAGTGAGTAGGGGGAGAGCGGGAGTGAGTAGGGGAGGGATGGAGAGCGTATGGGGAGAGCGGGAGTGAGTAGGAGCAGAGCTGGAGTGCGTATGGGGAGAGCGGGGGGGAGAGGGGGAGTCAGTGGGGGGAGAGCGGGAGTGAGTAGGGGAGAGCGGGAGTGAGTAGGGGAGAGCGGGAGTGAGTAGGGGAGAGAGGGAGTGAGTAGGGGGAGAGCGGGAGTGAGTAGGGGGAGAGCGGGAGTGAGTAGGGGAGAGAGCGGGAGTGAGTAGGGGAGAGAGCGGGAGTGAGGAGGGGGAGAGCGGGAGTGAGTAGGGGGAGAGAGCGGGAGTGAGTAGGGGGAGAGAGCGGGAGTGAGTAGGGGGAGATTGGGAGTGAGTAGGGGGAGACCGGGAGTGAGTAGGGGGAGACCGGGAGTGAGTAGGGGGAGAGCGGGTGTGAGTAGACGGTGAGAGCGGGAGTGAGTAGGGGGAGATTGGGAGTGAGTATAGAGAGATTGGGAGTGTGTAGGGGGAGACCGGGAGTGAGTAGGGGGAGAGCGGGAGTGAGTAGAGGGAGAGAGCGGGAGTGAGTAGGGGGAGATTGGGAGTGAGTAGGGAGAGAGTGGCAGTGAGTAGGGGGAGAGCGGGAGTGTTCAGGGGGAGAGGGGGTGTGAGTAGGGAGAGAGCGGGAGTGAGTAGTGGGAGAGCGGGAGTGAGTAGGGGAGAGCGGGAGTGAGTAGGGGAGAGCGGGAGTGAGTAGGAGAAAGCGGGAGTGAGTAGGGGAAAGCGGGAGTGAGTAGGGGGAGAGCGGGAGTGAGTAGGGGGAGAGTGGGAGTGAGTAGGGGAGAGCGGGAGTGAGTAGTGGGAGAGCGGGAGTGAGTAGGGGGAGAGCGGGAGTGAGTAGGGGGAGAGTGGGAGTGAGTAGGGGGAGAGCGGGAGTGTGTAGGGGGAGAGTGGGAGTGAGGAGGGGGAGAGATGGAGAGCGTATGGGGAGAGCGGGAGTGAGTAGGAGGAGAGCTGGAGTGCGTATGGGGAGAGCGGGAGTCAGTAGGGGGAGAGCGGGAGTGAGTAGGGGAGAGCGGGAGTCAGTAGGGGGAGAGCGGGAGTCAGTAGGGGGAGAGCGGGAGTCAGTAGGGGGAGAGCGGGAGTGAGTAGGGGAGAGCGGGAGTGAGTAGGGGGAGAGTGGGAGTGGGAGGAGAGCGGGAGTGAGTAGGGGGAGAGTGCGTGTGAGTAGGGAGAGAGCGGGAGTGAGTAGGGGGAGAGTGGGAGAGAGTAGGGGAGAGCGGGAGTGAGTAGGGGGAGAGTGGGAGTGAGTAGGGGGAGAGTGGGACTGAGTAAGGGAGAGCGGGAGTGAGTAGGGGCAGAGCGGTAGTGAGTGGGGGGAGAGCGGGATTGACTAGGGCGAGAGCGGGAGTTAGTATGGTGAGAGCAGGAGTGAGTAGGGGGAGAGCGGGAGTGAGTGGGGGGAGAGCGGGAGTGAGAAGGGGAGAGCGGGAGTGAGTAGGGGGAGAGCGGGAGTTAGTAGGGGAGAGTGGGAGTGAGTAGGGAGAGAGTGGGAGTGAGTAGGGGGAGAGCGGGAGTGAGTAGGGGAGAGCGGGAGTGAGTAGGGGGAGAGTGGGAGTGAGGCGGGGGAGAGATGGAGAGCGTATGGGGAGAGCGGGAGTGAGTAGGAGGAGAGCTGGAGTGCGTATGGGGAGAGCGGGAGTGAGTAGGGGGAGAGCGGGAGTGAGTAGGGGGAGAGCGGGAGTGAGTAGGGGGAGAGCGGGAGTGAAAAGGGGGAGAGGGGGAGTCAGTAGGGGGAGAGCGGGAGTGAGTAGGGGGAGAGCGGGAGTGAGTAGGGGGAGAGCGGGAGTGAGTAGGGGAGAGATGGAGAGCGTATGGGGAGAGCGGGAGTGAGTAGGAGCAGAGCTGGAGTGCGTATGGGGAGAGCGGGGGGGAGAGGGGGAGTCAGTAGGGGGAGAGCGGGAGTGAGTAGGGGAGAGCGGGAGTGAGTAGGGGAGAGAGGGAGTGAGTAGGGGGAGAGCGGGAGTGAGTAGGGGAGAGAGCGGGAGTGAGGAGGGGGAGAGCGGGAGTGAGTAGGGGGAGAGCGGGAGTGAGTAGGGGGAGAGAGCGGGAGTGAGTAGGGGGAGATTGGGAGTGAGTATAGAGAGATTGGGAGTGTGTAGGGGGAGACCGGGAGTGAGTAGGGGGAGACCGGGAGTGAGTAGAGGGAGAGAGCGGGAGTGAGTAGGGGGAGATTGGGAGTGAGTAGGGAGAGAGTGGCAGTGAGTAGGGGGAGACCGGGAGTGAGTAGGGGGAGAGCGGGAGTGAGTAGAGGCAGAGAGCGGGAGTGAGTAGGGGAGAGCGGGAGTGAGTAATGGGAGAGTGGGAGTGAGTAGGGGGAGAGCAGGAGTGAGTAGGGGGAGAGCAGGAGTGAGTAGGGGAGAGCGGGAGTGAGTAGGGGGAGAGGGGGAGTCAGTAGGGGGAGAGCGGGAGTGAGTAGGGGAGAGCGGGAGTAGGGGGAGAGCGGGAGTGAGTAGGGGAGAGAGCGGGAGTGAGTAGGGGGAGAGCGGGAGTGAGTAGGGGGAGAGCGGGAGTAGGGGGAGAGAGCGGGACTGAGTAGGGGGAGATTGGGAGTGAGTAGGGAGAGAGTGGGAGTGAGTAGGGGGAGACCGGGAGTGAGTAGGGCGAGAGCGGGAGTGAGTAGAGGGAGAGACCGGGAGTGAGTAGGGGGAGATTGGGAGTGCGTAGGGAGAGAGTGGGAGTGAGTAGGGGGAGACCGGGAGTGAGTAGGGGAGAGCGGGTGTGAGTAGAGGCAGAGAGCGGGAGTGAGTAGGGGAGAGCGGGAGTGAGTAGGGGGAGAGTGGGAGTGAGTAGGGGGAGAGCAGGAGTGAGTAGGGGGAGAGCGGGAGTGAGTAGGGGAGAGCATGAGTGAGTAGGGGGAGAGGGGGAGTGAGCAGGGGGAGAGTGGGAGTGAGTAGTGGGTGAGCAGGAGTGAGTGGGGAGAGAGTGGGAGTGAGTAGGGGGAGAGCGGGAGAGAGTAGGGGGTGAGCAGGAGTGAGTAGGGAGAGAGTGGGAGTGAGTAGGGGAGAGCGGAAGTGAGTAGGGGGTGAGTAGGAGTGAGTAGGGAGAGTGGTAGTGAGAAGGTGGAGAGCGGGAGTGAGTAGGGGGAGAGCGGGAATGAGTAGCGGAAGAGCAGGAGTGAGTAGGGGGAGAGCGGGAGTGAGTAGGGGGAGAGCTGGAGTGAGTAGGGAGAGAGCCGGAGTGAGTATGGGGAGAGCGGGAGTGAGTGGGAGGAGAGCTGGAGTGACTAGGGGGAGAGCGGGAGTGAGTAGGGGGAGAGCGGGAGAGAATAGGAAGAGAGCGGGAGTGAGTAGGGGGAGAGCGGGAGTGAATAGGGGAGAGCGGGAGTGAGCAGGGGGAGAGCTGGAGTGAGTAGGGAGAGAGCCGGAGTGAGTATGGGGAGAGCGGGAGTGAGTAGGGGGAGAGTGGGAGTGAGTGGGAGGAGAGCTGGAGTGAGTAGGGGGAGAGCGGGAGTGAGTAGGGGGAGAGCGGGAGTGAGTAGGGGAGAGCGGGAGTGAGTGGGAAGAGAGCGGGAGTGAGTAGGGGGAGAGCGGGAGTGAGTAGGGGAGAGCGGGAGTGAGCAGGGGGAGAGTGGGAGTGAGTAGTGGGAGAGCAGGAGTGAGTGGGGAGAGAGTGGGAGTGAGTAGGGGGAGAGCGGGAGTGAGTAGGGGATGAGCAGGAGTGAGTAGGGAGAGAGCGGGAGTGAGTAGGGGAGAGCGGGAGTGAGTAGGGGAGAGCGGGAGTGAGTAGGGGAGAGCGGGAGTGAGTAGGGAGAGAGCGGGAGTGAGTAGGGGGAGAGTGGGAGTGAGTAGGAGAGAGCGGGAGTGAGTAGGGGGAGAGTGGGAGTGCGTAGGGGGAGAGCGGGAGTGACTAGGGGGAGAGTGGGAGTGAGTAGGGGAGAGCGGGAGTGAGTAGGGGGAGAGCGGGAGTGAGTAGGGGGAGAGTGGGAGTGAGTAGGGGGAGAGTGGGAGTGAGTAGGGGGAGAGCGGGAGTGAGTAGGGGAGAGCGGGAGTGAGTAGGGGGACAGGGGGAGTGAGTAGGGGAAAGCGGGAGTGAGTAGGGGGAGAGCGGGAGTGAGTAGGGGGAGAGCGGGAGTGAGTAGGGGGAGAGTGGGAGTGAGTAAGGGAGAGCGGGAGTGAGTAGGGGGAGAGTGGGAGTGGGAGGAGAGCGGGAGTGAGTAGGGGGAGAGTGCGTGTGAGTAGGGAGAGAGCGGGAGTGAGTAGGGGGAGAGTGGGAGAGAGTAGGGGAGAGCGGGAGTGAGTAGGGGGAGAGTGGGAGTGAGTAGGGGGAGAGTGGGAGTGAGTAGGGGGAGAGTGGGAGTGAGTAAGGGAGAGCGGGAGTGAGTAGGGGCAGAGCGGTAGTGAGTGGGGGGAGAGCGGGATTGACTAGGGCGAGAGCGGGAGTTAGTATGGTGAGAGCGGGAGTGAGTAGGGGGAGAGCGGGAGTGAGTGGGGGGAGAGCGGGAGTGAGAAGGGGAGAGCGGGAGTGAGTAGGGGGAGAGCGGGAGTTAGTAGGGGAGAGTGGGAGTGAGTAGGGAGAGAGTGGGAGTGAGTAGGGGGAGAGTGGGGGTGAGTAGGGGGAGAGTGGGAGTGAGTAGGGGAGAGCGGGAGTGAGTAGGGGGAGAGTGGGAGTGAGGCGGGGGAGAGATGGAGAGCGTATGGGGAGAGCGGGAGTGAGTAGGAGGAGAGCTGGAGTGAGTAGGGGGAGAGCGGGAGTGAGTAGGGGGAGAGCGGCAGTGAGTAGGGGGAGAGCGGGAGTGAGTAGGGGGAGAGGGGGAGTGAGTAGGGGGAGAGCGGGAGTGAGTAGGGGCAGAGTGGGAGTGAGTAGGGGGAGAGCAGGAGTGAGTAGGGGGAGAGCGGGAGTGAGTAGTGGAGAGCGGGAGTGAGTAGGGGGAGAGCGGGAGTGAGTAGGGAGAGAGTGGGTGTGAGTAGGGGGAGAGGGGGAATGAGTAGGGGAGAG
This sequence comes from Scyliorhinus torazame, assembly GCF_047496885.1. Lineage (NCBI taxonomy): Eukaryota > Metazoa > Chordata > Chondrichthyes > Carcharhiniformes > Scyliorhinidae > Scyliorhinus > Scyliorhinus torazame. Next base: position 73,258,167 of record NC_092718.1, read on the forward strand.
CGGGCGTGAGTAGGGGGAGAGCGGGCGTGAGTAGGGGGAGAGCGGGCGTGAGTAGGGGGAGAGCGGGAGTGAGTAGGGGGAGAGCGGGAGTGAGTAGGGGAAGAGTGGGTGTGAGTAGGGGGAGAGAGGGAGTGAGTAGGGGAGAGCGGGAGTGAGTAGGGAGAGAGCGGGAGTGAGTAGGGGGAGAGTGGGAGTGAGTAGGGGAGAGCGGGAGTGAGTAGGGGGAGAGTGGGAGTGAGTAGGGGAGAGCGGGAGTGAGTAGGGGAGAGCGGGAGTGAGTAGGGGGAGAGTGGGAGTGAGTAGGGGGAGAGTGGGAGTGAGTAGGGGGAGAGCGGGAGTGAGTAGGGGAGAGCGGGAGTGAGTAGGGGGAGAGGGGGAGTGAGTAGGGGAAAGCGGGAGTGAGTAGGGGGAGAGTGGGAGTGGGAGGAGAGCGGGAGTGAGTAGGGGGAGAGTGCGTGTGAGTAGGGAGAGAGCGGGAGTGAGTAGGGGGAGAGTGGGAGAGAGTAGGGGAGAGCGGGAGTGAGTAGGGGGAGAGTGGGAGTGAGTAGGGGGAGAGTGGGAGTGAGTAGGGGGAGAGAGGGAGTGAGTAAGGGAGAGCGGGAGTGAGTAGGGGCAGAGCGGTAGTGAGTGGGGGGAGAGCGGGATTGACTAGGGCGAGAGCGGGAGTTAGTATGGTGAGAGCGGGAGTGAGTAGGGGGAGAGCGGGAGTGAGTGGGGAGAGAGCGGGAGTGAGAAGGGGAGAGCGGGAGTGAGTAGGGGGAGAGCGGGAGTTAGTAGGGGAGAGTGGGAGTGAGTAGGGAGAGAGTGAGAGTGAGTAGGGGGAGAGTGGGGGTGAGTAGGGGGAGAGTGGGAGTGAGTAGGGGAGAGCGGGAGTGAGTAGGGGGAGAGTGGGAGTGAGGCGGGGGAGAGATGGAGAGCGTATGGGGAGAGCGGGAGTGAGTAGGAGGAGAGCTGGAGTGAGTAGGGGGAGAGCGGGAGTGAGTAGGGGGAGAGCGGGAGTGAGTAGGGGGAGAGCGGGAGTGAGTAGGGGGAGAGGGGGAGTGAGTAGGGGGAGAGCGGGAGTGAGTAGGGGGAGAGCGGGAGTGAGTAGGGGGAGAGCGGGACTGAGTAGGGGGAGAGCGGGAGTGAGTAGGGGGAGAGCGGGAGTGAGTAGGGGGAGAGCGGGAGTGAGTAGGGGGAGAGCGGGAGTGAGTAGGGGAGGGATGGAGAGCGTATGGGGAGAGCGGGAGTGAGTAGGAGCAGAGCTGGATTGCGTATGGGGAGAGCGGGGGGGAGAGGGGGAGTCAGTGGGGGGAGAGCGGGAGTGAGTAGGGGAGAGCGGGAGTGAGTAGGGGAGAGCGGGAGTGAGTAGGGGAGAGAGGGAGTGAGTAGGGGGAGAGCGGGAGTGAGTAGGGGGAGAGCGGGAGTGAGTAGGGGAGAGAGCGGGAGTGAGTAGGGGAGAGAGCGGGAGTGAGGAGGGGGAGAGCGGGAGTGAGTAGGGGGAGAGAGCGGGAGTGAGTAGGGGGAGAGAGCGGGAGTGAGTAGGGGGAGATTGGGAGTGAGTAGGGGGAGACCGGGAGTGAGTAGGGGGAGACCGGGAGTGAGTAGGGGGAGAGCGGGTGTGAGTAGACGGTGAGAGCGGGAGTGAGTAGGGGGAGATTGGGAGTGAGTATAGAGAGATTGGGAGTGTGTAGGGGGAGACCGGGAGTGAGTAGGGGGAGAGCGGGAGTGAGTAGAGGGAGAGAGCGGGAGTGAGTAGGGGGAGATTGGGAGTGAGTAGGGAGAGAGTGGCAGTGAGTAGGGGGAGAGCGGGAGTGTTCAGGGGGAGAGGGGGTGTGAGTAGGGAGAGAGCGGGAGTGAGTAGTGGGAGAGCGGGAGTGAGTAGGGGAGAGCGGGAGTGAGTAGGGGAGAGCGGGAGTGAGTAGGAGAAAGCGGGAGTGAGTAGGGGAAAGCGGGAGTGAGTAGGGGGAGAGCGGGAGTGAGTAGGGGGAGAGTGGGAGTGAGTAGGGGAGAGCGGGAGTGAGTAGTGGGAGAGCGGGAGTGAGTAGGGGGAGAGCGGGAGTGAGTAGGGGGAGAGTGGGAGTGAGTAGGGGGAGAGCGGGAGTGTGTAGGGGGAGAGTGGGAGTGAGGAGGGGGAGAGATGGAGAGCGTATGGGGAGAGCGGGAGTGAGTAGGAGGAGAGCTGGAGTGCGTATGGGGAGAGCGGGAGTCAGTAGGGGGAGAGCGGGAGTGAGTAGGGGAGAGCGGGAGTCAGTAGGGGGAGAGCGGGAGTCAGTAGGGGGAGAGCGGGAGTCAGTAGGGGGAGAGCGGGAGTGAGTAGGGGAGAGCGGGAGTGAGTAGGGGGAGAGTGGGAGTGGGAGGAGAGCGGGAGTGAGTAGGGGGAGAGTGCGTGTGAGTAGGGAGAGAGCGGGAGTGAGTAGGGGGAGAGTGGGAGAGAGTAGGGGAGAGCGGGAGTGAGTAGGGGGAGAGTGGGAGTGAGTAGGGGGAGAGTGGGACTGAGTAAGGGAGAGCGGGAGTGAGTAGGGGCAGAGCGGTAGTGAGTGGGGGGAGAGCGGGATTGACTAGGGCGAGAGCGGGAGTTAGTATGGTGAGAGCAGGAGTGAGTAGGGGGAGAGCGGGAGTGAGTGGGGGGAGAGCGGGAGTGAGAAGGGGAGAGCGGGAGTGAGTAGGGGGAGAGCGGGAGTTAGTAGGGGAGAGTGGGAGTGAGTAGGGAGAGAGTGGGAGTGAGTAGGGGGAGAGCGGGAGTGAGTAGGGGAGAGCGGGAGTGAGTAGGGGGAGAGTGGGAGTGAGGCGGGGGAGAGATGGAGAGCGTATGGGGAGAGCGGGAGTGAGTAGGGGGAGAGCGGGAGTGAGTAGGGGGAGAGCGGGAGTGAGTAGGGGGAGAGCGGGAGTGAAAAGGGGGAGAGGGGGAGTCAGTAGGGGGAGAGCGGGAGTGAGTAGGGGGAGAGCGGGAGTGAGTAGGGGGAGAGCGGGAGTGAGTAGGGGAGAGATGGAGAGCGTATGGGGAGAGCGGGAGTGAGTAGGAGCAGAGCTGGAGTGCGTATGGGGAGAGCGGGGGGGAGAGGGGGAGTCAGTAGGGGGAGAGCGGGAGTGAGTAGGGGAGAGCGGGAGTGAGTAGGGGAGAGAGGGAGTGAGTAGGGGGAGAGCGGGAGTGAGTAGGGGAGAGAGCGGGAGTGAGGAGGGGGAGAGCGGGAGTGAGTAGGGGGAGAGCGGGAGTGAGTAGGGGGAGAGAGCGGGAGTGAGTAGGGGGAGATTGGGAGTGAGTATAGAGAGATTGGGAGTGTGTAGGGGGAGACCGGGAGTGAGTAGGGGGAGACCGGGAGTGAGTAGAGGGAGAGAGCGGGAGTGAGTAGGGGGAGATTGGGAGTGAGTAGGGAGAGAGTGGCAGTGAGTAGGGGGAGACCGGGAGTGAGTAGGGGGAGAGCGGGAGTGAGTAGAGGCAGAGAGCGGGAGTGAGTAGGGGAGAGCGGGAGTGAGTAATGGGAGAGTGGGAGTGAGTAGGGGGAGAGCAGGAGTGAGTAGGGGGAGAGCAGGAGTGAGTAGGGGAGAGCGGGAGTGAGTAGGGGGAGAGGGGGAGTCAGTAGGGGGAGAGCGGGAGTGAGTAGGGGAGAGCGGGAGTAGGGGGAGAGCGGGAGTGAGTAGGGGAGAGAGCGGGAGTGAGTAGGGGGAGAGCGGGAGTGAGTAGGGGGAGAGCGGGAGTAGGGGGAGAGAGCGGGACTGAGTAGGGGGAGATTGGGAGTGAGTAGGGAGAGAGTGGGAGTGAGTAGGGGGAGACCGGGAGTGAGTAGGGCGAGAGCGGGAGTGAGTAGAGGGAGAGACCGGGAGTGAGTAGGGGGAGATTGGGAGTGCGTAGGGAGAGAGTGGGAGTGAGCAGGGGGAGACCGGGAGTGAGTAGGGGAGAGCGGGTGTGAGTAGAGGCAGAGAGCGGGAGTGAGTAGGGGAGAGCGGGAGTGAGTAGGGGGAGAGTGGGAGTGAGTAGGGGGAGAGCAGGAGTGAGTAGGGGGAGAGCGGGAGTGAGTAGGGGAGAGCATGAGTGAGTAGGGGGAGAGGGGGAGTGAGCAGGGGGAGAGTGGGAGTGAGTAGTGGGTGAGCAGGAGTGAGTGGGGAGAGAGTGGGAGTGAGTAGGGGGAGAGCGGGAGAGAGTAGGGGGTGAGCAGGAGTGAGTAGGGAGAGAGTGGGAGTGAGTAGGGGAGAGCGGAAGTGAGTAGGGGGTGAGTAGGAGTGAGTAGGGAGAGTGGTAGTGAGAAGGTGGAGAGCGGGAGTGAGTAGGGGGAGAGCGGGAATGAGTAGCGGAAGAGCAGGAGTGAGTAGGGGGAGAGCGGGAGTGAGTAGGGGGAGAGCTGGAGTGAGTAGGGAGAGAGCCGGAGTGAGTATGGGGAGAGCGGGAGTGAGTGGGAGGAGAGCTGGAGTGAGTAGGGGGAGAGCGGGAGTGAGTAGGGGGAGAGCGGGAGTGAATAGGAAGAGAGCGGGAGTGAGTAGGGGGAGAGCGGGAGTGAATAGGGGAGAGCGGGAGTGAGCAGGGGGAGAGCTGGAGTGAGTAGGGAGAGAGCCGGAGTGAGTATGGGGAGAGCGGGAGTGAGTAGGGGGAGAGTGGGAGTGAGTGGGAGGAGAGCTGGAGTGAGTAGGGGGAGAGCGGGAGTGAGTAGGGGGAGAGCGGGAGTGAGTAGGGGAGAGCGGGAGTGAGTGGGAAGAGAGCGGGAGTGAGTAGGGGGAGAGCGGGAGTGAGTAGGGGAGAGCGGGAGTGAGCAGGGGGAGAGTGGGAGTGAGTAGTGGGAGAGCAGGAGTGAGTGGGGAGAGAGTGGGAGTGAGTAGGGGGAGAGCGGGAGTGAGTAGGGGATGAGCAGGAGTGAGTAGGGAGAGAGCGGGAGTGAGTAGGGGAGAGCGGGAGTGAGTAGGGGAGAGCGGGAGTGAGTAGGGGAGAGCGGGAGTGAGTAGGGAGAGAGCGGGAGTGAGTAGGGGGAGAGTGGGAGTGAGTAGGAGAGAGCGGGAGTGAGTAGGGGGAGAGTGGGAGTGAGTAGGGGGAGAGCGGGAGTGAGTAGGGGGAGAGCGGGAGTGAGTAGGGGGAGAGCGGGAGTGAGTAGGGGAGAGCGGGAGTGAGTAGGGGGAGAGCGGGAGTGAGTAGGGGGAGAGCGGGAGTGAGTAGGGGGAGAGCGGGAGTGAGTAGGGGGAGAGTGGGAGTGAGTAGGGGGAGAGTGGGAGTGAGTAGGGGGAGAGTGGGAGTGAGTAGGGGGTGAGGGGGAGTGAGTAGGGGAGAGCGGGAGTGAGTAGGGGGAGAGGGGGAGTGAGTAGGGGAGAGCGGGAGTGAGTAGGGGAGAGCGAGTGTGATTAGGGTGAGAGCGGGTGTGATTAGGGGGAGAGCGGGAGTGAGTAGGGGGAGAGCGGGAGTGAGTAGGGGGAGAGTGGGAGTGAGTGGGAGGAGAGCTGGAGTGAGTAGGGGGAGAGCGGGAGTGAGTAGGGGGAGAGCGGGAGTGAGTGGGAAGAGAGCGGGAGTGAGTAGGGGGAGAGCGGGAGTGAGTAGGGGAGAGCGGGAGTGAGCAGGGGGAGAGTGGGAGTGAGTAGTGGGTGAGCAGGAGTGAGTGGGGAGAGAGTGGGAGTGAGTAGGGGGAGAGCGGGAGTGAGTAGGGGATGAGCAGGAGTGAGTAGGGAGAGAGCGGGAGTGAGTAGGGGAGAGCGGGAGTGAGTAGGGGAGAGCGGGAGTGAGTAGGGAGAGAGCGGGAGTGAGTAGGGGGAGAGTGGGAGTGAGTAGGAGAGAGCGGGAGTGAGTAGGGGGTGAGTGGGAGTGAGTAGGGGGAGAGTGGGAGTGAGTAGGGGGAGAGCGGGAGTGAGTAGGGGGAGAGCGGGAGTGAGTAGGGGGAGAGCGGGAGTGAGTAGGGGGAGAGTGGGAGTGAGTAGGAGAGAGCGGGAGTGAGTAGGGGAGAGCGGGAGTGAGTAGGAGAGAGCGGGAGTGAGTAGGCGGAGAGCGGGAGTGAGTAGGGGGAGAGTGGGAGTGAGTAGGAGAGAGCGGGAGTGAGTAGGGGAGAGCGGGAGTGAATAGGGGGAGAGCGGGAGTGAGTAGGGGGAGAGCGGGAGTGAGGAGGGGGAGAGTGGGAGTGAGTAGGGGGAGAGCGGGAGTGAGTAGGGGAGAGCGTGAGTGAGTAGGGGGAGAGCGGGAGTGAGTAGGGGGAGAGCGGGAGTGAGTAGGGGGAGAGCGGGAGTGAGTGGGGGGAGAGCGGGAGTGAGTAGGGGGAGAGCGGGAGTGAGTAGGGGAGAGCGGGTGTGAGGAGATTATGACCGGGTGTGAGGAGATGACGAGCAGGTGTGAGGAGTTGGTGAGCGGGTGTGAGTAGATGATGAGCGTGTGTGAGGAGATGGTGAGCGGGTGTGAGTAGATGATGAGCGTGTGTGAGGAGATGGTGAGCGGGTGTGAGGAGATGCTGAGCGGGTGTGAGGAGATGGTGAGCGGGTGTGAGGAGATGGTGAGCGGGTGTGAGGAGATGCTGAGCGGGTGTGAGGAGATGCTGAGCGGGTGTGAGGAGATGGTGAGCGGGTGTGAGGAGATGGTGAGCGGGTGTGAGGAGATGGTGAGCGGGTGTGAGGAGATGGTGAGCGGGTGTGAGGAGATGCTGAGCGGGTGTGAGGAGATGCTGAGCGGGTGTGAGGAGATGCTGAGCGGGTGTGAGTAGATGCTGAGCAGGTGTGAGGAGTTGGTGTGCGGGTGTGAGGAGACGGTGAGCGGGTGTGAGGAGACGGTGAGCGGGTGTGAGGAGATGGTGAGCAGGTGTGAGGAGATGGTGAGCGTGTGTGAGGAGATGGTGAGCGGGTGTGAGGAGATGGTGAGCGGGTGTGAGGAGATGGTGAGCGGGTGTGAGGAGATGGTGAGCTGGTGTGAGGAGATGGTGAGCAGGTGTGAGGAGATGGTGAGCGGGTGTGAGGAGAAAGTGAGCAGGTGTGAGATGGTGAGCGGGTGTGAGGAGATGCTGAGCGGGTGTGAGGAGATGCTGAGCGGGTGTGAGGAGATGGTGAGTGGGTGTGAGGAGATGGTGAGTGGGTGTGAGGAGATGGTGAGTGGGTGTGAGGAGATGGTGAGTGGGTGTGAGGAGATGGTGAGCGGGTGTGAGGAGATGATGAGCGGGTGTGAGGAGATGCTGAGCGGGCGTGATTAGGGGGAGAGCGGGAGTGAGTAGGGGGAGAGGGGGAGTGAGTAGGGAGAGAGCGGGAGTGAGTAGGGAGAGAGCGGGAGTGAGCAGGGAGGGAGCGGGAGTGAGTAAGGAGAGACCGGGAGTGAGTAAGGTGAGAGCGGGAGTGAGTAGTAGGAGAGCGGGAGTGAGTAGGGGGTGAGGGGGTGTGAGTAGGGGAGAGCGGGAGTGAGTAGTGAGAGAGCGGGAGTGAGTAGGGGAGAGCGGGAGTGAGTAGGGGGAGAGCGGGAGTGAGTAGGGGGAGAGGGGGAGTGAGTAGGGGAGAGCGGGAGTGAGTAGGGGAGAGCGGGAGTGAGTAGGGGGAGAGGGGGATGAGTAGGGGGAGAGTGGGAGTGAGTAGGGAGAGAGTGGGAGTGAGTAGGGGAGAGCGGGAGTGAGTAGGGGGAGAGTGGGAGGGAGTAGGGGAAGAGCGGGAGTGAGTAGGGGGAGAGCGGGTGTGAGGAGATGGTTAGCGGGTGTGAGGAGATGGTGAGCGGGTGTGAGGAGATGCTGAGCGGGTGTGAGGAGATGCTGAGCGGGTGTGAGGAGATGCTGAGCGGGTGTGAGGAGATGCTGAGCGGGTGTGAGGAGATGGTGAGCGGGTGTGAGGAGATGCTGAGCGGGTGTGAGGAGATGCTGAGCGGGTGTGAGGAGATGGTGAGCGGGTGTGAGAAGATGCTGAGCGGGTGTGAGGAGATGCTGAGCGGGTGTGAGGAGATGGTGAGCGGGTGTGAGGAGATGCTGAGCGGGTGTGAGGAGATGGTGAGCGGGTGTGAGGAGATGGTGAGCGGGTGTGAGGAGATGATGAGCGGGTGTGAGGAGATGATGAGCGGGTGTGAGGAGATGATGAGCGGGTGTGAGGAGATGGTGAGCGGGTGTGAGGAGATGGTGAGCGGGTGTGAGGAGATGGTGAGCGGGTGTGAGGAGATGCTGAGCGGGTGTGAGGAGATGCTGAGCGGGTGTGAGGAGATGCTGAGCGGGTGTGAGGAGATGGTGAGCGGGTGTGAGGAGATGGTGAGCGGGTGTGAGGAGATGCTGAGCGGGTGTGAGGAGATGGTGAGCGGGTGTGAGGAGATGCTGAGCGGGTGTGAGGAGATGCTGAGCGGGTGTGAGGAGATGCTGAGCGGGTGTGAGGAGATGGTGAGAGGTTGTGAGGAGATGGTGAGCGGGTGTGAGGAGATGCTGAGCGGGTGTGAGGAGATGCTGAGCGGGTGTGAGGAGATGGTGAGCGGGTGTGAGAAGATGCTGAGCGGGTGTGAGGAGATGCTGAGCGGGTGTGAGGAGATGGTGAGCGGGTGTGAGGAGATGGTGAGCGGGTGTGAGGAGATGGTGAGCGGGTGTGAGGAGATGGTGAGCGGGTGTGAGGAGATGATGAGCGGGTGTGAGGAGATGGTGAGCGGGTGTGAGGAGATGGTGAGCGGGTGTGAGGAGATGGTGAGCGGGTGTGAGGAGATGCTGAGCGGGTGTGAGGAGATGCTGAGCGGGTGTGAGGAGATGCTGAGCGGGTGTGAGGAGATGGTGAGCGGGTGTGAGGAGATGCTGAGCGGGTGTGAGGAGATGCTGAGCGGGTGTGAGGAGATGGTGAGCGGGTGTGAGGAGATGGTGAGCGGGTGTGAGGAGATGGTGAGCGGGTGTGAGGAGATGGTGAGCGGGTGTGAGGAGATGATGAGCGGGTGTGAGGAGATGGTGAGCGGGTGTGAGGAGATGGTGAGCGGGTGTGAGGAGATGCTGAGCGGGTGTGAGGAGATGCTGAGCGGGTGTGAGGAGATGCTGAGCGGGTGTGAGGAGATGCTGAGCGGGTGTGAGGAGATGATGAGCGGGTGTGAGGAGATGGTGAGCGGGTGTGAGGAGATGCTGAGCGGGTGTGAGGAGATGCTGAGCGGGTGTGAGGAGATGCTGAGCGGGTGTGAGGAGATGGTGAGCGGGTGTGAGGAGATGGTGAGCGGGTGTGAGGAGATGGTGAGCGGGTGTGAGGAGATGGTGAGCGGGTGTGAGGAGATGGTGAGCGGGTGTGAGGAGATGGTGAGCGGGTGTGAGGAGATGGTGAGCGGGTGTGAGGAGATGGTGAGCGGGTGTGAGGAGATGATGAGCGGGTGTGAGGAGATGGTGAGCGGGTGTGAGGAGATGGTGAGCGGGTGTGAGGAGATGGTGAGCGGGTGTGAGGAGATGGTGAGCGGGTGTGAGGAGATGATGAGCGGGTGTGAGGAGATGGTGAGCGGGTGTGAGGAGATGCTGAGCGGGTGTGAGGAGATGGTGAGAGGTTGTGAGGAGATGGTGAGCGGGTGTGAGGAGATGGTGAGCGGGTGTGAGGAGATGCTGAGCGGGTGTGAGGAGATGCTGAGCGGGTGTGAGGAGATGCTGAGCGGGTGTGAGGAGATGGTGAGAGGTTGTGAGGAGATGGTGAGCGGGTGTGAGGAGATGGTGAGCGGGTGTGAGGAGATGATGAGCGGGTGTGAGGAGATGGTGAGCGGGTGTGAGGAGATGCTGAGCGGGTGTGAGGAGATGCTGAGCGGGTGTGAGGAGATGGTGAGTGGGTGTGAGGAGATGGTGAGCGGGTGTGAGGAGATGGTGAGCGGGTGTGAGGAGATGGTGAGCAGGTGTGAGGAGATGATGAGCGGGTGTGAGGAGATGATGAGCGGGTGTGAGGAGATGGTGAGCGGGTGTGAGGAGATGGTGAGCGGGTGTGAGGAGATGGTGAGCGGGTGTGAGGAGATGCTGAGCGGGTGTGAGGAGATGCTGAGCGGGTGTGAGGAGATGCTGAGCGGGTGTGAGGAGATGCTGAGCGGGTGTGAGGAGATGGTGAGAGGTTGTGAGGAGATGGTGAGCGGGTGTGAGGAGATGCTGAGCGGGTGTGAGGAGATGCTGAGCGGGTGTGAGGAGATGGTGAGTGGGTGTGAGGAGATGGTGAGCGGGTGTGAGGAGATGGTGAGCGGGTGTGAGGAGATGGTGAGCAGGTGTGAGGAGAAGGTGAGCGGGTGAGAGGAGATGGTGAGCGGGTGTGAGGAGATGGTGAGCGGGTGTGAGGAGATGGTGAGCGGGTGTGAGGAGATGGTGAGCGGGTGTGAGGAGACGGTGAGCGGGTGTGAGGAGATGGTGAGCAGGTGTGAGGAGATGGTGAGCAGGTGTGAGGAGATGGTGAGCAGGTGTGAGGAGATGGTGAGCGGGTGTGAGGAGATGCTGAGCGGGCGTGATTAGGGGGAGAGCGGAGTGAGTAGGGGGAGAGGGGAGTGAGTAGGGGGAGAGGGGAGTGAGTAGGGGGAGAGGGGGAGTGAGTAGGGGAGAGCGGGAGTGAGTAGGGGGAGAGCGGGAGTGAGTAGGGGGAGAGCGGGAGTGAGTAGGGGGAGAGTGGGAGTGAGTAGGGGGAGAGGGGGAGTGAGTAGGGGGAGAGGGGGAGTGAGTAGGGGAGAGCGGGAGTGAGTAGGGGAGAGCGGGTGTGAGGAGATGCTGAGCGGGTGTGAGGAGATGCTGAGCGGGTGTGAGGAGATGCTGAGCAGGTGTGACTGGGATGTGGCTGGTCTCACTCTGGGCACCAGCATGTGTGGAGAAGGGGGGTAAGCTGCAATATGGGAGTGCCCGTGCGGCAGGTACTTCTGCCTTCTCTCCCAACCCAAATTCCATTTCTCCCGACACAAATTATGCTTTGCCCCTCACCCTCCCGTCCCTCTCGCCTCCCCGTCTCTTCCCTCATCTCACCCATCGCCCCCTTCTCTTCACTTTGTCCACTTCCCCCTGTTTATCCATTCCCCTTCCACCATTTGAACTGGCTGACTTTGATCATTGCTCAGAACATTCTGCAAAGACCGAGGTCGGGCAGCACGAGGCAGAATGAGAAGATTTTCAATTCTGGAACTTACCCAAGTGAAGGGCCGCACAAACGAACAGGAGACTCACGGTGCCCATCATGTAAAAAGCCTGGAGAGACAGAAAATTCAGCATCTGAAAACCATCCACCCCAATGTTACTTAAAGACCACTACAATCAAACCAACAGGAGGAGGCCCATTCAGCCCTCAAGCCTGTTACCACAGGAACAGGAGGAGGCCCATTCAGCCGCCTCGAACCTGTTGCTACAGGAACAGGAGGAGGCCCATTCTGCCCCCTCGAACCTGTTGCTACAGGAACAGGAGGAGGCCCATTCAGCCGCCTCGAACCTGTTGCTACAGGAACAGGAGGAGGCCCATTCAGCCCCCTCGAGCCTGTTACACAGGGACAGGTGGAGGCCATTTATTTGGGTGGTTCCAGCTCCCTGTGAATTTGAGGGAGGAGGGTAAGGAGATTGAGGGGGAAGGAGTGAAGTGAGGTACAGAAAAAGAGGAGGCGGAGTGAGGGAGAAGGGACGGCATGAGGGCGAGCGGGCGGTGTAGGGGAGAGGGGGCGGAGTGAGGGAGTGGGGGCGGTGTGGGGTAGAGGGGACGGAGTGAGGGAGTGGCGACGGCATGAGGGAGCGGGGGCGGCATGGGGACGAGGGGGCGGAGTAAGGAAGGGGTGGAGTGAGGGAGAGGAGGCGGAGTGAGGGAGAGGGGGCGGAGTGAGGGAGAGGGGGCGGAGTGAGGGAGAGGGGGCGGAGTGAGGGAGAGAAGGCAGAGTGAGGGAGGGGGCAGAGTGAGGGAGAGGGGGCAGAGTGAGGGAGCGGAGTGATGGAGAGGGCAAGGGAGATGGGACCAGCGTGAGGGAGAGAGGGTGGAGTGAGGGAGAGGGGGTGAACTGAGGGCAAGGGGGCAGACTGAGGGAGAGGGGGCGGAGTGAAGGAGAGGGGGCGGAGTGAAGGAGAGGGGGCAGAGTGTGGGAGAGGGGGCGGAGTGAGGGAGAGGGGGCGGAGTGAGGGAGAGGGGGCACAGTGAGGGAGAGGGGGCACAGTGAGGGAGAGGGGGCGGAGTGAGGGAGAGGGAGCGGAGTGAGGGAGAAGGAGCGGAGTGAGGGAGAGGGGGCGGAGTGAGGGAGAGGGGGCGGAGTGAGGCAGAGGGGGCGGAGTGAGGCAGAGGGGGCGGAGTGAGGGAGAGGGGGCAGAGTGAGGGAGAGGGTGCAGAGCGAGGGAGAGTGAGAGGGCCAGGGAGAAGTGGCAGAGTGAGGGAGAGGGGGAGAAGTAACTGGGGAGGGGGAAGAGTGAGGGAGAGAGAGCGGCCTGCGTGAGGGGGCGGAGTGAGAGGGAGGGAGAAGTGCGAGAGGGAGGGAGTGGAATGGGGATATGGGGGCTGAGTTGGGGCTTGGGGCGAGGTGAGAGATTGGGGGCGGAGTAAGGGATAGGGGGCAGAGTGAGGGATTGGGGGCGGAGTGAGGGATTGGAGCGGAATGAGGGATTGGGAGCGGAGTGAGGGATTGGGGCGGAGTGAGAGAATGGGGCGGAGTGAGGGATTGGGGGCGGAGTAAGGGATTGGGGGCGGAGTGTGGGATTGGGGTCGGAGTGTGGGATTGGGGTCGGAGTGTGGGATTGGGGTCGGAGTGTGGGAGAGGGGGCAGAGTGAGTGAGGGGGCGGAGTGAGGGAGAGGGGGTGGGCGGAGTGAGGGAGAGGGGGTGGGCGGAGTGAGGGAGAGGGGGTGGGCGGAGTGAGGGAGAGGGGGTGGCTGGAGGGAGTGAACGGAGTGAACGGGAAGGGATAGTATGAGTGAGCATACGGAGGGAGAGAGAGCGGAGTGTGGGAGGGAAAACGGCATAAAAGAGAGGGGGTATTGTGAGGGAGAGTGAGAGGCAGGGAGCGGCACGATGGAACAGAGTGAGGGATTAGGGGTGGAGTGGGGATTTGAGGGCTGAGTTGGGGATTGGGGGCGGGGTGTGGGAGAGGGGGCGGGGTGTGGGAGAGGGGGCGGGGTGTGGGAGAGGGGGCGGAGTGTGGGAGAGGGGGCGGAGTGTGGGAGAGGGGGCGGAGTGTGGGAGAGGGGGCGGAGTGTGGGAGAGGGGGCGGAGTGTGGGAGAGGGGGCGGAGTGTGGGAGAGGGGGCGGAGTGTGGGAGAGGGGGCGGAGTGTGGGAGAGGGGGCGGAGTGTGGGAGAGGGGGCGGAGTGTGGGAGAGGGGGCGGAGTGTGGGAGAGGGGGCGGAGTGTGGGAGAGGGGGCGGAGTGTGGGAGAGGGGGCGGAGTGTGGGAGAGGGGGCGGAGTGTGGGAGAGGGGGCGGAGTGTGGGAGAGGGGGCGGAGTGTGGGAGAGGGGGCGGAGTGTGGGAGAGGGGGCGGAGTTTGGGAGAGGGGGCGGAGTGTGGGAGAGGGGGCGGAGTGTGGGAGAGGGGGCGGAGTGTGGGAGAGGGGGCGGAGTGTGGGAGAGGGGGCGGAGTGTGGGAGAGGGGGCGGAGTGTGGGAGAGGGGGCGGAGTGTGGGAGAGGGGGCGGAGTGTGGGAGAGGGGGCGGAGTGTGGGAGAGGGGGCGGAGTGTGGGAGAGGGGGCGGAGTGTGGGAGAGGGGGCGGAGTGTGGGAGAGGGGGCGGAGTGTGGGAGAGGGGGCGGAGTGTGGGAGAGGGGGCGGAGTGTGGGAGAGGGGGCGGAGTGTGGGAGAGGGGGCGGAGTCTGGGAGAGGGGGCGGAGTGTGGGAGAGGGGGCGGAGTGTGGGAGAGGGGGCGGAGTGTGGGAGAGGGGGCGGAGTGTGGGAGAGGGGGCGGAGTGTGGGAGAGGGGGCGGAGTGTGGGAGAGGGGGCGGAGTGTGGGAGAGGGGGCGGAGTGTGGGAGAGGGGGCGGAGTGTGGGAGAGGGGGCTGGGAGAGGGGGCGGAGAGTGGGAGAGGGGGCAGAGTGAGTGAGGGGGCGGAGTGTGGGAGAGGGGGCAGAGTGAGTGAGGGGGCAGAGGGATTGGGGGCGGAGTGTGGGATTGGGGGCGGAGTGTGGGATTGGGGGCGGAGTGTGGGATTGGGGGCGGAGTGTGGGATTGGGGGCGGAGTGTGGGATTGGGGGCGGAGTGTGGGATTGGGGGCGGAGTGTGGGATTGGGGGCGGAGTGTGGGATTGGGGGCGGAGTGTGGGATTGGGGGCAGAGTGAGTGAGGGGGCGGATGAGGGAGAGGGGGTGGGCGGAGTGAGGGAGAGGGGGTGGGCGGAGTGAGGGAGAGGGGGTGGCCGGAGGGAGTGAACGGAGTGAAAGGGAAGGGATAGTATGAGTGAGCATACGGAGGGAGAGAGAGCGGAGTGTGGGAGGGGAAACGGCATAAAAGAGAGGGGGTATTGTGAGGCAGAGTGAGAGGCAGGGAGCGGCACGATGGAACAGAGTGAGGGATTAGGGGTGGAGTGGGGATTTGAGGGCTGAGTTGGGGATTGGGGGCGGGGTGAGGGAGAGGGGGCGGAGTGTGGGAGAGGGGGCGGAATGTGGGAGAGGGGGCGGAGTGTGGGAGAGGGGGCGGAGTGTGGGAGAGGGGGCGGAGTGTGTGAGAGGGGGCGGAGTGTGGGAGAGGGGGCGGAGTGTGGGAGAGGGGGCGGAGTGTGGGAGAGGGGGCGGAGTGTGGGAGAGGGGGCGGAGTGTGGGAGAGGGGGTGGGCGGAGTGAGGGAGAGGGGGTGGCTGGAGGGAGTGAACGGAGTGAACGGGAAGGGATAGTATGAGTGAGCATACGGAGGGAGAGAGAGCGGAGTGTGGGAGGGGAAACGGCATAAAAGAGAGGGGGTATTGTGAGGGAGAGGGTGCGGCGTGAGGGAACTAAATGAATGAGTGGCGTGAGAGGGAGGGAACTGATTGAGAGGAAGGGAGCAGAGTGAGAGGCAGGGAGCGGCACGATGGAACAGAGTGAGGGATTAGGGGTGGAGTGGGGATTTGAGGGCTGAGTTGGGGATTGGGGGCGGGGTGTGGGAGAGGGGGCGGGGTGTGGGAGAGGGGGCGGAGTGTGGGAGAGGGGGCGGAGTGTGGGAGAGGGGGCGGAGTGTGGGAGAGGGGGCGGAGTGTGGGAGAGGGGGCGGAGTGTGGGAGAGGGGGCGGAGTGTGGGAGAGGTAGCGGAGTGTGGGAGAGGGGGCGGAGTGTGGGAGAGGGGGCGGAGTGTGGGAGAGGGGGCGGAGTGTGGGAGAGGGGGCGGAGTGTGGGAGAGGGGGCGGAGTGTGGGAGAGGGGGCGGAGTGTGGGAGAGGGGGCGGAGTGTGGGAGAGGGGGCGGAGTGTGGGAGAGGGGGCGGAGTGTGGGAGAGGGGGCGGAGTGTGGGAGAGGGGGCGGAGTGTGGGAGAGGGGGCGGAGTGTGGGAGAGGGGGCGGAGTGTGGGAGAGGGGGCGGAGTGTGGGAGAGGGGGCGGAGTGTGGGAGAGGGGGCAGAGTGTGGGAGAGGGGCGGAGTGTGGGAG
This sequence comes from Scyliorhinus torazame, assembly GCF_047496885.1. NCBI lineage: Eukaryota > Metazoa > Chordata > Chondrichthyes > Carcharhiniformes > Scyliorhinidae > Scyliorhinus > Scyliorhinus torazame. The sequence goes on from NC_092718.1 coordinate 73,273,529, forward strand.
AGGGGGCGGAGTGTGGGAGAGGGGGCGGAGTGTGGGAGAGGGGGCGGAGTGTGGGAGAGGGGGCGGAGTGTGGGAGAGGGGGCGGAGTGTGGGAGAGGGGGCGGAGTGTGGGAGAGGGGGCGGAGTGTGGGAGAGGGGGCGGAGTGTGGGAGAGGGGGCGGAGTGTGGGAGAGGGGGCGGAGTGTGGGAGAGGGGGCGGAGTGTGGGAGAGGGGGCGGAGTGTGGGAGAGGGGGCTGAGTGTGGGAGAGGGGGCGGAGTGTGGGAGAGGGGGCGGAGTGTGGGAGAGGGGGCGGAGTGTAGGATTGGGGGCGGAGTGTGGGATTGGGGGCGGAGTGTGGGAGAGGGGGCAGAGTGAGTGAGGGGGTGGAGTGAGGGATTGGGGGTGGAGTGAGGGATTGGGGGCGGAGTGTGGGAGAGGGGGCAGAGTGAGTGAGGGGGCGGAGTGTGGGAGAGGGGGCTGGGAGAGGGGGCGGAGAGTGGGAGAGGGGGCAGAGTGAGTGAGGGGGCGGAGTGTGGGAGAGGGGGCAGAGTGAGTGAGGGGGCAGAGGGATTGGGGGCGGAGTGTGGGATTGGGGGCGGAGTGTGGGATTGGGGGCGGAGTGTGGGATTGGGGGCGGAGTGTGGGATTGGGGGCGGAGTGTGGGATTGGGGGCGGAGTGTGGGATTGGGGGCGGAGTGTGGGATTGGGGGCGGAGTGTGGGATTGGGGGCGGAGTGTGGGATTGGGGGCGGAGTGTGGGATTGGGGGCAGAGTGAGTGAGGGGGCGGATGAGGGAGAGGGGGTGGGCGGAGTGAGGGAGAGGGGGTGGGCGGAGTGAGGGAGAGGGGGTGGCCGGAGGGAGTGAATGGAGTGAAAGGGAAGGGGTAGTATGAGTGAGCATACGGAGGGAGAGAGAGCGGAGTGTGGGAGGGGAAACGGCATAAAAGAGAGGGGGTATTGTGAGGCAGAGTGAGAGGCAGGGAGCGGCACGATGGAACAGAGTGAGGGATTAGGGGTGGAGTGGGGATTTGAGGGCTGAGTTGGGGATTGGGGGCGGGGTGTGGGAGAGGGGGCGGAATGTGGGAGAGGGGGCGGAGTGTGGGAGAGGGGGCGGAGTGTGGGAGAGGGGGCGGAGTGTGGGAGAGGGGGCGGAGTGTGGGAGAGGGGGCGGAGTGTGGGAGAGGGGGCGGAGTGTGGGAGAGGGGGCGGAGTGTGGGAGAGGGGGCGGAGTGTGGGAGAGGGGGCGGAGTGTGGGAGAGGGGGCGGAGTGTGGGAGAGGGGGCGGAGTGTGGGAGAGGGGGCGGATTGTGGGAGAGGGGGCGGAGTGTGGGAGAGGGGGCGGAGTGTGGGAGAGGGGGCGGAGTGTGGGAGAGGGGGCGGAGTGTGGGAGAGGGGGCGGAGTGTGGGAGAGGGGGCGGAGTGTGGGAGAGGGGGCGGAGTGTGGGAGAGGGGGCGGAGTGTGGGAGAGGGGGCGGAGTGTGGGAGAGGGGGCGGAGTGTGGGAGAGGGGGCGGAGTGTGGGAGAGGGGGCGGAGTGTGGGAGAGGGGGCGGAGTGTGGGAGAGGGGGCGGAGAGTGGGAGAGGGGGCGGAGAGTGGGAGAGGGGGCGGAGTGTGGGAGAGGGGGCGGAGTGTGGGAGAGGGGGCGAAGTGAGGGAGAGGGGGCGGAGAGTGGGAGAGGGGGCGGAGAGTGGGAGAGGGGGCGGAGAGTGGGAGAGGGGGCGGAGAGTGGGAGAGGGGGCGGATAGTGGGAGAGGGGGCGGAGAGTGGGAGAGGGGGCGGAGAGTGGGAGAGGGGGCGGAGAGTGGGAGAGGGGGCGGAGAGTGGGAGAGGGGGCGGAGAGTGGGAGAGGGGGCGGAGAGTGGGAGAGGGGGCGGAGAGTGGGAGAGGGGGCGGAGAGTGGGAGAGGGGGCGGAGAGTGGGAGAGGGGGCGGCGTGTGGGAGAGGGGGCGGCGTGTGGGAGTGTGGGCAGAGTGAGTGAGGGGGCGGAGTGAGGGTGAGGGGTGGCCACAGGGAGTGGGGGCCGTGTGAGGGACAGGGGGTGGACTGAGGGTGTGAACGGAGTGAAAGGGAAGGGATAGTATGAGTGAGCATACGGAGCGAGAGAGAGCGGAGTGTGGGAGGGGAAACGGCATAAAAGAGAGGGGATATTGTGAGGGAGAGGGTGCGGCGTGAGGGAACTAAATGAATGAGTGGCGTGAGAGGGAGGGAACTGAGTGAGAGGAAGGGAGCGGAGTGAGAGGCAGGGAGCGGCACAATGGAACAGAGTGGGGGATTAGGGGTGGAGTGGGGATTTGGGGGTTGAGTTGGGGATTGGGTGCGGGGTGAGGGAATCGGGGGCGGAGTGAGGGATTGGGAGCGGAATGAGGGATTGGGGTGGAGTGAGGGATTGGGGTGGAGTGAGGGATTGGGGTGGAGTGAGGGATTGGGGTGGAGTGAGGGATTGGGGTGGAGTGAGGGTTTGGGGGCGGAGTGTGGGATTGGGAGAGGAGTGTGGGATTGGGAGCGGAGTGTGGGATTGGGAGCGGAGTGAGGGATTGGGGGCGGAGTGTGGGATTGGGGGCGGAGTGTGGGATTGGGGGCGGAGTGTGGGATTGGGGGCGGAGTGTGGGATTGGGGGCGGAGTGTGGGATTGGGGGCGGAGTGTGGGATTGGGGGCGGAGTGTGGGATTGGGGGCGGAGTGTGGGATTGGGGGCGGAGTGTGGGATTGGGGGCGGAGTGTGGGATTGGGGGCGGAGTGTGGGATTGGGGGCGGAGTGTGGGATTGGGGGCGGAGTGTGGGAGACCGGGAGTGAGGGAGAGGATTGGAGTGAGGGGGAGTGAGGGAGAGGATTGGAGTGAGGGGGAGTGAGGGAGAGGATTGGAGTGAGGGAGAGTGAGGGAGAGGATTGGAGTGAGGGAGAGTGAGGGAGAGGATTGGAGTGAGGGAGAGGATTGGAGTGAGGGAGAGAGAGTGGGGAGCAGGGAGAGGGGGAGTGCGGGAGACGATTGGAGTGAGGGAAAGTATTGGAGTGAGGGGGTGGGAAGTGAGGGAGAGGAGTGAGGGAGAGGGGGAGTGAGGGAGAAGGGGAGTGAGGGAGAGGAATGGAGTGAGGGAGAGGGGGTGTGAGAGCGAGGGAGAGGGGGAGTGAGGGAGAGGGGGAGTGAGGGAGAGGGGGAGTGAGGGAGAGGAGTGAGGAAGAGGAGTGCGGTGAGGGAGAGGATGAGTGAGGTAGAGGAGGAGTCAGGGAAAGAGGGTGGTGAGGGAGAGGAGTGAGGGAGAGGGTGAGTGAGGGAGAGGGTGAGTGAGGGAGAGGGTGAGTGAGGGGGAGTGAGGGAGAGGGTGCGTGAGGGAGAGGGGGAGTGAAGGAGAGGGGGAGTGAGGGACGGAGGGCTGTGAGGGAGAGACGGAGTGAGGGAAGGAGGGAGCTGAAGGAGAGGAGGAGTGAGGGAGAGGAGTGAGGGAGAGGGGGAGTGAGGGATAGCAGGATTGAAGGAGAGGAAGATTGAGGGAGAGGAGTGAGGGAGGGGGGGGTGAGGGAGAGGGGGAGTGAGGAAGAGGAGTGCGGTGAGGGAGAGGATGAGTGAGGTAGAGGAGGAGTCAGGGAAGGAGGGCGGTGAGGGAGAGGATGAGTGAGGGAGAGGGGAGTGAGGGAGAGGTGGAATGAGGGAGTGAGGGAGTGAGGGAAGGAGGGCGGTGAGGGAGAGGAGTGAGGGAGAGGGGGAGTGAGAGAGAGGGGGAGTGAATGAAGGAGGGCGGTAAGGGAGAGACGGAGTGAGGGAAGGAGGGAGGTGAGGGAGAGGATGAATGAGGGAAGGAGGGCGGTGAGGGAGAGGGGGAGTGAGGGAAGGATGGCGGTGAGGGAGAGGAGGAGTGAGGGAAGGAGGGTGGTGATGGAGTGGTGGAGTGAGGGGAGGGAAGGAGGGAGGTGAGGGAGAGGAGTGAGGGAGAGGGTGAGAGAGAGGGGGAATGAGGGAGAGGGGGAGTGAGGGAAGGAGGGCGGTTAGGGAGAGGAGGAGTGAGGGAAGGAGGGTGGTGAGGGAGAGGGGGAGTGAGGGAAGGAGGGCGATGAGGGAGAGGACGAATGAGGGAAGGAGGGTGGTTAGGGAGAGGAGGAGTGAGGGAAGGAGGGTGGTGAGGGAGAGGAGGAGTGAGGGAAGGAGGGCGATGAGGGAGAGGACGAATGAGGGAAGGAGGGCGGTTAGGGAGAGGAGGAGTGAGGGAAGGAGGGCGGTGAGGGAGAGGAGGAGTGAGGGAAGGAGGGCGATGAGGAGGCAGAGTGAGTGCAGCGAGTTTAGATGGAGACGGGACACTCACTGGTTTGATTTCTTGGGCTGCACTTGCTCCCTGTGGATTGGAGGGAGGAGGCTGAGGGAGATTGGGGGAAGGGGCGGAGTGACGGAGAGAGGGGAAGGAGTGATGACGGGAAGAAGAGGAGTGAGTGGGAGTGAGACGAGTGAGGCAGAGGGGGTGGAGTGAGGGGGACGGAGAGGAGTGAGGGGGAGGGAGAGGAATCAGGGAGAGGTGGCGCAGTGAGGGGGGGTGGAGTGAAGGCCGGGTGGAGTTAGGGCATTCACTGAACAGGATTCACTGTGGTTATGCCATTCCTTTGCCGAACCGCAGAGATTTTCCGCTCCCCACTGCGCTCGGTCCCAAGATCAGAGAGATTTTCCACTCCCCACTGCGCTCGGTCCCAAGATCAGAGAGATTTTCCGCTCCCCACTGCGCTCGGTCCCAAGATCAGAGAGATTTTCCACTCCCCACTGCGCTCGGTCCCAAGATCAGAGAGATTTTCCGCTCCCCACTGCGCTCGGTCCCAAGATCAGAGAGATTTTCCGCTCCCCACTGCGCTCGGTCCCAAGATCAGAGAGATTTTCCGCTCCCCACTGCGCTCGGTCCCAAGATCAGAGAGATTTTCCGCTCCCCACTGCGCTCGGTCCCAAGATCAGAGAGATTTTCCGCTCCCCACTGCGCTCGGTCCCAAGATCAGAGAGATTTTCCGCTCCCCACTGCGCTCGGTCCCAAGATCAGAGAGATTTTCCGCTCCCCACTGCGCTCGGTCCCAAGATCAGAGAGATTTTCCGCTCCCCACTGCGCTCGGTCCCAAGATCAGAGAGATTTTCCGCTCCCCACTACGCTCGTCCCAAGATCAGAGAGATTTTCCGCTCCCCACTGCGCTCGGTCCCAAGATCAGAGAGATTTTCCGCTCCCCACTGCGCTCGGTCCCAAGATCAGAGAGATTTTCCACTGCACTCGGTCCCAAGATCAGAGAGATTTCCCGCTCCCCACTACGCTCGGTCCCAAGATCAGAGAGATTTTCCGCTCCCCACTGCGCTCGGTCCCAAGATCAGAGAGATTTTCCGCTCCCCACTGCACTCGGTCCCAAGATCAGAGAGATTTTCCGCTCCCCACTGCCCTCGGTCCCAAGATCAGAGAGATTTTCTGCTCCCACTGTGCTGTGTACCAGGATCAGAGGAGATTTTCCGCTCCCCGCTGAGCTGGGTCCCGGGATCAGAGGAGATTTTCCGCGGCGCTGGGTCCTAGGATCAGAGGAGGTTTTCCGCTCCCCACTGTGCTGTGTCCCGGGATCAGAGGAGGAGATTTTCCGCTTCCCGCTGCGCTGGGTCCCAGAATCAGAGGAGGGGATTTTCCGCTCCCCACTGCGCTGGGTCCCAGGACCAGAGGAGATATCCGCTCCCCACTGCGCTGGGTCCCAAGACCAGAGGCGATTTTCCGCTCCCCACTGCGCTGGGTCCCAGGACCACAGGAGATATCCGCTCCCCACTGCGCTGGGTCCCAGGACCACAGGAGATATCCGCTCCCCACTGCGCTGGGTCCCAGGACCAGAGGAGATATCCGCTCCCCACTGCACTGGGTCCCAGGTTCAGAGGCGATTTTCCGCTCCCCACTGCGCTGGGTCCCAGGACCATAGGAGATATCCGCTCCCCACTGCGCTGGGTCCCAGGACCAGAGGAGATATCCGCTCCCCACTGCACTGGGTCCCAGGACCAGAGGCGATTTTCCGCTCCCCACTGCGCTGGGTCCCAGGTTCAGAGGCGATTTTCCGCTCCCCACTGCGCTGGGTCCCAGGACCAGAGGAGATTTTCCGCTCCCTACTGCGCTGGGTCCCAGGACCAGAGGACCCCCCCCCCCCGCCCCCCACCCCCGCTGTCTCTCTGATCGCACCCCTCCTGTGACGATGCCCTCCCTCCAGCCCCACCATGGGATCTTGCTGTTTCTCTGTGAACTCCTGGGGAAATTGGGGTTTGTGTCTTACCTGGATGTCCGCTCCCGGCGCAATGTGCGCAGGAAGATGTTGGTTTGGTTTTTATTGCCGTCCAGCCTCCCTCTGCCCTGTCGGAGCGGCCAATTGCAGTTTGGGACATCCTCCTTCTCCCAGATCTTGCTCCGCCCGTGTCAATACTCAGTCTGTTCAACTAAGTGGGAAGCGAGAGTGTCCCGGGACAGGACGAGGCGGGAGTTCCCATCAGGGGCAAACAGGACAGGTAACAGCAGAGGCAGCTAAGGTGGGTTCAACACCGAGAGTTCGGGTCCGGAGAGTGACCCACAGTGGCTGGAGAGTGAATGCAGGGCCCGGACAATGGCCCCAGGTCCAGCGTGTAACCCCCAGGGACAGAAGAATGACCCCCAGGGGCCAGAGAGTGACCACAGGGTCCAGAAAGTGACCCCCAGGGGCAGGAAAGTGACCCCCAGGGGCCAGAGAGTGATCACAGGGGCCAGAGAGTGATATCTGTGTCCAGAGAGTGATCACAGGACACAGAGTGACCACAGGGGCATGAGAGTTGTCCCAGCCTCCAGAGAGAGACACCAGGTCCAGAGAATGACCACAGGAACCAGAGAGTGACCACAGGAACCAGAGTGACCACAGGGTCCGGAGAGTGACCATAGGGGCCAGAGAGTGACCACAGGGTCTGGAGAGTGACCACAGGAACCAGAGAGTGACCACATGAACCAGAGAGTGACCACAGGGTCCGGAGAGTGACCACAGAGTCCGGAGAGGGGCCACAGGGTCCGGAGAGTGACCACAGCGGCCAGAGAGTGACCACAGGAGCCAGAGAGTGACCACAGGGGCCAGAGAGTGATACCTGTGTCCGGAGAGTGATCACAGGATACAGAGAGTGCCACAGGGGCATGAGTTGTCCCAGTGTCCAAAGAGAGACACCAGGTCCAGAGAATGACCACAGGAACCAGAGAGTGACCACGAGGTCCGGAGAGTGACCACAGGAACCAGAGAGTGGCTATAGGGGCCAGAGAGTGCCCATAGGGGCCAGAGAGTGACCACAAGGTCCGGAGAGTGACCACAGGAACCAGAGAGTGGCAATAGGGGCCAGAGAGTGACCAGAGGGGCCAGAGAGTGATCACAGGGGCCAGAGAGTGACCACAGGGGCCAGAGAGTGACCACAGGGACCAGAGAGTGGCTACAGGGTCCGGAGAGTGACCACAGGGGCCAGAGAGTGACCACAGGGGCCACAGAGTGACCACAGGTGCTAGCGAGTGACCACAGGTGCTAGCGAGTGACCACAGGGACCAGAGAGTGACCACAGGGGCCAGAGAGTGACCACAGGGTCTGGAGAGTGACCACAGGGTCTGGAGAGCGACCACAGGGATCAGAGAGTGACCACAGGGATCAGAGAGTGACCACAGGGTCCGGAGAGTAACCACAGGGTTCCGAGAGAGTGACCACAGGAGCTAGGGAGTGACCACAGGGGCCAGAGAGTGACCACAGGGGCCAGAGAGTGACCACAGGGGCCAGAGAGTGACCACAGGGGCCAGAGAGTGACCACAGGGGCTAGAGGGTGAACACAGGGTCCAGAGAGTGACCACAGGGTCCAGAGAGTAACCACAGGGTCCAGAGAGTGACCACAGGAGCTAGGGAGTGACCACAGGGGCCAGAGAATGACCACAGGGCCAGAGAGTGACCACAGGAACCAGAGAGTGACCACAGGGGCCAGAAAGTGACCACAGGGTCCAGAGAGTGACCACAGGGTCTGGAGAGTGACCACAGGGACCAGAGAGTGACCATAGGGGCCAGAGTGTGACCACAGGGACCAGAGAGTGACCACAGGGGCCAGAGAGTGACCACAGTGTCCGGGGAGTGACCACAGGGGCCAGAGAGTGTCCACAGGGTCCAGGGAGTGACCACAGGGGCTAGGGGTGACCACAGGGGCCAGAGAGTGACCATAGGGGCCAGAGAGTGACCACAGGGTCCAGAGAGTAACCATAGGCTCCAGAGAGTGGCCACAGGGGCTAGGGAGTGACCACAGGGTCCGGAGAGTGCCCACAGGGTCCAGAGAGTGACCACAGGGGCTAGGGAGTGACCACAGGGGCTAGGGAGTGACCACAGGGGCCAGGGAGTGATAACAGGGGCCAGAGAGTGATCACAGTGTCCAGGGGACGACACCAGAGTCCAGAGAGTGACCACAGAGTCCAGAGAGTGACCACAGAGTCCAGAGAGTGACCACAGAGTCCAGAGAGTGACCACAGAGTCCAGAGTGTGACCACAGAGTCCTGAGAGTGCCCAAACGGGTCTGAGAGTGACCACAGGGGCCTAAGAGTGACACACATGTCCAGAGAGTGACCACAGGGGCCAGAGAATGGCCACAGAGGCCAGAAACTCCCACTTGTGTCCAGAGTCTGACCCCAGAGATAGGCCCCGAGAGAGTGACTCCCCCAGACAATGACTCCAAACAATGGCCCCACCAGAGAGTGACCCCCACACAGAGTGACCCCCACACAGAGTGACCCCCACACAGAGTGACCCCCACAGAGAGAGACCCCCACAGAGAGAGACCCCCACAGAGAGAGACCCCCACAGAGAGAGACCCCCACAGAGAGTGACCCCCACAGGGAGTGACTCCCACAGAGTGACTCCCACAGAGTGACTCCCACAGAGAGTGACTCCCACAGAGAGTGACCCCCACAGAGAGTGACCCCCACAGAGAGTGACCCCCACAGAGAGTGACCACCACAGAGAGTGACCACCACAGAGAGTGACTACCACAGAGTGAGATCCCCACAGAGAGTCACCCCCACAGAGTCACCCCCACAGAGTGACCCCTTCAGAGAGTGACCCCTTCAGAGAGTGACCCCTTCAGAGAGTGACCCCTTCAGAGAGTGACCCCCACAGAGAGTGACCCCCACAGAGTGACCCCCACAGAGTGACCCCCACAGAGTGACCCCCCACAGAGAGTGACCCCCACAGAGTGACCCCCAGAGAGTGACCCCCCACAGTGACCCCCCACATGTGACCCCCACAGAGTGACCCCCACAGAGTGACCCCCACAGAGTGACTCCCACAGAGAGTGACTCCCACAGAGAGTGACCCCCACAGAGAGTGACCCCCACAGAGAGTGACCCCCACAGAGAGTGACCCCCACAGAGAGTGACCACCACAGAGAGTGACCACCACAGAGAGTGACTACCACAGAGTGAGATCCCCACAGAGAGTCACCCCCACAGAGTCACCCCCACAGAGTGACCCCTTCAGAGAGTGACCCCTTCAGAGAGTGACCCCTTCAGAGAGTGACCCCCACAGAGAGTGACCCCCACAGAGAGTGACTCCCACAGAGTGACCCCCACAGAGTGACCCCCACAGAGTGACCCCCACAGAGTGACCCCCCACAGAGAGTGACCCCCACGGAGTGACCCCCAGAGAGTGACCCCCCACAGTGACCCCCCACATGTGACCCCCACAGAGTGACCCCCACAGAGTGACCCCCACAGAGTGGCCCTCACTGAGAGTGACCCCCATAGAGAGTGACCCCCACAGAGAGTGACTCCCACAGAGAGTGACACCCACAGGGAGTGACTCCCACAGAGTGACCCCCACAGAGTGACCCCTTCAGAGTGACCCCCACAGAGTGACCCCTTCAGAGAGTGACCCCCACAGAGTGACCCACAGAGTGACCCACAGAGTGACCCCCACAGAGTGACCCCCCCACAGAGAGTGACCCCCCCACAGAGTGACCCCCACAGAGTGACCCCCACAGAGTGACCCCCCACAGAGTGACCCCCACAGAGTGACCCCCACAGAGTGACCCCCACAGAGTGGCCCTCACAGAGAGTGGCCCTCACAGAGAGTGGCCCTCACAGAGAGTGACCCCCACAGAGAGACCCCCCCACAGAGAGTGACCCCCACAGAGTGACCCCCACAGAGTGACCCCCCCACATGTGACCCCCACAGAGTGACCCCCACAGAGTGACCCCCACAGAGTGGCCCTCACAGAGAGTGAGCCCCATAGAGAGTGACCCCCACAGAGTGACCCCACAGAGTGACCCCACAGAGTGACCCTCACAGAGAGTGACCCCCACAGAGCGACCCCCACAGAGTGGCCCTCACAGAGAGTGACCCCCACAGAGAGTGACCCCCACAGAGAGTGACCCCCACAGAGAGTGACCCCCACAGTGTGACCCCCAGAGTGAGACCCTCACAGAGAGTGATTTCCACAGAGAGGGACCCCCACAGTGTGACCCCCACAGAGAGCGACCCTCACAGAGTGACCCCCACAGAGAGTGACTCCCACAGAGTGACCCCCACAGAGAGCGACCCTCACAGAATGACCCCCACAGAGGGTGACCCTCACAGAATGATCCCCACAGAGAGACCCCCCCACAGAGAGTGACCCCCACAGAGTGACCCCCACAGAGTGACCCCCCCACATGTGACCCCCACAGAGTGACCCCCACAGAGAGTGACCCCCACAGAGTGACCCCCACAGAGACTGACTCCCCCACCCCCAGGGAGTGTAACCGGGGAGTGAACTACAAGTGGCGTGAGGGGATGGGTGACCGGAGCAAGCTGACCACGAATATCCGATTGGAGGGGTAAGGCCACTCTCTTTCCTTATGACCTCACTGCTGCTTGCGGGATCTTGCTGTGTAAGAATTCCGCGCAACTCCTGCGTTGCAGCACTGCCCACGTTTGGAGAAGAACCCGGGTGGTTTTTGGGTGGTGCTCAGGGGCTGAGAGAGTCGGGAGAAATCCCATAGGAATTCCCTGCTCTCCGATAGTGGCGACCTGCCTCCCTGGTCGCTGCATTCATATAGCATCTTAGTCAGTCCGCAGGCGCTGGTGCAGGTGGGGCTCTCGACACTGAGCTGGCCTTTGACCTTCACAAACTCGCCCCCAGCAGACAGAACCCTCAGAGAGAACAGATTTTAAATTTCTCCGACATCGTCCTCCCAATCGGGACATCCCAAAACTATTCACAACTAAACAAGGACTCTTTACATGTTAATCGAGGTCTCTGCTGTAACGTAGGAAGCTCGCACAGAAAGATCCCACTAGATTCATAGAATTTACAGTGCAGAATGAGGCCAGTCAGCCCATCGGGTCTGCACTGGCCCTTGGAAAGACCACCTTATTTAAGTCCACATCTCCACCAGTAACCCCACCTAATCTTTTGGACAGTCAGGACAATTTAGCACAGCCAATTCACCTAACCTGCACATCTTTGGACGGTGGGAGGAAACCGGAGCACCCGGAGGAAACCCACGTAGGTGAAAGTGCAAATTCCACAGTCACCCAAGGTTGGAATTGAACCTGGGTCCCTGGAGCTGTGAGGCAGCAGTGTTAACCACTGTGCCACCCTGCCGGCCCTACAAAGCAATGCGATGATCACCTGTTTCTTCTTAGTGAGACTGTATAAGGGGAAAACACTGGGAACCTGGACACTGGCGAGAAGCTCCCACAGTGCAGCACTCCCTCAGTACTGACCCTCTGACAGTGCAGCTCCCCCTCAGTACTGACCCTCTGACAGTGCAGCACTCCCTCAGTACTGACCCTCTGACAGTGCAGCACTCCCTCAGTACTGACCCTCTGACAGTGCAGCACTCCCTCAGTACTGACCCTCTGACAGTGCAGCACTCCCTCCGTACTGACCCTCCAACAGTGCAGCGCTCCCTCAGTGCTGACCCTCTGACAGTGCAGCACTCCCTCAGTACTGACCCTCTGACAGTGCAGCACTCCCTCAGTAGGGACACTCTGACAGTGCAGCACTCCCACAGTCCTGACACTCTGACCTTGCAGCACTCCCTCAGTACTGACCCTCTGACAGTGCAGCACTCCCTCAGTACTGACCCTCTGACAGTGCAGCACTCACTCAGTACTGACCCTCTGACATTGCAGCTCTCCCTCAGTCCTGACCCTCTGACATTGCAGCACTCCCTCAGTACTGACCCTCTGACAGTGCAGCACTCCCTGAGTACTGACCCTCTGACAATGCAGCACTCCCTCAGTATTGACTTTGTGACAGTGCAGCACTCCCTGAGTACTGACCCTCTGACATTGCAGCTCTCCCTCAATACTGACCCTCAGACATTGCAGCACTCCCTCAGTATTGACCCTCTGACAGTGCAGCACTCCCTCAGTACTGACCTTCTGACATTGCAGCTCTCCCTCAGTACTGGCCCTCTGACAGTGCAGCACTCACTCAGTACTGACCTTCTGACATTGCAGCTCTCCCTCAGTACTGACCCTCTGACAGTGCAGCACTCGCTCAGTATGGGCCCTCTGACAGTGCAGCACTTCCTCAGTACTGACTCTCTGACAGTGCAGCACTCCCACAGTCCTGACCTTCTGATATTGAAGCACTCCCACAGTCCTGACCCTCTGATAGTGCAGCACTCCCTCAATACTGACCATCTGACAGTGCAGCACTCCCTCAGTACTGACCCTCTGACAGTGCAGCTCTCTCTCAGTACTGACCCTCTGACAGTGCAACACTCGCTCAGTATGGGCCCTCTGACAGTGCAGCACTTCCTCAGTACTGACTCTCTGACAGTGCAGCACTCCCACAGTCCTGACCTTCTGATATTGAAGCACTCCCACAGTCCTGACCCTCTGATAGTGCAGCACTCCCTCAATACTGACCCTCTGATAGTGCAGCACTCCCTCAATACTGACCATCTGACAGTGCAGCACTCCCTCAGTACTGACCCTCTGACAGTGCAGCACTCCCTCAGTATTGACCCGCTGACAGTGCAGCACTCCCTCAATCCTGACCCTCTGACAGTGCAGCACTCCCTCAGTACTGACCCTCTGACAGTGCAGCACTCCCTCAGTGCTGACCCTCTGACATTGCAGCACTCCCTCAGTGCTGACCCTCTGACATTGCAGCACTCCCTCAGTACTGACCCTCTGACAGTGCAGCATTCCCTCAGTGCTGACATCTGACAGTGCAGCACTCCCTCAGTACTGACCCGCTGACAGTGCAGCACTCCCTCAGTGCTGACCCTCTGACATTGCAGCTCTCACTCAGTACTGACCCTCTGACATTGCAGCACTCCCTCAGTACTGGCCCTCTGACAGTGCAGCACTCCCTGAGTACTGACCCTCTGACATTGCAGCTCTCCCTCAATACTGACCCTCTGACAGTGCAGCACCCCATCAGTACTGACCCTCTAACAGTGCAGCACTCCCTCCGTACTGACCCTCCGACAGTGCAACGCTCCCTCAGTGCTGACCCTCTGACAGTGCAGCACTCCCTCAGTATGGACACTCTGACAGTGCAGCACTCCCTCAGTACTGACCCTCTGACAGTGCAGCACTCCCCCAGTACTGACGCTCTGACAGTGCAGCGCTCCCTCAGTACTGACCCTCTGACATTGCAGCTCTCACTCAGTACTGACCCTCTGACATTGCAGCACTCCCTCAGTACTGGCCCTCTGACAGTGCAGCACTCCCTGAGTACTGACCTTCTGACATTGCAGCTCTCCCTCAGTACTGACCCTCTGACAGTGCAGCACCCCATCAGTACTGACCCTCCAACAGTGCAGCGCTCCCTCAGTGCTGACCCTCTGACAGTGCAGCACTCCCTGAGTACTGACCCTCTGACAATGCAGCACTCCCTCAGTATTGACTTTGTGACAGTGCAGCACTCCCTCAGTACTGACCCTCTGACATTGCAGCTCTCCCTCAATACTGACCCTCTGACAGTGCAGTGCTCCCTCAGTTCTGACCCTCTCACAGTGCAGCGCTCCCTCAGTGCTGACCTCTGACAGTGCAGCACTCCCTCAGTGCTGACCTCTGACAGTGCAGCACTCCCTCAGTGCTGACCCTCCGACAGTGCAGCACTCCCTCTGTTCTGACCCCGCATGTGATCTGACTTTCGTGCTCAAGTCTCTGGGTGCGATTGTAACAGGGCGATGGAGTTTTTAGAAACCTGTGGGACTGAATTAAGATGGACTTTGAAATTATACTGGGTGGAGGACAGCGGTCGTTGGAATTCAGGGGTGTTGATGCATTGAACTGGAATGAGGCGCGGTTCCGAATGCAAAGATAACATCGGCCAATAAACAAATTCAGATCTTGTTTAACTTGTCTGAATTCAGAGAAAGAGAGAGAGTGAATTACCTGCTGTTGTTCGAAAGGATTTACATTGCATGGGTGGGAGAGCCAATATTAATATTTTGAAATATTTCACTGGGACCTCTCCCTATCTCCACAAACCCAGGTACGGTATTGTCCTAGAGGTATGATGCACACTAACATCGTGCCAGTTTCAAGAGCCTGGGAACAATCCGCTGAAACAGCCCATTCGACCCCACACACAAATCGAATCCCACTCTACCCTCACTCCCTGTACCCGTAAGTAACCCATCCAGACTAATCCCACTCTCCGCTCACTCCCTGCACCCTTTAATATCCCACCCAGTCTAACCCCATCCTCCGCTCTCTCTCTGCACCCTTTAATATCCCGCCCAGTCTAATCCCACTCTCCCCACACTCCCCGCACCCTTTAATATCCCACCCAGTCTAATCCCACTCTCCGCTCACTCCCTGCACCCTTTAATATCCCGCCCAGTCTAATCCCACCCTCCCCACACTCCCCGCACCCTTTAATATCCCACCCAGTATAATTCCACTCTCCCCTTCACTCCCCACACCCTCAAATAGTACACCCAGTCTAACCCCACTCTCCCCTCACCCCTCACACTCTGAAATAACCCCCAGTCTATTCCCACTCTCCCCACAGTCCCTACACCCTTTAATATCCTCCCAGTCTAATCCCACCCACCCCTTCACTCTCTGCGCTCTTTAATATCCCGCCCAGTCTAATCCCACTCTTCCCACACACCCCGCACCCTTTAATATCCCACCCAGTATAATTCCACTCTCCCCTCATTCCCCACACCCTTAAATAACACACCCAGTATAATTCCACTCTCCCCTCACTCCCCACACCCTTAAATAACACACCCAGTCTATTTCCACTCTCCCCACACTCCCCACACCCTTTAATACCCCACCCAGTCGAATCCTACTCAATCTCCTCACTCTTTAACATCCCACCCAGTCTAATCTCGCACTCCCCTTCACTCTCCGCACTTTTTAATATCCACCTAGTCCAATCCCACTCTTCCCTTCACTCCCCGCACCTTTAATATCCCACCCAGTCTAATCCCACTCTCCTCCTCACTTCCCACATCCATTAATATCTCACCAAGTCTAATCCCACTCTCCCCTCACTCCCCGCATCCTTTAATATACCACCCAGTCTAATCCCACTCAATCCCCGCACTCTTTAATATCCCACCCAGTCTAATCTCACACTCCCCTTCACTCCACACACCCTTTAATATCCCACCCAGTCTAATCCCACTCTCCACTTCACTCCCCACACCTTTAATATCCCACCCAGTCTAATCCCCTCACTCCCCACACCCTTTAATATCCCACCCAGTCTAATCCCACTCTCCCCTTCACTCCCCGCACCTTTAATGCCCCATCCATCTAATCCCATTCTCCCCCTCACACCCCAAACACTTTAATATCCCACCTAGTCTAACCCCACTCTCCCCGCCTTTAATATCCACCCAATTTAATTCCAAGGTCCCCTTCACTCCTTGAAATCTTTAATATCCCACCCAGCCTATTTCCATACTCCCCCGTCACACCCCAAACCAATAATATCCCACTCACCCTTCATGACTGGAACACAATGGGGACAGTGTAGAGGGAGCTTTACTCTGTATCTAACCCAGTGCTGTACCTGGTTTGGGAGTGTTTGATGGGGACAGTGTAGAGGGAGATTTACTCTGTATCTAACCCCGTGCTGTACCAGTCCTGGGGTGTTTGATGGGGGACAGTGTAGAGGGAGCTTTATTCTGTATCTAACCCAGTGCTGTACCTGTCCTGGGAGAGTTTGATGGGGACAGTGTAGAGGGAGCTTTACTCTTTATCTAACCCAGTGCTGTACCTGTCCATGGGAGGATTTGATGGGGATTGTGTAGAGGTAGCTTTACTCTGTATCTAACCCAGTGTTGTACCTGTCCTGGGAGGGTTTGATGGGGAAATGTAGAGGGAGCTTTACTCTGTATCCAACCCCGTGCTGTACCTGTCCTGGGAGTGTTTGAAGGGAACAGTGTGGAGGGAGCTTTACTCTGTATCTAAACCCGTGCTGTACCTGTCCTGGGAGTGTTTGATGGGAACAGTGTAGAGGGAGCTTTACTCTGTATCTAACCCCGTGCTGTACCTGTCGTGGGAGTGTTTGATGGGGACAGTGTAGAGGGAGCTTTCCTCTGTATCTAACCCCGTGCTGTACCTGTCCTGCGAGTGTTTGATGGGGACAGTGTTGAGGGAGCTTTACTCTGTATCTAACCCTGTGCTGTACCTGTCCTGGGAGTGTTTGATGGGGAAATGTAGAGGGAGCTTTACTCTGTATCTAACCCTGTGCTGTCCCTGTCCTGGGAGTGTTTGATGGGGACAGTGTAGAGGGAGCTTTACTCTGTATCTAACCCTGTGCTGTACCTGTCCTGGGAGTGTTTGATGGGGACAGTGTAGAGGGAGCTTTACTCTGTATCTAACCCCGTGCTGTACCTGTCCTGGGAGTGTTTGATGGGGACAGTGCAGAGGGAGCTTTACTCTGTATCCAACCCCGTGCTGTACCTGTCCTGGGAGTGTTTGATGGGGACAGTGTGGAGGGAGCTTTACTCTGTATCTAACCCCGTGCTGTACCTGTCCTGGGAGTGTTTGATGGGGACAGTGCAGAGGGAGCTTTACTCTGTATCTAACCCTGTGCTGTCCCTGTTCTGGGAGTGTTTGATGGGGACAGTGTAGAAGGAGCTTTACTCTGTATCTAACCCCGTGCTGTACCTGTCCTGGGAGTGTTTGATGGGGACAGTGTACAGGGAGCTTTACTCTGTATCTAACCCCGTGCTGTACCTGTCCTGGGAGTGTTTGATGGGGACAGTGCAGAGGGAGCTTTACTCTGTATCTAACCCTGTGCTGTCCCTGTTCTGGGAGTGTTTGATGGGGACAGTGCAGAGGGAGCTTTACTCTGTATCTAACCCCGTGCTGTACCTGCCTGGGAGTGTTTGATGGGGACAGTGTAGAGGGAGCTTTACTCTGTATCTATCCCCGTGCTGTACCTGTCCTGGGAGTGTTTGATGGGGACAGTGTAGAGGGAGCTTTACTCTATATCTGACCCCGTGCTGTACCTGTCCTGGGAGTGTTTGATGGGGACAGTGTAGAGGGAGCTTTACTCTGTATCTAACCCCGTGCTGTACCTGTCCTGGGAGTGTTTGACGGGGACAGTTTAGAGGGAGCTTTACTGTGTATCTAGCCCCGTGCTGTACCTGTCCTGGGTGTGTTTGACGGGGACAGTGTAGAGGGAGCTTTACTCTGTATCTAACCCCGTGCTGGCCCATCAAACATTCCCGGGGCAGAGACAGCACGGTGTAAGTTATTGAAGTCCTCATGAGACTAACACAATCGCACTATGAACTTAAATAAAAGCCAATCTCTGCGGATGTTGGAGTGTGAAACAAAAACAGAAAATAGTGGAGGGTCTCAGCAGGTCTGACAGCCTCTGGGGAGAGAAAGGCCAGTTTTGAGTCTGGGTGACTCTTTGCCCCAGACCTGGTGAGACTGTCCAGTATTTTCTGCTTTTGCCGCACAATGGACGTGTTCCCCTGAGAAAAATAAATCGGGATGGGTGAATTTGTCATCGGACTGGAATGTTGTTTGTTTTTTATGAAGTTTACATTTCCTTTCATTGCCACTTCAGGTTTTTCTTGATTAATGAGGTTTTTTGTTCTTCTAAATAAGCAGTAAATTTGAATATTCATTCGAGTGGAAAGGATGATGAGTTAACCTGTCCACTGTCAAATATTCAAAGAGAATATAGGGACTGTGGTTCACGAGTGGCAAATCCAATACAGTGTGTTCACACCATTATCACTGAATAATACATGGGCATCACTGGCAATGATATCACAACACCGACATTCCCAGGCTGGTCAGTGTGTGTGGAGCCCTTATCCCAGTGAGAGTCATTGTGTGTGGAACTCGTACCCCAGTGAGAGTCAGTGTGTGTGGAGCCCTTATCCCAGTGAGAGTCATTGTGTGTGGAACTCGTACCCCAGTGAGAGTCAGTGTGTGTGGAACCCGTACCCCAGTGATAGTCATTGTGTGTGGAACTTGTACCCCAGTGAGAGTCAGTGTGTGTGGAACCCATACCCCAGTGACAGTCAGTGTGTGTGGAACTTGTACCCCAGTGAGAGTCAGTGTGTGTGGAACCCGTACCCCAGTGAGAGTCAGTGTGTGTGGAACTCGTACCCCAGTGAGAGTCAGTGTGTGTGGAACCCGTACCCCAGTGAGAGTCAGTGTGTGTGGAACCCGTATCCCAGTGACAGTCAGTGTGTGTGGAACCTGTACCCCAGTGAGAGTCAGTGTGTGTGGAACTCGTACCCCAGTGAGAGTCAGTGTGTGTGGAACCCGTACCCCAGTGATAGTCAGTGTGTGTGGAACTCGTACCCCAGTGAGAGTCAGTGTGTGTGGAACTCGTACCCCAGTGAGAGTCAGTGTGTGTGGAACCCGTACCCCAGTGATAGTCATTGTGTGTGGAACTTGTACCCCAGTGAGAGACAGTGTGTGTGGAACCCATATCCCAGTGAGAGTCAGTGTGTGTGGAACCTGTACCCCAGTGAGAGTCAGTGTGTGTGGAACCCGTACCCCAGTGAGAGTCAGTGTGTGGAACCCGTACCCCAGTGAGAGTCAGTGTGCGTGGAACCCGTGCCCCAGTGAGAATCAGTGTGTGTGGAACCCGTACCCCAGTGAGAGTCAGTGTGTGGAACCCGTACCCCAGTGAGAGTCAGTGTGTGTGGAACTCGTACCCCACTGAGAGTCAGTGTGTGTGGAACCCGTACCCCAGTGAGAGTCAGTGTGTGTACCATACCACAGTGAGAGTCAGTGTGTGTGGAACTCGTACCCCAGAGAGAGTCAGTGTGTGTGGAACCCGTACCCCAGTGAGAGTCAGTGTGTGTGGAACCTGTACCCCAGTGAGAGTCAGTGTGTGTGGAACCCATACCCCAGTGAGAGTCAGTGTGTGTGGAACACATACCTGAGTGAGAGTCAGTGTGTGTAGAACCCGTACCCCAGTGAGAGTCAGTGTGTGTGGAACTCGTACCCCACTGAGAGTCAGTGTGTGTGGAACCTGTACCCCAGTGAGAGTCAGTGTGTGTGGAACCCATACCCCAGTGAGAGTCAGTGTGTGTGGAACCCGTGCCCCAGTGAGAGTCAGTGTGTGTGGAGCCCATACTCCAGTGAGAGTCAGTGTGCGTGGAACCCGTACCCCAGAGAGAGTCAATGTGTGTGGAACCCGTACCCCAGTGAGAGTCAGTGTGCGTGAAACCCGTACCCCAGTGAGAGTCAATGTGTGTGGAACCAGTACCCCAGTGAGAGTCAGTGTGTGTGGAACCCGTACCCCAGTGAGAGTCAATGTGTGTGGAACCTGTACCCCTGTGAGAGTCAGTGTGTGTGGAGCCTGTACCCCTGTAAGAGTCAGTGTGTGTGGAACCCGTACACCAGTGAGAGTCAGTGTGTGTGGAACCCATACCCCAGTGAGAGTTAGTGTGTGTGGAACCCGTACCCCAGTGAGAGTCAGCGTGTGTGGAACCTGTACCCCAGTGAGAGTCAGTGTGTGTGGAACCCATACCCCAGTAGAGTCAGTCTGTCTGGAACCCATACCCAAGTGAGAGTCAGTGTGTGTGGAACTGTACCCCAGTGAGACTCAGTGTGTGTGGAACCCGTATCCCAGTGTGAGTCAGTGTGTGTGGAACCCGTACCCCAGTGAGAGGCAGTGTGCGTGGAATCCGCACCCCAGTGAGAGTCAGTGTGTGTGGAACCCGTAATCCAGTGAGAGTCAGTGTGTGTGGAATCCGTACCCCAGTGAGAGTCAGTGTGTGTGGAACCTGTACCCCAGTGAGAGCCAGTGTGTGTGGAGCCCGTGCCCCAGTGAGAGTCAGTGTGTGTGGAACCCGTTCCCCAGTAAGAGTCAGTGTGTGTGGAACCTGTACCCCAGTGAGAGTCAGTGTGCGTGGAACCCGTACCCCAGTGAGAGTCAATGTGTGTGGAACCTGTACCCATGTGAGAGTCAGTGAGTGTGGAGCCTGTACCACAGTGAGAGTCAGTGTGTGTGGAACCCGTACCCCTGTGAGAGTCAGTGTGTGTGAAACCCGTACCCCAGTGAGAGTCAGTGTGTGTGGAGCCCATATCCCAGTGAGAGTCAGTGTGTGTGGAACACGAACCCCTGTGAGAGTCAGTCTGTGTGGAACCGGTACCCCAGTGAGAGTCAGTGTGTGTGGAACCCGTACCCCTGTGAGAGTCAGTGTGTGTGGAGCCCGTATCCCAGTGAGAGTCAGTGTGTGTGGAACCCGTACCCCAGTGAGAGTCAGTGTGCGTGGAACCCGTACCCCAGTGAGAGTCAATGTGTGTGGAACCCGTACCCCAGTGAGAGTCAGTGTGTGTGGAACCCGTACCCCAGTGAGAGTCAGTGTGCGTGGAACCTGTACCCCAGTGAGGGTCAATGTGTGTGGAACCTGTACCCCTGTGAGAGTCAGTGTGTGTGGAGCCTGTACCCCAGTGAGAGTCAGTGTGTGTGGAGCCCGTATCCCAGTGAGAGTCAGTGTGTGTGGAACCCATACCCCAGTGTGAGTCAGTGTGTGTGGAACCTGTACCGCAGTGAGAGTCAGTGTGTGTGGAACCCGTACCCCAGTGAGAGTCAGTGTGTGTGGAGCCCATTTCCCAGTGAGAGTCAGTGTGTGTGGAACCCGTACCCCAGTGAGAGTCAGTGTGTGTGGAGCCCGTATCCCAGTGAGAGTCAGTGTTTGTGGAACCCATACCCCAGTGAGAGTCAGTGTGTGTGGAACCCGTACCCCAGTGAGAGTCAGTGTGTGTGGAACCCGTACCCCAGTGAGAGTCAGTGTGTGTGGAACCCATACCCCAGTGAGAGTCTGTGTGTGTGGAACCCGTACCCCAGTGAGAGTCAGTGTGTGTGGAGCCCATTTCCCAGTGAGAGTCAGTGTGTGTGGAACCCGTACCCCAGTGAGAGTCAGTGTGTGTGGAGCCCGTATCCCAGTGAGAGTCAGTGTTTGTGGAACCCATACCCCAGTGAGAGTCAGTGTGTGTGGAACCCGTACCCCAGTGAGAGTCAGTGTGTGTGGAAACTGTACTCCAGTGAGAGTCAGTGTGTGTGGAGCCCGTATCCCAGTGAGAGTCAGTGTTTGTGGAACCCGTACCCTAGTGAGAGTCAGTGTGTGTGGAAACTGTACTCCAGTGAGAGTCAGTGTGTGTGGAGCCCGTATCCCAGTGAGAGTCAGTGTGTGTGGAACCCGTACCCCAGTGAGAGTCAGTGTGTGTGGAACCCGTACCCCAGTGAGAGTCAGTGTGTGTGGAACCCGTACCCCAGTGAGAGTCAGTGTGCGTGGAACCCGTACCCCAGTGAGAGTCAATGTGTGGAACCAGTACCCCAGTGAGAGTCAGTGTGTGTGGAACCCGTACCCCAGTGAGAGTCAATGTGTGTGGAACCTGTACCCCTGTGAGAGTCAGTGTGTGTGGAGCCTGTACCCCTGTGAGAGTCAGTGTGTGTGGAACCCGTACACCAGTGAGAGTCAGTGTGTGTGGGACCCATACCCCAGTGAGAGTTAGTGTGTGTGGAACCCGTACCCCAGTGAGAGTCAGCGTGTGTGGAACCTGTACCCCAGTGAGAGTCAGTGTGTGTGGAACCCATACCCCAGTAGAGTCAGTCTGTCTGGAACCCATACCCAAGTGAGAGTCAGTGTGTGTGGAACTGTACCCCAGTGAGACTCAGTGTGTGTGGAACCCGTATCCCAGTGTGAGTCAGTGTGTGTGGAACCCGTACCCCAGTGAGAGTCAGTGTGCGTGGAATCCGCACCCCAGTGAGAGTCAGTGTGTGTGGAACCCGTAATCCAGTGAGAGTCAGTGTGTGTGGAACCCGTACGCCAGAGAGAGTCAGTGTGTGTGGAACCTGTACCCCAGTGAGAGTCAGTGTGTGTGGAATCCGTACCCCAGTGAGAGTCAGTGTGTGTGGAACCTGTACCCCAGTGAGAGCCAGTGTGTGTGGAGCCCGTGCCCCAGTGAGAGTCAGTGTGTGTGGAACCCGTTCCCCAGTAAGAGTCAGTGTGTGTGGAACCTGTACCCCAGTGAGAGTCAGTGTGTGTGGAATCCGTACCCCAGTGAGAGTCAGTGTGTGTGGAACCTGTACCCCAGTGAGAGCCAGTGTGTGTGGAGCCCGTGCCCCAGTGAGAGTCAGTGTGTGTGGAACCTGTACCCCAGTGAGAGTCAGTGTGCGTGGAACCCGTACCCCAGTGAGAGTCAATGTGTGTGGAAACCGTACCCCAGTGAGAGTCAGTGTGTGTGGAACCCGTACCCCAGTGAGAGTCAGTGTGTGTGGAACCTGTACCCCTGTGAGAGTCAGTGTGTGTGGAGCCTGTACCCCAGTGAGAGTCAGTGTGTGTGGAACCCGTACCCCAGTGAGATTCAATGTGTATGGAACCTGTACCCCTGTGAGAGTCAGTGTGTGTGGAGCCTGTACCCCAGTGAGCGTCAGTGTGTGTGGAACCCGTCTCCCTGTGAGAGTCAGTGTGTGTGGAGCCCGTATCCCAGTGAGAGTCAGTGTGTGTGGAACCCGTTCCCCAGTGAGAGTCAGTGTGTGTGGAACCCGTACCCCAGTGAGAGTCAGTGTGTGTGGAGCCCGTACCCCAGTGAGAGTCAGTGTGTGTGGAGCCCATATCCCAGTGAGAGTCAGTGTGTGTGGAACCTGTACCCCAGTGAGAATCAGTGTTTGTGGAACGCATACCCCTGTGAGAGTCAGTGTGTGTCGAACCCGTACACCTGTGAGAATCAGTGTGTGTGGAGCCCGTATCCCAGTGAGAGTCAGTGTGTGTGGAACCCGTACCCCAGTGAGAGTCAGTGTGCGTGGAACCCGTACCCCAGTGAGAGTCAATGTGTGTGGAACCTGTACCCCTGTGAGAGTCAGTGTGTGTGGATCCTGTACCCCAGTGAGAGTCAGTGTGTGTGGAACCCATATCCCAGTGAGAGTCAGTGTGTGGGGAACCCGTACCCCAGTGAGAGTCAGTGTGTGTGGAACCCATACCCCAGTGAGAGTCAGTGTGTGTGGAGCCCGTATCCCAGTGAGAGTCAGTGTGTGTGGAACCCGTACCCCAGTGAGAGTCAGTGTGCGTGGAACCCGTACCCCAGTGAGAGTCAATGTGTGTGGAACCCGTACCCCAGTGAGAGTCAGTGTGTGTGGAACCCGTACCCCAGTGAGAGTCAGTGTGCGTGGAACCCGTACCCCAGTGAGGGTCAATGTGTGTGGAACCTGTACCCCTGTGAGAGTCAGTGTGTGTGGAGCCTGTACCCCAGTGAGAGTCAGTGTGTGTGGAGCCCGTATCCCAGTGAGAGTCAGTGTGTGTGGAACCCATACCCCAGTGTGAGTCAGTGTGTGTGGAACCTGTACCGCAGTGAGAGTCAGTGTGTGTGGAACCCGTACCCCAGTGAGAGTCAGTGTGTGTGGAGCCCATTTCCCAGTGAGAGTCAGTGTGTGTGGAACCCGTACCCCAGTGAGAGTCAGTGTGTGTGGAGCCCGTATCCCAGTGAGAGTCAGTGTTTGTGGAACCCATACCCCAGTGAGAGTCAGTGTGTGTGGAACCCGTACCCCAGTGAGAGTCAGTGTGTGTGGAACCCGTACCCCAGTGAGAGTCAGTGTGTGTGGAACCCATACCCCAGTGAGAGTCTGTGTGTGTGGAACCCGTACCCCAGTGAGAGTCAGTGTGTGTGGAGCCCATTTCCCAGTGAGAGTCAGTGTGTGTGGAACCCGTACCCCAGTGAGAGTCAGTGTGTGTGGAGCCCGTATCCCAGTGAGAGTCAGTGTTTGTGGAACCCATACCCCAGTGAGAGTCAGTGTGTGTGGAACCCGTACCCCAGTGAGAGTCAGTGTGTGTGGAAACTGTACTCCAGTGAGAGTCAGTGTGTGTGGAGCCCGTATCCCAGTGAGAGTCAGTGTTTGTGGAACCCGTACCCCAGTGAGAGTCAGTGTGTGTGGAAACTGTACTCCAGTGAGAGTCAGTGTGTGTGGAGCCCGTATCCCAGTGAGAGTCAGTGTGTGTGGAACCCGTACCCCAGTGAGAGTCAGTGTGTGTGGAACCCGTACCCCAGTGAGAGTCAGTGTGTGTGGAACCCGTACCCCAGTGAGAGTCAGTGTGCGTGGAACCCGTACCCCAGTGAGAGTCAATGTGTGGAACCAGTACCCCAGTGAGAGTCAGTGTGTGTGGAACCCGTACCCCAGTGAGAGTCAATGTGTGTGGAACCTGTACCCCTGTGAGAGTCAGTGTGTGTGGAGCCTGTACCCCTGTGAGAGTCAGTGTGTGTGGAACCCGTACACCAGTGAGAGTCAGTGTGTGTGGAACCCATACCCCAGTGAGAGTTAGTGTGTGTGGAACCCGTACCCCAGTGAGAGTCAGCGTGTGTGGAACCTGTACCCCAGTGAGAGTCAGTGTGTGTGGAACCCATACCCCAGTAGAGTCAGTCTGTCTGGAACCCATACCCAAGTGAGAGTCAGTGTGTGTGGAACTGTACCCCAGTGAGACTCAGTGTGTGTGGAACCCGTATCCCAGTGTGAGTCAGTGTGTGTGGAACCCGTACCCCAGTGAGAGTCAGTGTGCGTGGAATCCGCACCCCAGTGAGAGTCAGTGTGTGTGGAACCCGTAATCCAGTGAGAGTCAGTGTGTGTGGAACCCGTACCCCAGAGAGAGTCAGTGTGTGTGGAACCTGTACCCCAGTGAGAGTCAGTGTGTGTGGAATCCGTACCCCAGTGAGAGTCAGTGTGTGTGGAACCTGTACCCCAGTGAGAGCCAGTGTGTGTGGAGCCCGTGCCCTAGTGAGAGTCAGTGTGTGTGGAACCCGTTCCCCAGTAAGAGTCAGTGTGTGTGGAACCTGTACCCCAGTGAGAGTCAGTGTGTGTGGAATCCGTACCCCAGTGAGAGTCAGTGTGTGTGGAACCTGTACCCCAGTGAGCGTCAGTGTGTGTGGAACCCGTCTCCCTGTGAGAGTCAGTGTGTGTGGAGCCCGTATCCCAGTGAGAGTCAGTGTGTGTGGAACCCGTTCCCCAGTGAGAGTCAGTGTGTGTGGAACCCGTACCCCAGTGAGAGTCAGTGTGTGTGGAGCCCGTACCCCAGTGAGAGTCAGTGTGTGTGGAGCCCATATCCCAGTGAGAGTCAGTGTGTGTGGAACCCGTACCCCAGTGAGAGTCAGTGTGCGTGGAACCCGTACCCCAGTGAGAGTCAATGTGTGTGGAACCTGTACCCCTGTGAGAGTCAGTGTGTGTGGATCCTGTACCCCAGTGAGAGTCAGTGTGTGTGGAACCCATATCCCAGTGAGAGTCAGTGTGTGGGGAACCCGTACCCCAGTGAGAGTCAGTGTGTGTGGAACCCATACCCCAGTGAGAGTCAGTGTGTGTGGAGCCCGTATCCCAGTGAGAGTCAGTGTGTGTGGAACCGGTACCCCAGTGAGAGTCAGTGTGCGTGGAACCCGTACCCCAGAGAGAGTCAATGTGTGTGGAACCCGTACCCCAGTGAGAGTCAGTGTGTGTGGAACCCGTACCCCAGTGAGAGTCAGTGTGCGTGGAACCCATACCCCAGTGAGAGTCTGTGTGTGTGGAACCCGTACCCCAGTGAGAGTCAGGGTGTGGAACCCGTACCCCAGTGAGAGTCAATGTGTGTGAAACCCGTACCCCAGTGAGAGTCAGTGTGTGTGGAACCCGTACCCCAGTGAGAGTCAATGTGTGTGGAACCTGTACCCCTGTGAGAGTCAGTGTGTGTGGAGCCTGTACCCCTGTGAGAGTCAGTGTGTGTGGAACCCGTACACCAGTGAGAGTCAGTGTGTGTGGAACCCATATCCCAGTGAGAGTTAGTGTGTGTGGAACCCGTACCCCAGTGAGAGTCAGCGTGTGTGGAACCTGTACCCCAGTGAGAGTCAGTGTGTGTGGAACCCATACCCCAGTAGAGTCAGTCTGTCTGGAACCCATACCCAAGTGAGAGTCAGTGTGTGTGGAACTGTACCCCAGTGAGACTCAGTGTGTGTGGAACCCGTACCCCAGTGTGAGTCAGTGTGTGTGGAACCCGTACCCCAGTGAGAGTCAGTGTGCGTGGAATCCGCACCCCAGTGAGAATCAGTGTGTGTGGAACCTGTAATCCAGTGAGAGTCAGTGTGTGTGGAATCCGTACCCCAGTGAGAGTCAGTGTGTGTGGAACCTGTACCCCAGTGAGAGCCAGTGTGTGTGGAGCCCGTGCCCCAGTGAGAGTCAGTGTGTGTGGAACCCGTTCCCCAGTAAGAGTCAGTGTGTGTGGAACCTGTACCCCAGTGAGAGTCAGTGTGCGTGGAACCCGTACCCCAGTGAGAGTCAATGTGTGTGGAAACCGTACCCCAGTGAGAGTCAGTGTGTGTGGAACCCGTACCCCAGTGAGATTCAATGTGTGTGGAACCTGTACCCCTGTGAGAGTCAGTGTGTGTGGAGCCTGTACCCCAGTGAGAGTCAGTGTGTGTGGAACCCGTACCCCAGTGAGATTCAATGTGTATGGAACCTGTACCCCTGTGAGAGTCAGTGTGTGTGGAGCCTGTACCCCAGTGAGAGTCAGTGTGTGTGGAACCCGTATCCCTGTGAGAGTCAGTGTGTGTGGAGCCCGTATCCCAGTGAGAGTCAGTGTGTGTGGAACCCGTTCCCCAGTGAGAGTCAGTGTGTGTGGAACCCGTACCCCAGTGAGAGTCAGTGTGTGTGGAGCCCGTACCCCAGTGAGAGTCAGTGTGTGTGGAGCCCATATCCCAGTGAGAGTCAGTGTGTGTGGAACCTGTACCCCAGTGAGAATCAGTGTTTGTGGAACCCATACCCATGTGAGAGTCAGTGTGTGCGGAACCCGTACCCCTGTGAGAATCAGTGTGTGTGGAGCCCGTATCCCAGTGAGAGTCAGTGTGTGTGGAACCCGTACCCCAGTGAGAGTCAGTGTGCGTGGAACCCGTACCCCAGTGAGAGTCAATGTGTGTGGAACCCGTACCCCAGTGAGAGTCAGTGTGTGTGGAACCCGTACCCCAGTGAGAGTCAGTGTGCGTGGAACCCGTACCCCAGTGAGAGTCAATGTGTGTGGAACCTGTACCCCTGTGAGAGTCAGTGTGTGTGGAGCCTGTACCCCAGTGAGAGTCAGTGTGTGTGGAACCCCTATCCCTGTGAGAGTCAGTGTGTGTGGAGCCCATATCCCAGTGAGAGTCAGTGTGTGCGGAACCCGTACCCCAGTGAGTCAGTGTGTGTGGAGCCCATATCCCAGTGAGAGTCAGTGTGTGTGGAGCCCATATCCCAGTGAGAGTCAGCGTGTGTGGCACCTGTACCCCAGTGAGAGTCAGTGTCGTGGAACCCGTACCCCAGAGAGAGTCAATGTGTGTGGAGCCCGTATCCCAGTGAGAGTCAGTGTTTGTGGAACCCGTATCCCAGTGAGAGTCAGTGTTTGTGGAACCCGTACCCCAGTGAGAGTCAGTGTCGTGGAACCCGTACCCCAGAGAGAGCCAATGTGTGTGGAACCCGTACCCCAGTGAGAGTCAGTGTGTGTGGAACCCGTACCCCAGTGAGAGTCAGTGTGCGTGGAACCCGTACCCCAGTGAGAGTCAATGTGTGTGGAACCCGTACCCCAGTGAGAGTCAGTGTGTGTGGAACCCGTACCCCAGTGAGAGTCAATGTGTGTGGAACTTGTACCCCTGTGAGAGTCAGTGTGTGTGGAGCCTGTATCCCTGTGAGAGTCAGTGTGTGTGGAACCCGTACACCAGTGAGAGTCAGTGTGTGTGGAACCCGTACCCCAGTGAGAGTTAGTGTGTGTGGAACCCGTACCCCAGTGAGAGTCAGTGTGTGTGGAACCTGTACCCCAGTGAGAGTCAGTGTGTGTGGAACCCATACCCCAGTGAGAGTCAGTCTGTCTGGAACCCATACGCACGTGAGAGTCAGTGTGTGTGGAACTGTACCCCAGTGAGACTCAGTGTGTGTGGAACCCGTACCCCAGTGTGAGTCAGTGTGTGTGGAACCCGTACCCCAGTGAGAGTCAGTGTGCGTGGAATCCGCACCCCAGTGTGAGTCAGTGGGCAAAATTCTCCGTTATCGGCGGAAAGTCCGCCGATCGGCGCAAAAAACGGCGCAAATCCCACTTGCGTCACGTCATAAAAATGGGCCGATAGTCTCTGGCCCGAAATGGGCTAGCAGCGAAGTAACGGGATCCGCGCTTGCGCAGTGGTTCACGCCGTGCAGCGTCATACGCGCTGCACGGCGTGACGGCTCATAAGGCCGCGCAGCTCCCCCCCACCCGACCGGAACAGCCGACCGCAACACCCGACTTGATGGCTGGCCGTCGCTCAGCCCCGAGGTTCGAGTCACGCGATGTGGAGGCGCTCCTGGACGCGGTGGAGCAGAGGAGGGACGCCCTGTATCCCGGGCACGGCCGCAGAGTTGCCCCACGCCACAGCCGGCGTCTGTGGAGGGAGGTGGAAGAGGCCGTCACCGCTGCGGCCCTAACACCACGGACAGGCACCCACTGCCACAAGAAGGTGAACGACCTCGTCAGAGCAGGCAGGGTGAGCCTCCCCATATCCCCCCTCCCCCAAATCCCCCCCTCCCCCATATCCCCCCCTCCCCCATATCCCCCCTCCCCCATATCCCCCATATCCCCCCTCCCCCATATCCCCCATATCCCCCCTCCCCCATATCCCCCCTCCCCCATATCCCCCCTCCCCCATATCCCCCCTCCCCCATATCCCCCCTCCCCCATATCCCCCATATCCCCCCCCTCCCCCATATCCCCCATATCCCCCCTCCCCCATATCCCCCCTCCCCCATATCCCCCATATCCCCCCTCCCCCATATCCCCCATATTCCCCCCTCCCCCATATCCCCCCTCCCCCATATCCCCCCTTCCCCCATATCCCTCATATCCCCCCTCCCCCATATCCCCCATATTCCCCCTCCCCCATTTCCCCCTCCCCCATATCCCCCATATTTCCCCCTCCCCCATATCCCTCCTCCCCCGTATCCCCCATATCCCCCCTCCCCCATATCCCCCCTTCCCCCATATCCCCCATATCCCCCCTCCCCCATATCCCCCCTCCCCCATATCCCCAAGTGAATCCAGCCCTAACCTTAACCTCTGCAATGCACGCGCAACCGATGGCGTGCATTCATATACCTGCCTAACACTGTTGCCTTTTACCCCTGCCACCACCCCCCCCCCCCCCCCCAGGAGAAGCGCGCACACAACAATAGGGAGCATGTGAGGACTGGAGGAGGGCCCGCTGATGAGAGGCCACTGACCGTACACGAGGAAAGGGCCCTGGAACTGGCTGGCGGACCTGAGGACCGGGAGGTTGCTGATGCAGAGGTCGGGGCCCCACGAGCAAGTGAGCCACCAACAGCCCGTCCCCATATCCCCCCTCCCCTATATCCCCCTCCCCCGTATCACCTGATCACTGCCTGCGTGTCTGACCATGCATGCTTCATTGTGTATCGCAGGACCAAACGTCCAGGCACCCATCCCCGCAGATGCAGACCGCCCGCAGGATGCCCCTCGGAGACCACGGGAGACGGAGAGACCCGAACCCTCCAGCATGCGACGCCCGCAGGATGCCCCTCGGAGACCACGGGAGACGGAGAGACCCGCACCCTCCAGCATGCGACGCCCGCAGGATGCCCCTCGGAGACCACGGGAGACGGAGAGACCCGAACCCTCCAGCATGCGACGCCCACAGGATGCCCCTCGGAGACCACGGGAGACGGAGAGACCCGCACCCTCCAGCATGCGACGCCCGCAGGATGCCCCTCGGAGACCACGGGAGACGGAGAGACCCGAACCGTCCAGCATGCGACGCCCACAGGATGCCCCTCGGAGACCACGGGAGACGGAGAGACCCGCACCCTCCAGCATGCGACGCCCGCAGGATGCCCCTCGGAGACCACGGGAGACGGAGAGACCCGAACCCTCCAGCATGCGACGCCCGCAGGATGCCCCTCGCACACCACGGGAGACGGAGAGACCTGGAGCAACAGGGAGACGACACCCCCGTCATGTGCGGGAGCGACCACCCAGCGATGAGGGGGGCAGCCACAGGCCCCCGTCACATCCGAGCCAGGACACCACTACCCAGGACACCACTATCCAGGACACCCCTACCCGGGACACCACTACCCAGGACACCCCTACCCGGGACAGCACTACCCGGGACAGCACTACCCGGGACAGCACTACCCGGGACAGCACTACCCGGGACAGCACTACCCAGGACACCCCTACCCGGGAAGACGAAATACCGGACAGTGACTCAGAGTGGATGGGTGGAGACGAACCCCCACCCCAAAGTGCCATGGACTCAGAGTGGGACGAAGAGCACGACACAACGCCACTGCTGTCACCAACACCCTCCACCATCGCAGAAACACTCACCACGGTTGGGCACTTTAGTGATGAGGCGTCTGGTACACTCACTGGTGCGCACAACACAGCCGTCCCGGTACAGCAGGTGGAGGTAGGAGCAGCAGAGGGACCGGGCGGTCGGAGGGCAGCCCAGGCCAAGCGAACATCTGCCGCCCAGATGGATCCCGGGTTCCTGCAGTTACCACACCCACACATAGATCCGATGCAACCACCGACACGGAGACGAGCGAATAGGGTGACGGGTGGCTTGCGGCGGCTGAGGTCGCAGGTGGAGGAGTCCACCCGCGTCCAGGAGCTGGGAGTGGTCCCGGTCATGCGTGCCACCCAGGCTGACACCGCACGGGTGGCGTCCGCGGTGGAGGCAATGGGTGCGACGGTGTCAGACATGGGGAACGGTTTGCGAGGCCTGGGGCCTTCCGTGCAGGCGGCGTCTGTGGCCCAGGAAATGGCTGCCCTCTCACAGGAGGCCATGAGCCAGTGCCAGCGCCAGATGGCAGAGGCGCTCAACGCCATAGCCCAGTCTCAGCAGGCCATGGCCCAGTCTCAGCAGGCCATGGCCCAGTCTCAGCAGGCCATAGCCCAGTCTCTGCAGGCCATGGCCCAGTCTCTGCAGGCCATGGCCCAGTCTCAGCAGGCCATCGCTGAGGGCATCGGCGCCAGTGGCCATGTGCGAGCTGGCGTCGCACTGTCGCAGACAGGGTTCGACAACCCCCTGGGCTCCATGGCTGCAAACCTGCAGACCCCTGTCGATACCAGCACGGGCCTCCAGGACTGGCAGCGCCAGATGTCGGGGGCGCGTCGGATGGCCAGTCCGTTCGCATCCCCCACCCATGTAGAGGCCTGGGGGCCATCGGGCACCCCGAGGGAGGAGGAGGTGGTGTGGTCCGTCCCGGCTCCCTCTGTAGGGGAGGTCCCGGTACACTGCGACACCTCGGACTCCCCCCCTTCCGTCCCAGGTGCATCGGGTGGGCAACGGGCAGGACAGGCTGGCAGCTCGCCATCCCAGTCGCCCGGGCCACAGCCTGGCCCATCTAGGCCAGGACGCCCCAGGAAACGGCCGCCAAAGGGATCCAGTGTCAGAGGGCAGGAATCACAGGAGTCCACCTCCAGTTCTGCTGTACCGTCTGGGGAACCACGTAGACGTAGTCAAAGGGCCCGTAAGGCCAAACAATTAGACACTGAGTAAGTTGGCACGGGTGCAGGGCACAGATGAGTTTTAGGGGCTAGGGCACGTGCATGAACTCCTTTGGTTATTAAAGTCAATGTTACACCTACCGAAGCTGCCTTTGTGCTCTGTCCAAAGTGTGCGGGGGTGTCATGTACGTTGAGCGCAAGTGTGTGTGTGAGGGGTGGTCTTACCTCAGCCCCAGGTGAGTCTGCCCCCTTCCCCCTGGGCCGCCATCAACATCCCCCGGGCAGAGGACGGGACCGTGCGCTGCAGTGTCACAGCCGCATGCAGGGATGGTCCGGGTGGATGGTGGTACTGTGGCCATGGGTCAGACATAGTCCAACGATGTAGAGCCAGGAGCTCATCGGAGGCGGGTTGTCATCATTCTCCATGGCCTGCGATAGACACGCGTCCACCCGCAACTGGGTGAGCCCGGCCCGTTGTGCCGCCGGTGGATCAGCAATTGGGGGTGGGGGGGTGGTGTGCATGCGGGTGGGGTGTGTGGGGTTGGGAGGGGGGTGAGGGTGCTGGGTGGGTGGATGGGTGGGGGGTGTGGGTGGTCGGCTGTTGTCATGGTGTGCGGTCTGTGGCCATACTACCCGATTCCCACGCCCATCTAGTCAGTGAAGCGGGCGTCTATCAGTCTGTCCCGTGCCCGCTGGGCCAGCCGGTAACGGTGGACAGCCACCCGCCTGTGTCTACCCCGTCTGCCCTGACCATTGCCCCCATCCCCCTCATCTGGGGAGGACTGGGCCTCTTCCTGCTGCTCCTCCACTCCGCCCTCCTCTGACTGCGGCACATCGCCCCTCTGCTGGGCTATGTTGTGCAGGACGCAGCACACCACAATGATGCGGCCGACCCTATCTGACCGATACTGGAGGGCGCCCCCAGAGAGGTCCAGGCACCTGAAACGCATCTTCAGCACGCCAAAGCACCTCTCGATCACTCCCCTTGTCGCTACATGGGCATCATTGTAGCGGTTCTCCGCCTCATTGCGTGGCCTCCGTATAGGCGTCATCAGCCACGATCGCAATGGGTAGCCCCTGTCGCCCAGCAACCAGCCCCTCAGCCGGGGATGGCGTCCCTCGTACATGCCGGGGATGGATGACCGCGACAACATGAATGAGTCGTGTACACTGCCTGGGTGACGGGCGCAGACGTGCAGGATCATCATGCGGTGGTCGCAGACCACCTGTACGTTCATTGAATAGGTCCCCTTCCTATTAGTGAACACGGCCCTGTTCTCTGCAGGTGGCCGCACGGCGACGTGCATCCCATCGATCGCGCCCTGGACCATGGGGAACCCGGCAACGGCAGAGAAGCCCACGGCCCGGGCATCTTGGCTGGCCCGGTCCACGGGGAAGCGGATGTAGCGGTGCGCCATGGCATAAAGGGCATCTGTCACTGCCCGGATGCACCGATGCACCGATGTCTGCGATATGCCGGACAGGTCCCCACTCGGTGCCTGGAATGACCCCGTTGCATAAAAGTTCAGGGCCACCGTAACCTTGACGGACACGGGGAGAGGGTGTCCCCCGCCAGTGCCACGCGGTGACAGGTGTGCCAGCAGGTGGCAGATGTGTGCCAGGGTTTCGCGGCTCATCCGGAGTCTCCTCCTGCATTCCCGGTCCGTGAGGTCCTGGTATGACTGCCGGGGCCGGTACACACGGGGCGCCCTCGGGTGCCTCCGTTGCCGTGGGGCCGCGACGTCCTCCTCCCCCTCCTCGTCCTGTTGGTCAGGTGTCCCTCCAGCCTGGGCGGCTGCCGCCTGCCCCTCTGCGGCAGCCTGCGCCGCCTCTCTGGCACGCTCCTCCTCCTCCTCCTCCTCCTCCTCCTCATCCAGGGCAACATAGACATGAGCGGCTGCCACCACGGCGGCCAACATCGCTGGATGGTCTGAAAACATGACGGCCTGGTGGGGGGGAGGGGAACGACGACATGTCATCATTGCCCATATCCCCTCCTCCCCCCAGCCAGGTGGCATGGACCGCATGGGTCCAACTGTTGGAGGCTGGCACCTGGCCAGGTGGACCAACTCATTTGCCCTCCCATCACCCACCCCGGCACGGACCCCCTCCCCAACCTCTACCCCGGCACGGACCCCCCCCCCAAACCTCCACCCCGGCACGGACCCCCTCCCCAACCTCCACCCCGGCACGGACCCCCTCCCCAACCCCCAACCTCCACCCCGGCACGGACCCCAACCCCCAACCTCCACCCCGGCACGGACCCCCTCCCCAACCCCCAACCTCCACCCCGGGACGGACCCCAACCCCCAACCTCCACCCCGGCACGGACCCCCACCCCCCAACCTCCACCCCGGCACGGACCCCCCCCCAACCTCCAACCCGGCACGGACCCCCCCCCAACCTCCACCCCGGCACGGACCCCCTCCCGGCACTCCCCCGGAGCCCAGCCTACTCTAACCACCCCCCCTCCCTCCCCCGCCGCACACACACACACACAAGCCGAGACACACCTCTCCTCACGCAATCAGTCTGCGGCCACGCCATTTCCTGCCCAGAGCCAACCCCCCAGACCGTCACTCACCTCCTCGCTGGTCGGCGTGAGCCTGGAGCACCGGGTCACGCCGATGAAAAGGAGGTTTGATTCACGTCGACGTGAACGGTCATCACGTCGACGGGACTTCGGCCCATCCGGAAGGGAGAATATCGGCAGGCCGAAAATCGGCTGCCTTACGCAGTCCCGTGTGGAACCCGTACCCCAGTGAGAGTCAGTGTGTGTGGAACCCGTACCCCAGTGAGAGTCAGTGTGTGTGGAGCCCATATCCCAGTGAGAGTCAGTGTGTGTGGAACCCGTACCCCTGTGAGAGTTAGTGTGTGTGGAACCCGTACCCCAGTGAGAGTCATTGTGTGTGGAACCCGTACCCCAGTGAGAGTCAGTGTGTGTGGAGCCCATATCCCAGTGAGAGTCAGTGTTTGTGGAACCTGTACCCCAGTGAGAGTCAGTGTGTGTGGAACCCGTACCCCAGTGAGAGTCAGTGTGCGTGGAACCTGTACCCCAGTGAGAGTCAATGTGAGTGGAACCCGTACCCCAGTGAGAGTCAGTTTGTGTGGAACCCGTACCCCAGTGAGAGTCAATGTGTGTGGAACCTGTACCCCTGTGAGAGTCAGTGTGTGTGGAGCCTGTACCCCTGTGAGAGTCAGTGTGTGTGGAACCTGTACCCCAGTGAGAATCAGTGTTTGTGGAACCCATACCCCTGTGAGAGTCAGTGTGTGTGGAACCCGTACCCCTGTGAGAGTCAGTGGGTGTGGAGCCCGTATCCCAGTGAGAGTCAGTGTGTGTGGAACCCGCACCCCAGTGAGAGTCAGTGTGCGTGGAACCCGTACCCCAGAGAGAGTCAATGTGTGTGGAACCCGTACCCCAGTGAGAGTCAGTGTGTGTGGAACCCGTACCCCAGTGAGAGTCAGTGTGCGTGGAACCCGTACCCCAGTGAGAGTCAATGTGTGTGGAACCCGTACCCCAGTGAGAGTCATTGTGTGTGGAACCCGTACCCCAGTGAGAGTCAATGTGTGTGGAACCTGTACCCCTGTGAGAGTCAGTGTGTGTGGAGCCTGTACCCCTGTGAGAGTCAGTGTGTGTGGAACCCGTACACCAGTGAGAGTCAGTGTGTGTGGAACCCGTACCCCAGTGAGAGTTAGTGTGTGTGGAACCCGTACCCCAGTGGGAGTCAGTGTTTGTGGAACCTGTACCCCAGTGAGAGTCAGTGTGTGTGGAACCCATACCCCAGTGAGAATCAGTCTGTCTGGAACCCATACCCAAGTGAGAGCCAGTGTGTGTGGAACTGTACCCCAGTGAGACTCAGTGTGTGTGGAATCCATACCTCAGTGTGAGTCATTGTGTGTGGAACCCGTACCCCAGTGAGAGTCAGTGTGTGTGGAACCCGTACCCCAGTGAGAGTCAGTGTGTGTGGAGCCCACATCCCAGTGAGAGTCAGTGTGGGTGGAGCCCATATCCCAGAGAGAGTCAGTGTGTGTGGCACCTGTACCCCAGTGAGAGTCAGTTTTTGTGGAACCCATACCTCTGTGAGAGTCAGTGTGTGTGGAACCCGTACCCCTGTGAGAGTCAGTGTGTGTGGAGCCCGTATCCCAGTGAGAGTCAGTGTGTGTGGAACCCGTACCCCAGTGAGAGTCAGTGTGCGTGGAACCCGTACCCCAGAGAGAGTCAATGTGTGTGGAACCCGTACCCCAGTGAGAGTCAGTGTGTGTGGAACCCGTACCCCAGTGAGAGTCAGTGTGCGTGGAACCCGTACCCCATTGAGCGTCAATGTGTGTTGAACCAGTACCCCAGTGAGAGTCAGTGTGTGTGGAACCCGTACCCCAGTGAGAGTCAATGTGTGTGGAACCCGTACCCCAGTGAGAGTCAGTGTGTGTGGAACCCGTACCCCAGTGAGAGTCAGTGTGCGTGGAACCCGTACCCCAGTGAGAGTCAGTGTGCGTGGAACCCGTACCCCAGTGAGAGTCAATGTGTGTGGAACCCGTACCCCAGTGAGAGTCAGTGTGTGTGGAACCCGTAACCTAGTGAGAGTCCGTGTGCGTGGAACCCGTACCCCAGTGAGAGTCAGTGTGTGTGGAGCCCATATCCCAGTGAGAGACAGTGTGGGTGGAGCCCATATCCCAGTGAGAGTCAGTGTGTGTGGAACCCGTTCCCCAGGGAGAGTCAGTGTGCGTGGAACCCGTACCCCAGTGAGAGTCATTGTGTGTGGAGCCCGTACCCCAATGAGAGTCAAT
Source organism: Scyliorhinus torazame (assembly GCF_047496885.1). Classification (NCBI taxonomy): domain Eukaryota; kingdom Metazoa; phylum Chordata; class Chondrichthyes; order Carcharhiniformes; family Scyliorhinidae; genus Scyliorhinus; species Scyliorhinus torazame. Next base: position 73,310,180 of record NC_092718.1, read on the forward strand.
GTGTGTGGAACCCGTACCCCAGTGAGAGTCAGTGTGTGTGGAACCCATACCCCAGTGAGAGTCAGTGTGTGTGGAACATGTACCCCAGTGAGAGTCAGTGTGTGTGGAACCCGTACCCCAGTGAGAGTCAGTGTGTGTGGAGCCTGTACCCCAGTGAGAGTCAGTGTGTGTGGAACCCGTACCCCTGTGAGAGTCAGTGTGTGTGGAGCCCGTATCCCAGTGAGAGTCAGTGTGTGTGGAACCCGTACCCCAGTGAGAGTCAGTGTGTGTGGAACCCGTACCCCAGTGAGTGTCAGTGTGTGTGGAGCCCATATCCCAGTGAGAGTCAGTGTGTGTGGAACCCGTACCCCTGTGAGAGTTAGTGTGTGTGGAACCCGTACCCCAGTGAGAGTCAGTGTGTGTGGAACCCGTACCCCAGTGAGAGTCAGTGTGTGTAGAGCCCATATCCCAGTGAGAGTCAGTGTGTGTGGAACCTGTACCCCAGTGAGAGTCAGTGTGTGTGGAACCCGTACCCCAGTGAGAGTCAGTGTGTGTGGAACCCGTACCCCAGTGAGAGTCAGTTTGTGTGGAACCCGTACCCCAGTGAGAGTCAATGTGTGTGGAACCTGTACCCCTGTGAGAGTCAGTGTGTGTGGAGCCTGTACCCCTGTGAGGGTCAGTGTGTGTGGAACCTGTACCCCAGTGAGAATCAGTTTTTGTGGAACCCATACCCCTGTGAGAGTCAGTGTGTGTGGAACACGTACCCGTTTGAGAGTCAGTGTGTGTGGAACCCGTACCCCAGTGAGAGTCAGTGTGTGTGGAACCCGTACCCCAGTGAGAGTCAATGTGTGTGGAACCCGTACCCCAGTGAGAGTCAGTGTGCGTGGAACCCGTACCCCAGTGAGAGTCAGTGTGTGTGGAGCCCATATCCCAGTGAGAGTCAGTGTGGGTGGAGCCCATATCCCAGTGAGAGTAAGTGTGTGTGGCACCTGTACGCCAGTGAGAGTCAGTGTTTGTGGAACTCATACCCCTGTGAGAGTCAGTGTGTGTGGAACCCGTACCCCTGTGAGAGTCAGTGGGTGTGGAGCCCGTATCCCAGTGAGAGTCAGTGTGTGTGGACCCCGTACCCCAGTGAGAGTCAGTGTGCGTGGAACCCGTACCCCAGAGAGAGTCAATGTGTGTGGAACCCGTACCCCAGTGAGAGTCAGTGTGTGTGGAACCCGTACCCCAGTGAGAGTCAGTGTGCGTGGAACCCGTACCCCATTGAGAGTCAGTGTGCGTGGAATCCGCACCCCAGTGAGAGTCAGTGTGTGTGGAACCCGTACCCCAGAGAGAGTCAGTGTGCGTGGAACCCGTACCCCAGTGAGATTCAATGTGTGTGGAACCTGTACCCCTGTGAGAGTCGGTGTGTGTGGAGCCTGTACGCCAGTGAGAGTCAGTGTGTGTGGAACCCGTACCCCAGTGAGAGTCAATGTGTGTGGAACCTGTACCCCTGTGAGAGTCAGTGTGTGTGGAGCCTGTACCCCAGTGGGAGTCAGTGTGGGTGGAACCCGTACCCCTGTGAGAGTCAGTGTGTGTGGAACCCGTACCCCAGTGAGAGTCAGTGTGTGTGGAGCCCATATCCCAGTGAGAGTCAGTGTGTGTGGACCCCGTACCCCAGTGAGAGTTAGTGTGTGTGGAACCCTTACCCCAGTGAGAGTTAGTGTTTGTGGAACCTGTACCCCAGTGAGAGTCAGTGTGTATGGAACCCATACCCCAGTGAGAATCAGTCTGTCTGGAACCCATACCCAAGTGAGAGTCAGTGTGTGTGGAACTGTACCCCAGTGAGACTCAGTGTGTGTGGAACCCGTACCCCAGTGTGAGTCAGTGTGTGTGGAACCCGTACCCCAGTGAGAGTCAGTGTGTGTGGAACCCGTACCCCAGTGAGAGTCACTGTGCGTGGAACCCGTACCCCAGTGAGAGTCAATGTGTGTGGAACCCGTACCCCAGTGAGAGTCAGTGTGTGTGGAACCCGTACCCCAGTGAGAGTCAGTGTGCGTGGAACCCGTACCCCAGTGAGAGTCAGTGTGTGTGGAGCCCATATCCCAGTGAGAGTCAGTGTGGGTGGAGCCCATATCCCAGTGAGAGTCAGTGTGTGTGGCACCTGTACCCCAGTGAGAGTCAGTTTTTGTGGAACCCATACCCCTGTGAGAGTCAGTGTGTGTGGAACCAGTACCCCTGTGAGAGTCAGTGTGTGTGGAGCCCGTATCCCAGTGAGAGTCAGTGTGTGTGGAACCCGTACCCCAGTGAGAGTCAGTGTGCGTGGAACCCGTACCACAGAGAGAGTCAATGTGTGTGGAACCCGTACCCCAGTGAGAGTCAGTGTGTGTGGAACCCGTACCCCAGTGAGAGTCAGTGTGCGTGGAACCCGTACCCCATTGAGCGTCAATGTGTGTTGAACCAGTACCCCAGTGAGAGTCAGTGTATGTGGAACCCGTACCCCAGTGAGAGTCAATGTGTGTGGAACCCGTACCCCAGTGAGAGTCAGTGTGCGTGGAACCCGTACCCCAGTGAGAGTCAGTGTGTGTGGAGCCCATATCCCAGTGAGAGTCAGTGTGGGTGGAGCCCATATCCCAGTGAGAGTCAGTGTGTGTGGCACCTGTACGCCAGTGAGAGTCAGTGTTTGTGGAACTCATACCCCTGTGAGAGTCAGTGTGTGTGGAACCCGTACCCCTGTTAGAGTCAGTGGGTGTGGAGCCCGTATCCCAGTGAGAGTCAGTGTGTGTGGACCCCGTACCCCAGTGAGAGTCAGTGTGCGTGGAACCCGTACCCCAGAGAGAGTCAATGTGTGTGGAACCCGTACCCCAGTGAGAGTCAGTGTGTGTGGAACCCGTACCCCAGTGAGAGTCAGTGTGCGTGGAACCCGTACCCCAGTGAGAGTCAGTGTGCGTGGAATCCGCACCCCAGTGAGAGTCAGTGTGTGTGGAACCCGTACCCCAGAGAGAGTCAGTGTGCGTGGAACCCGTACCCCAGTGAGATTCAATGTGTGTGGAACCTGTACCCCTGTGAGAGTCGGTGTGTGTGGAGCCTGTACACCAGTGAGAGTCAGTGTGTGTGGAACCCGTACCCCAGTGAGAGTCAATGTGTGTGGAACCTGTACCCCTGTGAGAGTCAGTGTGTGTGGAGCCTGTACCCCAGTGGGAGTCAGTGTGGGTGGAACCCGTACCCCTGTGAGAGTCAGTGTGTGTGGAACCCGTACCCCAGTGAGAGTCAGTGTGTGTGGAGCCCATATCCCAGTGAGAGTCAGTGTGTGTGGAACCCGTACCCCTGTGAGAGTTAGTGTGTGTGGAACCCGTACCCCAGTGAGAGTCAGTGTGTGTGGAACCCGTACCCCAGTGAGAGTCAGTGTGTGTGGAGCCCATATCCCAGTGAGAGTCAGTGTGTGTGGAACCTGTACCCCAGTGAGAGTCAGTGTGTGTGGAACCCGTACCCCAGTGAGAGTCAGTGTGTGTGGAGCCCATATCCCAGTGAGAGTCAGTGTGGGTGGAGCCCATATCCCAGTGAGAGTCAGTGTGTGTGGCACCTGTACGCCAGTGAGAGTCAGTGTTTGTGGAACTCATACCCCTGTGAGAGTCAGTGTGTGTGGAACCCGTACCCCTGTGAGAGTTAGTGTGTGTGGAACCCGTACCCCAGTGAGAGTCAGTGTGTGTGGAACCCGTACCCCAGTGAGAGTCAGTGTGTGTGGAGCCCATATCCCAGTGAGAGTCAGTGTGTGTGGAACCCGTACCCCAGTGAGAGTCAGTGTGCGTGGAACCGGTACCCCAGTGAGAGTCAGTGTGTGTGGAGCCCATATCCCAGTCAGAGTCAGTGTGGGTGGAGCCCATATCCCAGTGAGAGTCAGTGTGTGTGGCACCTGTACGCCAGTGAGAGTCAGTGTTTGTGGAACTCATACCCCTGTGAGAGTCAGTGTGTGTGGAACCCGTACCCCTGTGAGAGTCAGTGGGTGTGGAGCCCGTATCCCAGTGAGAGTCAGTGTGTGTGGACCCCGTACCCCAGTGAGAGTCAGTGTGCGTGGAACCCGTACCCCAGAGAGAGTCAATGTGTGTGGAACCCGTACCCCAGTGAGAGTCAGTGTGTGTGGAACCCGTACCCCAGTGAGAGTCAGTGTGCGTGGAACCCGTACCCCAGTGAGAGTCAGTGTGCGTGGAATCCGCACCCCAGTGAGCGTCAGTGTGTGTGGAACCCGTACCCCAGAGAGAGTCAGTGTGCGTGGAACCCGTACCCCAGTGAGATTCAATGTGTGTGGAACCTGTACCCCTGTGAGAGTCGGTGTGTGTGGAGCCTGTACGCCAGTGAGAGTCAGTGTGTGTGGAACCCGTACCCCAGTGAGAGTCAATGTGTGTGGAACCTGTACCCCTGTGAGAGTCAGTGTGTGTGGAGCCTGTACCCCAGTGTGAGTCAGTGTGGGTGGAACCCGTACCCCTGTGAGAGTCAGTGTGAATGGAACCCGTACCCCAGTGAGAGTCAGTGTGTGTGGAGCCCATATCCCAGTGAGAGTCAGTGTGTGTGGAACCCGTACCCCAGTGAGAGTTAGTGTGTGTGGAACCCTTACCCCAGTGAGAGTCAGTGTTTGTGGAACCTGTACCCCAGTGAGAGTCAGTGTGTATGGAACCCATATCCCAGTGAGAATCAGTCTGTCTGGAACCCATACCCAAGTGAGAGTCAGTGTGTGTGGAACTGTACCCCAGTGAGACTCAGTGTGTGTGGAACCCGTACCCCAGTGTGAGTCAGTGTGTGTGGAACCCGTACCCCAGTGAGAGTCAGTGTGTGTGGAACCCGTACCCCAGTGAGAGTCACTGTGCGTGGAATCCGTACCCCAGTGAGAGTCAATGTGTGTGGAACCCGTACCCCAGTGAGAGTCAGTGTGTGTGGAACCCGTACCCCAGTGAGAGTCAGTGTGCGTGGAACCCGTACCCCAGTGAGAGTCAGTGTGTGTGGAGCCCATATCCCAGTGAGAGTCAGTGTGGGTGGAGCCCATATCCCAGTGAGAGTCAGTGTGTGTGGCACCTGTACCCCAGTGAGAGTCAGTTTTTGTGGAACCCATACCCCTGTGAGAGTCAGTGTGTGTGGAACCAGTACCCCTGTGAGAGTCAGTGTGTGTGGAGCCCGTATCCCAGTGAGAGTCAGTGTGTGTGGAACCCGTACCCCAGTGAGAGTCAGTGTGCGTGGAACCCGTACCCCAGAGAGAGTCAATGTGTGTGGAACCCGTACCCCAGTGAGAGTCAGTGTGTGTGGAACCCGTACCCCAGTGAGAGTCAGTGTGCGTGGAACCCGTACCCCATTGAGCGTCAATGTGTGTTGAACCAGTACCCCAGTGAGAGTCAGTGTATGTGGAACCCGTACCCCAGTGAGAGTCAATGTGTGTGGAACCCGTACCCCAGTGAGAGTCAGTGTGCGTGGAACCCGTACCCCAGTGAGAGTCAGTGTGTGTGGAGCCCATATCCCAGTGAGAGTCAGTGTGGGTGGAGCCCATATCCCAGTGAGAGTCAGTGTGTGCGGCACCTGTACGCCAGTGAGAGTCAGTGTTTGTGGAACTCATACCCCTGTGAGAGTCAGTGTGTGTGGAACCCGTACCCCTGTGAGAGTCAGTGGGTGTGGAGCCCGTATCCCAGTGAGAGTCAGTGTGTGTGGACCCCGTACCCCAGTGAGAGTCAGTGTGCGTGGAACCCGTACCCCAGAGAGAGTCAATGTGTGTGGAACCCGTACCCCAGTGAGAGTCAGTGTGTGTGGAACCCGTACCCCAGTGAGAGTCAGTGTGCGTGGAACCCGTACCCCAGTGAGAGTCAGTGTGCGTGGAATCCGCACCCCAGTGAGAGTCAGTGTGTGTGGAACCCGTACCCCAGAGAGAGTCAGTGTGCGTGGAACCCGTACCCCAGTGAGATTCAATGTGTGTGGAACGTGTACCCCTGTGAGAGTCGGTGTGTGTGGAGCCTGTACGCCAGTGAGAGTCAGTGTGTGTGGAACCCGTACCCCAGTGAGAGTCAATGTGTGTGGAACCTGTACCCCTGTGAGAGTCAGTGTGTGTGGAGCCTGTACCCCAGTGGGAGTCAGTGTGGGTGGAACCCGTACCCCTGTGAGAGTCAGTGTGTGTGGAACCCGTACCCCAGTGAGAGTCAGTGTGTGTGGAGCCCATATCCCAGTGAGAGTCAGTGTGTGTGGAACCCGTACCCCTGTGAGAGTTAGTGTGTGTGGAACCCGTACCCCAGTGAGAGTCAGTGTGTGTGGAACCCGTACCCCAGTGAGAGTCAGTGTGTGTGGAGCCCATATCCCAGTGAGAGTCAGTGTGTGTGGAACCTGTACCCCAGTGAGAGTCAGTGTGTGTGGAACCCGTACCCCAGTGAGAGTCAGTGTGCGTGGAACCCGTACCCCAGTGAGAGTCAATGTGAGTGGAACCCGTACCCCAGTGAGAGTCAGTTTGTGTGGAACCCGTACCCCAGTGAGAGTCAATGTGTGTGGAACCTGTACCCCTGTGAGAGTCAGTGTGTGTGGAGCCTGTACCCCTGTGAGAGTCAGTGTGTGTGGAACCTGTACCCCAGTGAGAATCAGTGTTTGTGGAACCCATACCCCTGTGAGAGTCAGTGTGTGTGGAACCCGTACCCCTTTGAGAGTCAGTGTGTGTGGAACCCGTACCTCAGTGAGAGTCAGTGTGCGTGGAACCCGTACCCCAGTGAGAGTCAATGTGTGTGGAACCCGTACCCCAGTGAGAGTCAGTGTGCGTGGAACCCGTACCCCAGTGAGAGTCAATGTGTGTGGAACCCGTACCCCAGTGAGAGTCAGTGTGTGTGGAACCCGTACCCCAGTGAGAGTCAATGTGTGTGGAACCTGTACCCCTGTGAGAGTCAGTGTGTGTGGAGCCTGTACCCCTGTGAGAGTCAGTGTGTGTGGAACCCGTACACCAGTGAGAGTCAGTGTGTGTGGAACCCGTACCCCAGTGAGAGTTAGTGTGTGTGGAACCCGTACCCCAGTGAGAGTCAGTGTTTGTGGAACCTGTACCCCAGTGAGAGTCAGTGTGTATGGAACCCATACCCCAGTGAGAATCAGTCTGTCTGGAACCCATACCCAAGTGAGAGTCAGTGTGTGTGGAACTGTACCCCAGTGAGACTCAGTGTGTGTGGAACCCGTACCCCAGTGTGAGTCAGTGTGTGTGGAACCCGTACCCCAGTGAGAGTCAGTGTGTGTGGAACCCGTACCCAAGTGAGAGTCAGTGTGCGTGGAACCCGTACCCCAGTGAGAATCAATGTGTGTGGAACCCGTACCCCAGTGAGAGTCAGTGTGTGTGGAACCCGTACCCCAGTGAGAGTCAGTGTGCGTGGAACCCGTACCCCAGTGAGAGTCAGTGTGCGTGGAATCCGCACCCCAGTGAGAGTCAGTGTGTGTGGAACCCGTACCCCAGAGAGAGTCAGTGTGCGTGGAACCCGTACCCCAGTGAGATTCAATGTGTGTGGAACCTGTACCCCTGTGAGAGTCGGTGTGTGTGGAGCCTGTACCCCAGTGAGAGTCAGTGTGTGTGGAACCCGTACCCCAGTGAGAGTCAATGTGTGTGGAACCTGTACCCCTGTGAGAGTCAGTGTGTGTGGAGCCTGTACCCCAGTGGGAGTCAGTGTGGGTGGAACCCGTACCCCTGTGAGAGTCAGTGTGTGTGGAACCCGTACCCCAGTGAGAGTCAGTGTGTGTGGAGCCCATATCCCAGTGAGAGTCAGTGTGTGTGGAACCCGTACCCCTGTGAGAGTTAGTGTGTGTGGAACCCGTACCCCAGTGAGAGTCAGTGTGTGTGGAACCCGTACCCCAGTGAGAGTCAGTGTGTGTGGAGCCCATATCCCAGTGAGAGTCAGTGTGTGTGGAACCTGTACCCCAGTGAGAGTCAGTGTGTGTGGAACCCGTACCCCAGTGAGAGTCAGTGTGCGTGGAACCCGTACCCCAGTGAGAGTCAATGTGAGTGGAACCCGTACCCCAGTGAGAGTCAGTTTGTGTGGAACCCGTACCCCAGTGAGAGTCAATGTGTGTGGAACCTGTACCCCTGTGAGAGTCAGTGTGTGTGGAGCCTGTACCCCTGTGAGAGTCAGTGTGTGTGGAACCTGTACCCCAGTGAGAATCAGTGTTTGTGGAACCCATACCCCTGTGAGAGTCAGTGTGTGTGGAACCCGTACCCCTTTGAGAGTCAGTGTGTGTGGAACCCGTACCTCAGTGAGAGTCAGTGTGCGTGGAACCCGTACCCCAGTGAGAGTCAATGTGTGTGGAACCCGTACCCCAGTGAGAGTCAGTGTGCGTGGAACCCGTACCCCAGTGAGAGTCAATGTGTGTGGAACCCGTACCCCAGTGAGAGTCAGTGTGTGTGGAACCCGTACCCCAGTGAGAGTCAATGTGTGTGGAACCTGTACCCCTGTGAGAGTCAGTGTGTGTGGAGCCTGTACCCCTGTGAGAGTCAGTGTGTGTGGAACCCGTACACCAGTGAGAGTCAGTGTGTGTGGAACCCGTACCCCAGTGAGAGTTAGTGTGTGTGGAACCCGTACCCCAGTGAGAGTCAGTGTTTGTGGAACCTGTACCCCAGTGAGAGTGAGTGTGTATGGAACCCATACCCCAGTGAGAATCAGTCTGTCTGGAACCCATACCCAAGTGAGAGTCAGTGTGTGTGGAACTGTACCCCAGTGAGACTAAGTGTGTGTGGAACCCGTACCCCAGTGTGAGTCAGTGTGTGTGGAACCCGTACCCCAGTGAGAGTCAGTGTGTGTGGAACCCGTACCCCAGTGAGAGTCAGTGTGCGTGGAACCCGTACCCCAGTGAGAGTCAATGTGTGTGGACCCCGTACCCCAGTGAGAGTCAGTGTGTGTGGAACCCGTACCCCAGTGAGAGTCAGTGTGCGTGGAACCCGTACCCCAGTGAGAGTCAGTGTGTGTGGAGCCCATATCCCAGTGAGAGGCAGTGTGGGTGGAGCCCATATCCCAGTGAGAGTCAGTGTGTGTGGCACCTGTACCCCAGTGAGAGTCAGTTTTTGTGGAACCCATACCCCTGTGAGAGTCAGTGTGTGTGGAACCAGTACCCCTGTGAGAGTCAGTGTGTGTGGAGCCCGTATCCCAGTGAGAGTCAGTGTGTGTGGAACCCGTACCCCAGTGAGAGTCAGTGTGCGTGGAACCCGTACCCCAGAGAGAGTCAATGTGTGTGGAACCCGTACCCCAGTGAGAGTCAGTGTGTGTGGAACCCGTACCCCAGTGAGAGTCAGTGTGCGTGGAACCCGTACCCCATTGAGCGTCAATGTGTGTTGAACCAGTACCCCAGTGAGAGTCAGTGTATGTGGAACCCGTACCCCAGTGAGAGTCAATGTGTGTGGAACCCGTGCCCCAGTGAGAGTCAGTGTTCGTGGAACCCGTACCCCAGTGAGAGTCAGTGTGTGTGGAGCCCATATCCCAGTGAGAGTCAGTGTGGGTGGAGCCCATATCCCAGTGAGAGTCAGTGTGTGTGGCACCTGTACCCCAGTGAGAGTCAGTGTTTGTGGAACTCATACCCCTGTGAGAGTCAGTGTGTGTGGAACCCGTACCCCTGTGAGAGTCAGTGGGTGTGGAGCCCTTATCCCAGTGAGAGTCAGTGTGTGTGGAACCCGTACCCCAGTGAGAGTCAGTGTGCGTGGAACCCGTACCCCAGAGAGAGCCAATGTGTGTGGAACCCGTACCCCAGTGATAGTCAGTGTGTGTGGAACCCGTACCCCAGTGAGAGTCAGTGTGCGTGGAACCCGTACCCCAGTGAGAGTCAGTGTGCGTGGAATCCGCACCCCAGTGAGAGTCAGTGTGTGTGGAACCCGTACCCCAGAGAGAGTCAGTGTGCGTGGAACCCGTACCCCAGTGAGATTCAATGTGTGTGGAACCTGTACCCCTGTGAGAGTCGGTGTGTGTGGAGCCTGTACCCCAGTGAGAGTCAGTGTGTGTGGAACCCGTACCCCAGTGAGAGTCAATGTGTGTGGAACCTGTACCCATGTGAGAGTCAGTGTGTGTGGAGCCTGTACCCCAGTGGGAGTCAGTGTGGGTGGAACCCGTACCCCTGTGAGAGTCAGTGTGTGTGGAACCCGTACCCCAGTGAGAGTCAGTGTGTGGAGCCCATATCCCAGTGAGAGTCAGTGTGTGTGGAACCCGTACCCCTGTGAGAGTTAGTGTGTGTGGAACCCGTACCCCAGTGAAAGTCAGTGTGCGTGGAACCCGTACCCCAGTGAGAGTCAATGTGAGTGGAACCCGTACCCCAGTGAGAGTCAGTTTGTGTGGAACCCGTACCCCAGTGAGAGTCAATGTGTGTGGAACCTGTACCCCTGTGAGAGTCAGTGTGTGTGGAGCCTGTACCCCTGTGAGAGTCAGTGTGTGTGGAACCTGTACCCCAGTGAGAATCAGTGTTTGTGGAACCCATACCCCTGTGAGAGTCAGTGTGTGTGGAACCCGTACCCCTTTGAGAGTCAGTGTGTGTGGAACGTGTACCCCTGTGAGAGTCGGTGTGTGTGGAGCCTGTACGCCAGTGAGAGTCAGTGTGTGTGGAACCCGTACCCCAGTGAGAGTCAATGTGTGTGGAACCTGTACCCCTGTGAGAGTCAGTGTGTGTGGAGCCTGTACCCCAGTGGGAGTCAGTGTGGGTGGAATCCGTACCCCTGTGAGAGTCAGTGTGTGTGGAACCCGTACCCCAGTGAGAGTCAGTGTGTGTGGAGCCCATATCCCAGTGAGAGTCAGTGTGTGTGGAACCCGTACCCCTGTGAGAGTTAGTGTGTGTGGAACCCGTACCCCAGTGAGAGTCAGTGTGTGTGGAACCCGTACCCCAGTGAGAGTCAGTGTGTGTGGAGCCCATATCCCAGTGAGAGTCAGTGTGTGTGGAACCTGTACCCCAGTGAGAGTCAGTGTGTGTGGAACCCGTACCCCAGTGAGAGTCAGTGTGCGTGGAACCCGTACCCCAGTGAGAGTCAATGTGAGTGGAACCCGTACCCCAGTGAGAGTCAGTTTGTGTGGAACCCGTACCCCAGTGAGAGTCAATGTGTGTGGAACCTGTACCCCTGTGAGAGTCAGTGTGTGTGGAGCCTGTACCCCTGTGAGAGTCAGTGTGTGTGGAACCTGTACCCCAGTGAGAATCAGTGTTTGTGGAACCCATACCCCTGTGAGAGTCAGTGTGTGTGGAACCCGTACCCCTTTGAGAGTCAGTGTGTGTGGAACCCGTACCTCAGTGAGAGTCAGTGTGCGTGGAACCCGTACCCCAGTGAGAGTCAATGTGTGTGGAACCCGTACCCCAGTGAGAGTCAGTGTGCGTGGAACCCGTACCCCAGTGAGAGTCAATGTGTGTGGAACCCGTACCCCAGTGAGAGTCAGTGTGTGTGGAACCCGTACCCCAGTGAGAGTCAATGTGTGTGGAACCTGTACCCCTGTGAGAGTCAGTGTGTGTGGAGCCTGTACCCCTGTGAGAGTCAGTGTGTGTGGAACCCGTACACCAGTGAGAGTCAGTGTGTGTGGAACCCGTACCCCAGTGAGAGTTAGTGTGTGTGGAACCCGTACCCCAGTGAGAGTCAGTGTTTGTGGAACCTGTACCCCAGTGAGAGTCAGTGTGTATGGAACCCATACCCCAGTGAGAATCAGTCTGTCTGGAACCCATACCCAAGTGAGAGTCAGTGTGTGTGGAACTGTACCCCAGTGAGACTCAGTGTGTGTGGAACCCGTACCCCAGTGTGAGTCAGTGTGTGTGGAACCCGTACCCCAGTGAGAGTCAGTGTGTGTGGAACCCGTACCCAAGTGAGAGTCAGTGTGCGTGGAACCCGTACCCCAGTGAGAATCAATGTGTGTGGAACCCGTACCCCAGTGAGAGTCAGTGTGTGTGGAACCCGTACCCCAGTGAGAGTCAGTGTGCGTGGAACCCGTACCCCAGTGAGAGTCAGTGTGCGTGGAATCCGCACCCCAGTGAGAGTCAGTGTGTGTGGAACCCGTACCCCAGAGAGAGTCAGTGTGCGTGGAACCCGTACCCCAGTGAGATTCAATGTGTGTGGAACCTGTACCCCTGTGAGAGTCGGTGTGTGTGGAGCCTGTACCCCAGTGAGAGTCAGTGTGTGTGGAACCCGTACCCCAGTGAGAGTCAATGTGTGTGGAACCTGTACCCCTGTGAGAGTCAGTGTGTGTGGAGCCTGTACCCCAGTGGGAGTCAGTGTGGGTGGAACCCGTACCCCTGTGAGAGTCAGTGTGTGTGGAACCCGTACCCCAGTGAGAGTCAGTGTGTGTGGAGCCCATATCCCAGTGAGAGTCAGTGTGTGTGGAACCCGTACCCCTGTGAGAGTTAGTGTGTGTGGAACCCGTACCCCAGTGAGAGTCAGTGTGTGTGGAACCCGTACCCCAGTGAGAGTCAGTGTGTGTGGAGCCCATATCCCAGTGAGAGTCAGTGTGTGTGGAACCTGTACCCCAGTGAGAGTCAGTGTGTGTGGAACCCGTACCCCAGTGAGAGTCAGTGTGCGTGGAACCCGTACCCCAGTGAGAGTCAATGTGAGTGGAACCCGTACCCCAGTGAGAGTCAGTTTGTGTGGAACCCGTACCCCAGTGAGAGTCAATGTGTGTGGAACCTGTACCCCTGTGAGAGTCAGTGTGTGTGGAGCCTGTACCCCTGTGAGAGTCAGTGTGTGTGGAACCTGTACCCCAGTGAGAATCAGTGTTTGTGGAACCCATACCCCTGTGAGAGTCAGTGTGTGTGGAACCCGTACCCCTTTGAGAGTCAGTGTGTGTGGAACCCGTACCTCAGTGAGAGTCAGTGTGCGTGGAACCCGTACCCCAGTGAGAGTCAATGTGTGTGGAACCCGTACCCCAGTGAGAGTCAGTGTGCGTGGAACCCGTACCCCAGTGAGAGTCAATGTGTGTGGAACCCGTACCCCAGTGAGAGTCAGTGTGTGTGGAACCCGTACCCCAGTGAGAGTCAATGTGTGTGGAACCTGTACCCCTGTGAGAGTCAGTGTGTGTGGAGCCTGTACCCCTGTGAGAGTCAGTGTGTGTGGAACCCGTACACCAGTGAGAGTCAGTGTGTGTGGAACCCGTACCCCAGTGAGAGTTAGTGTGTGTGGAACCCGTACCCCAGTGAGAGTCAGTGTTTGTGGAACCTGTACCCCAGTGAGAGTGAGTGTGTATGGAACCCATACCCCAGTGAGAATCAGTCTGTCTGGAACCCATACCCAAGTGAGAGTCAGTGTGTGTGGAACTGTACCCCAGTGAGACTAAGTGTGTGTGGAACCCGTACCCCAGTGTGAGTCAGTGTGTGTGGAACCCGTACCCCAGTGAGAGTCAGTGTGTGTGGAACCCGTACCCCAGTGAGAGTCAGTGTGCGTGGAACCCGTACCCCAGTGAGAGTCAATGTGTGTGGACCCCGTACCCCAGTGAGAGTCAGTGTGTGTGGAACCCGTACCCCAGTGAGAGTCAGTGTGCGTGGAACCCGTACCCCAGTGAGAGTCAGTGTGTGTGGAGCCCATATCCCAGTGAGAGGCAGTGTGGGTGGAGCCCATATCCCAGTGAGAGTCAGTGTGTGTGGCACCTGTACCCCAGTGAGAGTCAGTTTTTGTGGAACCCATACCCCTGTGAGAGTCAGTGTGTGTGGAACCAGTACCCCTGTGAGAGTCAGTGTGTGTGGAGCCCGTATCCCAGTGAGAGTCAGTGTGTGTGGAACCCGTACCCCAGTGAGAGTCAGTGTGCGTGGAACCCGTACCCCAGAGAGAGTCAATGTGTGTGGAACCCGTACCCCAGTGAGAGTCAGTGTGTGTGGAACCCGTACCCCAGTGAGAGTCAGTGTGCGTGGAACCCGTACCCCATTGAGCGTCAATGTGTGTTGAACCAGTACCCCAGTGAGAGTCAGTGTATGTGGAACCCGTACCCCAGTGAGAGTCAATGTGTGTGGAACCCGTGCCCCAGTGAGAGTCAGTGTTCGTGGAACCCGTACCCCAGTGAGAGTCAGTGTGTGTGGAGCCCATATCCCAGTGAGAGTCAGTGTGGGTGGAGCCCATATCCCAGTGAGAGTCAGTGTGTGTGGCACCTGTACCCCAGTGAGAGTCAGTGTTTGTGGAACTCATACCCCTGTGAGAGTCAGTGTGTGTGGAACCCGTACCCCTGTGAGAGTCAGTGGGTGTGGAGCCCTTATCCCAGTGAGAGTCAGTGTGTGTGGAACCCGTACCCCAGTGAGAGTCAGTGTGCGTGGAACCCGTACCCCAGAGAGAGCCAATGTGTGTGGAACCCGTACCCCAGTGATAGTCAGTGTGTGTGGAACCCGTACCCCAGTGAGAGTCAGTGTGCGTGGAACCCGTACCCCAGTGAGAGTCAGTGTGCGTGGAATCCGCACCCCAGTGAGAGTCAGTGTGTGTGGAACCCGTACCCCAGAGAGAGTCAGTGTGCGTGGAACCCGTACCCCAGTGAGATTCAATGTGTGTGGAACCTGTACCCCTGTGAGAGTCGGTGTGTGTGGAGCCTGTACCCCAGTGAGAGTCAGTGTGTGTGGAACCCGTACCCCAGTGAGAGTCAATGTGTGTGGAACCTGTACCCATGTGAGAGTCAGTGTGTGTGGAGCCTGTACCCCAGTGGGAGTCAGTGTGGGTGGAACCCGTACCCCTGTGAGAGTCAGTGTGTGTGGAACCCGTACCCCAGTGAGAGTCAGTGTGTGGAGCCCATATCCCAGTGAGAGTCAGTGTGTGTGGAACCCGTACCCCTGTGAGAGTTAGTGTGTGTGGAACCCGTACCCCAGTGAAAGTCAGTGTGCGTGGAACCCGTACCCCAGTGAGAGTCAATGTGAGTGGAACCCGTACCCCAGTGAGAGTCAGTTTGTGTGGAACCCGTACCCCAGTGAGAGTCAATGTGTGTGGAACCTGTACCCCTGTGAGAGTCAGTGTGTGTGGAGCCTGTACCCCTGTGAGAGTCAGTGTGTGTGGAACCTGTACCCCAGTGAGAATCAGTGTTTGTGGAACCCATACCCCTGTGAGAGTCAGTGTGTGTGGAACCCGTACCCCTTTGAGAGTCAGTGTGTGTGGAACCCGTACCTCAGTGAGAGTCAGTGTGCGTGGAACCCGTACCCCAGTGAGAGTCAATGTGTGTGGAACCCGTACCCCAGTGAGAGTCAGTGTGTGTGGAACCCGTACCCCAGTGAGAGTCAATGTGTGTGGAACCTGTACCCCTGTGAGAGTCAGTGTGTGTGGAGCCTGTACCCCTGTGAGAGTTAGTGTGTGTGGAACCCGCACCCCAGTGAGAGTCAGTGTTTGTGGAACCTGTACCCCAGTGAGAGTCAGTGTGTGTGGAACCCATACCCCAGTGAGAATCAGTCTGTCTGGAACCCATACCCAAGTGAGAGTCAGTGTGTGTGGAACTGTACCCCAGTGAGAGTCAGTGTGCGTGGAACCCGTACCCCAGTGAGAGTCAGTGTGTGTGGAGCCCATATCCCAGTGAGAGTCAGTGTGGGTGGAGCCCATATCCCAGTGAGAGTCAGTGTGTGTGGCACCTGTACCCCAGTGAGAGTCAGTTTTTGTGGAACCCATACCCCTGTGAGAGTCAGTGTGTGTGGAACCAGTACCCCTGTGAGAGTCAGTGTGTGTGGAGCCCGTATCCCAGTGAGAGTCAGTGTGTGTGGAACCCGTACCCCAGTGAGAGTCAGTGTGCGTGGAACCCGTACCCCATTGAGAGTCAATGTGTGTTGAACCAGTACCCCAGTGAGAGTCAGTGTATGTGGAACCCGTACCCCAGTGAGAGTCAATGTGTGTTGAACCAGTACCCCAGTGAGAGTCAGTGTATGTGGAACCCGTACCCCAGTGAGAGTTAGTGTGTGTCGAACCCGTACCCCAGTGAGAGTCAGTGTGTGTGGAACCTGTACCCCAGTGAGAGTCAGTGTGTGTGGAACCCATACCCCAGTGAGAATCAGTCTGTCTGGAACCCATACCCAAGTGAGAGTCAGTGTGTGTTTAACTGTACCCCAGTGAGGCTCAGTGTCTGTGGAACCCGTACCCCAGTGTGAGTCAGTGTGTGTGGAACCCGTACCCCAGTGAGAGTCAGTGTGCGTGGAATCCGCACCCAAGTGAGAGTCAGTGTGTGTGGAACCCGTAATCCAGTGACAGTAAGTGTGTGTGGAATCCGTACCCCAGTGAGAGTCAGTGTGTGTGGAACCTGTACCCCAGTGAGAGTCAGTGTGTGTGGAGCCCGTGCCCCAATGAGAGCCAGTGTGTGTGGAACCCGTTCCCCAGTGATAGTCAGTGTGTGTGGAAACCGTACCCCAGTGAGAGTCAGTGTGTGTGGAACCCGTACCCCAGTGTGAGTCAGTGTGTGTGGAACCCGTACCCCAGTGAGAGTCAGTGTGCGTGGAACCCGTACCCCATTGAGCGTCAATGTGTGTTGAACCAGTACCCCAGTGAGAGTCAGTGTATGTGGAACCCGTACCCCAGTGAGAGTCAATGTGTGTGGAACCCGTACCCCAGTGAGAGTCAGTGTGCGTGGAACCCGTTCCCCAGTGAGAGTCAGTGTGCGTGGAACCCGTACCCCAGTGAGAGTCATTGTGTGTGGAGCCCGTACCCCAATGAGAGTCAATGTGTGTGGAACCCGTACCCCAGTGAGAGTCAGTGTGTGTGGAACCCATACCCCAGTGAGAGTCAGTGTGTGTGGAACATGTACCCCAGTGAGAGTCAGTGTGTGTGGAACCCGTACCCCAGTGAGAGTCAGTGTGTGTGGAGCCTGTACCCCAGTGAGAGTCAGTGTGTGTGGAACCCGTACCCCTGTGAGAGTCAGTGTGTGTGGAGTCCGTATCCCAGTGAGAGTCAGTGTGTGTGGATCCCGTACCCCAGTGAGAGTCAGTGTGTGTGGAACCCGTACCCCAGTGAGTGTCAGTGTGTGTGGAGCCCATATCCCAGTGAGAGTCAGTGTTTGTGGAACCCGTACCCCTGTGAGAGTTAGTGTGTGTGGAGCCCATATCCCAGTGAGAGTCAGTGTGTGTGGAACCTGTACCCCAGTGAGAGTCAGTGTGTGTGGAACCCGTACCCCAGTGAGAGTCAGTGTGCGTGGAACCCGTACCCCAGTGAGAGTCAATGTGAGTGGAACCCGTACCCCAGTGAAAGTCAGTGTGTGTGGAACCCGTAACCTAGTGAGAGTCAGTGTGCGTGGAACCCGTACCCCAGTGAGAGTCAGTGTGTGTGGAGCCCATATCCCAGTGAGAGTCAGTGTGGGTGGAGCCCATATCCCAGTGAGAGTCAGTGTGTGTGGCACCTGTACCCCAGTGAGAGTCAGTGTTTGTGGAACCCATACCCCTGTGAGAGTCAGTTTGTGTGGAACCCGTACCCCTGTGAGAGTCAGTGGGTGTGGAGCCCGTACCCCAGTGTGAGTCAGTGTGTGTGGAACCCGTACCCCAGTGAGAGTCAGTGTGCGTGGAATCCGCACCCAAGTGAGAGTCAGTGTGTGTGGAACCCGTAATCCAGTGACAGTAAGTGTGTGTGGAATCCGTACCCCAGTGAGAGTCAGTGTGTGTGGAACCTGTACCCCAGTGAGAGTCAGTGTGTGTGGAGCCCGTGCCCCAATGAGAGCCAGTGTGTGTGGAACCCGTTCCCCAGTGATAGTCAGTGTGTGTGGAAACCGTACCCCAGTGAGAGTCAGTGTGTGTGGAACCCGTACCCCAGTGTGAGTCAGTGTGTGTGGAACCCGTACCCCAGTGAGAGTCAGTGTGCGTGGAACCCGTACCCCATTGAGCGTCAATGTGTGTTGAACCAGTACCCCAGTGAGAGTCAGTGTATGTGGAACCCGTACCCCAGTGAGAGTCAATGTGTGTGGAACCCGTACCCCAGTGAGAGTCAGTGTGCGTGGAACCCGTTCCCCAGTGAGAGTCAGTGTGCGTGGAACCCGTACCCCAGTGAGAGTCATTGTGTGTGGAGCCCGTACCCCAATGAGAGTCAATGTGTGTGGAACCCGTACCCCAGTGAGAGTCAGTGTGTGTGGAACCCATACCCCAGTGAGAGTCAGTGTGTGTGGAACATGTACCCCAGTGAGAGTCAGTGTGTGTGGAACCCGTACCCCAGTGAGAGTCAGTGTGTGTGGAGCCTGTACCCCAGTGAGAGTCAGTGTGTGTGGAACCCGTACCCCTGTGAGAGTCAGTGTGTGTGGAGTCCGTATCCCAGTGAGAGTCAGTGTGTGTGGATCCCGTACCCCAGTGAGAGTCAGTGTGTGTGGAACCCGTACCCCAGTGAGTGTCAGTGTGTGTGGAGCCCATATCCCAGTGAGAGTCAGTGTTTGTGGAACCCGTACCCCTGTGAGAGTTAGTGTGTGTGGAGCCCATATCCCAGTGAGAGTCAGTGTGTGTGGAACCTGTACCCCAGTGAGAGTCAGTGTGTGTGGAACCCGTACCCCAGTGAGAGTCAGTGTGCGTGGAACCCGTACCCCAGTGAGAGTCAATGTGAGTGGAACCCGTACCCCAGTGAAAGTCAGTGTGTGTGGAACCCGTAACCTAGTGAGAGTCAGTGTGCGTGGAACCCGTACCCCAGTGAGAGTCAGTGTGTGTGGAGCCCATATCCCAGTGAGAGTCAGTGTGGGTGGAGCCCATATCCCAGTGAGAGTCAGTGTGTGTGGCACCTGTACCCCAGTGAGAGTCAGTGTTTGTGGAACCCATACCCCTGTGAGAGTCAGTTTGTGTGGAACCCGTACCCCTGTGAGAGTCAGTGGGTGTGGAGCCCGTATCCCAGTGAGAGTCAGTGTGTGTGGAACCCGTACCCCAGTGAGAGTCAGTGTGCGTGGAACCCGTACCCCAGAGAGAGTCAATGTGTGTGGAACCCGTACCCCAGTGAGATTCAATGTGTGTGGAACCTGTACCCCTGTGAGAGTCAGTGTGTGTGGAGCCTGTACCCCAGTGAGAGTCAGTGTGTGTGGAACGGGTACCCCAGTGAGAGTCAGTGTGCGTGGAACCCGTACCCCAGTGAGAGTCAATGTGTGTGGAAACCGTACCCCAGTGAGAGTTAGTGTGTGTGGAACCCGTACCCCAGTGAGAGTCAGTGTTTGTGGAACCTGTACCCCAGTGAGAGTGAGTGTGTATGGAACCCATACCCCAGTGAGAATCAGTCTGTCTGGAACCCATACCCAAGTGAGAGTCAGTGTGTGTGGAACTGTACCCCAGTGAGACTAAGTGTGTGTGGAACCCGTACCCCAGTGTGAGTCAGTGTGTGTGGAACCCGTACCCCAGTGAGAGTCAGTGTGTGTGGAACCCGTACCCCAGTGAGAGTCAGTGTGCGTGGAACCCGTACCCCAGTGAGAGTCAATGTGTGTGGACCCCGTACCCCAGTGAGAGTCAGTGTGTGTGGAACCCGTACCCCAGTGAGAGTCAGTGTGCGTGGAACCCGTACCCCAGTGAGAGTCAGTGTGTGTGGAGCCCATATCCCAGTGAGAGGCAGTGTGGGTGGAGCCCATATCCCAGTGAGAGTCAGTGTGTGTGGCACCTGTACCCCAGTGAGAGTCAGTTTTTGTGGAACCCATACCCCTGTGAGAGTCAGTGTGTGTGGAACCAGTACCCCTGTGAGAGTCAGTGTGTGTGGAGCCCGTATCCCAGTGAGAGTCAGTGTGTGTGGAACCCGTACCCCAGTGAGAGTCAGTGTGCGTGGAACCCGTACCCCAGAGAGAGTCAATGTGTGTGGAACCCGTACCCCAGTGAGAGTCAGTGTGTGTGGAACCCGTACCCCAGTGAGAGTCAGTGTGCGTGGAACCCGTACCCCATTGAGCGTCAATGTGTGTTGAACCAGTACCCCAGTGAGAGTCAGTGTATGTGGAACCCGTACCCCAGTGAGAGTCAATGTGTGTGGAACCCGTGCCCCAGTGAGAGTCAGTGTTCGTGGAACCCGTACCCCAGTGAGAGTCAGTGTGTGTGGAGCCCATATCCCAGTGAGAGTCAGTGTGGGTGGAGCCCATATCCCAGTGAGAGTCAGTGTGTGTGGCACCTGTACCCCAGTGAGAGTCAGTGTTTGTGGAACTCATACCCCTGTGAGAGTCAGTGTGTGTGGAACCCGTACCCCTGTGAGAGTCAGTGGGTGTGGAGCCCTTATCCCAGTGAGAGTCAGTGTGTGTGGAACCCGTACCCCAGTGAGAGTCAGTGTGCGTGGAACCCGTACCCCAGAGAGAGCCAATGTGTGTGGAACCCGTACCCCAGTGATAGTCAGTGTGTGTGGAACCCGTACCCCAGTGAGAGTCAGTGTGCGTGGAACCCGTACCCCAGTGAGAGTCAGTGTGCGTGGAATCCGCACCCCAGTGAGAGTCAGTGTGTGTGGAACCCGTACCCCAGAGAGAGTCAGTGTGCGTGGAACCCGTACCCCAGTGAGATTCAATGTGTGTGGAACCTGTACCCCTGTGAGAGTCGGTGTGTGTGGAGCCTGTACCCCAGTGAGAGTCAGTGTGTGTGGAACCCGTACCCCAGTGAGAGTCAATGTGTGTGGAACCTGTACCCATGTGAGAGTCAGTGTGTGTGGAGCCTGTACCCCAGTGGGAGTCAGTGTGGGTGGAACCCGTACCCCTGTGAGAGTCAGTGTGTGTGGAACCCGTACCCCAGTGAGAGTCAGTGTGTGGAGCCCATATCCCAGTGAGAGTCAGTGTGTGTGGAACCCGTACCCCTGTGAGAGTTAGTGTGTGTGGAACCCGTACCCCAGTGAAAGTCAGTGTGCGTGGAACCCGTACCCCAGTGAGAGTCAATGTGAGTGGAACCCGTACCCCAGTGAGAGTCAGTTTGTGTGGAACCCGTACCCCAGTGAGAGTCAATGTGTGTGGAACCTGTACCCCTGTGAGAGTCAGTGTGTGTGGAGCCTGTACCCCTGTGAGAGTCAGTGTGTGTGGAACCTGTACCCCAGTGAGAATCAGTGTTTGTGGAACCCATACCCCTGTGAGAGTCAGTGTGTGTGGAACCCGTACCCCTTTGAGAGTCAGTGTGTGTGGAACCCGTACCTCAGTGAGAGTCAGTGTGCGTGGAACCCGTACCCCAGTGAGAGTCAATGTGTGTGGAACCCGTACCCCAGTGAGAGTCAGTGTGTGTGGAACCCGTACCCCAGTGAGAGTCAATGTGTGTGGAACCTGTACCCCTGTGAGAGTCAGTGTGTGTGGAGCCTGTACCCCTGTGAGAGTTAGTGTGTGTGGAACCCGCACCCCAGTGAGAGTCAGTGTTTGTGGAACCTGTACCCCAGTGAGAGTCAGTGTGTGTGGAACCCATACCCCAGTGAGAATCAGTCTGTCTGGAACCCATACCCAAGTGAGAGTCAGTGTGTGTGGAACTGTACCCCAGTGAGAGTCAGTGTGCGTGGAACCCGTACCCCAGTGAGAGTCAGTGTGTGTGGAGCCCATATCCCAGTGAGAGTCAGTGTGGGTGGAGCCCATATCCCAGTGAGAGTCAGTGTGTGTGGCACCTGTACCCCAGTGAGAGTCAGTTTTTGTGGAACCCATACCCCTGTGAGAGTCAGTGTGTGTGGAACCAGTACCCCTGTGAGAGTCAGTGTGTGTGGAGCCCGTATCCCAGTGAGAGTCAGTGTGTGTGGAACCCGTACCCCAGTGAGAGTCAGTGTGCGTGGAACCCGTACCCCATTGAGAGTCAATGTGTGTTGAACCAGTACCCCAGTGAGAGTCAGTGTATGTGGAACCCGTACCCCAGTGAGAGTCAATGTGTGTGGAACCTGTACCCCTGTGAGAGTCAGTGTGTGTGGAGCCTGTACCCCTGTGAGAGTCAGTGTGTGTGGAACCCGTACACCAGTGAGAGTCAGTGTGTGTGGAACCCGTACCCCAGTGAGAGTTAGTGTGTGTCGAACCCGTACCCCAGTGAGAGTCAGTGTGTGTGGAACCTGTACCCCAGTGAGAGTCAGTGTGTGTGGAACCCATACCCCAGTGAGAATCAGTCTGTCTGGAACCCATACCCAAGTGAGAGTCAGTGTGTGTTTAACTGTACCCCAGTGAGGCTCAGTGTCTGTGGAACCCGTACCCCAGTGTGAGTCAGTGTGTGTGGAACCCGTACCCCAGTGAGAGTCAGTGTGCGTGGAATCCGCACCCAAGTGAGAGTCAGTGTGTGTGGAACCCGTAATCCAGTGACAGTAAGTGTGTGTGGAATCCGTACCCCAGTGAGAGTCAGTGTGTGTGGAACCTGTACCCCAGTGAGAGTCAGTGTGTGTGGAGCCCGTGCCCCAATGAGAGCCAGTGTGTGTGGAACCCGTTCCCCAGTGATAGTCAGTGTGTGTGGAAACCGTACCCCAGTGAGAGTCAGTGTGTGTGGAACCCGTACCCCAGTGTGAGTCAGTGTGTGTGGAACCCGTACCCCAGTGAGAGTCAGTGTGCGTGGAACCCGTACCCCATTGAGCGTCAATGTGTGTTGAACCAGTACCCCAGTGAGAGTCAGTGTATGTGGAACCCGTACCCCAGTGAGAGTCAATGTGTGTGGAACCCGTACCCCAGTGAGAGTCAGTGTGCGTGGAACCCGTTCCCCAGTGAGAGTCAGTGTGCGTGGAACCCGTACCCCAGTGAGAGTCATTGTGTGTGGAGCCCGTACCCCAATGAGAGTCAATGTGTGTGGAACCCGTACCCCAGTGAGAGTCAGTGTGTGTGGAACCCATACCCCAGTGAGAGTCAGTGTGTGTGGAACATGTACCCCAGTGAGAGTCAGTGTGTGTGGAACCCGTACCCCAGTGAGAGTCAGTGTGTGTGGAGCCTGTACCCCAGTGAGAGTCAGTGTGTGTGGAACCCGTACCCCTGTGAGAGTCAGTGTGTGTGGAGTCCGTATCCCAGTGAGAGTCAGTGTGTGTGGATCCCGTACCCCAGTGAGAGTCAGTGTGTGTGGAACCCGTACCCCAGTGAGTGTCAGTGTGTGTGGAGCCCATATCCCAGTGAGAGTCAGTGTTTGTGGAACCCGTACCCCTGTGAGAGTTAGTGTGTGTGGAGCCCATATCCCAGTGAGAGTCAGTGTGTGTGGAACCTGTACCCCAGTGAGAGTCAGTGTGTGTGGAACCCGTACCCCAGTGAGAGTCAGTGTGCGTGGAACCCGTACCCCAGTGAGAGTCAATGTGAGTGGAACCCGTACCCCAGTGAAAGTCAGTGTGTGTGGAACCCGTAACCTAGTGAGAGTCAGTGTGCGTGGAACCCGTACCCCAGTGAGAGTCAGTGTGTGTGGAGCCCATATCCCAGTGAGAGTCAGTGTGGGTGGAGCCCATATCCCAGTGAGAGTCAGTGTGTGTGGCACCTGTACCCCAGTGAGAGTCAGTGTTTGTGGAACCCATACCCCTGTGAGAGTCAGTTTGTGTGGAACCCGTACCCCAGTGAGAGTCAGTGGGTGTGGAGCCCGTATCCCAGTGAGAGTCAGTGTGTGTGGAACCCGTACCCCAGTGAGAGTCAGTGTGCGTGGAACCCGTACCCCAGAGAGAGTCAATGTGTGTGGAACCCGTACCCCAGTGAGATTCAATGTGTGTGGAACCTGTACCCCTGTGAGAGTCAGTGTGTGTGGAGCCTGTACCCCAGTGAGAGTCAGTGTGTGTGGAACGGGTACCCCAGTGAGAGTCAGTGTGCGTGGAACCCGTACCCCAGTGAGAGTCAATGTGTGTGGAAACCGTACCCCAGTGAGAGTCAGTGTGTGTGGAACCCGTACCCCAGTGAGATTCAATGTGTGTGGAACCTGTACCCCTGTGAGAGTCAGTGTGTGTGGAGCCTGTACCCCAGTGAGAGTCAGTGTGTGTAGAACCCGTACCCCTGTGAGAGTCAGTGTGTGTGGAGCCCGTATCCCAGTGAGAGTCAGTGTGTGTGGAACCCGTTCCCCAGTGAGAGTCAGTGTGTGTGGAACCTGTACCCCAGTGAGAATCAGTGTTTGTGGAACCCATACCCCTGTGAGAGTCAGTGTGTGTGGAACCCGTACCCCTGTGAGAGTCAGTGTGTGTGGAGCCCGTATCCCAGTGAGAGTCAGTGTGTGTGGAACCCATACCCCAGTGAGAGTCAGTGTGCGTGGAACCCGTACCCCAGTGAGAGTCAGTGTGTGTGGAGCCCGTATCCCAGTGAGAGTCAGTGTTTGTGGAACCCATACCCCTGTGAGAGTCAGTGTGTGTGGAACCCGTACCCCTGTGAGAGTCAGTGTGTGTGGAGCCCGTATCCTAGTGAGAGTCGGTGTGTGTGGAACCCGTACCCCAGTGAGAGTCAGTGTGCGTGGAACCCGTACCCCAGTGAGAGTCAATGTGTGTGGAACCCGTACCCCAGTGAGAGTCAGTGTGTGTGGAACTCTTACCCCAGTGAGAGTCAGTGTGCGTGGTAGCCGTACCTCAGTGAGAGTCAATGTGTGTGGAACCTGTACCCCAGTGAGAGTCAGTGTGTGTGGAGCCCATATCCCAGTGAGAGTCAGTGTGTGTGGAACCCGTACCCCTGTGAGAGTTAGTGTGTGTGGAACCCGTACCCCAGTGAGAGTCAGTGTGTGTGGAACCCGTACCCCAGTGAGAGTCAGTGTGTGTGGAGCCCATATCCCAGTGAGAGTCAGTGTGTGTGGAACCTGTACCCCAGTGAGAGTCAGTGTGTGTGGAACCCGTACCCCAGTGAGAGTCAGTGTGCGTGGAACCCGTACCCCAGTGAGAGTCAATGTGAATGGAACCCGTACCCCAGTGAGAGTCAGATTGTGTGGAACCCGTACCCCAGTGAGAGTCAATGTGTGTGGAACCTGTACCCCTGTGAGAGTCAGTGTGTGTGGAGCCTGTACCCCTGTGAGAGTCAGTGTGTGTGGAACCTGTACCCCAGTGAGAATCAGTGTTTGTGGAACCCATACCCCTGTGAGAGTCAGTGTGTGTGGAACCCATACCCCTTTGAGAGTCAGTGTGCGTGGAACCCTTACCCCAGTGAGAGTCAATGTGTGTGGAACCCGTACCCCAGTGAGAGTCAGTGTGTGTGGAACCCGTAACCCAGTGAGAGTCAGTGTGCGTGGAACCCGTACCCCAGTGAGAGTCAGTGTGTGTGGAGCCCATATCCCAGTGAGAGTCAGTGTGGGTGGAGCCCATATCCCAGTGAGAGTCAGTGTGTGTGGCACCTGTACCCCAGTGAGAGTCAGTGTTTGTGGAACCCATACCCCTGTGAGAGTCAGTGTGTGTGGAACCCGTACCCCTGTGAGAGTCAGTGGGTGTGGAGCCCGTATCCCAGTGAGAGTCAGTGTGTGTGGAACCCGTACCCCAGTGAGAGTCAGTGTGCGTGGAACCCGTACCCCAGAGAGAGCCAATGTGTGTGGAACCCGTACCCCAGTGAGAGTCAGTGTGTGTGGAACCCGTACCCCAGTGAGAGTCAGTGTGCGTGGAACCCGTACCCCAGTGAGAGTCAGTGTGCGTGGAATCCGCACCCCAGTGAGAGTCAGTGTGTGTGGAACCCGTACCCCAGAGAGAGTCAGTGTGCGTGGAACCCGTACCCCAGTGAGATTCAATGTGTGTGGAACCTGTACCCCTGTGAGAGTCGGTGTGTGTGGAGCCTGTACCCCAGTGAGAGTCAGTGTGTGTGGAACCCGTACCCCAGTGAGAATCAATGTGTGTGGAACCTGTACCCCTGTGAGAGTCAGTGTGTGTGGAGCCTGTACCCCAGTGGGAGTCAGTGTGGGTGGAACCCGTACCCCTGTGAGAGTCAGTGTGTGTGGAACCCGTACCCCAGTGAGAGTCAGTGTGTGTGGAGCCCATATCCAAGTGAGAGTCAGTGTGTGTGGAACCCGTACCCCTGTGAGAGTTAGTGTGTGTGGAACCCGTACCCCAGTGAGAGTCAGTGTGTGTGGAACCCGTACCCCAGTGAGAGTCAGTGTGTGTGGAGCCCATATCCCAGTGAGAGTCAGTGTGTGTGGAACCTGTACCCCAGTGAGAGTCAGTGTGTGTGGAACCCGTACCCCAGTGAGAGTCAGTGTGCGTGGAACCCGTACCCCAGTGAGAGTCAATGTGAGTGGAACCCGTACCCTAGTGAGAGTCAGTTTGTGTTGAACCCGTACCCCAATGAGAGTCAATGTGTGTGGAACCTGTACCCCTGTGAGAGTCAGTGTGTGTGGAGCCTGTACCCCTGTGAGAGTCAGTGTGTGTGGAACCTGTACCCCAGTGAGAATCAGTGTTTGTGGAACCCATACCCCTGTGAGAGTCAGTGTGTGTGGAACCCGTACCCCTTTGAGAGTCAGTGTGTGTGGAACCCGTACCTCAGTGAGAGTCAGTGTGCGTGGAACCCGTACCCCAGTGAGAGTCAATGTGTGTGGAACCCGTACCCCAGTGAGAGTCAGTGTGCATGGAACCCGTACCCCAGTGAGAGTCAATGTGTGTGGAACCTGTACCCCTGTGAGAGTCAGTGTGTGTGGAGCCTGTACCCCTGTGAGAGTTAGTGTGTGTGGAACCCGTACCCCAGTGAGAGTCAGTGTTTGTGGAACCTGTACCCCAGTGAGAGTCAGTGTGTGTGGAACCCATACCCCAGTGAGAATCAGTCTGTCTGGAACCCATACCCAAGTGAGAGTCAGTGTGTGTGGAACTGTACCCCAGTGAGAGTCAGTGTGCGTGGAACCCGTACCCCAGTGAGAGTCAGTGTGTGTGGAGCCCATATCCCAGTGAGAGTCAGTGTGGGTGGAGCCCATATCCCAGTGAGAGTCAGTGTGTGTGGCACCTGTACCCCAGTGAGAGTCAGTTTTTGTGGAACCCATACCCCTGTGAGAGTCAGTGTGTGTGGAACCAGTACCCCTGTGAGAGTCAGTGTGTGTGGAGCCCGTATCCCAGTGAGAGTCAGTGTGTGTGGAACCCGTACCCCAGTGAGAGTCAGTGTGCGTGGAACCCGTACCCCAGAGAGAGTCAATGTGTGTGGAACCCGTACCCCAGTGAGAGTCAGTGTGTGTGGAACCCGTACCCCAGTGAGAGTCAGTGTGCGTGGAACCCGTACCCCATTGAGCGTCAATGTGTGTTGAACCAGTACCCCAGTGAGAGTCAGTGTATGTGGAACCCGTACCCCAGTGAGAGTCAATGTGTGTGGAACCTGTACCCCTGTGAGAGTCAGTGTGTGTGGAGCCTGTACCCCTGTGAGAGTCAGTGTGTGTGGAACCCGTACACCAGTGAGAGTCAGTGTGTGTGGAACCCGTACCCCAGTGAGAGTTAGTGTGTGTGGAACCCGTACCCCAGTGAGAGTCAGTGTGTGTGGAACCTGTACCCCAGTGAGAGTCAGTGTGTGTGGAACCCATACCCCAGTGAGAATCAGTCTGTCTGGAACCCATACCCAAGTGAGAGTCAGTGTGTGTGGAACTGTACCCCAGTGAGGCTCAGTGTCTGTGGAACCCGTACCCCAGTGTGAGTCAGTGTGTGTGGAACCCGTACCCCAGTGAGAGTCAGTGTGCGTGGAATCCGCACCCAAGTGAGAGTCAGTGTGTGTGGAACCCGTAATCCAGTGACAGTAAGTGTGTGTGGAACCCGTACCCCAGTGAGAGTCAGCGTGTGTGGAACCTGTACCCCAGTGAGAGTCAGTGTGTGTGGAGCCCGTGCCCCAGTGAGAGTCAGTGTGTGTGGAACCCGTTCCCCAGTGATAGTCAGTGTGTGTGGAAACCGTACCCCAGTGAGAGTCAGTGTGTGTGGAACCCATTCCCCAGTGAGGGTCAGTGTGTGTGGAACCCGTACCCCAGTGAGATTCAATGTGTGTGAAGCCCGTATCCCAGTGAGAGTCAGTGTGTGTGGAACCCGTTCCCCAGTGAGAGTCAGTGTGCGTGGAACCCGTACCCCAGTGAGAGTCATTGTGTGTGGAGCCCGTACCCCAATGAGAGTCAATGTGTGTGGAACCCGTACCCCAGTGAGAGTCAGTGTGTGTGGAACCCATACCCCAGTGAGAGTCAGTGTGTGTGGAACATGTACCCCAGTGAGAGTCAGTGTGTGTGGAACCCGTACCCCAGTGAGAGTCAGTGTGTGTGGAGCCTGTACCCCAGTGAGAGTCAGTGTGTGTGGAACCCGTACCCCTGTGAGAGTCAGTGTGTGTGGAGTCCGTATCCCAGTGAGAGTCAGTGTGTGTGGATCCCGTACCCCAGTGAGAGTCAGTGTGTGTGGAACCCGTACCCCAGTGAGTGTCAGTGTGTGTGGAGCCCATATCCCAGTGAGAGTCAGTGTTTGTGGAACCCGTACCCCTGTGAGAGTTAGTGTGTGTGGAGCCCATATCCCAGTGAGAGTCAGTGTGTGTGGAACCTGTACCCCAGTGAGAGTCAGTGTGTGTGGAACCCGTACCCCAGTGAGAGTCAGTGTGCGTGGAACCCGTACCCCAGTGAGAGTCAATGTGAGTGGAACCCGTACCCCAGTGAAAGTCAGTGTGTGTGGAACCCGTAACCTAGTGAGAGTCAGTGTGCGTGGAACCCGTACCCCAGTGAGAGTCAGTGTGTGTGGAGCCCATATCCCAGTGAGAGTCAGTGTGGGTGGAGCCCATATCCCAGTGAGAGTCAGTGTGTGTGGCACCTGTACCCCAGTGAGAGTCAGTGTTTGTGGAACCCATACCCCTGTGAGAGTCAGTTTGTGTGGAACCCGTACCCCTGTGAGAGTCAGTGGGTGTGGAGCCCGTATCCCAGTGAGAGTCAGTGTGTGTGGAACCCGTACCCCAGTGAGAGTCAGTGTGCGTGGAACCCGTACCCCAGAGAGAGTCAATGTGTGTGGAACCCGTACCCCAGTGAGATTCAATGTGTGTGGAACCTGTACCCCTGTGAGAGTCAGTGTGTGTGGAGCCTGTACCCCAGTGAGAGTCAGTGTGTGTGGAACGGGTACCCCAGTGAGAGTCAGTGTGCGTGGAACCCGTACCCCAGTGAGAGTCAATGTGTGTGGAAACCGTACCCCAGTGAGAGTCAGTGTGTGTGGAACCCGTACCCCAGTGAGATTCAATGTGTGTGGAACCTGTACCCCTGTGAGAGTCAGTGTGTGTGGAGCCTGTACCCCAGTGAGAGTCAGTGTGTGTAGAACCCGTACCCCTGTGAGAGTCAGTGTGTGTGGAGCCCGTATCCCAGTGAGAGTCAGTGTGTGTGGAACCCGTTCCCCAGTGAGAGTCAGTGTGTGTGGAACCTGTACCCCAGTGAGAATCAGTGTTTGTGGAACCCATACCCCTGTGAGAGTCAGTGTGTGTGGAACCCGTACCCCTGTGAGAGTCAGTGTGTGTGGAGCCCGTATCCCAGTGAGAGTCAGTGTGTGTGGAACCCATACCCCAGTGAGAGTCAGTGTGCGTGGAACCCGTACCCCAGTGAGATTCAATGTGTGTGGAACCCGTACCCCAGTGAGAGTCAGTGTGTGTGGAGCCCGTATCCCAGTGAGAGTCAGTGTTTGTGGAACCCATACCCCTGTGAGAGTCAGTGTGTGTGGAACCCGTACCCCTGTGAGAGTCAGTGTGTGTGGAGCCCGTATCCTAGTGAGAGTCGGTGTGTGTGGAACCCGTACCCCAGTGAGAGTCAGTGTGCGTGGAACCCGTACCCCAGTGAGAGTCAATGTGTGTGGAACCCGTACCCCAGTGAGAGTCAGTGTGTGTGGAACTCTTACCCCAGTGAGAGTCAGTGTGCGTGGTAGCCGTACCTCAGTGAGAGTCAATGTGTGTGGAACCCGTATCCCAGTGAGAGTCAGTGTGTGTGGAGCCCATATCCCAGTGAGAGTCAGTGTGTGTGGAACCCGTACCCCTGTGAGAGTTAGTGTGTGTGGAACCCGTACCCCAGTGAGAGTCAGTGTGTGTGGAGCCCATATCCCAGTGAGAGTCAGTGTGTGTGGAACCTGTACCCCAGTGAGAGTCAGTGTGTGTGGAACCCGTACCCCAGTGAGAGTCAGTGTGCGTGGAACCCGTACCCCAGTGAGAGTCAATGTGAATGGAACCCGTACCCCAGTGAGAGTCAGATTGTGTGGAACCCGTACCCCAGTGAGAGTCAATGTGTGTGGAACCTGTACCCCTGTGAGAGTCAGTGTGTGTGGAGCCTGTACCCCTGTGAGAGTCAGTGTGTGTGGAACCTGTACCCCAGTGAGAATCAGTGTTTGTGGAACCCATACCCCTGTGAGAGTCAGTGTGTGTGGAACCCATACCCCTTTGAGAGTCAGTGTGCGTGGAACCCTTACCCCAGTGAGAGTCAATGTGTGTGGAACCCGTACCCCAGTGAGAGTCAGTGTGTGTGGAACCCGTACCCCAGTGAGAGTCAATGTGTGTGGAACCCGTACCCCAGTGAGAGTCAGTGTGCGTGGAACCCGTACCCCAGTGAGAGTCAATGTGTGTGGAACCTGTACCCCTGTGAGAGTCAGTGTGTGTGGAGCCTGTACCCCTGTGAGAGTTAGTGTGTGTGGAACCCGTACCCCAGTGAGAGTCAGTGTTTGTGGAACCTGTACCCCAGTGAGAGTCAGTGTGTGTGGAACCCATACCCCAGTGAGAATCAGTCTGTCTGGAACCCATACCCAAGTGAGAGTCAGTGTGTGTGGAACTGTACCCCAGTGAGAGTCAGTGTGCGTGGAACCCGTACCCCAGTGAGAGTCAGTGTGTGTGGAGCCCATATCCCAGTGAGAGTCAGTGTGGGTGGAGCCCATATCCCAGTGAGAGTCAGTGTGTGTGGCACCTGTACCCCAGTGAGAGTCAGTTTTTGTGGAACTCATACCCCTGTGAGAGTCAGTGTGTGTGGAACCAGTACCCCTGTGAGAGTCAGTGTGTGTGGAGCCCGTATCCCAGTGAGAGTCAGTGTGTGTGGAACCCGTACCCCAGTGAGAGTCAGTGTGCGTGGAACCCGTACCCCAGAGAGAGTCAATGTGTGTGGAACCCGTACCCCAGTGAGAGTCAGTGTGTGTGGAACCCGTACCCCAGTGAGAGTCAGTGTGCGTGGAACCCGTACCCCATTGAGCGTCAATGTGTGTTGAACCAGTACCCCAGTGAGAGTCAGTGTATGTGGAACCCGTACCCCAGTGAGAGTCAATGTGTGTGGAACCTGTACCCCTGTGAGAGTCAGTGTGTGTGGAGCCTGTACCCCTGTGAGAGTCAGTGTGTGTGGAACCCGTACACCAGTGAGAGTCAGTGTGTGTGGAACCCGTACCCCAGTGAGAGTTAGTGTGTGTGGAACCCGTACCCCAGTGAGAGTCAGTGTGTGTGGAACCTGTACCCCAGTGAGAGTCAGTGTGTGTGGAACCCATACCCCAGTGAGAATCAGTCTGTCTGGAACCCATACCCAAGTGAGAGTCAGTGTGTGTGGAACTGTACCCCAGTGAGGCTCAGTGTCTGTGGAACCCGTACCCCAGTGAGAGTCAGTGTGTATGGAACCCGTACCCCAGTGAGAGTCAGTGTGCGTGGAATCCGCACCCAAGTGAGAGTCAGTGTGTGTGGAACCCGTAATCCAGTGACAGTAAGTGTGTGTGGAACCCGTACCCCAGTGAGAGTCAGCGTGTGTGGAACCTGTACCCCAGTGAGAGTCAGTGTGTGTGGAGCCCGTGCCCCAGTGAGAGTCAGTGTGTGTGGAACCCGTTCCCCAGTGATAGTCAGTGTGTGTGGAAACCGTACCCCAGTGAGAGTCAGTGTGTGTGAAGCCCGTATCCCAGTGAGAGTCAGTGTGTGTGGAACCCGTACCCCAGTGAGAGTCAGTGTGTGTGAAGCCCGTATCCCAGTGAGAGTCAGTGTGTGTGGAACCCGTATCCCAGTGAGAGTCAGTGTGTGTGGAACCTGTACCCCAGTGAGAGTCAGTGTGTGTGGAACCCGTACCCCAGTGAGATTCAATGTGTGTGAAGCCCGTATCCCAGTGAGAGTCAGTGTGTGTGGAACCCGTTCCCCAGTGAGAGTCAGTGTGCGTGGAACCCGTACCCCAGTGAGAGTCATTGTGTGTGGAGCCCGTACCCCAATGAGAGTCAATGTGTGTGGAACCCGTACCCCAGTGAGAGTCAGTGTGTGTGGAACCCATACCCCAGTGAGAGTCAGTGTGTGTGGAACATGTACCCCAGTGAGAGTCAGTGTGTGTGGAACCCGTACCCCAGTGAGAGTCAGTGTGTGTGGAGCCTGTACCCCAGTGAGAGTCAGTGTGTGTGGAACCCGTACCCCTGTGAGAGTCAGTGTGTGTGGAGTCCGTATCCCAGTGAGAGTCAGTGTGTGTGGATCCCGTACCCCAGTGAGAGTCAGTGTGTGTGGAACCCGTACCCCAGTGAGTGTCAGTGTGTGTGGAGCCCATATCCCAGTGAGAGTCAGTGTTTGTGGAACCCGTACCCCTGTGAGAGTTAGTGTGTGTGGAGCACATATCCCAGTGAGAGTCAATGTGAGTGGAACCCGTACCCCAGTGAAAGTCAGTGTGTGTGGAACCCGTAACCTAGTGAGAGTCAGTGTGCGTGGAACCCGTACCCCAGTGAGAGTCAGTGTGTGTGGAGCCCATATCCCAGTGAGAGTCAGTGTGGGTGGAGCCCATATCCCAGTGAGAGTCAGTGTGTGTGGCACCTGTACCCCAGTGAGAGTCAGTGTTTGTGGAACCCATACCCCTGTGAGAGTCAGTTTGTGTGGAACCCGTACCCCTGTGAGAGTCAGTGGGTGTGGAGCCCGTATCCCAGTGAGAGTCAGTGTGTGTGGAACCCGTACCCCAGTGAGAGTCAGTGTGCGTGGAACCCGTACCCCAGAGAGAGTCAATGTGTGTGGAACCCGTACCCCAGTGAGATTCAATGTGTGTGGAACCTGTACCCCTGTGAGAGTCAGTGTGTGTGGAGCCTGTACCCCAGTGAGAGTCAGTGTGTGTGGAACGGGTACCCCAGTGAGAGTCAGTGTGCGTGGAACCCGTACCCCAGTGAGAGTCAATGTGTGTGGAAACCGTACCCCAGTGAGAGTCAGTGTGTGTGGAACCCGTACCCCAGTGAGATTCAATGTGTGTGGAACCTGTACCCCTGTGAGAGTCAGTGTGTGTGGAGCCTGTACCCCAGTGAGAGTCAGTGTGTGTAGAACCCGTACCCCTGTGAGAGTCAGTGTGTGTGGAGCCCGTATCCCAGTGAGAGTCAGTGTGTGTGGAACCCGTTCCCCAGTGAGAGTCAGTGTGTGTGGAACCTGTACCCCAGTGAGAATCAGTGTTTGTGGAACCCATACCCCTGTGAGAGTCAGTGTGTGTGGAACCCGTACCCCTGTGAGAGTCAGTGTGTGTGGAGCCCGTATCCCAGTGAGAGTCAGTGTGTGTGGAACCCATACCCCAGTGAGAGTCAGTGTGCGTGGAACCCGTACCCCAGTGAGATTCAATGTGTGTGGAACCCGTACCCCAGTGAGAGTCAGTGTGTGTGGAGCCCGTATCCCAGTGAGAGTCAGTGTTTGTGGAACCCATACCCCTGTGAGAGTCAGTGTGTGTGGAACCCGTACCCCTGTGAGAGTCAGTGTGTGTGGAACCCGTACCCCTGTGAG
The DNA here is from genome assembly GCF_047496885.1 of Scyliorhinus torazame. Lineage (NCBI taxonomy): Eukaryota > Metazoa > Chordata > Chondrichthyes > Carcharhiniformes > Scyliorhinidae > Scyliorhinus > Scyliorhinus torazame. The sequence continues at coordinate 73,343,482 of NC_092718.1, forward strand.
AGTCAGTGTGTGTGGAGCCCGTATCCTAGTGAGAGTCGGTGTGTGTGGAACCCGTACCCCAGTGAGAGTCAGTGTGCGTGGAACCCGTACCCCAGTGAGAGTCAATGTGTGTGGAACCCGTACCCCAGTGAGAGTCAGTGTGTGTGGAACTCTTACCCCAGTGAGAGTCAGTGTGCGTGGTAGCCGTACCTCAGTGAGAGTCAATGTGTGTGGAACCTGTACCCCAGTGAGAGTCAGTGTGTGTGGAGCCCATATCCCAGTGAGAGTCAGTGTGTGTGGAACCCGTACCCCTGTGAGAGTTAGTGTGTGTGGAACCCGTACCACAGTGAGAGTCAGTGTGTGTGGAACCCGTACCACAGTGAGAGTCAGTGTGTGTGGAGCCCATATCCCAGTGAGAGTCAGTGTGTGTGGAACCTGTACCCCAGTGAGAGTCAGTGTGTGTGGAACCCGTACCCCAGTGAGAGTCAGTGTGCGTGGAACCCGTACCCCAGTGAGAGTCAATGTCAATGGAACCCGTACCCCAGTGAGAGTCAGATTGTGTGGAACCCGTACCCCAGTGAGAGTCAATGTGTGTGGAACCTGTACCCCTGTGAGAGTCAGTGTGTGTGGAGCCTGTACCCCTGTGAGAGTCAGTGTGTGTGGAACCTGTACCCCAGTGAGAATCAGTGTTTGTGGAACCCATACCCCTGTGAGAGTCAGTGTGTGTGGAACCCATACCCCTTTGAGAGTCAGTGTGCGTGGAACCCTTACCCCAGTGAGAGTCAATGTGTGTGGAACCCGTACCCCAGTGAGAGTCAGTGTGTGTGGAACCCGTAACCCAGTGAGAGTCAGTGTGCGTGGAACCCGTACCCCAGTGAGAGTCAGTGTGTGTGGAGCCCATATCCCAGTGAGAGTCAGTGTGGGTGGAGCCCATATCCCAGTGAGAGTCAGTGTGTGTGGCACCTGTACCCCAGTGAGAGTCAGTGTTTGTGGAACCCATACCCCTGTGAGAGTCAGTGTGTGTGGAACCCGTACCCCTGTGAGAGTCAGTGGGTGTGGAGCCCGTATCCCAGTGAGAGTCAGTGTGTGTGGAACCCGTACCCCAGTGAGAGTCAGTGTGCGTGGAACCCGTACCCCAGAGAGAGTCAATGTGTGTGGAACCCGTACCCCAGTGAGAGTCAGTGTGTGTGGAACCCGTACCTCAGTGAGAGTCAGTGTGCGTGGAACCCGTACCCCAGTGAGAGTCAATGTGTGTGGAACCCGTACCCCAGTGAGAGTCAGTGTGTGTGGAACCCGTACCCCAGTGAGAGTCAATGTGTGTGGAACCTGTACCCCTGTGAGAGTCAGTGTGTGTGGAGCCTGTACCCCTGTGAGAGTCAGTGTGTGTGGAACCCGTACACCAGTGAGAGTCAGTGTGTGTGGAACCCGTACCCCAGTGAGAGTTAGTGTGTGTGGAACCCGTACCCCAGTGAGAGTCAGTGTTTGTGGAACCTGTACCCCAGTGAGAGTCAGTGTGTATGGAACCCATACCCCAGTGAGAATCAGTCTGTCTGGAACCCATACCCAAGTGAGAGTCAGTGTGTGTGGAACTGTACCCCAGTGAGACTCAGTGTGTGTGGAACCCGTACCCCAGTGTGAGTCAGTGTGTGTGGAACCTGTACCCCAGTGAGAGTCAGTGTGTGTGGAACCCGTACCCCAGTGAGAGTCAGTGTGCGTGGAACCCGTACCCCAGTGAGAGTCAATGTGTGTGGAACCCGTACCCCAGTGAGAGTCAGTGTGTGTGGAACCCGTTCCCCAGTGAGAGTCAGTGTGTGTGGAACCCGTACCCCAGAGAGAGTCATTGTGTGTGGAGCCCGTACCCCAATGAGAGTCAATGTGTGTGGAACCCGTACCCCTGTGAGAGTCGGTGTGTGTGGAGCCTGTACCCCAGTGAGAGTCAGTGTGTGTGGAACCCGTACCCCAGTGAGAGTCAATGTGTGTGGAACCTGTACCCCTGTGAGAGTCAGTGTGTGTGGAGCCTGTACCCCAGTGGGAGTCAGTGTGGGTGGAACCCGTACCCCTGTGAGAGTCGGTGTGTGTGGAGTCCGTATCCCAGTGAGAGTCAGTGTGTGTGGATCCCGTACCCCAGTGAGAGTCAGTGTGTGTGGAACCCGTACCCCAGTGAGTGTCAGTGTGTGTGGAGCCCATATCCCAGTGAGAGTCAGTGTTTGTGGAACCCGTACCCCTGTGGGAGTTAGTGTGTGTGGAGCCCATATCCCAGTGAGAGTCAGTGTGTGTGGAACCTGTACCCCAGTGAGAGTCAGTGTGTGTGGAACCCGTACCCCAGTGAGAGTCAGTGTGCGTGGAACCCGTACCCCAGTGAGAGTCAATGTGAGTGGAACCCGTACCCCAGTGAAAGTCAGTGTGTGTGGAACCCGTAACCTAGTGAGAGTCAGTGTGCGTGGAACCCGTACCCCAGTGAGAGTCAGTGTGTGTGGAGCCCATATCCCAGTGAGAGTCAGTGTGGGTGGAGCCCATATCCCAGTGAGAGTCAGTGTGTGTGGCACCTGTACCCCAGTGAGAGTCAGTGTTTGTGGAACCCATACCCCTGTGAGAGTCAGTTTGTGTGGAACCCGTACCCCTGTGAGAGTCAGTGGGTGTGGAGCCCGTATCCCAGTGAGAGTCAGTGTGTGTGGAACCCGTACCCCAGTGAGAGTCAGTGTGCGTGGAACCCGTACCCCAGAGAGAGTCAATGTGTGTGGAACCCGTACCCCAGTGAGATTCAATGTGTGTGGAACCTGTACCCCTGTGAGAGTCAGTGTGTGTGGAGCCTGTACCCCAGTGAGAGTCAGTGTGTGTGGAACGGGTACCCCAGTGAGAGTCAGTGTGCGTGGAACCCGTACCCCAGTGAGAGTCAATGTGTGTGGAAACCGTACCCCAGTGAGAGTCAGTGTGTGTGGAACCCGTACCCCAGTGAGATTCAATGTGTGTGGAACCTGTACCCCTGTGAGAGTCAGTGTGTGTGGAGCCTGTACCCCAGTGAGAGTCAGTGTGTGTAGAACCCGTACCCCTGTGAGAGTCAGTGTGTGTGGAGCCCGTATCCCAGTGAGAGTCAGTGTGTGTGGAACCCGTTCCCCAGTGAGAGTCAGTGTGTGTGGAACCTGTACCCCAGTGAGAATCAGTGTTTGTGGAACCCATACCCCTGTGAGAGTCAGTGTGTGTGGAACCCGTACCCCTGTGAGAGTCAGTGTGTGTGGAGCCCGTATCCCAGTGAGAGTCAGTGTGTGTGGAACCCATACCCCAGTGAGAGTCAGTGTGCGTGGAACCCGTACCCCAGTGAGATTCAATGTGTGTGGAACCCGTACCCCAGTGAGAGTCAGTGTGTGTGGAGCCCGTATCCCAGTGAGAGTCAGTGTTTGTGGAACCCATACCCCTGTGAGAGTCAGTGTGTGTGGAACCCGTACCCCTGTGAGAGTCAGTGTGTGTGGAGCCCGTATCCTAGTGAGAGTCGGTGTGTGTGGAACCCGTACCCCAGTGAGAGTCAGTGTGCGTGGAACCCGTACCCCAGTGAGAGTCAATGTGTGTGGAACCCGTACCCCAGTGAGAGTCAGTGTGTGTGGAACTCTTACCCCAGTGAGAGTCAGTGTGCGTGGTAGCCGTACGACAGTGAGAGTCAATGTGTGTGGAACCTGTACCCCAGTGAGAGTCAGTGTGTGTGGAGCCCATATCCCAGTGAGAGTCAGTGTGTGTGGAACCCGTACCCCTGTGAGAGTTAGTGTGTGTGGAACCCGTACCCCAGTGAGAGTCAGTGTGTGTGGAACCCGTACCACAGTGAGAGTCAGTGTGTGTGGAGCCCATATCCCAGTGAGAGTCAGTGTGTGTGGAACCTGTACCCCAGTGAGAGTCAGTGTGTGTGGAACCCGTACCCCAGTGAGAGTCAGTTTGCGTGGAACCCGTACCCCAGTGAGAGTCAATGTGAATGGAACCCGTACCCCAGTGAGAGTCAGATTGTGTGGAACCCGTACCCCAGTGAGAGTCAATGTGTGTGGAACCTGTACCCCTGTGAGAATCAGTGTGTGTGGAGCCTGTACCCCTGTGAGAGTCAGTGTGTGTGGAACCTGTACCCCAGTGAGAATCAGTGTTTGTGGAACCCATACCCCTGTGAGAGTCAGTGTGTGTGGAACCCATACCCCTTTGAGAGTCAGTGTGCGTGGAACCCTTACCCCAGTGAGAGTCAATGTGTGTGGAACCCGTACCCCAGTGAGAGTCAGTGTGTGTGGAACCCGTAACCCAGTGAGAGTCAGTGTGCGTGGAACCCGTACCCCAGTGAGAGTCAGTGTGTGTGGAGCCCATATCCCAGTGAGAGTCAGTGTGGGTGGAGCCCATATCCCAGTGAGAGTCAGTGTGTGTGGCACCTGTACCCCAGTGAGAGTCAGTGTTTGTGGAACCCATACCCCTGTGAGAGTCAGTGTGTGTGGAACCCGTACCCCTGTGAGAGTCAGTGTGTGTGGAGCCCGTATCCTAGTGAGAGTCGGTGTGTGTGGAACCCGTACCCCAGTGAGAGTCAGTGTGCGTGGAACCCGTACCCCAGTGAGAGTCAATGTGTGTGGAACCCGTACCCCAGTGAGAGTCAGTGTGTGTGGAACTCTTACCCCAGTGAGAGTCAGTGTGCGTGGAACCTGTACCCCAGTGAGAGTCAGTGTGTGTGGAGCCCATATCCCAGTGAGAGTCAGTGTGTGTGGAACCCGTACCCCTGTGAGAGTTAGTGTGTGTGGAACCCGTACCCCAGTGAGAGTCAGTGTGTGTGGAACCCGTACCACAGTGAGAGTCAGTGTGTGTGGAGCCCATATCCCAGTGAGAGTCAGTGTGTGTGGAACCTGTACCCCAGTGAGAGTCAGTGTGTGTGGAACCCGTACCCCAGTGAGAGTCAGTTTGCGTGGAACCCGTACCCCAGTGAGAGTCAATGTGAATGGAACCCGTACCCCAGTGAGAGTCAGATTGTGTGGAACCCGTACCCCAGTGAGAGTCAATGTGTGTGGAACCTGTACCCCTGTGAGAGTCAGTGTGTGTGGAGCCTGTACCCCTGTGAGAGTCAGTGTGTGTGGAACCTGTACCCCAGTGAGAATCAGTGTTTGTGGAACCCATACCCCTGTGAGAGTCAGTGTGTGTGCAACCCATACCCCTTTGAGAGTCAGTGTGCGTGGAACCCTTACCCCAGTGAGAGTCAATGTGTGTGGAACCCGTACCCCAGTGAGAGTCAGTGTGTGTGGAACCCGTAACCCAGTGAGAGTCAGTGTGCGTGGAACCCGTACCCCAGTGAGAGTCAGTGTGTGTGGAGCCCATATCCCAGTGAGAGTCAGTGTGGGTGGAGCCCATATCCCAGTGAGAGTCAGTGTGTGTGGCACCTGTACCCCAGTGAGAGTCAGTGTTTGTGGAACCCATACCCCTGTGAGAGTCAGTGTGTGTGGAACCCGTACCCCTGTGAGAGTCAGTGGGTGTGGAGCCCGTATCCCAGTGAGAGTCAGTGTGTGTGGAACCCGTACCCCAGTGAGAGTCAGTGTGCGTGGAACCCGTACCCCAGAGAGAGTCAATGTGTGTGGAACCCATACCCCAGTGAGAGTCAGTGTGTGTGGAACCCGTACCTCAGTGAGAGTCAGTGTGCGTGGAACCCGTACCCCAGTGAGAGTCAATGTGTGTGGGACCCGTACCCCAGTGAGAGTCAGTGTGTGTGGAACCCGTACCCCAGTGAGAGTCAATGTGTGTGGAACCTGTACCCCTGTGAGAGTCAGTGTGTGTGGAGCCTGTACCCCTGTGAGAGTCAGTGTGTGTGGAACCCGTACACCAGTGAGAGTCAGTGTGTGTGGAACCCGTACCCCAGTGAGAGTTAGTGTGTGTGGAACCCGTACCCCAGTGAGAGTCAGTGTTTGTGGAACCTGTACCCCAGTGAGAGTCAGTGTGTATGGAACCCATACCCCAGTGAGAATCAGTCTGTCTGGAACCCATACCCAAGTGAGAGTCAGTGTGTGTGGAATTGTACCCCAGTGAGACTCAGTGTGTGTGGAACCCGTACCCCAGTGTGAGTCAGTGTGTGTGGAACCTGTACCCCAGTGAGAGTCAGTGTGTGTGGAACCCGTACCCCAGTGAGAGTCAGTGTGCGTGGAACCCGTACCCCAGTGAGAGTCAATGTGTGTGGAACCCGTACCCCAGTGAGAGTCAGTGTGTGTGGAACCCGTACCCCAGTGAGAGTCAGTGTGCGTGGAACCCGTACCCCAGTGAGAGTCAGTGTGTGTGGAGCCCATATCCCAGTGAGAGTCAGTGTGGGTGGAGCCCATATCCCAGTGAGAGTCAGTGTGTGTGGCACCTGTACCCCAGTGAGAGTCAGTTTTTGTGGAACCCATACCCCTGTGAGAGTCAGTGTGTGTGGAACCAGTACCCCGGTGAGAGTCAGTGTGTGTGGAGCCCGTATCCCAGTGAGAGTCAGTGTGTGTGGAACCCGTACCCCAGTGAGTGTCAGTGTGCGTGGAACCCGTACCCCAGAGAGAGTCAATGTGTGTGGAACCCGTACCCCAGTGAGAGTCAGTGTGTGTGGAACCCGTACCCCAGTGAGAGTCAGTGTGCGTGGAACCCGTACCCCATTGAGCGTCAATGTGTGTTGAACCAGTACCCCAGTGAGAGTCAGTGTATGTGGAACCCGTACCCCAGTGAGAGTCAATGTGTGTGGAACCCGTACCCCAGTGAGAGTCAGTGTGCGTGGAACCCGTACCCCAGTGAGAGTCAGTGTGTGTGGAGCCCATATCCCAGTGAGAGTCAGTGTGGGTGGAGCCCATATCCCAGTGAGAGTCAGTGTGTGTGGCACCTGTACCCCAGTGAGAGTCAGTGTTTGTGGAACTCATACCCCTGTGAGAGTCAGTGTGTGTGGAACCCGTACCCCTGTGAGAGTCAGTGGGTGTGGAGCCCGTATCCCAGTGAGAGTCAGTGTGTGTGGACCCCGTACCCCAGTGAGAGTCAGTGTGCGTGGAACCCGTACCCCAGAGAGAGTCAATGTGTGTGGAACCCCGTACCCCAGTGAGAGTCAGTGTGTGTGGAACCCGTACCCCAGTGAGAGTCAGTGTGCGTGGAACCCGTACCCCAGTGAGAGTCAGTGTGCGTGGAATCCGCACCCCAGTGAGAGTCAGTGTGTGTGGAACCCGTACCCCAGAGAGAGTCAGTGTGCGTGGAACCCGTACCCCAGTGAGATTCAATGTGTGTGGAACCTGTACCCCTGTGAGAGTCGGTGTGTGTGGAGCCTGTACCCCAGTGAGAGTCAGTGTGTGTGGAACCCGTACCCCAGTGAGAGTCAATGTGTGTGGAACCTGTACCCCTGTGAGAGTCAGTGTGTGTGGAGCCTGTACCCCAGTGGGAGTCAGTGTGGGTGGAACCCGTACCCCTGTGAGAGTCAGTGTGTGTGGAACCCGTACCCCAGTGAGAGTCAGTGTGTGTGGAGCCCATATCCCAGTGAGAGTCAGTGTGTGTGGAACCCGTACCCCTGTGAGAGTTAGTGTGTGTGGAACCCGTACCCCAGTGAGAGTCAGTGTGTGTGGAACCCGTACCCCAGTGAGAGTCAGTGTGTGTGGAGCCCATATCCCAGTGAGAGTCAGTGTGTGTGGAACCTGTACCCCAGTGAGAGTCAGTGTGTGTGGAACCCGTACCCCAGTGAGAGTCAGTGTGCGTGGAACCCGTACCCCAGTGAGAGTCAATGTGAGTGGAACCCGTACCCCAGTGAGAGTCAGTTTGTGTGGAACCCGTACCCCAGTGAGAGTCAATGTGTGTGGAACCTGTACCCCTGTGAGAGTCAGTGTGTGTGGAGCCTGTACCCCTGTGAGAGTCAGTGTGTGTGGAACCTGTACCCCAGTGAGAATCAGTGTTTGTGGAACCCATACCCCTGTGAGAGTCAGTGTGTGTGGAACCCGTACCCCTTTGAGAGTCAGTGTGTGTGGAACCCGTACCTCAGTGAGAGTCAGTGTGCGTGGAACCCGTACCCCAGTGAGAGTCAATGTGTGTGGAACCCGTACCCCAGTGAGAGCCAGTGTGCGTGGAACCCGTACCCCAGTGAGAGTCAATGTGTGTGGAACCCGTACCCCAGTGAGAGTCAGTGTGTGTGGAACCCGTACCCCAGTGAGAGTCAATGTGTGTGGAACCTGTACCCCTGTGAGAGTCAGTGTGTGTGGAGCCTGTACCCCTGTGAGAGTCAGTGTGTGTGGAACCCGTACACCAGTGAGAGTCAGTGTGTGTGGAACCCGTACCCCAGTGAGAGTTAGTGTGTGTGGAACCCGTACCCCAGTGAGAGTCAGTGTTTGTGGAACCTGTACCCCAGTGAGAGTCAGTGTGTATGGAACCCATACCCCAGTGAGAATCAGTCTGTCTGGAACCCATACCCAAGTGAGAGTCAGTGTGTGTGGAACTGTACCCCAGTGAGACTCAGTGTGTGTGGAACCCGTACCCCAGTGTGAGTCAGTGTGTGTGGAACCCGTACCCCAGTGAGAGTCAGTGTGTGTGGAACCCGTACCCCAGTGAGAGTCAGTGTGCGTGGAACCCGTACCCCAGTGAGAGTCAATGTGTGCGGAACCCGTACCCCAGTGAGAGTCAGTGTGTGTGGAACCCGTACCCCAGTGAGAGTCAGTGTGTGTGGAACCCGTACCCCAGTGAGAGTCAGTGTGTGTGGAACCCGTACCCCAGTGAGAGTCAGTGTGCGTGGAACCCGTACCCCATTGAGCGTCAATGTGTGTTGAACCAGTACCCCAGTGAGAGTCAGTGTATGTGGAACCCGTACCCCAGTGAGAGTCAATGTGTGTGGAACCCGTACCCCAGTGAGAGTCAGTGTGCGTGGAACCCGTACCCCAGTGAGAGGCAGTGTGTGTGGAGCCCATATCCCAGTGAGAGTCAGTGTGGGTGGAGCCCATATCCCAGTGAGAGTCAGTGTGTGTGGCACCTGTACCCCAGTGAGAGTCAGTGTGTGTGGAACCCGTACCCCAGTGAGAGTCAGTGTGTGTGGAGCCTGTACCCCTGTGAGAGTCAGTGTGTGTGGAACCCGTACACCAGTGAGAGTCAGTGTGTGTGGAACCCGTACCCCAGTGAGAGTTAGTGTGTGTGGAACCCGTACCCCAGTGAGAGTCAGTGTTTGCGGAACCTGTACCCCAGTGAGAGTCAGTGTGTGTGGAACCCATACCCCAGTGAGAATCAGTCTGTCTGGAACCCATACCCAAGTGAGAGTCAGTGTGTGTGGAACTGTACCCCAGTGAGACTCAGTGTGTGTGGAACCCGTACCCCAGTGTGAGTCAGTGTGTGTGGAACCCGTACACCAGTGAGAGTCAGTGTGTGTGGAACCCGTACCCCAGCGAGAGTCAGTGTGCGTGGAACCCGTACCCCAGTGAGAGTCAATGTGTGTGGAACCCGTACCCCAGTGAGAGTCAGGGTGTGTGGAACCCGAACCCCAGTGAGAGTCAGTGTGCGTGGAACCCGTACCCCAGTGAGAGTCAGTGTGTGTGGAGCCCACATCCCAGTGAGAGTCAGTGTGGGTGGAGCCCATATCCCAGTGAGAGTCAGTGTGTGTGGCACCTGTACCCCAGTGAGAGTCAGTTTTTGTGGAACCCATACCCCTGTGAGAGTCAGTGTGTGTGGAACCCGTACCCCTGTGAGAGTCAGTGTGTGTGGAGCCCGTATCCCAGTGAGAGTCAGTGTGTGTGGAACCCGTACCCCAGTGAGAGTCAGTGTGCGTGGAACCCGTACCCCAGAGAGAGTCAATGTGTGTGGAACCCGTACCCCAGTGAGAGTCAGTGTGTGTGGAACCGTACCCCAGTGAGAGTCAGTGTGCGTGGAACCCGTACCCCATTGAGCGTCAATGTGTGTTGAACCAGTACCCCAGTGAGAGTCAGTGTGTGTGGAACCCGTACCCCAGTGAGAGTCAATGTATGTGGAACCTGTACCCCTGTGAGAGTCAGTGTGTGTGGAACCCGTACCCCAGTGAGAGTCAGTGTGTGTGGAACCCGTACCCCAGTGAGAGTCAGTGTGCGTGGAACCCGTACCCCAGTGAGAGTCAATGTGTGTGGAACCCGTACCCCAGTGAGAGTCAGTGTGGGTGGAGCCCATATCCCAGTGAGAGTCAGTGTGCGTGGAACCCGTACCCCAGTGAGAGTCATTGTGTGTGGAGCCCGTACCCCAATGAGAGTCAATGTGTGTGGAAGAAGTACCCCAGTGAGAGTCAGTGTGTGTGGAACCCATACCCCAGTGAGAGTCAGTGTGTGTGGAACATGTACCCCAGTGAGAGTCAGTGTGTGTGGAACCCGTACCCCAGTGAGAGTCAGTGTGTGTGGAGCCTGTACCCCAGTGAGAGTCAGTGTGTGTGGAACCCGTACCCCTGTGAGAGTCAGTGTGTGTGGAGCCCGTATCCCAGTGAGAGTCAGTGTGTGTGGAACCCGTACCCCAGTGAGAGTCAGTGTGTGTGGAACCCGTACCCCAGTGAATGTCAGTGTGTGTGGAGCCCATATCCCAGTGAGAGTCAGTGTGTGTGGAACCCGTACCCCTGTGAGAGTTAGTGTGTGTGGAACCCGTACCCCAGTGAGTGTCAGTGTGTGTGGAACCCGTACCCCAGTGAGAGTCAGTGTGTGTGGTGCCCATATCCCAGTGAGAGTCAGTGTGTGTGGAACCTGTACCCCAGTGAGAGTCAGTGTGTGTGGAACCCGTACCCCAGTGAGAGTCAGTGTGCGTGGAACCCGTACCCCAGTGAGAGTCAATGTGAGTGGAACCCGTACCCCATTGAGAGTCAGTTTGTGTGGAACCCGTACCCCAGTGAGAGTCAGTGTTTGTGGAACCTGTACCCCAGTGAGAGTCAGTGTGTATGGAACCCATACCCCAGTGAGAATCAGTCTGTCTGGAACCCATACCCAAGTGAGAGTCAGTGTGTGTGGAACTGTACCCCAGTGAGACTCAGTGTGTGTGGAACCCGTACCCCAGTGTGAGTCAGTGTGTGTGGAACCCGTACCCCAGTGAGAGTCAGTGTGTGTGGAACCCGTACCCCAGTGAGAGTCAGTGTGCGTGGAACCCGTACCCCAGTGAGAGTCAATGTGTGCGGAACCCGTACCCCAGTGAGAGTCAGTGTGTGTGGAACCCGTACCCCAGTGAGAGTCAGTGTGTGTGGAACCCGTACCCCAGTGAGAGTCAGTGTGTGTGGAACCCGTACCCCAGTGAGAGTCAGTGTGCGTGGAACCCGTACCCCATTGAGCGTCAATGTGTGTTGAACCAGTACCCCAGTGAGAGTCAGTGTATGTGGAACCCGTACCCCAGTGAGAGTCAATGTGTGTGGAACCCGTACCCCAGTGAGAGTCAGTGTGCGTGGAACCCGTACCCCAGTGAGAGGCAGTGTGTGTGGAGCCCATATCCCAGTGAGAGTCAGTGTGGGTGGAGCCCATATCCCAGTGAGAGTCAGTGTGTGTGGCACCTGTACCCCAGTGAGAGTCAGTGTGTGTGGAACCCGTACCCCAGTGAGAGTCAGTGTGTGTGGAGCCTGTACCCCTGTGAGAGTCAGTGTGTGTGGAACCCGTACACCAGTGAGAGTCAGTGTGTGTGGAACCCGTACCCCAGTGAGAGTTAGTGTGTGTGGAACCCGTACCCCAGTGAGAGTCAGTGTTTGCGGAACCTGTACCCCAGTGAGAGTCAGTGTGTGTGGAACCCATACCCCAGTGAGAATCAGTCTGTCTGGAACCCATACCCAAGTGAGAGTCAGTGTGTGTGGAACTGTACCCCAGTGAGACTCAGTGTGTGTGGAACCCGTACCCCAGTGTGAGTCAGTGTGTGTGGAACCCGTACACCAGTGAGAGTCAGTGTGTGTGGAACCCGTACCCCAGCGAGAGTCAGTGTGCGTGGAACCCGTACCCCAGTGAGAGTCAATGTGTGTGGAACCCGTACCCCAGTGAGAGTCAGGGTGTGTGGAACCCGAACCCCAGTGAGAGTCAGTGTGCGTGGAACCCGTACCCCAGTGAGAGTCAGTGTGTGTGGAGCCCACATCCCAGTGAGAGTCAGTGTGGGTGGAGCCCATATCCCAGTGAGAGTCAGTGTGTGTGGCACCTGTACCCCAGTGAGAGTCAGTTTTTGTGGAACCCATACCCCTGTGAGAGTCAGTGTGTGTGGAACCCGTACCCCTGTGAGAGTCAGTGTGTGTGGAGCCCGTATCCCAGTGAGAGTCAGTGTGTGTGGAACCCGTACCCCAGTGAGAGTCAGTGTGCGTGGAACCCGTACCCCAGAGAGAGTCAATGTGTGTGGAACCCGTACCCCAGTGAGAGTCAGTGTGTGTGGAACCGTACCCCAGTGAGAGTCAGTGTGCGTGGAACCCGTACCCCATTGAGCGTCAATGTGTGTTGAACCAGTACCCCAGTGAGAGTCAGTGTGTGTGGAACCCGTACCCCAGTGAGAGTCAATGTATGTGGAACCTGTACCCCTGTGAGAGTCAGTGTGTGTGGAACCCGTACCCCAGTGAGAGTCAGTGTGTGTGGAACCCGTACCCCAGTGAGAGTCAGTGTGCGTGGAACCCGTACCCCAGTGAGAGTCAATGTGTGTGGAACCCGTACCCCAGTGAGAGTCAGTGTGGGTGGAGCCCATATCCCAGTGAGAGTCAGTGTGCGTGGAACCCGTACCCCAGTGAGAGTCATTGTGTGTGGAGCCCGTACCCCAATGAGAGTCAATGTGTGTGGAAGCCGTACCCCAGTGAGAGTCAGTGTGTGTGGAACCCATACCCCAGTGAGAGTCAGTGTGTGTGGAACATGTACCCCAGTGAGAGTCAGTGTGTGTGGAACCCGTACCCCAGTGAGAGTCAGTGTGTGTGGAGCCTGTACCCCAGTGAGAGTCAGTGTGTGTGGAACCCGTACCCCTGTGAGAGTCAGTGTGTGTGGAGCCCGTATCCCAGTGAGAGTCAGTGTGTGTGGAACCCGTACCCCAGTGAGAGTCAGTGTGTGTGGAACCCGTACCCCAGTGAATGTCAGTGTGTGTGGAGCCCATATCCCAGTGAGAGTCAGTGTGTGTGGAACCCGTACCCCTGTGAGAGTTAGTGTGTGTGGAACCCGTACCCCAGTGAGTGTCAGTGTGTGTGGAACCCGTACCCCAGTGAGAGTCAGTGTGTGTGGTGCCCATATCCCAGTGAGAGTCAGTGTGTGTGGAACCTGTACCCCAGTGAGAGTCAGTGTGTGTGGAACCCGTACCCCAGTGAGAGTCAGTGTGCGTGGAACCCGTACCCCAGTGAGAGTCAATGTGAGTGGAACCCGTACCCCATTGAGAGTCAGTTTGTGTGGAACCCGTACCCCAGTGAGAGTCAATGTGTGTGGAACCTGTACCCCTGTGAGAGTCAGTGTGTGTGGAGCCTGTACCCCTGTGAGAGTCAGTGTGTGTGGAACCTGTACCCCAGTGAGAATCAGTTTTTGTGGAACCCATACCCCTGTGAGAGTCAGTGTGTGTGGAACACGTACCCCTTTGAGAGTCAGTGTGTGTGGAACCCGTACCCCAGTGAGAGTCAGTGTGTGTGGAACCCGTACCCCAGTGAGAGTCAGTGTGCGTGGAACCCGTACCCCAGTGAGAGTCAGTGTGTGTGGAGCCCATATCCCAGTGAGAGTCAGTGTTTGTGGAACTCATACCCCTGTGAGAGTCAGTGTGTGTGGAACCCGTACCCCTGTGAGAGTCAGTGGGTGTGGAGCCCGTATCCCAGTGAGAGTCAGTGTGTGTGGAACCCGTACCCCAGTGAGAGTCAGTGTGCGTTGAACCCGTACCCCAGAGAGAGTCAATGTGTGTGGAACCCGTACCCCAGTGAGAGTCAGTGTGTGTGGAACCCGTACGCCAGTGAGAGTCAGTGTGTGGAACCCGTACCCCAGTGAGAGTCAGTGTGTGTGGAACCCGTACCCCAGTGAGATTCAATGTGTGTGGAACCTGTACCCCTGTGAGAGTCGGTGTGTGTGGAGCCTGTACCCCAGTGAGAGTCAGTGTGTGTGGAACCCGTACCCCAGTGAGAGTCAATGTGTGTGGAACCCGTACCCCAGTGAGAGCCAGTGTGCGTGGAACCCGTACCCCAGTGAGAGTCAATGTGTGTGGAACCCGTACCCCAGTGAGAGTCAGTGTGTGTGGAACCCGTACCCCAGTGAGAGTCAATGTGTGTGGAACCTGTACCCCTGTGAGAGTCAGTGTGTGTGGAGCCTGTACCCCTGTGAGAGTCAGTGTGTGTGGAACCCGTACACCAGTGAGAGTCAGTGTGTGTGGAACCCGTACCCCAGTGAGAGTTAGTGTGTGTGGAACCCGTACCCCAGTGAGAGTCAGTGTTTGTGGAACCTGTACCCCAGTGAGAGTCAGTGTGTATGGAACCCATACCCCAGTGAGAATCAGTCTGTCTGGAACCCATACCCAAGTGAGAGTCAGTGTGTGTGGAACTGTACCCCAGTGAGACTCAGTGTGTGTGGAACCCGTACCCCAGTGTGAGTCAGTGTGTGTGGAACCCGTACCCCAGTGAGAGTCAGTGTGTGTGGAACCCGTACCCCAGTGAGAGTCAGTGTGCGTGGAACCCGTACCCCAGTGAGAGTCAATGTGTGCGGAACCCGTACCCCAGTGAGAGTCAGTGTGTGTGGAACCCGTACCCCAGTGAGAGTCAGTGTGTGTGGAACCCGTACCCCAGTGAGAGTCAGTGTGTGTGGAACCCGTACCCCAGTGAGAGTCAGTGTGCGTGGAACCCGTACCCCATTGAGCGTCAATGTGTGTTGAACCAGTACCCCAGTGAGAGTCAGTGTATGTGGAACCCGTACCCCAGTGAGAGTCAATGTGTGTGGAACCCGTACCCCAGTGAGAGTCAGTGTGCGTGGAACCCGTACCCCAGTGAGAGGCAGTGTGTGTGGAGCCCATATCCCAGTGAGAGTCAGTGTGGGTGGAGCCCATATCCCAGTGAGAGTCAGTGTGTGTGGCACCTGTACCCCAGTGAGAGTCATGTGTGTGGAACCCGTACCCCAGTGAGAGTCAGTGTGTGTGGAGCCTGTACCCCTGTGAGAGTCAGTGTGTGTGGAACCCGTACACCAGTGAGAGTCAGTGTGTGTGGAACCCGTACCCCAGTGAGAGTTAGTGTGTGTGGAACCCGTACCCCAGTGAGAGTCAGTGTTTGCGGAACCTGTACCCCAGTGAGAGTCAGTGTGTGTGGAACCCATACCCCAGTGAGAATCAGTCTGTCTGGAACCCATACCCAAGTGAGAGTCAGTGTGTGTGGAACTGTACCCCAGTGAGACTCAGTGTGTGTGGATCCCGTACCCCAGTGTGAGTCAGTGTGTGTGGAACCCGTACACCAGTGAGAGTCAGTGTGTGTGGAACCCGTACCCCAGCGAGAGTCAGTGTGCGTGGAACCCGTACCCCAGTGAGAGTCAATGTGTGTGGAACCCGTACCCCAGTGAGAGTCAGGGTGTGTGGAACCCGAACCCCAGTGAGAGTCAGTGTGCGTGGAACCCGTACCCCAGTGAGAGTCAGTGTGTGTGGAGCCCACATCCCAGTGAGAGTCAGTGTGGGTGGAGCCCATATCCCAGTGAGAGTCAGTGTGTGTGGCACCTGTACCCCAGTGAGAGTCAGTTTTTGTGGAACCCATACCCCTGTGAGAGTCAGTGTGTGTGGAACCCGTACCCCTGTGAGAGTCAGTGTGTGTGGAGCCCGTATCCCAGTGAGAGTCAGTGTGTGTGGAACCCGTACCCCAGTGAGAGTCAGTGTGCGTGGAACCCGTACCCCAGAGAGAGTCAATGTGTGTGGAACCCGTACCCCAGTGAGAGTCAGTGTGTGTGGAACCGTACCCCAGTGAGAGTCAGTGTGCGTGGAACCCGTACCCCATTGAGCGTCAATGTGTGTTGAACCAGTACCCCAGTGAGAGTCAGTGTGTGTGGAACCCGTACCCCAGTGAGAGTCAATGTATGTGGAATCTGTACCCCTGTGAGAGTCAGTGTGTGTGGAACCCGTACCCCAGTGAGAGTCAGTGTGTGTGGAACCCGTACCCCAGTGAGAGTCAGTGTGCGTGGAACCCGTACCCCAGTGAGAGTCAATGTGTGTGGAACCCGTACCCCAGTGAGAGTCAGTGTGGGTGGAGCCCATATCCCAGTGAGAGTCAGTGTGCGTGGAACCCGTACCCCAGTGAGAGTCATTGTGTGTGGAGCCCGTACCCCAATGAGAGTCAATGTGTGTGGAACCCATACCCCAGTGAGAGTCAGTGTGTGTGGAACATGTACCCCAGTGAGAGTCAGTGTGTGTGGAACCCGTACCCCAGTGAGAGTCAGTGTGTGTGGAGCCTGTACCCCAGTGAGAGTCAGTGTGTGTGGAACCCGTACCCCTGTGAGAGTCAGTGTGTGTGGAGCCCGTATCCCAGTGAGAGTCAGTGTGTGTGGAACCCGTACCCCAGTGAGAGTCAGTGTGTGTGGAACCCGTACCCCAGTGAATGTCAGTGTGTGTGGAGCCCATATCCCAGTGAGAGTCAGTGTGTGTGGAACCCGTACCCCTGTGAGAGTTAGTGTGTGTGGAACCCGTACCCCAGTGAGAGTCAGTGTGTGTGGAACCCGTACCCCAGTGAGAGTCAGTGTGTGTGGTGCCCATATCCCAGTGAGAGTCAGTGTGTGTGGAACCTGTACCCCAGTGAGAGTCAGTGTGTGTGGAACCCGTACCCCAGTGAGAGTCAGTGTGCGTGGAACCCGTACCCCAGTGAGAGTCAATGTGAGTGGAACCCGTACCCCATTGAGAGTCAGTTTGTGTGGAACCCGTACCCCAGTGAGAGTCAATGTGTGTGGAACCTGTACCCCTGTGAGAGTCAGTGTGTGTGGAGCCTGTACCCCTGTGAGAGTCAGTGTGTGTGGAACCTGTACCCCAGTGAGAATCAGTTTTTGTGGAACCCATACCCCTGTGAGAGTCAGTGTGTGTGGAACACGTACCCCTTTGAGAGTCAGTGTGTGTGGAACCCGTACCCCAGTGAGAGTCAGTGTGTGTGGAACCCGTACCCCAGTGAGAGTCAGTGTGCGTGGAACCCGTACCCCAGTGAGAGTCAGTGTGTGTGGAGCCCATATCCCAGTGAGAGTCAGTGTTTGTGGAACTCATACCCCTGTGAGAGTCAGTGTGTGTGGAACCCGTACCCCTGTGAGAGTCAGTGGGTGTGGAGCCCGTATCCCAGTGAGAGTCAGTGTGTGTGGAACCCGTACCCCAGTGAGAGTCAGTGTGCGTTGAACCCGTACCCCAGAGAGAGTCAATGTGTGTGGAACCCGTACCCCAGTGAGAGTCAGTGTGTGTGGAACCCGTACGCCAGTGAGAGTCAGTGTGTGGAACCCGTACCCCAGTGAGAGTCAGTGTGTGTGGAACCCGTACCCCAGTGAGATTCAATGTGTGTGGAACCTGTACCCCTGTGAGAGTCGGTGTGTGTGGAGCCTGTACCCCAGTGAGAGTCAGTGTGTGTGGAACCCGTACCCCAGTGAGAGTCAATGTGTGTGGAACCTGTACCCCTGTGAGAGTCAGTGTGTGTGGAGCCTGTACCCCAGTGAGAGTCAGTGTGTGTGGAACCCGTACCCCTGTGAGAGTCAGTGTGTGTGGAGCCCGTATCCCAGTGAGAGTCAGTGTGTGTGGAACCCGTACCCCAGTGAGAGTCAGTGTGTGTGGAACCGTACCCCAGTGAGAGTCAGTGTGCGTGGAACCCGTACCCCATTGAGCGTCAATGTGTGTTGAACCAGTACCCCAGTGAGAGTCAGTGTGTGTGGAACCCGTACCCCAGTGAGAGTCAATGTGTGTGGAACCTGTACCCCTGTGAGAGTCAGTGTGTGTGGAACCTGTACCCCAGTGAGAGTCAGTGTGTGTGGAACCCGTACCCCAGTGAGAGTCAGTGTGCGTGGAACCCGTACCCCAGTGAGAGTCAATGTGTGTGGAACCCGTACCCCAGTGAGAGTCAGTGTGGGTGGAGCCCATATCCCTGTGAGAGTCAGTGTGCGTGGAACCCGTACCCCAGTGAGAGTCATTGTGTGTGGAGCCCGTACCCCAATGAGAGTCAATGTGTGTGGAACCCGTACCCCAGTGAGAGTCAGTGTGTGTGGAACCCATACCCCAGTGAGAGTCAGTGTGTGTGGAACATGTACCCCAGTGAGAGTCAGTGTGTGTGGAACCCGTACCCCAGTGAGAGTCAGTGTGTGTGGAGCCTGTACCCCAGTGAGAGTCAGTGTGTGTGGAACCCGTACCCCTGTGAGAGTCAGTGTGTGTGGAGCCCGTATCCCAGTGAGAGTCAGTGTGTGTGGAACCCGTACCCCAGTGAGAGTCAGTGTGTGTGGAACCCGTACCCCAGTGAGTGTCAGTGTGTGTGGAGCCCATATCCCAGTGAGAGTCAGTGTGTGTGGAACCCGTACCCCTGTGAGAGTTAGTGTGTGTGGAAGCCGTACCCCAGTGAGAGTCAGTGTGTGTGGAACCCGTACCCCAGTGAGAGTCAGTGTGTGTGGAGCCCATATCCCAGTGAGAGTCAGTGTGTGTGGAACCTGTACCCCAGTGAGAGTCAGTGTGTGTGGAACCCGTACCCCAGTGAGAGTCAGTGTGCGTGGAACCCGTACCCCAGTGAGAGTCAATGTGAGTGGAACCCGTACCCCATTGAGAGTCAGTTTGTGTGGAACCCGTACCCCAGTGAGAGTCAATGTGTGTGGAACCTGTACCCCTGTGAGAGTCAGTGTGTGTGGAGCCTGTACCCCTGTGAGAGTCAGTGTGTGTGGAACCTGTACCCCAGTGAGAATCAGTTTTTGTGTAACCCATACCCCTGTGAGAGTCAGTGTGTGTGGAACACGTACCCCTTTGAGAGTCAGTGTGTGTGGAACCCGTACCCCAGTGAGAGTCAGTGTGTGTGGAACCCGTACCCCAGTGAGAGTCAGTGTGCGTGGAACCCGTACCCCAGTGAGAGTCAATGTGTGTGGAACCCGTACCCCAGTGAGAGTCAGTGTGTGTGGAACCCGTAACCCAGTGAGAGTCAGTGTGCGTGGAACCCGTACCCCAGTGAGAGTCAGTGTGTGTGGAGCCCATATCCCAGTGAGAGTCAGTGTTTGTGGAACTCATACCCCTGTGAGAGTCAGTGTGTGTGGAACCCGTACCCCTGTGAGAGTCAGTGGGTGTGGAGCCCGTATCCCAGTGAGAGTCAGTGTGTGTGGAACCCGTACCCCAGTGAGAGTCAGTGTGCGTTGAACCCGTACCCCAGGGAGAGTCAATGTGTGTGGAACCCGTACCCCAGTGAGAGTCAGTGTGTGTGGAACCCGTACCCCAGTGAGAGTCAGTGTGTGTGGAACCCGTACCCCAGTGAGATTCAATGTGTGTGGAACCTGTACCCCTGTGAGAGTCGGTGTGTGTGGAGCCTGTACCCCAGTGAGAGTCAGTGTGTGTGGAACCCGTACCCCAGTGAGAGTCAATGTGTGTGGAACCTGTACCCCTGTGAGAGTCAGTGTGTGTGGAGCCTGTACCCCAGTGAGAGTCAGTGTGTGTGGAACCCGTACCCCTGTGAGAGTCAGTGTGTGTGGAGCCCGTATCCCAGTGAGAGTCAGTGTGTGTGGAACCCGTACCCCAGTGAGAGTCAGTGTGTGTGGAACCTGTACCCCAGTGAGAGTCAGTGTGTGTGGAGCCCCTATCCCAGTGAGAGTCAGTGTGTGTGGAACCCGTACCCCTGTGAGAGTTAGTGTGTGTGGAACCCGTACCCCGGTGAGAGTCAGTGTGTGTGGAACCCGTACCCCAGTGAGAGTCAGTGTGTGTGGAGCCCATATCCCAGTGAGAGTCAGTGTGTGTGGAACCTGTACCCCAGTGAGAGTCAGTGTGTGTGGAACCCGTACCCCAGTGAGAGTCAGTGTGCGTGGAACCCGTACCCCAGTGAGAGTCAATGTGAGTGGAACCCGTACCCCAGTGAGAGTCAGTTTGTGTGGAACCCGTACCCCAGTGAGAGTCAATGTGTGTGGAACCTGTACCCCTGTGAGAGTCAGTGTGTGTGGAGCCTGTACCCCTGTGAGAGTCAGTGTGTGTGGAACCTGTACCCCAGTGAGAATCAGTGTTTGTGGAACCCATACCCCTGTGAGAGTCAGTGTGTGTGGAACCCGTACCCCTGTGAGAGTCAGTGTGTGTGGAACCCGTACCCCTTTGAGAGTCAGTGTGTGTGGAACCCGTACCCCAGTGAGAGTCAGTGTGTGTGGAACCCGTAACCCAGTGAGAGTCAGTGTGCGTGGAACCCGTACCCCAGTGAGAGTCAGTGTGTGTGGAGCCCATATCCCAGTGAGAGTCAGTGTGGGTGGAGCCCATATCCAAGTGAGAGTCAGTGTGTGTGGCACCTGTACCCCAGTGAGAGTCAGTGTTTGTGGAACCCATACCCCTGTGAGAGTCAGTGTGTGTGGAACCCGTACCCCTGTGAGAGTCAGTGGGTGTGGAGCCCGTATCCCAGTGAGAGTCAGTGTGTGTGGAACCCGTACCCCAGTGAGAGTCAGTGTGCGTGGAACCCGTACCCCAAAGAGAGTCAATGTGTGTGGAACCCGTACCCCAGTGAGAGTCAGTGTGCGTGTAACCCGTACCCCAGTGAGAGTCAATGTGTGTGGAACCCGTACCCCAGTGAGAGTCAGTGTGTGTGGAACCTGTACCCCAGTGAGAATCAGTGTTTGTGGAACCCATACCCCTGTGAGAGTCAGTGTGTGTGGAACCCGTACCCCTGTGAGAGTCAGTGTGTGTGGAACCCGTACCCCTTTGAGAGTCAGTGTGTGTGGAACCCGTACCCCAGTGAGAGTCAGTGTGTGTGGAACCCGTAACCCAGTGAGAGTCAGTGTGCGTGGAACCCGTACCCCAGTGAGAGTCAGTGTGTGTGGAGCCCATATCCCAGTGAGAGTCAGTGTGGGTGGAGCCCATATCCAAGTGAGAGTCAGTGTGTGTGGCACCTGTACCCCAGTGAGAGTCAGTGTTTGTGGAACCCATACCCCTGTGAGAGTCAGTGTGTGTGGAACCCGTACCCCTGTGAGAGTCAGTGGGTGTGGAGCCCGTATCCCAGTGAGAGTCAGTGTGTGTGGAACCCGTACCCCAGTGAGAGTCAGTGTGCGTGGAACCCGTACCCCAAAGAGAGTCAATGTGTGTGGAACCCGTACCCCAGTGAGAGTCAGTGTGCGTGTAACCCGTACCCCAGTGAGAGTCAATGTGTGTGGAACCCGTACCCCAGTGAGAGTCAGTGTGTGTGGAACCCGTACCCCAGTGAGAGTCAATGTGTGTGGAACCTGTACCCCTGTGAGAGTCAGTGTGTGTGGAGCCTGTACCCCTGTGAGAGTCAGTGTGTTTGGAACCCGTACACCAGTGAGAGTCAGTGTGTGTGGAACCCGTACCCCAGTGAGAGTTAGTGTGTGTGGAACCCGTACCCCAGTGAGAGTCAGTGTGTGTGGAGCCTGTACCCCTGTGAGAGTCAGTGTGTGTGGAACCTGTACCCCAGTGAGAATCAGTGTTTGTGGAACCCATACCCCTGTGAGAGTCAGTGTGTGTGGAACCCGTACCCCTGTGAGAGTCAGTGTGTGTGGAACCCGTACCCCTTTGAGAGTCAGTGTGTGTGGAACCCGTACCCCAGTGAGAGTCAGTGTCTGTGGAACCCGTAACCCAGTGAGAGTCAGTGTGCGTGGAACCCGTACCCCAGTGAGAGTCAGTGTGTGTGGAGCCCATATCCCAGTGAGAGTCAGTGTGGGTGGAGCCCATATCCCAGTGAGAGTCAGTGTGTGTGGCACCTGTACCCCAGTGAGAGTCAGTGTTTGTGGAACCCATACCCCTGTGAGAGACAGTGTGTGTGGAACCCGTACCCCTGTGAGAGTCAGTGGGTGTGGAGCCCGTATCCCAGTGAGAGTCAGTGTGTGTGGAACCCGTACCCCAGTGAGAGTCAGTGTGCGTGGAACCCGTACCCCAAAGAGAGTCAATGTGTGTGGAACCCGTACCCCAGTGAGAGTCAGTGTGCGTGGAACCCGTACCCCAGTGAGAGTCAATGTGTGTGGAACCCGTACCCCAGTGAGAGTCAGTGTGTGTGGTACCCGTACCCCAGTGAGAGTCAATGTGTGTGGAACCTGTACCCCTGTGAGAGTCAGTGTGTGTGGAGCCTGTACCCCTGTGAGAGTCAGTGTGTGTGGAACCCGTACACCAGTGAGAGTCAGTGTGTGTGGAACCCGTACCCCAGTGAGAGTTACTGTGTGTCGAACCCGTACCCCATGGAGAGTCAGTGTTTGTGGAACCTGTACTCCAGTGAGTGTCAGTGTGTGTGGAACCCATACCCCAGTGAGAATCAGTCTGTCTGGAACCCATACCCAAGTGAGAGTCAGTGTGTGTGGAACTGTACCCCAGTGAGACTCAGTGTGTGTGGAACCCGTACCCCAGTGTGAGTCAGTGTGTGTGGAACCCGTACCCCAGTGAGAGTCAGTGTGTGTGGAACCCGTACCCCAGTGAGAGTCAGTGTGCGTGGAACCCGTACCCCAGTGAGAGTCAATGTGTGTGGAACCCGTACCCCAGCGAGAGTCAGTGTGTGTGGAACCCGTACCCCAGTGAGAGTCAGTGTGCGTGGAACCCGTACCCCAATGAGAGTCAGTATGTGTGGAGCCCATATCCCAGTGAGAGTCAGTGTGGGTGGAGCCCATATCCCAGTGAGAGTCAGTGTGTGTGGAACCCGTACCCCAGTGAGAGTCAGTGTGCGTGGAACCCGTACCCCATTGAGCGTCAATGTGTGTTGAACCAGTACCCCAGTGAGAGTCAGTGTGTGTGGAACCAGTACCCCAGTGTGAGTCAATGTGTGTTGAACCAGTACCCCAGTGAGAGTCAGTGTGTGTGGAACCTGTACCCCTGTGAGAGTCAGTGTGTGTGGAGCCTGTACCCCTGTGAGAGTCAGTGTGTGTGGAACCCGTATACCAGTGAGAGTCAGTGTGTGTGGAACCCGTACCCCAGTGAGAGTTAGTGTGTGTGGAACCCGTACCCCAGTGATTGTCAGTGTGTGTGGAACCTGTACCCCAGTGAGAGTCAGTGTGTGTGGAACCCATACCCCAGTGAGAATCAGTCTGTCTGGAACCCATACCCAAGTGAGAGTCAGTGTGTGTGGAACTGTACCCCAGTGAGACTCAGTGTCTGTGGAACCCGTACCCCAGTGTGAGTCAGTGTGTGTGGAACCCGTACCCCAGTGAGAGTCAGTGTGCGTGGAATCCGCACCCAAGTGAGAGTCAGTGTGTGTGGAACCCGTAATCCAGTGACAGTCAGTGTGTGTGGAACCCGTACCCCAGTGAGAGTCAGTGTGTGTGGAACCTGTACCCCAGTGAGAGTCAGTGTGTGTGGAGCCCGTGCCCCAGTGAGAGTCAGTGTGTGTGGAACCCGTTCCCCAGTGATAGTCAGTGTGTGTGGAAACCGTACCCCAGTGAGAGTCAGTGTGTGTGGAACCCGTACCCCAGTGAGATTCAATGTGTGTGGAGCCCGTATCCCAGTGAGAGTCAGTGTGTGTGGAACCCGTTCCCCAGTGAGAGTCAGTGTGCGTGGAACCCGTACCCCAGTGAGAGTCATTGTGTGTGGAGCCCGTACCCCAATGAGAGTCAATGTGTGTGGAACCCGTACCCCAGTGAGAGTCAGTGTGTGTGGAACCCATACCCCAGTGAGAGTCAGTGTGTGTGGAACATGTACCCCAGTGAGAGTCAGTGTGTGTGGAACCCGTACCCCAGTGAGAGTCAGTGTGTGTGGAGCCTGTACCCCTGTGAGAGTCAGTGTGTGTGGAGCCTGTACCCCTGTGAGAGTCAGTGTGTGTGGAGCCTGTACCCCAGTGAGAGTCAGTGTGTGTGGAGCCCGTATCCCAGTGAGAGTCCGTGTGTTTGGAACCCGTTCCCCAGTGAGAGTCAGTGTGTGTGGAACCCGTACCACAGTGAGAGTCAGTGTGTGTGGAGCCCGCACACCAGTGAGAGTCAGTGTGTGTGGAACCCGTACCCCAGTGAGAGTTAGTATGTGTGGAACCCGTACCCCAGTGAGAGTCAGTGTGCGTGGAACCCGTACCCCAGAGAGAGTCAATGTGTGTGGAACCCGTACCCCAGTGAGAGTCAGTGTGTGTTGAACCCGTACCCCAGTGAGAGTCAGTGTGCGTGGAACCCGTACCCCATTGAGCGTCAATGTGTGTTGAACCAGTACCCCAGTGAGAGTCAGTGTGTGTGGAACCAGTACCCCAGTGAGAGTCAATGTGTGTTGAACCAGTACCCCAGTGAGAGTCAGTGTGTGTGGAACCTGTACCCCTGTGAGAGTCAGTGTGTGTGGAGCCTGTACCCCTGTGAGAGTCAGTGTGTGTGGAACCCGTACACCAGTGAGAGTCAGTGTGTGTGGAACCCGTACCCCAGTGAGAGTTAGTGTGTGTGGAACCCGTACCCCAGTGAGAGTCAGTGTGTGTGGAACCTGTACCCCAGTGAGAGTCAGTGTGTGTGGAACCCATACCCCAGTGAGAATCAGTCTGTCTGGAACCCATACCCAAGTGAGAGTCAGTGTGTGTGGAACTGTACCCCAGTGAGACTCAGTGTCTGTGGAACCCGTACCCCAGTGTGAGTCAGTGTGTGTGGAACCCGTACCCCAGTGAGAGTCAGTGTGCGTGGAATCCGCACCCAAGTGAGAGTCAGTGTGTGTGGAACCCGTAATCCAGTGACAGTCAGTGTGTGTGGAACCCGTACCCCAGTGAGAGTCAGTGTGTGTGGAACCTGTACCCCAGTGAGAGTCAGTGTGTGTGGAACCCGTTCCCCAGTGATAGTCAGTGTGTGTGGAAACCGTACCCCAGTGAGAGTCAGTGTGTGTGGAACCCGTACCCCAGTGAGATTCAATGTGTGTGGAGCCCGTATCCCAGTGAGAGTCAGTGTGTGTGGAACCCGTTCCCCAGTGAGAGTCAGTGTGCGTGGAACCCGTACCCCAGTGAGAGTCATTGTGTGTGGAGCCCGTACCCCAATGAGAGTCAATGTGTGTGGAACCCGTACCCCAGTGAGAGTCAGTGTGTGTGGAACCCATACCCCAGTGAGAGTCAGTGTGTGTGGAACATGTACCCCAGTGAGAGTCAGTGTGTGTGGAACCCGTACCCCAGTGAGAGTCAGTGTGTGTGGAGCCTGTACCCCTGTGAGAGTCAGTGTGTGTGGAGCCTGCACCCCTGTGAGAGTCAGTGTGTGTGGAGCCTGTACCCCAGTGAGAGTCAGTGTGTGTGGAGCCCGTATCCCAGTGAGAGTCAGTGTGTGTGGAACCCGTTCCCCAGTGAGAGTCAGTGTGCGTGGAACCCGTACCCCAGTGAGAGTCATTGTGTGTGGAGCCCGTACCCCAATGAGAGTCAATGTGTGTGGAACCCGTTCCCCAGTGAGAGTCAGTGTGTGTGGAACCCATACCCCAGTGAGAGTCAGAGTGTGGGGAACATGTACCCCAGTGAGAGTCAGTGTGTGTGGAACCCGTACCCCAGTGAGAGTCAGTGTGTGTGGAGCCTGTACCCCTGTGAGAGTCAGTGTGTGTGGAGCCTGTACCCCTGTGAGAGTCAGTGTGTGTGGAGCCTGTACCCCAGTGAGAGTCAGTGTGTGTGGAGCCCGTATCCCAGTGAGAGTCAGTGTGTTTGGAACCCGTACCCCAGTGAGAGTCAGTGTGTGTGGAACCCATACCCCAGTGAGAGTCAGTGTGTGTGGAACATGTACCCCAGTGAGAGTCAGTGTGTGTGGAGCCTGTACCCCAATGAGAGTCAGTGTGTGTGGAACCCGTACCACAGTGAGAGTCAGTGTGTGTGGAGCCCGCACACCAGTGAGAGTCAGTGTGTGTGGAACCCGTACCCCAGTGAGAGTTAGTATGTGTGGAACCCGTACCCCAGTGAGAGTCAGTGTGTGTGGAACCTGTACCCCAGTGAGATTCAGTGTGTGTGGCACCCATACCCCAGTGAGAGTCAGTCTGTCTGGAACCCATACCCCAGTGAGAGTCAGTGTGTGTGAAACTGTACCCTAGTGAGGCTCAGTGTGTGTGGAACCCGTACCCCAGTGTGAGTCAGTGTGTGTGGAACCCGTACCCCAGTGAGAGTCAGTGTGCGTGGAATCCGCACCCCAGTGAGAGTCAGTGTGTGTGGAACCCGTACCCCAGTGAGAGTCAGTGTGTGTGGAACCCGTACCCCAGTGTGAGTCAGTGTGTGTGGAACCTGTACCCCAGTGAGAGTCAGTGTGTGTGGAGCCCGTGCCCCAGTGAGAGTCAGTGTGTGTGGAACCCTTTCCCCAGTGAGAGTCAGTGTGTGTGGAACCCGTACCCCAGTGAGAGTCAATGTGTGTGGAACCTGTACCCCTGTGAGAGTCAGTGTGTGTGGAGCCTGTACCCCAGTGAGAGTCTGTGTGTGTGGAACCCGTACCCCTGTGAGAGTCAGTGTGTGTGGAGCCCGTATCCCAGTGAGAGTCAGTGTGTGTGGAACCCGTTCCCCAGTTAGAGTCAGTGTGTGTGGAACCTGTACCCCAGTGAGAGTCAGTGTGTGTGGAACCCGTACCCCTGTGAGAGTCAGTGTTTGTGGAACCCGTACCCCAGTGAGAGTCAGTGTGTGTGGAACCCGTACCCCAGTGAGAGTCAGTGTGTGTGGAGCCCATATCCCAGTGAGAGTCAGTGTGTGTGGAACCTGTACCCCAGTGAGAGTCAGTGTTTGTGGAACCCATACCCCTGTGAGAGTCAGTGTGTGTGAAACCCGTACCCCTGTGAGAGTCAGTGTGTTTGGAGCCCGTATCCCAGTGAGAGTCAGAGTGTGTGGAACCCGTATCCCAGTGAGAGTCACTGTGTGTGGAACCCGTACCCCAGTGAGAGTCAGTGTGTGTGGAGCCCATATCCCAGTGAGAGTCAGTGTGTGTGGTACGGTTACCCCAGTGAGAGTCAGTGTGTGTGGAACCCATACCCCAGTGAGAGTCAGTGTTTGTGGAACCCGTACCCCAGTGAGAGTCAGTGTGTGTGGAGCCCATATCCCAGTGAGAGTCAGTGTGTGTGGTACGGTTACCCCAGTGAGAGTCAGTGTGTGTGGAACCCGTACCCCAGTGAGAGTCAGTGTGTGTGGAGCCCATATCCCAGTGAGAGTCAGTGTGTGTGGTACGGTTACCCCAGTGAGAGTCAGTGTGTGTGGAACCGGTACCCCAGTGAGAGTCAGTGTGTGTGGAACCCGTATCCCAGTGAGAGTCAGTGTGTGTGGAGCCCGCATCCCAGTGAGAGCCCGTGTGTGTGTCTGGTAGTCGGCATTAGGGGTATTACGGTACCTAGGTTGAGGCTGCAAGATCATTGGTGTGGGAGGTACCTGAGACAGCAATATCATTGGTGAAGCCTGCCTGCTGGTTCCGCCCAGTAAGGCGGAGTATAAGAGTCTGTGTCTCCCTAGCAGCTGCATTCTGTACCTGCGCTGCTGGGGGAAACATCTAGTCCAATAAAGCCTTCAATTGTCATCCAATCGCGCTTCTGGAGTCATTGATCGAGCATCAATTTATTGGACTAGATTTTAAAGAATGGAGCTCCGAATCAAGCCGGAGTGTCTGCAACTCCGCCCCCACGCGGCAAACTCAGCGGCAACATTCAAACACTGGCTGGCGTGCTTCAACGGGTACCTCAGGACGGCCACGACTGCACCCACGGAGGACCAGAAGATGCAAGTTCTCCACTCGAGGGTGATCCCAGAGATCTACACCCTCATCGAGAATGCTGGCGATTTCAAGGCCGCGATGGCCCTGTTGAAAGGACGCTACATTCGCCCAGTAAACCAGATTTACGCCTGACATCTGCTCGCGACAAGGCGACAAATCCCGGCGGAATCGCTGGATTAATTCTACCGCGCGCTGCTGGTACTAGGTAAGAACTGTGACTGCCCGCAAGTTTCAGCCAGAGACCACACAGAACTTTTAATCCGGGGTGCATTCGTTGCAGGTATGCTGTCCTCCCAAATCCGTCAGCGGCTGCTGGAGAAGAGACACTAGGCCTCAAGCAGGTTCGGGCCCTTGCTAGCTCCCTGGATGAGGCCTCCCGAAACGCCCGCGTGTACGTCCCCAACCACGCGGCAGCCCCTAGTGCAGCGTGGAACCCACCCACAGCTGACCCTGATGCATCCCCCATTCCCCCACAAGCTTGTGCCGCGCGGCTACCAGGTAACCCTGGGGGATTATATTTGAGGGCAAGCCAAGCACCTCCGGCAGCGCTGCCCGGCCCGCTCCTCCACCTGCAAAGGTTGTGGCAAAACGGGCCATTTCATGGCGGTATACCAGGACCGGGCAGTCGCCGCTGTCTCCGGGGGCGAACCGGGGCCGCCACCACAACTCTATCCACGAGCCGCGGGTGCCGCCATCTTCATTTTCTCGAGCCACGTGTGGGCCCGGGGCACCGCCATCATGTTCCCCAGGGACCACGTGTGATACGTGAGCGCCGCCATTTTGCCCACCCCCAGCCATGTGCGACCCGTGGGTGCCGCCATCTTGGCTGGAGTCTCAGGACCCCGATTTGGGTGACCACACACCGCCCGAGGAAAATCTTCAACTTTTACCACGACTCGCCTCGGTGACCCTGGACCAGTCTCGGCCCCGAACGCTCTTGACCACGACGATGACTGTGCTCATCAATGGGCGCAAAACATCCTGCCTGATCGACTCTGGGAGCACAGAGAACTTCATACACCCCAACACGGTAAGGCGCTGTTCGCTGTTCTCTTCCCATACCCCCAGTTAACCAAAGAATCTCCCTGGCCTCCGGGTCTCACACTGAGACACACACACAGACCGTACAGGAGCTGACACTGAGACACACACACACAGACCGTACAGGAGCTGACACTGAGACACACACACAGACCGTACAGGAGCTGACACTGAGTCACACACACAGACCGTACAGGAGCTGACACTGAGAGACACACACACAGACCGTACAGGAGCTGACACTGAGACACACACAGACCGTACAGGAGCTGACACTGAGACACACACAGACCGTACAGGAGCTGACACTGAGAGACACACACACAGACCGTACAGGAGCTGACACTGAGACACACACACAGACCGTACAGGAGCTGACACTGAGACACACACACAGACCGTACAGGAGCTGACACTGAGACACACACACAGACCGTACAGGAGCTGACACTGAGACACACACACAGACCGTACAGGAGCTGACACTGAGACACACACACAGACCATACAGGAGCTGACACTGAGACATACACACAGACCGTACAGAAGCTGACATTGAGAGGCACACGTACAGACCGTACAGGAGCTGACACTGAGACACACACACACAGACCGTACAGGAGCTGACACTGAGACACACACACAGACCGGACAGGAGCTGACACTGCGACATACGTAGACCGTACAGGAGCTGACACTGAGACACACACACAGACAGTACAGGAGCTGACACTGAGACACACACACAGACCGTACAGGAGCTAACACTGAGAGAAACACACACAGACCGTACAGGAGCTGACACTGCGACATACACAGACCGTACAGGAGCTGACACTGAGACACACACACAGACCGTACAGGAGCTGACACTGAGACACACACACAGACCGTACAGGAGCTGACACTGAGATACACACACAGACCAAACAGGAGCTGACACTGAGACACACACACACAGACCGTACAGAGGCTGACACTGAGACACACACACAGACCGTACAGGAGCTGACATTGAGACACACACACAGACCGTACAGGAGCTGACACTGAGAGACAGACACACAGACCGTACAGGAGCTGACATTGAGACACACACACAGACCGTAAAGGAGCTGACACTGAGAGACACACACACAGACCGTACAGGAGCTGACATTGAGACACACACACAGACCGTAAAGGAGCTGACAGAGACACACACACACTGACCGTACAGGAGCTGACACTGAAAGACACACACACAGACCGTACAGGAGCTGACACTGAGACACACACACAGACCGTACAGGAGCTGACACTGAGATACACACACAGACCAAACAGGAGCTGACACTGAGGCACACACACACAGACCGTACAGAGGCTGACACTGAGACACACACACAGACCGTACAGAAGCTGACATTGAGACACACACACAGACCGTACAGGAGCTGACACTGAGAGACAGACACACAGACCGTACAGGAGCTGACATTGAGACACACACACAGACCGTAAAGGAGCTGACACTGAGACACACACACAGACCGTACAGGAGCTGACACTGAGACACGCACACACACAGACCAAACAGGAGCTGACACTGAGACACACACACAAACCATACAGGAGCTGACACTGAGAGACACACACAGACCATACAGGAGCTGACACTGAGACACACACACAGACCGTACAGAAGCTGACACTCAGACACACACACAGACTGTACAGGAGCTGACACTGAGACACACACAGAGACCGTACAGGAGCTGACACTGAGACACACACAGACCGTACAGGAGCTGACACTGAGTCACACACACAGACCGTACAGGAGCTGACACTGAGACACACACACAGACCGTACAGGAGCTGACACTGAGTCACACACACAGACCGTACAGGAGCTGACACTGAGAGACACACACAGACCGTACAGGAGCTGACACTGAGACACACACAGACCGTACAGGAGCTAACACTGAGACACACACAGACCGTACAGGAGCTGACACTGAGAGACACACACACAGACCGTACAGGAGCTGACACTGAGACACACACACAGACCGTACAGGAGCTGACACTGAGACACACACACAGACCGTACAGGAGCTGACACTGAGACACACACACAGACCGTACAGGAGCTGACACTGAGACACACACACAGACCGTACAGGAGCTGACACTGAGACACACACACAGACCATACAGGAGCTGACACTGAGACATACACACAGACCGTACAGAAGCTGACATTGGGAGGCACACGTACAGACCGTACAGGAGCTGACACTGAGACACACACACACAGACCGTACAGGAGCTGACACTGAGACACACACACAGACCGGACAGGAGCTGACACTGCGACATACGCAGACCGTACAGGAGCTGACACTGAGACACACACACAGACCGTACAGGAGCTGACACTGAGACACACACACAGACCGTACAGGAGCTAACACTGAGAGAAACACACACAGACCGTACAGGAGCTGACACTGAGAGACACACACACAGACCGTACAGGAGCTGACACTGAGACACACACACAGACTGTACAGGAGCTGACACTGAGAGACACACACAGACCGGACAGGAGCTGACACTGCGACATACACAGACCGTACAGGAGCTGACACTGAGACACACACACAGACCGTACAGGAGCTGACACTGAGACACACACAGAGACCGTACAGGAGCTGACACTGAGATACACACACAGACCAAACAGGAGCTGACACTGAGACACACACACACAGACCGTACAGAGGCTGACACTGAGACAGACACACAGACCGTACAGGAGCTGACATTGAGACACACACACAGACCGTACAGGAGCTGACACTGAGAGACAGACACACAGACCGTACAGGAGCTGACATTGAGACACACACACAGACCGTAAAGGAGCTGACACTGAGAGACACACACACAGACCGTACAGGAGCTGACATTGAGACACACACACAGACCGTAAAGGAGCTGACAGAGACACACACACACTGACCGTACAGGAGCTGACACTGAAAGACACACACACAGACCGTACAGGAGCTGACACTGAGACACACACAGAGCGTACAGGAGCTGACACTGAGACACACACAGACCGTACAGGAGCTGACACTGAGAGACACACACACAGACCGTACAGGAGCTGACACTGAGACACACACACAGACCGTACAGGAGCTGACACTGAGAGACACACACACAGACCGTACAGGAGCTGACACTGAGACACACACAGACCGTACAGGAGCTGACACTGAGACACACACAGACCGTACAGGAGCTGACACTGAGAGACACACACACAGACCGTACAGGAGCTGACACTGAGACACACACACAGACCGTACAGGAGCTGACACTGAGACACACACACAGACCGTACAGGAGCTGACACTGAGACACACACACAGACCGTACAGGAGCTGACACTGAGACACACACACAGACCATACAGGAGCTGACACTGAGACATACACACAGACCGTACAGAAGCTGACATTGAGAGGCACACGTACAGACCGTACAGGAGCTGACACTGAGTCACACACACACAGACCGTACAGGAGCTGACACTGAGACACACACACAGACCGGACAGGAGCTGACACTGCGACATACGCAGACCGTACAGGAGCTGACACTGAGACACACACACAGACCGTACAGGAGCTGACACTGAGACACACACACAGACCGTACAGGAGCTAACACTGAGAGAAACACACACAGACCGTACAGGAGCTGACACTGAGAGACACACACACAGACCGGACAGGAGCTGACACTGCGACATACACAGACCGTACAGGAGCTGACACTGAGACACACACACAGACCGTACAGGAGCTGACACTGAGACACACACACAGACCGTACAGGAGCTGACACTGAGATACACACACAGACCAAACAGGAGCTGACACTGAGACACACACACACAGACCGTACAGAGGCTGACACTGAGACACACACACAGACCGTACAGGAGCTGACATTGAGACACACACACAGACCGTACAGGAGCTGACACTGAGAGACAGACACACAGACCGTACAGGAGCTGACACTGAGACACACACACAGACCGTACAGGAGCTGACACTGAGATACACACACAGGCCAAACAGGAGCTGACACTGAGACACACACACACAGACCGTACAGAGGCTGACACTGAGACACACACACAGACCGTACAGGAGCTGACATTGAGACACACACACAGACCGTACAGGAGCTGACACTGAGAGACAGACACACAGACCGTACAGGAGCTGACATTGAGACACACACACAGACCGTAAAGGAGCTGACACTGAGACACACACACAGACCGTACAGGAGCTGACACTGAGACACGCACACACACAGACCAAACAGGAGCTGACACTGAGACACACACACAAACCATACAGGAGCTGACACTGAGAGACACACACAGACCATACAGGAGCTGACACTGAGACACACACACAGACCGTACAGAAGCTGACACTGAGACACACACACAGACTGTACAGGAGCTGACACTGAGAGACACACACAGACCGTACAGGAGCTGACACTGAGACACACACAGACCGTACAGGAGCTGACACTGAGACACACACAGACCGTACAGGAGCTGACACTGAGAGACACACACACAGACCGTACAGGAGCTGACACTGAGACACACACACAGACCGTACAGGAGCTGACACTGAGACACACACACAGACCGTACAGGAGCTGACACTGAGACACACACACAGACCGTACAGGAGCTGACACTGAGACACACACACAGACCGTACAGGAGCTGACACTGAGACACACACACAGACCATACAGGAGCTGACACTGAGACATACACACAGACCGTACAGAAGCTGACATTGAGAGGCACACGTACAGACCGTACAGGAGCTGACACTGAGACACACACACACAGACCGTACAGGAGCTGACACTGAGACACACACACAGACCGGACAGGAGCTGACACTGCGACATACGCAGACCGTACAGGAGCTGACACTGAGACACACACACAGACCGTACAGGAGCTGACACTGAGACACACACACAGACCGTACAGGAGCTAACACTGAGAGAAACACACACAGACCGTACAGGAGCTGACACTGAGAGACACACACACAGACCGGACAGGAGCTGACACTGCGACATACACAGACCGTACAGGAGCTGACACTGAGACACACACACAGACCGTACAGGAGCTGACACTGAGACACACACACAGACCGTACAGGAGCTGACACTGAGATACACACACAGACCAAACAGGAGCTGACACTGAGACACACACACACAGACCGTACAGAGGCTGACACTGAGACACACACACAGACCGTACAGGAGCTGACATTGAGACACACACACAGACCGTACAGGAGCTGACACTGAGAGACAGACACACAGACCGTACAGGAGCTGACATTGAGACACACACACAGACCGTAAAGGAGCTGACACTGAGAGACACACACACAGACCGTACAGGAGCTGACATTGAGACACACACACAGACCGTAAAGGAGCTGACACTGAGAGACACACACACAGACCGTAAAGGAGCTGACAGAGACACACACACACTGACCGTACAGGAGCTGACACTGAAAGACACACACACAGACCGTACAGGAGCTGACACTGAGACACACACACAGACCGTACAGGAGCTGACACTGAGATACACACACAGACCAAACAGGAGCTGACACTGAGACACACACACACAGACCGTACAGAGGCTCACACTGAGACACACACACAGACCGTACAGGAGCTGACATTGAGACACACACACAGACCGTACAGGAGCTGACACTGAGAGACAGACACACAGACCGTACAGGAGCTGACATTGAGACACACACACAGACCGTAAAGGAGCTGACACTGAGACACACACACAGACCGTACAGGAGCTGACACTGAGACATGCACACACACAGACCAAACAGGAGCTGACACTGAGACACACACACAAACCATACAGGAGCTGACACTGAGAGACACACACAGACCATACAGGAGCTGACACTGAGACACACACACAGACCGTACAGAAGCTGACACTGAGACACACACACAGACTGTACAGGAGCTGACACTGAGACACACACAGAGACCGTACAGGAGCTGACACTGAGATACACACACAGACCGTACAGGAGCTGACACTGAGAGACACACACACAGACCGTACAGGAGCTGACACTGAGAGACACACACAGACTGTACAGGAGTGACACTGAGACACACAAACAGAACGTACAGGAGCTGACATTGAGACACACACACAGACCGTACAGGAACTGACACTCAGAGACACACACACAGACCGTACAGGAGCTGACACTGAGACACACACACAGACTGTACAGGAGCTGACACTGAGACACACACACAGACCCTACAGGAGCTGACACTGAGAGACACACACAGACCGTACAGGAGCTGACACTGAGACACACACAGACCGTACAGGAGCTGACACTGAGACACACACAGACCGTACAGGAGCTGACACTGAGAGACACACACACAGACCGTACAGGAGCTGACACTG
Source organism: Scyliorhinus torazame (assembly GCF_047496885.1). Lineage (NCBI taxonomy): Eukaryota > Metazoa > Chordata > Chondrichthyes > Carcharhiniformes > Scyliorhinidae > Scyliorhinus > Scyliorhinus torazame. The sequence continues at coordinate 73,378,723 of NC_092718.1, forward strand.
AGACACACACACAGACCGTACAGGAGCTGACACTGAGACACACACACAGACCGTACAGGAGCTGACACTGAGACACACACACAGACCGTACAGGAGCTGACACTGAGACACACACACAGACCGTACAGGAGCTGACACTGAGACACACACACAGACCATACAGGAGCTGACACTGAGACATACACACAGACCGTACAGAAGCTGACATTGAGAGGCACACGTACAGACCGTACAGGAGCTGACACTGAGACACACACACACAGACCGTACAGGAGCTGACACTGAGACACACACACAGACCGGACAGGAGCTGACACTGCGACATACGCAGACCGTACAGGAGCTGACACTGAGACACACACACAGACCGTACAGGAGCTGACACTGAGACACACACACAGACCGTACAGGAGCTAACACTGAGAGAAACACACACAGACCGTACAGGAGCTGACACTGAGAGACACACACACAGACCGGACAGGAGCTGACACTGCGACATACACAGACCGTACAGGAGCTGACACTGAGACACACACACAGACCGTACAGGAGCTGACACTGAGATACACACACAGACCGTACAGGAGCTGACACTGAGATACACACACAGACCAAACAGGAGCTGACACTGAGACACACACACACAGACCGTACAGAGGCTGACACTGAGACACACACACAGACCGTACAGGAGCTGACATTGAGACACACACACAGACCGTACAGGAGCTGACACTGAGAGACAGACACACAGACCGTACAGGAGCTGACATTGAGACACACACACAGACCGTAAAGGAGCTGACACTGAGAGACACACACACAGACCGTACAGGAGCTGACATTGAGACACACACACAGACCGTAAAGGAGCTGACACTGAGAGACACACACACAGACCGTAAAGGAGCTGACAGAGACACACACACACTGACCGTACAGGAGCTGACACTGAAAGACACACACACAGACCGTACAGGAGCTGACACTGAGACACACACACAGACCGTACAGGAGCTGACACTGAGATACACACACAGACCAAACAGGAGCTGACACTGAGACACACACACACAGACCGTACAGAGGCTCACACTGAGACACACACACAGACCGTACAGGAGCTGACATTGAGACACACACACAGACCGTACAGGAGCTGACACTGAGAGACAGACACACAGACCGTACAGGAGCTGACATTGAGACACACACACAGACCGTAAAGGAGCTGACACTGAGACACACACACAGACCGTACAGGAGCTGACACTGAGACACGCACACACACAGACCAAACAGGAGCTGACACTGAGACACACACACAAACCATACAGGAGCTGACACTGAGAGACACACACAGACCATACAGGAGCTGACACTGAGACACACACACAGACCGTACAGAAGCTGACACTGAGACACACACACAGACTGTACAGGAGCTGACACTGAGACACACACAGAGACCGTACAGGAGCTGACACTGAGATACACACACAGACCGTACAGGAGCTGACACTGAGAGACACACACACAGACTGTACAGGAGTGACACTGAGACACACAAACAGAACGTACAGGAGCTGACATTGAGACACACACACAGACCGTACAGGAACTGACACTCAGAGACACACACACAGACCGTACAGGAGCTGACACTGAGACACACACACAGACTGTACAGGAGCTGACACTGAGACACACACACAGACCCTACAGGAGCTGACACTGAGATACACACACAGACCGTACAGGAGCTGACACTGAGTGACACACACAGGCCGTACAGGAGCTGACACTGAGACACACACACAGACCGTACAGGAGCAGACATTGAGACGCACACACACAGACCGTACAGGAGCTGACACTGAGACACACACACAGACCGTACAGGAGCAGACATTGAGACGCACACACACAGACCGTACAGGAGCTGACACTGAGACACACACACAGACCGTACAGGAGCTGACACTGAGACACACACACAGACCGTACAGGAGCTGACACTGAGACACACACACAGACCGTACAGGAGCTGACACTGAGACACACACACAGACCGTACAGGAGCTGACACTGAGACACACACACAGACCGTACAGGAGCTGACACTGAGACACACACACAGACCATAGAGGAGCTGACACTGAGACATACACACAGACCGTACAGAAGCTGACATTGAGAGGCACACGTACAGACCGTACAGGAGCTGACACTGAGACACACACACACAGACCGTACAGGAGCTGACACTGAGACACACACACAGACCGGACAGGAGCTGACACTGCGACATACGCAGACCGTACAGGAGCTGACACTGAGACACACACACAGACCGTACAGGAGCTGACACTGAGACACACACACAGACCGTACAGGAGCTAACACTGAGAGAAACACACACAGACCGTACAGAAGCTGACACTGAGAGACACACACACAGACCGGACAGGAGCTGACACTGCGACATACACAGACCGTACAGGAGCTGACACTGAGACACACACACAGACCGTACAGGAGCTGACACTGAGACACACACACAGACCGTACAGAAGCTGACACTGAGATACACACACAGACCAAACAGGAGCTGACACTGAGACACACACACAGACCGTACAGGAGCTAACACTGAGAGAAACACACACAGACCGTACAGGAGCTGACACTGAGAGACACACACACAGACCGGACAGGAGCTGACACTGCGACATACACAGACCGTACAGGAGCTGACACTGAGACACACACACAGACCGTACAGGAGCTGACACTGAGACACACACACAGACCGTACAGGAGCTGACACTGAGATACACACACAGACCAAACAGGAGCTGACACTGAGACACACACACACAGACCGTACAGAGGCTGACACTGAGACACACACACAGACCGTACAGGAGCTGACATTGAGACACACACACAGACCGTACAGGAGCTGACACTGAGAGACAGACACACAGACCGTACAGGAGCTGACATTGAGACACACACACAGACCGTAAAGGAGCTGACACTGAGAGACACACACACAGACCGTACAGGAGCTGACATTGAGACACACACACAGACCGTAAAGGAGCTGACAGAGACACACACACACTGACCGTACAGGAGCTGACACTGAAAGACACACACACAGACCGTACAGGAGCTGACACTGAGACACACACACAGACCGTACAGGAGCTGACACAGAGATACACACACAGACCAAACAGGGGCTGACACTGAGACACACACACACAGACCGTACAGAGGCTCACACTGAGACACACACACAGACCGTACAGGAGCTGACATTGAGACACACACACAGACCGTACAGGAGCTGACACTGAGAGACAGACACACAGACCGTACAGGAGCTGACATTGAGACACACACACAGACCGTAAAGGAGCTGACACTGAGACACACACACAGACCGTACAGGAGCTGACACTGAGACACGCACACACACAGACCAAACAGGAGCTGACACTGAGACACACACACAAACCATACAGGAGCTGACACTGAGAGACACACACAGACCATACAGGAGCTGACACTGAGACACACACACAGACCGTACAGAAGCTGACACTGAGACACACACACAGACTGTACAGGAGCTGACACTGAGACACACACAGAGACCGTACAGGAGCTGACACTGAGATACACACACAGACCGTACAGGAGCTGACACTGAGAGACACGCACACAGACCGTACAGGAGCTGACACTGAGAGACACACACAGACTGTACAGGAGTGACACTGAGACACACAAACAGAACGTACAGGAGCTGACATTGAGACACACACACAGACCGTACAGGAACTGACACTGAGAGACACACACACAGACCGTACAGGAGCTGACACTGAGACACACACACAGACCGTACAGGAGCTGACACTGAGACACACACACAGACCCTACAGGAGCTGACACTGAGACACACACACAGACCGTACAGGAGCTGACACTGAGTGACACACACAGGCCGTACAGGAGCTGACACTGAGACACACACACAGACCGTACAGGAGCAGACATTGAGACGCACACACACAGACCGTACAGGAGCTGACACTGAGACACACACACAGACCGTACAGGAGCTGACACTGAGACACACACACAGACCGTACAGGAGCTGACACTGAGACACACACACAGACCGTACAGGAGCTGACACTGAGACACACACACAGACCGTACAGGAGCTGACACTGAGACACACACACAGACCGTACAGGAGCTGACACTGAGACACACACACAGACCGTACAGGAGCTGACACTGAGACACACACACAGACCATACAGGAGCTGACACTGAGACATACACACAGACCGTACAGAAGCTGACATTGAGAGGCACACGTACAGACCGTACAGGAGCTGACACTGAGACACACACACACAGACCGTACAGGAGCTGACACTGAGAAACACACACAGACCGGACAGGAGCTGACACTGCGACATACGCAGACCGTACAGGAGCTGACACTGAGACACACACACAGACCGTACAGGAGCTGACACTGAGACACACACACAGACCGTACAGGAGCTAACACTGAGAGAAACACACACAGACCGTACAGAAGCTGACACTGAGAGACACACACACAGACCGGACAGGAGCTGACACTGCGACATACACAGACCGTACAGGAGCTGACACTGAGACACACACACAGACCGTACAGGAGCTGACACTGAGACACACACACAGACCGTACAGGAGCTGACACTGAGATACACACACAGACCAAACAGGAGCTGACACTGAGACACACACACACAGACCGTACAGAGGCTGACACTGAGACACACACACAGACCGTACAGGAGCTGACATTGAGACACACACACAGACCGTACAGGAGCTGACACTGAGAGACAGACACACAGACCGTACAGGAGCTGACACTGAGACACACACACAGACCGTACAGGAGCTGACACTGAGACACACACACAGACCGTACAGTAGCTAACACTGAGAGAAACACACACAGACCGTACAGAAGCTGACACTGAGAGACACACACACAGACCGGACAGGAGCTGACACTGCGACATACGCAGACCGTACAGGAGCTGACACTGAGACACACACACAGACCGTACAGGAGCTGACACTGAGACACACACACAGACCGTACAGGAGCTAACACTGAGAGAAACACACACAGACCGTACAGAAGCTGACACTGAGAGACACACACACAGACCGGACAGGAGCTGACACTGCGACATACACAGACCGTACAGGAGCTGACACTGAGACACACACACAGACCGTACAGGAGCTGACACTGAGACACACACACAGACCGTACAGGAGCTGACACTGAGATACACACACAGACCAAACAGGAGCTGACACTGAGACACACACACACAGACCGTACAGAGGCTGACACTGAGACACACACACAGACCGTACAGGAGCTGACATTGAGACACACACACAGACCGTACAGGAGCTGACACTGAGAGACAGACACACAGACCGTACAGGAGCTGACATTGAGACACACACACAGACCGTAAAGGAGCTGACACTGAGAGACACACACACAGACCGTACAGGAGCTGACATTGAGACACACACACAGACCGTAAAGGAGCTGACAGAGACACACACACACTGACCGTACAGGAGCTGACACTGAAAGACACACACACAGACCGTACAGGAGCTGACACTGAGACACACACACAGACCGTACAGGAGCTGACACTGAGATACACACACAGACCAAACAGGAGCTGACACTGAGACGCACACACACAGACCGTACAGAGGCTGACACTGAGACACACACACAGACCGTACAGGAGCTGACATTGAGACACACACACAGACCGTACAGGAGCTGACACTGAGAGACAGACACACAGACCGTACAGGAGCTGACATTGAGACACACACACAGACCGTAAAGGAGCTGACACTGAGACACACACACAGACCGTACAGGAGCTGACACTGAGACACGCACACACACAGACCAAACAGGAGCTGACACTGAGACACACACACAAACCATACAGGAGCTGACACTGAGAGACACACACAGACCATACAGGAGCTGACACTGAGACACACACACAGACCGTACACAAGCTGACACTGAGACACACACACAGACCGTACAGGAGCTGACACTGAGACACACACACAGACCGTACAGGAGCTGACACTGAGACACACACACAGACCGTACAGGAGCTGACACTGAGACAAACACACAGACCGTACAGGAGCTGACACTGAGACACACACACAGACCGTACAGGAGCTGACACTGAGACACACACACAGACCGTACAGGAGCTGACACTGAGACACACACACAGACCATACAGGAGCTGACACTGAGACATACACACAGACCGTACAGAAGCTGACATTGAGAGGCACACGTACAGACCGTACAGGAGCTGACACTGAGACACACACACACAGACCGTACAGGAGCTGACACTGAGACACACACACAGACCGGACAGGAGCTGACACTGCGACATACGCAGACCGTACAGGAGCTGACACTGAGACACACACACAGACCGTACAGGAGCTGACACTGAGACACACACACAGACCGTACAGGAGCTAACACTGAGAGAAACACACACAGACCGTACAGAAGCTGACACTGAGAGACACACACACAGACCGGACAGGAACTGACACTGCGACATACACAGACCGTACAGGAGCTGACACTGAGACACACACACAGACCGTACAGGAGCTGACACTGAGACACACACACAGACCGTACAGGAGCTGACACTGAGATACACACACAGACCAAACAGGAGCTGACACTGAGACACACACACACAGACCGTACAGAGGCTGACACTGAGACACACACACAGACCGTACAGGAGCTGACATTGAGACACACACACAGACCGTACAGGAGCTGACACTGAGAGACAGACACACAGACCGTACAGGAGCTGACATTGAGACACACACACAGACCGTAAAGGAGCTGACACTGAGAGACACACACACAGACCGTACAGGAGCTGACATTGAGACACACACACAGACCGTAAAGGAGCTGACAGAGACACACACACACTGACCGTACAGGAGCTGACACTGAAAGACACACACACAGACCGTACAGGAGCTGACACTGAGACACACACACAGACCGTACAGGAGCTGACACTGAGATACACACACAGACCAAACAGGAGCTGACACTGAGACGCACACACACAGACCGTACAGAGGCTGACACTGAGACACACACACAGACCGTACAGGAGCTGACATTGAGACACACACACAGACCGTACAGGAGCTGACACTGAGAGACAGACACACAGACCGTACAGGAGCTGACATTGAGACACACACACAGACCGTAAAGGAGCTGACACTGAGACACACACACAGACCGTACAGGAGCTGACACTGAGACACACACACAAACCATACAGGAGCTGACACTGAGAGACACACACAGACCATACAGGAGCTGACACTGAGACACACACACACTGACCGTACAGGGGCTGACACTGAGACACGCACACACACAGACCAAACAGGAGCTGACACTGAGACACACACACAAACCATACAGGAGCTGACACTGAGAGACACACACAGACCATACAGGAGCTGACACTGAGACACACACACAGACCGTACACAAGCTGACACTGAGACACACACACAGACTGTACAGGAGCTGACACTGAGACACACACAGAGACCGTACAGGAGCTGACACTGAGATACACACACAGACCGTACAGGAGCTGACACTGAGAGACACACACACAGACCGTACAGGAGCTGACACTGAGAGACACACACAGACTGTACAGGAGTGACACTGAGACACACAAACAGAACGTACAGGAGCTGACATTGAGACACACACACAGACCGTACAGGAACTGACACTGAGAGACACACACACAGACCGTACAGGAGCTGACACTGAGACACACACACAGACCGTACAGGAGCTGACACTGAGACACACACACAGACCCTACAGGAGCTGACACTGAGACACACACACAGACCGTACAGGAGCTGACACTGAGTGACACACACAGGCCGTACAGGAGCTGACACTGAGACACACACACAGACCGTACAGGAGCAGACATTGAGACGCACACACACAGACCGTACAGGAGCTGACACTGAGACACACACACAGACCGTACAGGAGATGACACTGAGACACACACACAGACCGTACAGGAGCTGACACTGAAACACACACACACAGAGTACAGGACCTGACACTGACACACACACACAGACCGCACAGGAGCTGACATTGAGACACACACACAGACAGGACAGGAGCTCACAGTGAGACAAACACACACAGAGCGTACAGGAGCTGACATTGAGACACACACACACAAACTGTACAGGAGCTGACACCGAGACACACACACAGACCGTACAGGAGCTGACATTGATACACACACACAGACCGTACAGGAGCTGATATTGAGACACACACACAGACCGTACAGGAGCTGACATTGAGACACACACACACAAACTGCACAGGAGCTGACACCGAGACACACACACAGACCGTACAGGAGCTGACATTGAGACACACACACACAATCTGTACAGGAGCTGACACCGAGACACACACACAGACAGTACAGGAGCTGACATTGAGACACACACACACAGACCGTACAGGAGCTGATACTGAGACACACACACAGACCGTACAGGAGCTGACACTGAAACACACACACAGAGCGTACAGGACCTGACACTGAGACACACACACAGGCTGGACAGGAGCTCACACTGAGACACACACACAGCCCGTACAGGAGCTGAAACTGAGAGAAACACACACAGACCGTACAGGAGCTGACATTGAGACACACACACAGACCGTACAGGGGCTGACACTGAGACACACACACAGACCGTACAGGAGCTGACACTGAGAGACACACACACAAACTGTACAGGAGCTGACACCGAGACACACACACAGACTGTACAGGAGCTGACACTGAGACACACACACAGACCGTACAGGAGCTGACATTGAGACACATACACACAGACCGTACAGGAGCTAACACTGAGAGAAACACACACAGACCGTACAGGAGCTGACACTGAGAGACACACACACAGACCGTACAGGAGCTGACACTGGGAGACACACACAGACCGTACAGGAGCTGACATTAAGACACACACACATACAGGACAGGAGCTGGCAGTGAGACAAACACACACAGAGCGTACTGGAGCTGACATTGAGACACACACACACAAACTGTACAGCAGCTGACACCGAGACACACACACAGACCGTACAGGAGCTGACATTGAGACACACACACAGACTGTACAGGAGCTGACACTGAGACACACACACAGGCCGTACAGGAGCTGACACTGAGACACACACACAGACCGTACAGGAGCTGACACTGAGAGACACACACACAGACCGTACAGGACCTGACACTGAGACACACACACACAGGCTGGACAGGAGCTCACACTGAGAAACACACACAGACCGTATAGGAGCTGACATTGAGACACAGACACACAAACTGTACAGGAGCTGACACCGAGACACACACACAGAGTGTACAGGAGCTGACATTGAGAGACACACACACAGACCGTACAGGAGCTGATACTGAGACACACACACAGACCGTACAGAAGCTGACACTGAGACACACACACAGACTGTACAGGAGCTGACATTGAGACACACACACACAGACCGTACAGGAACTGACACTGAGACACACACACAGACCGTAGAGGAGCTGACACTGAGAGACACACACAGAGCGTACAGGACCTGACACTGACACACACACACAGACTGGACAGGAGCTGACATTGAGACACACACACACAGACCGTACAGGAGTTGATACTGAGACACACACACAGACCGTACAGGAGCTGACACTGAGACACACACACAGACCGTACAGGAGCTGACACTGAGATACACACACAGACCGTACAGGAGCTGACATTGAGACACATACACACAGACCGTACAGGAGCTAACACTGAGAGAAACACACACAGACCGTACAGGAGCTGACATTGAGACACACACACAGACCGTAAAGGAGCTGACACTGAGACACACACACAGACCGTACAGGAGCTGACACTGAGACACGCACACACACAGACCAAACAGGAGCTGACACTGAGACACACACACAAACCATACAGGAGCTGACACTGAGAGACACACACAGACCAAACAGGAGCTGACACTGAGACACACACACAGACCGTACACAAGCTGACACTGAGACACACACACAGACTGTACAGGAGCTGACACTGAGACACACACAGAGACCGTACAGGAGCTGACACTGAGATACACACACAGACCGTACAGGAGCTGACACTGAGAGACACACACACAGACCGTACAGGAGCTGACACTGAGAGACACACACAGACTGTACAGGAGTGACACTGAGACACACAAACAGAACGTACAGGAGCTGACATTGAGACACACACACAGACCGTACAGGAGCTGACATTGAGACACAGACACACAAACTGTACAGGAGCTGACACCGAGACACACACACAGAGTGTACAGGAGCTGACATTGAGAGACACACACACAGACCGTACAGGAGCTGATACTGAGACACACACACAGACCGTACAGGAGCTGACACTGAGAGACACACACACAGACCGTACAGGAGCTGACATTGAGACACACACACACAGACCGTACAGGAACTGACACTGAGACACACACACAGACCGTAGAGGAGCTGACACTGAGAGACACACACAGAGCGTACAGGACCTGACACTGACACACACACACAGACTGGACAGGAGCTGACATTGAGACACACACACACAGACCGTACAGGAGTTGATACTGAGACACACACACAGACCGTACAGGAGCTGACACTGAGAGACACACACACACAGACCGTACAGGAGCTGACACAGAGACACACACACAGAACGTACAGGAGCTAACACTGCGACATACACAGACCGTACAGGAGCTGACACTGAGACACACACACAGACCGTACAGGAGCTGACACTGAGATACACACACAGACCGTACAGGAGCTGACATTGAGACACATACACACAGACCGTACAGGAGCTAACACTGAGAGAAACACACACAGACCGTACAGGAGCTGACATTGAGACACACACACAGACCGTAAAGGAGCTGACACTGAGACACACACACAGACCGTACAGCAGCTGACACTGAGACACGCACACACACAGACCAAACAGGAGCTGACACTGAGACACACACACAAACCATAAAGGAGCTGACACTGAGAGACACACAAAGACCATACAGGAGCTGACACTGAGACACACACACAGACCGTACACAAGCTGACACTGAGACACACACACAGACTGTACAGGAGCTGACACTGAGACACACACAGAGACCGTACAGGAGCTGACACTGAGATACACACACAGACCGTACAGGAGCTGACACTGAGAGACACACACACAGACCGTACAGGAGCTGACACTGAGAGACACACACAGACTGTACAGGAGTGACACTGAGACACACAAACACAACGTACAGAAGCTGACATTGAGACACACACACAGACCGTACAGGAACTGACACTGAGAGACACACACACAGACCGTACAGGAGCTGACACTGAGACACACACACAGACCGTACAGGAGCTGACACTGAGACACACACACAGACCCTACAGGAGCTGACACTGAGACACACACACAGACCGTACAGGAGCTGACACTGAGTGACACACACAGGCCGTACAGGAGCTGACACTGAGACACACACACAGACCGTACAGGAGCAGACATTGAGACGCACACACACAGACCGTACAGGAGCTGACACTGAGACACACACACAGACCGTACAGGAGCTGACACTGAGACACACACACAGACCGTACAGGAGCTGACACTGAAACACACACACACAGAGTACAGGACCTGACACTGACACACACACACAGACCGTACAGGAGCTGACATTGAGACACACACACAGGCAGGACAGGAGCTCACAGTGAGACAAACACACACAGAGCGTACAGGAGCTGACATTGAGACACACACACACAAACTGTACAGGAGCTGACACCGAGACACACACACAGACCGTACAGGAGCTGACATTGATACACACACACAGACCGTACAGGAGCTGATATTGAGACACACACACAGACCGTACAGGAGCTGACATTGAGACACACACACACAAACTGCACAGGAGCTGACACCGAGACACACACACAGACCGTACAGGAGCTGACATTGAGACACACACACACAATCTGTACAGGAGCTGACACCGAGACACACACACAGACAGTACAGGAGCTGACATTGAGACACACACACACAGACCGTACAGGAGCTGATACTGAGACACACACACAGACCGTACAGGAGCTGACACTGAGAGACACACACACAGACCGTAGAGGAGCTGACATTGAGAAACACACACACAGACCGTACACGAGCTGTCACTGAGATACACACACAGACCGTACAGGAGCTGACACTGAGAGACACACACACAGACCGTACAGGACCTGACACTGAGACACACACACAGGCTGGACAGGAACTCACACTGAGACACACACACAGGCTGGACAGGAACTCACACTGAGACACACACACAGCCCGTACAGGAGCTGAAACTGAGAGAAACACACACAGACCGTACAGGAGCTGACATTGAGACACACACACAGACCGTACAGGAGCTGACACTGAGACACACACACAGACCGTACAGGAGCTGACACTGAGAGACACACACACAAACTGTACAGGAGCTGACACCGAGACACACACACAGACTGTACAGGAGCTGACACTGAGACACACACACAGACCGTACAGGAGCTGACATTGAGACACATACACACAGACCGTACAGGAGCTAACACTGAGAGAAACACACACAGACCGTACAGGAGCTGACACTGAGAGACACACACACAGACCGTACAGGAGCTGACACTGGGAGACACACACAGACCGTACAGGAGCTGACATTGAGACACACACACAGACAGGACAGGAGCTGACAGTGAGACAAACACACACAGAGCGTACTGGAGCTGACATTGAGACACACACACACAAACTGTACAGCAGCTGACACCGAGACACACACACAGACCGTACAGGAGCTGACATTGAGACACACACACAGACTGTACAGGAGCTGACACTGAGACACACACACAGGCCGTACAGGAGCTGACACTGAGACACACACACAGACCGTACAGGAGCTGACACTGAGAGACACACACACAGACCGTACAGGATCTGACACTGAAACACACACACAAAGCGTACAGGACCTGACACTGAGACACACACACACAGGCTGGACAGGAGCTCACACTGAGAAACACACACAGACCGTATAGGAGCTGACATTGAGACACAGACACACAAACTGTACAGGAGCTGACACCGAGACACACACACAGAGTGTACAGGAGCTGACATTGAGAGACACACACACAGACCGTACAGGAGCTGATACTGAGACACACACACAGACCGTACAGGAGCTGACACTGAGAGACACACACACAGACCGTACAGGAGCTGACATTGAGACACACACACACAGACCGTACAGGAACTGACACTGAGACACACACACAGACCGTAGAGGAGCTGACACTGAGAGACACACACAGAGCGTACAGGACCTGACACTGACACACACACACAGACTGGACAGGAGCTGACATTGAGACACACACACACAGACCGTACAGGAGTTGATACTGAGACACACACACAGACCGTACAGGAGCTGACACTGAGAGACACACACACACAGACCGTACAGGAGCTGACACAGAGACACACACACAGAACGTACAGGAGCTAACACTGCGACATACACAGGCCGTACAGGAGCTGACACTGAGACACACACACAGACCGTACAGGAGCTGACACTGAGATACACACACAGACCGTACAGGAGCTGACATTGAGACACATACACACAGACCGTACAGGAGCTAACACTGAGAGAAACACACACAGACCGTACAGGAGCTGACACTGAGAGACACACACACAGACCGTACAGGAGCTGGCACTGGGAGACACACACAGACCGTACAGGAGCTGTCATTGAGACACACACACAGACAGGACAGGAGCTGACAGTGAGACAAACACACACAGAGCGTACTGGAGCTGACATTGAGACACACACACACAAACTGTACAGGAGCTGACACCGAGACACACACACAGACCGTACAGGAGCTGACATTGAGACACACACACAGACTGTACAGGAGCTGACACTGAGACACACACACAGGCCGTACAGGAGCTGACACTGAGACACACACACAGACCGTACAGGAGCTGACACTGAGAGACACACACACAGACCATACAGGATCTGACACTGAAACACACACACAAAGCGTACAGGACCTGACACTGAGACACACACACACAGGCTGGACAGGAGCTCACACTGAGAAACACACACAGACCGTATAGGAGCTGACATTGAGACACAGACACACAAACTGTACAGGAGCTGACACCGAGACACACACACAGACCGTACAGGAGCTGACACTGAGAGACACACACACAGACCGTACAGGAGCTGACATTGAGACACACACACACAGACCGTACAGGAACTGACACTGAGACACACACACAGACCGTAGAGGAGCTGACACTGAGAGACACACACAGAGCGTACAGGACCTGACACTGACACACACACACAGACTGGACAGGAGCTGACATTGAGACACACACACACAGACCGTACAGGAGTTGATACTGAGACACACACACAGACCGTATAGGAGCTGACACTGAGAGACACACACACAGACCGTACAGGAGCTGACACTGAGACACACACACGGACTGTACAGGAACTGACACTGATCACACACACAGAGACCGTACAGGAACTGACACTGAGACACACACACAGAGACCGTACAGGAGCTGACACTGAGAGACACACACACAGACCGTACAGGAGCTGACACTGAGACACACACACAGACGGTACAGGAGCTGACACTGAGAGACACACACAGACCGTACAGGAGCTGACATTGGGAGACACACACAGACCGTACAGGAGCTGACACTGAGACACACACACAGAGACCGTACAGGAGCTGACACTGAGAGACACACACACAGACCGTACAGGAGCTGACACTGAGACACACACACGGACTGTACAGGAACTGACACTGATCACACACACAGAGACCGTACAGGAACTGACACTCAGACACACACACAGACCATGCAGGAGCTGACACTGAGAGACACAGACACAGACCGTACAGGAGCTGACACTGAGACACACACAGACCGTACAGGAGCTGACACTGAGAGACACACACAGACCGTACAGGAGCTGACTCTGAGACACACACACACAGACCGTACAGGAGCTGACACTGAGAGACACACACACAGACCAAGCAGGAGCTGACACTGAGAGACCCACACACAGACTGTACAGGAACTGACACTGAGACACACACAGACCGTACAGGAGCTGACATTGAGAGACACACACAGACCGTACAGGAGCTGATATTGAGATAAACACACAGACTGTACATGAGCTGACACTAAGACACACACACAGACCGGACAGGAGCTAACACTGAGACACACACACACACAGACTGTAAAGGAGCTGACACTGAGACACACACACAGGCCGTACAGGAACTGACACTGAGACACGCCACAGACCGTACAGGAGCAGACACTGAGAGACACACACGACCGTACAGGAGCTGACACTGAGACACACACAGACCGTACAGAAGCTGACACTGAGACACACACACAGACCGTACATGAACTGAGACTGAGAGACACACACAGACCGTACAGGAGCTGACACTGAGACACACACACAGACCGTACATGAGCTGACACCGAGACACTCACACAGACTGGACAGAAGCTGACACTGAGACACAGACACAGAACGTACAGGAGCTGACAGTGGGACACATACAGACTGTACAGGAGGTGAAAGTAAGAGACACACATGGACCGTACAGGACCTGACATTGAGACACACACACACAGACCGTACAGGAGCTGACACTGAGAGACACACATGGACCATACAGGAGCTGACACTGAGACACACACACACAGACTGTACAGGAACTGAAACTGAGACACACACACAGACCGTACAGGAGCTGACACTGAGACACACACACACAGACGGTACAGGACCTGACACTGAGACACACACACACAGACCGTACAGGAGCTGAAATTGAGACAAACACACAGACCGTACAGGAGCTGACACTGAGACAAACACACAGACCGTACAGGAGCTGACACTGCGACACACACACAGACCGTACAGGAACTGACACTGAGACACGCCATTGACCGTACAGGAGCTGACACTGAGAGACACACACAGACCGTACAGGAGCTGACATTGAGATAAACACACAGACCATACAGGAGCTGACATTGAGACACACACACAGACCGGACAAGGGCTGACACTGAGACACGCACACAGACCGTACAGGAGGTGACAGAAAGAGACACACATGGACCGTACCGGAGCTGACACTGAGACACACACACAGACCGTACAGGAGCTGACACTGAGACACACATGGTCCGTACAGAAGCTGACACTGAGACACACACATAGACCGTACAGGGGCTGACAGTGAGACAAACACACAGACCGTACAGGGGCTGACAGTGAGACACACACACACAGACCGTACAGGAGCTGACACTGAGACACACACACAGACCGTACAGAAGCTGACACTGAGACACACACAGACCATACAGGGGCTGACACTGAGACACACACAGACCGTACAGGAGCTGACACTGAGACACACACACAGACCGTACAGAAGCTGACACTGAGACACACACAGACCGTACAGGAGCTGACACTGAGACACACACACAGACCGTACAGGAACTGACACTGAGAGACACACATGGACTGTACAGGAGCTGACACTGAGACACACACACAGACCGTACAGGAGCTGACACTGAGACACACACACAGATCGTACAGGAGCAGACATTGAGACACACACACACAGACCGTACAGGGGCTGACACTGAGACACACACACAGACCGTACAGGAGCTGACAGTGAGACAAACACACAGACCGTACAGGAACTGACACTGAGACACACACACAGACTGTACAGGAGCTGACACTGAGACACACACACACAGACCGTACAGGAGCTGACACTGAGAGACACACACACAGACCGGACAGGAGCTGACACTGAGAGAAACACAGAGACCATACAGGAACTGAGACCGAGATACACACACAGACCGTACAGGGGCTGACATTGAGAGACACACACAGACCGTACAGGAGCTGACACTGAGAGACACACACACACCGTACAGGAACTGACACTGAAACACACACACAGACCGTACAGGAGCTGACATTGAGACAAACACACAGACCATACACGAGCTGACACTGAAACACAGTCACAGACCGTACAGGAGCTGACATTGTGATAAACACACAGACCGTACAGGAGCTGACACTGCGAGACACACTTGGTCCGTACAGAAGCTGACACTGAGACACACACACAGACCGTACAGGAACTGACACTGAGACACACACACAGACCGTACATGGTCTGACAGTGAGACAAACACACACAGACCGTACAGGAGCTGACACTGAGAGACACACACACAGACCGGACAGGAGATGACACTGAGACACACACACACAGACCGTACAGGAGCTGACACTTAGAGAAACACAGAGACCATACAGGAGCTGACACTGAGAGACACACACAGACCGTACAGGGGCTGACATTGAGAGGCACACACAGACCGTACAGAAGCTGACACTGAGAGACACACACACACACCGTACAGGAACTGACACTGAAACACACACACAGACCGTACAGGAGCTGACATTGAGACAAACACACAGACCATACACGAGCTGACACTGAAACACAGACACAGACCGTACAGGAGCTGACATTGTGATAAACACACAGACTGTACAGGAACTGACACTGAGACACACACACAGAGACCGTACAGGAGCTGACACTGAGACGCACACACACACAGACCGTATAGGAGCTGACACTGAGACACACACACAGACCATACAGGAGCTAACACTGAGACACACACACATACCGTGAAGGAGCTGACATTGACACACACACACAGACCGTACAGGAGCTGACACTGAGAGACACACACAGACCATACAGGAGCTGACACTGAGAGACACTCGCACAGACCGTATAGGAGCTGACATTGAGACCCTCACACAGGCCGTAAAGGTGCTGACACTGAGCAACACACACACAGACCGTACAGGAGCTGACACTGAGAGACACACACAGACCGTACATGAGCTGACACCGAGACACTCACACAGACTGGACAGGAGCTGACACTGAGACACACACACAAAACGTACAGGAGCTGACACTGAGACACACACAGACCGTACAGGAGCTGACACTGAGACACACACACAGACCGTACAGAAGCTGACACTGAGACACACACAGACCGTACAGGAGCTGACACTGAGACACACACACAGACCGTACAGGAACTGACACTGAGAGACACACATGGACTGTACAGGAGCTGACACTGAGACACACACACAGACCGTACAGGAGCTGACACTGAGACACACACACAGATCGTACAGGAGCAGACATTGAGACACACACACACAGACCGTACAGGGGCTGACACTGAGACACACACACAGACCGTACAGGAGCTGACAGTGAGACAAACACACAGACCGTACAGGAACTGACACTGAGACACACACACAGACTGTACAGGAGCTGACACTGAGACACACAGACTGTACATGAGCTGACACTGAGACACACACACACAGACCGTACAGGAGCTGACACTGAGAGACACACACACAGACCGGACAGGAGCTGACACTGAGAGAAACACAGAGGCCATACAGGAACTGAGACCGAGATACACACACAGACCGTACAGGGGCTGACATTGAGAGACACACACAGACCGTACAGGAGCTGACACTGAGAGACACACACACACCGTACAGGAACTGACACTGAAACACACACACAGACCGTACAGGAGCTGACACTGAGACAAACACACAGACCATACACGAGCTGACACTGAAACACAGTCACAGACCGTACAGAAGCTGACATTGTGATAAACACACAGACCGTACAGGAGCTGACACTGCGAGACACACTTGGTCCGTACAGAAGCTGACACTGAGACACACACACAGACCGTACAGGAACTGACACTGAGACACACACACAGACCGTACATGGTCTGACAGTGAGACACACACACAGACCGTACAGGAGCTGACACTGAGAGACACACACACAGACCGGACAGGAGATGACACTGAGACACACACACACAGACCGTACAGGAGCTGACACTTAGAGAAACACAGAGACCATACAGGAGCTGACACTGAGAGACACACACAGACCGTACAGGGGCTGACATTGAGAGGCACACACAGACCGTACAGGAGCTGACACTGAGAGACACACACACACACCGTACAGGAACTGACACTGAAACACACACACAGACCGTACAGGAGCTGACATTGAGACAAACACACAGACCATACACGAGCTGACACTGAAACACAGACACAGACCGTACAGGAGCTGACATTGTGATAAACACACAGACTGTACAGGAACTGACACTGAGACACACACACAGAGACCGTACAGGAGCTGACACTGAGACACACACACACACAGACCGTATAGGAGCTGACACTGAGACACACACACAGACCATACAGGAGCTAACACTGAGACACACACACATACCGTGAAGGAGCTGACATTGACACACACACACAGACCGTACAGGAGCTGACACTGAGAGACACACACAGACCATACAGGAGCTGACACTGAGAGACACTCGCACAGACCGTATAGGAGCTGACATTGAGACACTCACACAGGCCGTAAAGGTGCTGACACTGAGCGACACACACACAGACCGTACAGGAGCTGACACTGAGAGACACACACAGACCGTACATGAGCTGACACCGAGACACTCACACAGACTGGACAGGAGCTGACACTGAGACACACACACAAAACGTACAGGAGCTGACACTGGGACACACACAGACTGTACAGGAGGTGACAGTAAGAGACACACATGGAACGTACAGGATCTGACACTGAGACACACACACACAGACCGTACAGAAGCTGAAACTGAGACACACACACAGACCGTACAGGAGCTGACACTGAGACACACACACAGACGGTACAGGAGCTGACACTGAGAGACACACACAGACCGTACAGGAGCTGACACTGAGACACACACACAGACTGTACAGGAACTGACACTGAGACACACACACAGACCGTACAGGAGCTGACACTAAGACACACACACAGAGACCGTACAGGAGCTGACACTGAGAGACACACACACAGACCATGCAGGAGCTGACACTGGGAGACACACACACAGACTGTACAGGTGCTGACACTGAGATACACACAGACCGTACAGGAGCTGACATTGAGAGACACACACAGACCGTACAGGAGCTGACATTGAGATAAACACACAGACTGTACAGGAGCTGACACTGAGAGACACACACAGACCGTACAGGAGCTGACACTGAGACACACACACACACAGACCGGACAGGAGCTGACACTGAGACACACACACACAGACCGTACAGGAGCTTACACTGGGACACACACAGAGACCGTTCAGGAACTGACACTGAGACACGCACACAGACCGTACAGGAGCTGACACTGAGACAAACACACAGACCGTACAGGGGCTGACACTGAGACACACACACAGACTGTATAGGAACTGACACTGAGACACACACACAGACCATGCAGGAGCTGACACTGAGAGACACACACACAGACTGTACAGGTCCTGACACTGACATACACACAGACCGTACAGGAGCTGACATTGAGAGACACACACAGACCGTACAGGAGCTGACACTGAGAGACACACACAGACCGTAGAGGAGCTGACATTGAGCGACACACACAGACTGTACATGAGCTGACACTGAGACACACACACAGACCGTACAGGAGCTGACACTGGGACACACACACAGACCGTTCAGGAACTGACACTGAGACACGCGCACAGACCGTAAAGGAGGTGACACTGAGAGACACACACAGACCGTACAGGAGCTGACATTGAGATAAACACACAGACTGTACATGAGCTGACCACGAGACACACACACAGACCGGACAGGAGCTGACACTGAGACAAGCACACAGACCATACAGGAGGTGACGGAAAGAGACACACATGGACCGTACAGGAGCTGACACTGAGACACACACACAGACCGTACAGGAGCTGACACTGAGAGACACACACAGACCGTGCAGGAGCAGACACTGAGAGACACACACAGACCGTGCAGGAGCTGACACTGAGAGACACACATGGTCCGTACAGAAGCTGACACTGAGACACACACACAGACCGCACAGGAGCTGACACTGAGAGACACACATGGACCGTACAGGAGCTGACACTGAGACACACACACAGACCGTACAGGAGCTGACACTGAGACACACACACAGACCGTACAGGAGCTGACACTGAGACACACATGGTCCGTACAGGAGCTGGCACTGAGACACACACACAGACCGTACAGGAACTGACACTGAGAGACACACACAGACCGTACAGGAGCTGACACTGAGACACACACACACAGACCGTACAGGAGCTGACCCTGAGACACACAGACTGTACAGGAGCTGACACTGAGAGACACACATGGACTGTACAGAAGTTGACACTGAGCTGACACTGAGACACACACACACAGACCGTACAGGAGCTGACACTGAGAGAAACACAGAGACCATACAGGAGCTGACATTGAGACCAACACACAGACCATACACGAGCTGACACTGAAACACAGACACAGACCGTACAGGAGCTGACATTGTGATAAACACACAGACCGTACAGGAGCTGACACTGCGGGACACACATGGTCCGTACAGAAGCTGACACTGAGACACACACATACCGTACAGGGTCTGACAGTGAGACAAACACACACAGACCGTACAGGAGCTGACACTGAGAGACACACACACAGACCGGACAGGAGATGACACTGAGACACACACACACAGACCGTGCAGGAGCTGACACTGAGAGAAACACAGAGACCATACAGGAGCTGACACTGAGAGACACACACAGACCGTACAGGGGCTGACATTGAGAGGCACACACACAACGTACAGGAACTGACACTGAAACACACACACAGACCGTACAGGAGCTGACATTGAGACAAACACACAGACCATACACGAGCTGACACTGAAACACAGACACAGACCGTACAGGAGCTGACATTGTGATAAACACACAGACTGTACAGGAGCTGACATTGAGACACACACACAGACTGTACAGGAACTGACACTGACACACACACACAGAGACCGTACAGGAGCTGACACTGAGACACCCACACACACAGACCGTATAGGAGCTGACACTGAGACACACACACAGACCATACAGGAGCTAACACTGAGACACACACTCAGACCGTAAAGGAGCTGACATTGACACACACACACAGACCGTACAGGAGCTGACACTGAGAGACACACACAGACCGTACAGGGGCTGACATTGAGACACACACACAGACCGTACAGGTGCTGACACTGAGCGACACACACACAGACCGTACAGGAGCTGACACTGAGAGACACACACAGACCGTACATGAGCTGACACCGAGACACTCACACAGACTGGACAGGAGCTGACACTGAGACACACACACAGAACGTACAGGAGCTGACACTGGGACACACACAGACTGTACAGGAGGTGACAGTAAGAGACACACATGGACCGTACAGGATCTGACACTGAGACACACACACACAGACCGTACAGAAGCTGAAACTGAGACACACACACAGACCGTACAGGAACTGACACTGAGACACACACACAGACCGTACAGGAGCTGACACTGAGACACACACACAGAGACTGCACAGGTGTTGACACTGAGATACACACAGACCGTACAGGAGCTGACATTGAGAGACACACACAGACCGTACAGGAGCTGACATTGAGATAAACACACAGACTGTACAGGAGCTGACACTGAGAGACACACACAGACCGTACAGAAGCTGACATTGAGATAAACACACAGACTGTACATGAGCTGACACTGAGGCACACACACAGACCGTTCAGGAACTGACACTGAGACACACACACAGACCGTACAGGAGCTGACACTGAGAGACACACACACAGACCGTACAGGAGCTGACACTGAGAGACACACACAGACCGTACAGGAGCTGACACTGAGAGACACACACACAGACGGTACAGGAGCTGACACTGAGAGACACACACACAGACGGTACAGGAGCTGACACTGAGACAAACACACAGACAGTACAGGAGCTGACACTGAGACACACACACAGACTGTACAGGAACTGACACTGAGACACACACACACAGAGACCGTACAGGAGCTGACACTGAGAGACACACACAAAGACCATGCAGGAGCTGACACTGAGAGACACACACACAGACTGTACAGGTGCTGACACTGAGATACACACAGACCGTACAGGAGCTGACATTGAGATAAACACAGAGACCGTACAGGAGCTGACATTGAGATAAACACACAGACCATGCAGGAGCTGACACTGAGAGACACACACACAGACTGTACAGGTGCGGACGCTGAGATACACACAGACTGTACAGGAGCTGACACTGAGACACACACACAGACCGTAGAGGAGCTGACATTGAGATAAACACACAGACCGTACAGGAGCTGACACTGGGACACACACACAGACCGTTCAGGAACTGACACTGAGACGCACACAGACCGTACAGGAACTGACACTGAGAGACACACATAAACCGTACAGGAGCTGACATTGAGATAAACACACAGACTGTACATGAGCTGACCCCGAGACACACACACAGACCGGACAGGAGCTGACACTGAGACACGCACACAGACCGTACAGGAGGTGACGGAAAGAGACACACATGGACCGTACAGGAGCTGATACTGAGACACACACACAGACCGTACAGGAGCTGACACCGAGACACACACACAGACCGTACAGGAGCTGACACTGAGAGACACACACAGACCGTGCAGGAGCTGACACTGAGAGACACACACAGACCGTGCAGGAGCTGACACTGAGAGACACAGACAGACCGTACAGGAGCTGACACTGAGACACACAAACAGACCGTACAGGAGCTGACATTGAGATAAACACACAGACCATACAGGAGCTGACACTGCGAGACACACATGGTCCGTACAGAAGCTGACACTGAGACACACAGACAGACCGTACAGGAGCTGACACTGAGAGACACACATGGACCGTACAGGAGCTGACACTGAGACACACACACAGACCATACAGGAGCTGACACTGAGACACACACACAGACCGTACAGGAGCTGACACTGAGACACACACACAGACCGTACAGGAGCTGAGACTGAGACACACATACAGACCGTACATGAGCTGACACTGAGACACACACACACAGACCGTATAGGAGCTGACACTGAGACACACGCAGACCGTACAGAAGCTGACACTGAGACACACACACAGACCGTACAGGAACTGACACTGAGACACACACACAGACCGTACAGGAGCTGACATTGAGACACACACACAGACCGTACAGGAGCCGACACTGAGACACACACACAGACCGTACATGAGCTGACACCGAGACACTCACACAGACTGGACAGTAGCTGACACTGAGACACACACACAGAACGTACAGGAGCTGACACTGGGACACATAGAGACTGTACAGGAGGTGACAGTAAGAGACACACATGGACCGTACAGGATCTGACACTGAGACACACACACACAGACCGTACAGGAGCTGAAACTGCGACACACACACAGACCGTACAGGAGCTGACACTGAGACACACACACAGACGGTACAGGAGCTGACACTGAGAGACACACACACAGACGGTACAGGAGCTGACACTGAGACAAACACACAGACCGTACAGGAGCTGACACTGAGAGACACACACACAGACCGTACAGGAGCTGACTCTGAGACACACACACAGACGGTACAGGAGCTGACACCGAGACAAACACACAGAACGTACAGGAGCTAACACTGAGACACACACACAGACCGTACAGGAGCTGACACTGAGAGACACACACACAGACCATGCAGGAGCTGACACTGAGAGACCCACACACAGACTGTACAGGTGCTGTCACTGAGAGACACACAGACCGTACAGGAGCTGACATTGAGATAAACACACAGACTGTACAGTTGCTGACACTGAGACACACACAGACCGTCTAAGAGATGACATTGAGAGACACACACAGACCGTACAGGAGCTGACATTGAGATAAACACACAGACTGTACATGAGCTGACACTGAGACACACACACAGACCGGACAGGAGCTGACACTGAGACACACACACACACAGACCGTACAGGAACTGACACTGAGACACGCCACAGACCGTACAGGAGCTGACACTGAGAGACACACACAGACCGTACAGGAGCTGACAATGAGATAAACACACAGACTGTACATGAGCTGACCCCGAGACACATACACAGACCAGACAGGAGCTGACACTGAGACACGCACACAGACCGTACAGGAGGTGACAGAAAGAGACACACATGGACCGTACAGGAGCTGACACTGAGACACAAACACAGACCGTACAGGAGCTGACACTGAGAGACACACACAGACCATGCAGGAGCTGACAGTGAGACAAACACACACACAGACCGTACAGGAGCTGACACTGAGACACACACAGACCGTCCACGAGCTGAAATTGAGATAAACACACAGACCGCACAGGAGCTGACACCGAGACACACACACAGACCGTACAGAAGCTGACATTGATACAAACACACAGACCGTACAGGAGCTGACACTGCGAGACACACACACAGACCATACAGAAGCTGATACTGAGACACACACACAGACCGTACAGGAGCTGACACTGTGACACACACACAGACCGTACAGGAGCTGACACTGAGACACACACACCGGCCGTACAGGAGCTGACACTGAGAGACACACATGGACCGTGCAGAAGCTGACACTGAGACACACACACAGACCGTACAGGGTCTGACACTGAGAGACACACACACACCGTACAGGAACTGACACTGAAACACACACACAGACCGGACAGGAGATGACACTGAGACACACACACACAGACCGTGCAGGAGCTGACACTGAGAGAAACACAGAGACCATACAGGAGCTGACACTGAGAGACACACACAGACCGTACAGGGGCTGACATTGAGAGGCACACACAGACCGTACAGGAGCTGACACTGAGAGACACACACACACAACGTACAGGAACTGACTCTGAAACACACACACAGACCGTACAGGAGCTGACATTGAGACAAACACACAGACCATACACGAGCTGACACTGAAACACAGACACAGACCGTACAGGAGCTGACATTGTGATAAACACACAGACTGTACAGGAGCTGACACTGAGAGACACACATGGACTGTACAGAAGTTGACACTGAGACACACACACAGACTGTACAGGAACTGACACTGAGACACACACACACACACAGACCATACAGGAGCTAACACTGAGAGACACTCGCACAGACTGTATAGGAGTTGACATTGAGACACACACACAGACCGTACAGGTGCTGACACTGAGCGACACACACACAGACCGTACAGGAGCTGACACTGAGAGACACACACAGACCGTACAGGAGCTGACATTGAGATAAACACACAGACTGTACAGGAGCTGACACTGAGAGACACACACAGACCGTACAGGAGCTGACATTGAGAGACACACACAGACCGTACAGGAGCTGACATTGAGATAAACACACAGACTGTACAGGAGCTGACACTGAGACACACACAGACCGTCCAAGAGATGACATTGAGAGACACACACAGACCGTACAGGAGCTGACATTGAGATAAACACACAGACTGTACATGAGCTGACACTGAGACACACACACAGACCGGACAGGAGCTGACACTGAGACACACACACACACAGACCGTACAGGAACTGACACTGAGACACGCCACAGACCGTACAGGAGCTGACACTGGGACACACACACAGACCGTTCAGGAACTGACACTGAGATGCACACAGACCGTACAGGAGCTGACACTGAGAGACACACATAGACCGTACAGGAGCTGACATTGAGATAAACACACAGACTGTACATGAGCTGACCCCGAGACACACACACAGACCGGACAGGAGCTGACACTGAGACACGCACACAGAACGTACAGGAGGTGACGGAAAGAGACACACATGGACCGTACAGGAGCTGACACCGAGACACACACACAGACCGTACAGGAGCTGACACTGAGAGACACACACAGACCGTGCAGGAGCTGACACTGAGAGACACACACAGACCGTGCAGGAGCTGACACTGAGAGACACAGACAGACCGTACAGGAGCTGACACTGAGACACACAAACAGACCGTACAGGAGCTGACATTGAGATAAACACGCAGACCATACAGGAGCTGACACTGCGAGACACACATGGTCCGTACAGAAGCTGACACTGAGACACAAAGACAGACCGTACAGGAGCTGACACTGAGAGACACACATGGACCGTACAGGAGCTGACACTGAGACACACACACAGACCATACAGGAGCTGACACTGAGACACACACACAGACCGTACAGGAGCTGACACTGAGACACACACACAGACCGTACAGGAGCTGAGACTGAGACACACATACAGACCGTACATGAGCTGACACTGAGACACACACACACAGACCGTATAGGAGCTGACACTGAGACACACGCAGACCGTACAGAAGCTGACACTGAGACACACACACAGACCGTACAGGAACTGACACTGAGACACACACACAGACCGTACAGGAGCTGACATTGAGACACACACACAGACCGTACAGGAGCCGACACTGAGACACACACACAGACCGTACATGAGCTGACACCGAGACACTCACACAGACTGGACAGGAGCTGACACTGAGACACACACACAGAACGTACAGGAGCTGACACTGGGACACATAGAGACTGCACAGGAGGTGACAGTAAGAGACACACATGGACCGTACAGGATCTGACACTGAGACACACACACATAGACCATACAGGAGCTGAAACTGCGACACACACACAGACCGTACAGGAGCTGACACTGAGACACACACACAGACGGTACAGGAGCTGACACTGAGAGACAAACACACAGACCGTACAGGAGCTGACTCTGAGACACACACACAGACTGTATAGGAGCTGACATTGAGACACACACACAGACCGTACAGGTGCTGACACTGAGCGACACACACACAGACCGTACAGGAGCTGACACTGAGAGACACACACAGACCGTACAGGAGCTGACATTGAGATAAACACACAGACTGTACAGGAGCTGACACTGAGAGACACACACAGACCGTAGAGGAGCTGACATTGAGAGACACACACAGACCGTACAGGAGCTGACATTGAGATAAACACACAGTCTGTACAGGAGCTGACACTGAGACACACACAGACCGTCCAAGAGATGACATTGAGAGACACACACAGACCGTACAGGAGCTGACATTGAGATAAACACACAGACTGTACATGAGCTGACACTGAGACATACACACAGACCGGACAGGAGCTGACACTGAGACACACACACACACAGACCGTACAGGAACTGACACTGAGACACGCCACAGACCGTACAGGAGCTGACACTGAGAGACACACACAGACCGTACAGGAGCTGACAATGAGATAAACACACAGACTGTACATGAGCTGACCCCGAGACACATACACAGACCAGACAGGAGCTGACACTGAGACACGCACACAGACCGTACAGGAGGTGACAGAAAGAGACACACATGGACCGTACAGGAGCTGACACTGAGACACAAACACAGACCGTACAGGAGCTGACACTGAGAGACACACACAGACCATGCAGGAGCTGACAGTGAGACAAACACACACACAGACCGTACAGGAGCTGACACTGAGACACACACAGACCGTCCACGAGCTGAAATTGAGATAAACACACAGACCGTACAGGAGCTGACACCGAGACACACACACAGACCGTACAGAAGCTGACATTGAGATAAACACACAGACCGTACAGGAGCTGACACTGCGAGACACACACACAGACCATACAGAAGCTGACACTGAGACACACACACAGACCGTACAGGAGCTGATACTGTGACACACACACAGACCGTACAGGAGCTGACACTGAGACACACACACCGGCCGTACAGGAGCTGACACTGAGAGACACACATGGACCGTGCAGAAGCTGACACTGAGACACACACACAGACCGTACAGGGTCTGACACTGAGAGACACACACACACCGTACAGGAACTGACACTGAAACACACACACAGACCGGACAGGAGATGACACTGAGACACACACACACAGACCGTGCAGGAGCTGACACTGAGAGAAACACAGAGACCATACAGGAGCTGACACTGAGAGACACACACAGACCGTACAGGGGCTGACATTGAGAGGCACACACAGACCGTACAGGAGCTGACACTGAGAGACACACACACACAACGTACAGGAACTGACTCTGAAACACACACACAGACCGTACAGGAGCTGACATTGAGACAAAAACACAGACCATACACGAGCTGACACTGAAACACAGACACAGACCGTACAGGAGCTGACATTGTGATAAACACACAGACTGTACAGGAGCTGACACTGAGAGACACACATGGACTGTACAGACGTTGACACTGAGACACACACACAGACTGTACAGGAACTGACACTGAGCTACACACACAGACCGGACAGGAGCTGACACTGAGCGACACACACACAGACCGTACAGGAGCTGACACTGAGAGACACACACAGACCGTACAGGAGCTGACATTGAGATAAACACACAGACTGTACAGGAGCTGACACTGAGAGACACACACAGACCGTACAGGAGCTGACATTGAGAGACACACACAGACCGTACAGGAGCTGACATTGAGATAAACACACAGACTGTACATGAGCTGACACTGAGATACACACACAGACCGGACAGGAGCTGACACTGAGACACACACACACAGACCGTACAGGTGCTGACACTGAGAGAGACACACACAGACCGTACAGGAGCTGACACTGAGACACACACACAGACTGTACAGGAGCTGACACTGAGACACACACACAGACCGTACAGGAGCTGACACTGAGACACACACACAGACTGTACAGGAGCTGACACTGGGACACACACACAGACCGTTCAGGAACTGACACTGAGACACGCACACAGACCGTACAGGAGCTGACACTGAGAGACACACACAGACCGTACAGGAGCTGACACTGAGAGACACACACACAGACGGTACAGGAGCTGACACTGAGAGACACACACACACAGACCGTACAGGAGCTGACACTGAGAGACACACACACAGACCATGCAGGAGCTGACACTGAGAGACACACACACAGACTGTACAGCTGCTGACACTGAGATACACACAGACCGTACAGGAGCTGACATTGAGATAAACACACAGACCGTACAGGAGCTGACATTGAGATAAACACACAGACCATGCAGGAGCTGACACTGAGAGACACACACACAGACTGTACAGGAGCTGACACTGAGAGACACACACAGAGCGTACAGGAGCTGACATTGAGAGACACACACAGAGCGTACAGGAGCTGACATTGAGATAAACACACAGACTGTACATGAGCTGACACTGAGACACACACACAGACCGGACAGGAGCTGACACTGAAGCACACACACAGACCGTACAGCAGCTGACACTGGGACACACACACAGACCGTTCAGGAACTAACACTGAGACACACACACAGACCGTACAGGAGCTGACACTGAGAGACACAGACAGACCGTACAGGAGCTGACACTGAGACACACAAACAGACCGTACAGGAGCTGACATTGAGATAAACACACAGACCGTACAGGAGCTGACACTGCGAGACACACATGGTCCGTACAGAAGCTGACACTGAGACACACACACAGACCGTACAGGAGCTGACACTGAGACACACACACACACAGACCGTACAGGAGCTGACACTGAGAGACACACATGGACCGTACAGGTGCTGACACTGAGACACACACACAGACCGTACAGGAGCTGACACTGAGACACACACACAGACCGTACAGGAGCTGAGACTGAGACACACATACAGACCGTACATGAGCTGACACTGAGACAAACACACACAGACCGTATAGGAGCTGACACCGAGACACACGCAGACCGTACAGGAGCTGACACTGAGACACACACAGACAGTACAGGAGCTGACACTGAGAGACACACATGGACCGTACAGGAGCTGACACTGAGACACACACACAGACCGTACAGGAGCTGACACTGAGACACACACACAGACCGCACAGGAGCTGAGACTGAGACACACATACAGACCGTACATGAACTGAAACTGTGAGACACACACACAGACCGTACAGGAGCTGACACTGAGACACATGCAGACCGTACAGGAACTGACACTGAGAGACAAACACAGACCGTACAGGAGCTGACACTGAGACACACACACAGACCGTACATGAGTTGACACCGAGACACTCACACAGACTGGACAGGAGCTGACACTGAGACACACACACAGACCGTACAGGAGCTGAAACTTCGACACACACACAGACCGTACAGGAGCTGACACTGAGACACACACACAGACCGTACTGGAGCTGACATCGAGATAAACACACAGACTGTACATGAGCTGACACTGAGACACACACACAGACCGGACAGGAGCTGACACTGAGACACACACACACACAGACCGTACAGGAACTGACACTGAGACACGCCACAGACCGTACAGGAGCTGACACTGAGAGACACACACAGACCGTACAGGAGCTGACATTGAGATAAACACACAGGCTGTACATGAGCTGACCCCGAGACACATACACAGACCGGACAGGAGCTGACACTGAGACACGCACACAGACCGTACAGGAGGTGACAGAAAGAGACACACATGGACCGTACAGGAGCTGACACTGAGACACAAACACAGACCGTACAGGAGCTGACACTGAGAGACACACACAGACCGTGCAGGAGCTGACAGTGAGACAAACACACACACAGACCCTACAGGAGCTTACACTGAGACACACACAGACCGAACAGGAGCTGATACTGAGAGACACACACAGACCGTACAGGAGCTGACACCGAGACACACACACAGACCATACAGGAGCTGACATTGAGACACACACACAGACCGTACAGGAGCTGACACTGAGACACACACAGACCGTCCACGAGCTGACATTGAGATAAACACACAGACCGTACAGGAGCTGACACCGAGACACACACACAGACCGTACAGAAGCTGACATTGAGATAAACACACAGACCGTACAGGAGCTGACACTGCGAGACACACATGGACCGTACAGAAGCTGACACTGAGACACACACACAGACCGTACAGGGGCTGACAGTGAGACACACACACAGACCGTACAGGGACTGACAGTGAGACAAACACACAGACTGTACAGGGGCTGACAGTGAGAAACACACACAGACCGTACATGAGCTGACACTGAAACACACACATGGTCCGTACAGATGCTGACACTGAGACACACACACAGACCGTACTGGAGCTGACACTGAGAGACACACACAGACCGTACAGGAGCTGGCACTGAGACACACACACAGACCGTACAGGAGCTGACAGTGAGACACACACACAGACCGTACAGATGCTGACATTGAGAGACACACACACAGACCGTACAGGAACTGACAGTGAGACACACACACACACAGACCGTACAGAAGCTGTCACTGAGACACACACACAGACCGTACAGGAGCTGACACTGAGACACAC
The DNA here is from genome assembly GCF_047496885.1 of Scyliorhinus torazame. Classification (NCBI taxonomy): domain Eukaryota; kingdom Metazoa; phylum Chordata; class Chondrichthyes; order Carcharhiniformes; family Scyliorhinidae; genus Scyliorhinus; species Scyliorhinus torazame. The sequence goes on from NC_092718.1 coordinate 73,412,178, forward strand.
ACACAGACCGTACAGGAGCTGACACTGAGACACACACACAGACCGTACAGGAGCTGACACTGAGACACACACACAGACCGTACAGGAGCTGACACTGAGAGACACACATGGACCGTGCAGAAGCTGACACTGAGACACACACACAGACCACACAGGAACTGACACTGAGAGACACACATGGACTGTACAGGAGCTGACACTGAGACACACACACAGACCGTACAGGAGCTGACACTGAGACACACACACAGATCTTACAGGGGCTGACAGTGAGACAAACACACAGACCGTACAGGAGCTGACACTGAGACACACACAAACCGTACAGGAGCTGGCACTGAGACACACACATGGACTGTACAGGAGCTGACACTGAGACACACACACAGACCGTACAGGAGCTGACACTGAGAGACACACATGGACCGTATGGGAGCTGACACTGAGAGACACAAAGAGACCGTACAGGAGCTGACACTGAGACACACACACAGACCGTACAGGAGCTGACACTGAGACACACACACAGACCGTACAGGAACTGACACTGAGAGACACACACACAGACCATACAGGAGCTTACACTGACAGACACGCACAGACTGTACAGGAGCTGACACTGTGACACACCCAGACCGTACAGGAGCTGACACTGAGACACACACGCACAGACCTTACCGGAGCTGACACTGAGGCACACACATAGACCGTACAGGAGCTGACATTGAGAGGCACATACAGACCGTACAGGAGCTGACACTGAAACACACACACAGACCGTACAGGAGCTGACATTGAGACAAACACACACAGACCGTACAGGAGCTGACATTGAGACAAACGCACAGACCATACAGGAGCTGACACTGAGACACACACACAGGCCGTACAGGAGCTGACACTGAGAGACACACACACAGACCGTACTGGAGCTGACACTGAGAGACACACATGGAGCGTACAGAAGCTGACACTGAGACACACACACAGACCGTACAGGAGCTGACACTGAGACACACACACAGACCGTACAGGAGCTGACACTGAGACACACACACAGACCGTACAGGAACTGAGACTGAGAGACACACATGGACTGTACAGGAGCTGACACTGAGACACACACACAGACCATACAGGAGCTGACACTGAGAGACACACATGGACCGTACAGAAGCTGACACTGAGACACACACACAGACCGTACAGGAGCTGACACTGAGACACACACACAGACGGTACAGGATCTGACATTGAGACACACACACAGACCGTACAGGAGCTGACACGGAGACACACACACACAGAACGTACAGGAGCTGACAATGAGGGACACACACACAGACCGTACAGGAGCTGACACTGAGACACACACACAGACCGTACAGGAGCTGACACTGAGACACACACACAGACCGTACAGGAGCTGACATTGAGACACGCACACAGACCGTACAGGAGCTGACACTGAGACACACACACAGACCGTACAGGTGCTGACACTGAGACACACACATGGTCCGCACAGAAGCTGACACTGAGACACACACACAGACCGTACAGGGGCTGACAGTGAGACAAACACACAGACCGTACAGGAGCTGACACTGAGACAAACACAAAGACTGTACAGGAGCTGACACAGAGACACACACAGACCGTACAGGAGCTGACATTGAGAGACACACACAGACCGTACAGGAGCTGACACTGAGACACACACAGACCGTACAGGAGCTGACATTGAGACACACACACAGGCCGCACAGGAGCTGACAATGAGAGACAAACACACAGACTGTACAGCAGCTGACAATGAGAGACACACACAGACCATACAGGAGCTGACACTGAGACACACACACAGACCGTACAGGAGCTGACACTGAGACACACACACAGACCATACAGGAGCTGACACTGAGACACACACACAGACCATACAGGAGCTGACACTGAGACACACACACAGACCGCACAGGAGCTGACACTGAGACACAGACACACACAGACCGTACAGGAGCTGACATTGACACACACACACAGACCATACAGGAGCTGACACTGAGAGACACACACAGACCGTACAGGAGCTGACACTGAGACACACACACAGACCATACAGGAGCTGACACTGAGACACACACACAGACCATACAGGAGCTGACACTGAGACACACACACAGACCATACAGGAGCTGACATTGACACACACACGCAGACCATGTAGGAGCTGACACTGAGAGACACACACAGACCGTACAGAAGCTGACACTGAGAGACACACACAGGCCATACAGGAGCTGACAGTGAGACACACACACAGACCATACAGGAGCTGACACTGAGAGACACACACAGACCGTACAGGAGCTGACATTGAGAGGCACATATAGACCGTACAGGAGCTGACACTGAGAGACATACTCAGACCGGACAGGAGCTGACACAGAGACACACACACAGGCCGTACAGGAGCTGACATTGAGACACACACACAGACCGTACAGGAGCTGACACTGAGAGACACACACACAGACCATACAGGAGCTGACACTGAGACACACACACAGACCGTACAGGAGCTGACAGTGAGACACACACACAGACCATACAGGAGCTGACACTGAGACACACACACAGACCATACAGGAGCTGACACTGAGAGACACACATGGACCGTACAGGAACTGACACTGAGAGACACACACACAGACCATACAGGAGCTGACACAGAGACACACACACAGACCGTACAGGAGATAACACTGAGACACACACACAGACCGTACAGGAACTGACACTGACAGACACGCACAGACTGTACAGGAGCTGACACTGTGACACACCCAGACCGTACAGAAGCTGACACTGAGACACACACGTACAGACCGTACAGGAGCTGACACTTAAGCACACACACAGACCGTACAGGAGCTGACATTGAGAGGCACATACAGACCGTACAGGTGCTGACACTGAGAGACATACATAGACCGTACAGGAACTGACACTGAAACACACACACAGACCGTACATGAGCTGACATTGAGACAAACACACAGACCATACAGGAGCTGACACTGAGACACACACACAGACCGTACAGGAGCTGACACTGAGACACACACACAGACCGTACAGAAGCTGACATTGAGACACACACAGAAAACGTACAGGAGCTGACATTGAGACACACACACAGACCGTACAGGAGCTGACACTGAGAGACACACACAGACCGTACAGGAGCTGAAACTGAGAGACACACACAGAATGTACTGGAGCTGACTTGAGACAAACACACACGCTGTACAGGAGCTGACACTGAGAGACACACACAGACCATACAGGAGGTTACACTGAGATAGAAACACACAGACTGTACAGGGGCTGACCCCGAGACACACACACAGACCGGACAGGAGCTCACACTGAGACACGCATACAGACCCTATAGGAGGTTACAGAAAGAGACACAGATGGACCGTACAGGAGCTGACACTGAGACACACACACACAGACCGTACAGGAGCTGACACTGAGAGACACACCGTGACCATACAGGAGCTGACATTGAGACAAACACACAGACCATACAGGAGCTGACACTGAGACACACACACAGACTGTACAGGGGCTGTCATTGAGAGGCACACGCAGACCGTACAGGAGCTGACATTGAGACACACACACACAGACCGTACAGGAGCTGACACTGAGAGAGACACACAGACTGTACATGAGCTGACACTGAGACACACGCAGACCGTACAGGAGCTGACACTGAGACACACACAGACTGTACAGGAGCTGACATTGAGATAAACACACAGACTGTACATGAGCTGACACTGAGACACACACACAGACCGGACAGGAGCTGACACTGAGACACACACACACACAGACCATACAGGAGCTGACACTGAAACAAACACACAGACCGTACAGGAGCTGACACTGCGAGACACACACACAGACCGTACAGAAGCTGACACTGAGACACACACACAGACCGTACAGAAGCTGACATTGAGACACACACACAGACCGTACAAGCGCTGACACTGAGAGACACACACAGACCGTACAGGTGCTGACACTGAGACACACACATGGTCCGCACAGAAGCTGACACTGAGACACACACACAGACCGTACAGGGGCTGACAGTGAGACAAACACACAGACCATACAGGAGCTGACACTGAGACAAACACAAAGACTGTACAGGAGCTGACACAGAGACACACACAGACCGTAGAGGAGCTGACATTGAGAGACACACACAGACCGTACAGGAGCTGACACGGAGACACACACAGACCGTACAGGAGCTGACATTGAGACACACACACAGACCGTACAGGAGCTGACAATGAGAGACAAACACACAGACTGTACAGGAGCTGACAATGAGAGACACACACAGACCATACAGGAGCTGACACTGAGACACACACACAGACCGTACAGGAGCTGACACTGAGACACACACACAGACGGTACAGGATCTGACATTGAGACACACACACAGACCGTACAGGAGCTGACACGGAGACACACACACACAGAACGTACAGGAGCTGACACTGAGGGACACACACACAGACCGTACAGGAGCTGACACTGAGACACACACACAGACCGTACAGGAGCTGACACTGAGACACACACACAGACCGTACAGGAGCTGACACTGAGAGACACACACAGACCGTACAGGTGCTGACACTGAGACACACACATGGTCCGTACAGAAGCTGACACTGAGACACACACACAGACCGTACAGGGGCTGACAGTGAGACAAACACACAGACCGTACAGGAGCTGACACTGAGACAAACACAAAGACTGTACAGGAGCTGACACAGAGACACACACAGACCGTACAGGAGCTGACATTGAGAGACAAACACAGACCGTACAGGAGCTGACACTGAGACACACACAGACCGTACAGGAGCTGACATTGAGACACACACACAGGCTGCACAGGAGCTGACAATGAGAGACAAACACACAGACTGTACAGCAGATGACAATGAGAGACACACACAGACCATACAGGAGCTGACAATGAGACACACACACAGACCGTACAGGAGCTGACACTGAGACACACACACAGACCGCACAGGAGCTGACATTGACACACACACACAGACCATACAGGAGCTGACACTGAGAGACACACACAGACCGTACAGGAGCTGACACTGAGACACACACACAGACCGTACAGGAGCTGACACTGAGAGACACACACACAGACCGTACTGGAGCTGACACTGAGAGACACACATGGAGCGTACAGAAGCTGACACTGAGACACACACACAGACCGTACAGGAGCTGACACTGAGACACACACACAGACCGTACAGGAGCTGACACTGAGACACACACACAGACCGTACAGGAACTGAGACTGAGAGACACACATGGACTGTACAGGAGCTGACACTGAGACACACACACAGACCATACAGGAGCTGACACTGAGAGACACACATGGACCGTACAGAAGCTGACACTGAGACACACACACAGACCGTACAGGAGCTGACACTGAGACACACACACAGACGGTACAGGATCTGTCATTGAGACACACACACAGACCGTACAGGAGCTGACACGGAGACACACACACACAGAACGTACAGGAGCTGACAATGAGGGACACACACACAGACCGTACAGGAGCTGACACTGAGACACACACACAGACCGTACAGGAGCTGACACTGAGACACACACACAGACCGTACAGGAGCTGACATTGAGACACGCACACAGACCGTACAGGAGCTGACACTGAGACACACACACAGACCGTACAGGTGCTGACACTGAGACACACACATGGTCCGCACAGAAGCTGACACTGAGACACACACACAGACCGTACAGGGGCTGACAGTGAGACAAACACACAGACCGTACAGGAGCTGACACTGAGACAAACACAAAGACTGTACAGGAGCTGACACAGAGACACACACAGACCGTACAGGAGCTGACATTGAGAGACACACACAGACCGTACAGGAGCTGACACTGAGACACACACAGACCGTACAGGAGCTGACATTGAGACACACACACAGGCCGCACAGGAGCTGACAATGAGAGACAAACACACAGACTGTACAGCAGCTGACAATGAGAGACACACACAGACCATACAGGAGCTGACACTGAGACACACACACAGACCGTACAGGAGCTGACACTGAGACACACACACAGACCATACAGGAGCTGACACTGAGACACACACACAGACCATACAGGAGCTGACACTGAGACACACACACAGACCGCACAGGAGCTGACACTGAGACACAGACACACACAGACCGTACAGGAGCTGACATTGACACACACACACAGACCATACAGGAGCTGACACTGAGAGACACACACAGACCGTACAGGAGCTGACACTGAGACACACACACAGACCATACAGGAGCTGACACTGAGACACACACACAGACCATACAGGAGCTGACACTGAGACACACACACAGACCATACAGGAGCTGACATTGACACACACACGCAGACCATGTAGGAGCTGACACTGAGAGACACACACAGACCGTACAGAAGCTGACACTGAGAGACACACACAGGCCATACAGGAGCTGACAGTGAGACACACACACAGACCATACAGGAGCTGACACTGAGAGACACACACAGACCGTACAGGAGCTGACATTGAGAGGCACATATAGACCGTACAGGAGCTGACACTGAGAGACATACTCAGACCGGACAGGAGCTGACACAGAGACACACACACAGGCCGTACAGGAGCTGACATTGAGACACACACACAGACCGTACAGGAGCTGACACTGAGAGACACACACACAGACCATACAGGAGCTGACACTGAGACACACACACAGACCGTACAGGAGCTGACAGTGAGACACACACACAGACCATACAGGAGCTGACACTGAGACACACACACAGACCATACAGGAGCTGACACTGAGAGACACACATGGACCGTACAGGAACTGACACTGAGAGACACACACACAGACCATACAGGAGCTGACACAGAGACACACACACAGACCGTACAGGAGATAACACTGAGACACACACACAGACCGTACAGGAACTGACACTGACAGACACGCACAGACTGTACAGGAGCTGACACTGTGACACACCCAGACCGTACAGAAGCTGACACTGAGACACACACGTACAGACCGTACAGGAGCTGACACTTAAGCACACACACAGACCGTACAGGAGCTGACATTGAGAGGCACATACAGACCGTACAGGTGCTGACACTGAGAGACATACATAGACCGTACAGGAACTGACACTGAAACACACACACAGACCGTACATGAGCTGACATTGAGACAAACACACAGACCATACAGGAGCTGACACTGAGACACACACACAGACCGTACAGGAGCTGACACTGAGACACACACACAGACCGTACAGAAGCTGACATTGAGACACACACAGAAAACGTACAGGAGCTGACATTGAGACACACACACAGACCGTACAGGAGCTGACACTGAGAGACACACACAGACCGTACAGGAGCTGAAACTGAGAGACACACACAGAATGTACTGGAGCTGACTTGAGACAAACACACACGCTGTACAGGAGCTGACACTGAGAGACACACACAGACCATACAGGAGGTTACACTGAGATAGAAACACACAGACTGTACAGGGGCTGACCCCGAGACACACACACAGACCGGACAGGAGCTCACACTGAGACACGCATACAGACCCTATAGGAGGTTACAGAAAGAGACACAGATGGACCGTACAGGAGCTGACACTGAGACACACACACACAGACCGTACAGGAGCTGACACTGAGAGACACACCGTGACCATACAGGAGCTGACATTGAGACAAACACACAGACCATACAGGAGCTGACACTGAGACACACACACAGACTGTACAGGGGCTGTCATTGAGAGGCACACGCAGACCGTACAGGAGCTGACATTGAGACACACACACACAGACCGTACAGGAGCTGACACTGAGAGAGACACACAGACTGTACATGAGCTGACACTGAGACACACGCAGACCGTACAGGAGCTGACACTGAGACACACACAGACTGTACAGGAGCTGACATTGAGATAAACACACAGACTGTACATGAGCTGACACTGAGACACACACACAGACCGGACAGGAGCTGACACTGAGACACACACACACACAGACCATACAGGAGCTGACACTGAAACAAACACACAGACCGTACAGGAGCTGACACTGCGAGACACACACACAGACCGTACAGAAGCTGACACTGAGACACACACACAGACCGTACAGAAGCTGACATTGAGACACACACACAGACCGTACAAGCGCTGACACTGAGAGACACACACAGACCGTACAGGTGCTGACACTGAGACACACACATGGTCCGCACAGAAGCTGACACTGAGACACACACACAGACCGTACAGGGGCTGACAGTGAGACAAACACACAGACCATACAGGAGCTGACACTGAGACAAACACAAAGACTGTACAGGAGCTGACACAGAGACACACACAGACCGTAGAGGAGCTGACATTGAGAGACACACACAGACCGTACAGGAGCTGACACGGAGACACACACAGACCGTACAGGAGCTGACATTGAGACACACACACAGACCGTACAGGAGCTGACAATGAGAGACAAACACACAGACTGTACAGGAGCTGACAATGAGAGACACACACAGACCATACAGGAGCTGACACTGAGACACACACACAGACCGTACAGGAGCTGACACTGAGACACACACACAGACGGTACAGGATCTGACATTGAGACACACACACAGACCGTACAGGAGCTGACACGGAGACACACACACACAGAACGTACAGGAGCTGACACTGAGGGACACACACACAGACCGTACAGGAGCTGACACTGAGACACACACACAGACCGTACAGGAGCTGACACTGAGACACACACACAGACCGTACAGGAGCTGACACTGAGAGACACACACAGACCGTACAGGTGCTGACACTGAGACACACACATGGTCCGTACAGAAGCTGACACTGAGACACACACACAGACCGTACAGGGGCTGACAGTGAGACAAACACACAGACCGTACAGGAGCTGACACTGAGACAAACACAAAGACTGTACAGGAGCTGACACAGAGACACACACAGACCGTACAGGAGCTGACATTGAGAGACAAACACAGACCGTACAGGAGCTGACACTGAGACACACACAGACCGTACAGGAGCTGACATTGAGACACACACACAGGCTGCACAGGAGCTGACAATGAGAGACAAACACACAGACTGTACAGCAGATGACAATGAGAGACACACACAGACCATACAGGAGCTGACAATGAGACACACACACAGACCGTACAGGAGCTGACACTGAGACACACACACAGACCGCACAGGAGCTGACATTGACACACACACACAGACCATACAGGAGCTGACACTGAGAGACACACACAGACCGTACAGGAGCTGACACTGAGACACACACACAGACCGTACAGGAGCTGACACTGAGACACACACACAGACCATACAGGAGCTGACACTGAGACACACACACAGACCGTACAGGAGCTGACACTGAGAGACACACATAGACCGTACAGAAGCTGACACTGAGAGACACACACAGGCCATACAGGAGCTGACAGTGAGACACACACACAGACCATACAGGAGCTGACACTGAGAGACACACACAGACCGTACAGGAGCTGACATTGAGAGGCACATATAGACCGTACAGGAGCTGACACTGAGAGACATACTCAGACCGGACAGGAGCTGACACAGAGACACACACACAGACCGTACAGGAGCTGACATTGAGACACACACACAGACCGTACAGGAGCTGACACTGAGAGACACACACACAGACCATACAGGAGCTGACACTGAGACACACACACAGACCGTACAGGAGCTGACAGTGAGACACACACACAGACCATACAGGAGCTGACACTGAGACACACACACAGACCATACAGGAGCTGACACTGAGAGACACACATGGACCGTACAGGAACTGACACTGAGAGACACACACACAGACCATACAGGAGCTGACACTGAGACACACACACAGACCTTACAGGAGATGACACTGAGACACACACACAGACCGTACAGGAACTGACACTGACAGACACGCACAGACTGTACAGGAGCTGACACTGTGACACACCCAGACCGTACAGAAGCTGACACTGAGACACAACCGTACAGACCGTACAGGAGCTGACACTTAAGCACACACACAGACCGTACAGGAGCTGACATTGAGAGGCACATACAGGCCGTACAGGAGCTGACACTGAGAGACATACACAGACCGTACAGGAACTGACACTGAAACACACACACAGACCGTACAGGAGCTGACATTGAGACAAACACGCAGACCATACAGGAGCTGACACTGAGACACACACACAGACCGTACAGGAGCTGACACTGAGAGACACACACAGACTGTACTGGAGCTGACTTGAGACAAACACACACGCTGTACAGGAGCTGACACTGAGAGACACACACAGACCATACAGGAGGTTACACTGAGACAGACACACACAGACTGTACAGGGGCTGACCCCGAGACACACACACAGACCGGACAGGAGCTGACACTGAGACACGCATACAGACCCTATAGGAGGTTACAGAAAGAGACACACATGGACCGTACAGGAGCTGACACTGAGACACACACACACAGACCGTACAGGAGCTGACACTGAGAGACACACCGGGACCATACAGGAGCTGACATTGAGACAAACACACAGACCATACAGGAGCTGACACTGAGACACACACACAGACTGTACAGGGGCTGACATTGAGAGGCACACACAGACCGTACAGGAGCTGACATTGAGACACACACACACAGACCGTACAGGAGCTGACAATGAGAGAGACACACAGAATGTACATGAGCTGAAACTGAGACACACGCAGACCGTACAGGAGCTGACACTGAGACACACACAGACTGTACAGGAGCTGACATTGAGATAAACACACAGACTGTACATGAGCTGACACTGAGACACACACACAGACCGGACAGTAGCTGACACTGAGACACACACACACACAGACCGTACAGGAGCTGACACTGAAACAAACACACAGACCGTACAGGAGCTGACACTGCGAGACACACACACAGACGGTACAGAAGCTGACACTGAGACACACACACAGACCGTACAGAAGCTGACACTGAGACACACACACAGACCGTACAGGAGCTGACACTGAGACACACACAGACTGTACAGAAGCTGACACTGAGACACACACACACATGGTCCGTACAGAGGCTGACACTGAGAGACACACACAGACCGTACAGGTGCTGACACTGAGACACACACATGGTCCGTACAGGAGCTGACACTGAGACAAACACAAAGACTGTACAGGAGCTGACACAGAGACACACACAGACCGTACAGGAGCTGACATTGAGAGACACACACAGACCGTACAGGAGCTGACACTGAGACACACACAGACCGTACAGGAGCTGACATTGAGACACACACACAGACCGTACAGGAGCTGACAATGAGAGACAAACACACAGACTGTACAGGAGCTGACAATGAGAGACACACACAGACCATACAGGAGCTGACACTGAGACACACACACAGACCGTACAGGAGCGGACACTGAGACACACACACAGACCATACAGGAGCTGACACTGAGACACACACACAGACCATACAGGAGCTGACACTGAGACACACACACAGACCATACAGGAGCTGACACTGAGACACACACACAGACCGTACAGGAGCTGACACTGAGACACACACACACACAGACCGTACAGGAGCTGACATTGACACACACACACAGACCATACAGGAGCTGACACTGAGAGACACACACAGACCGTACAGGAGCTGACACTGAGACACACACACAGACCGTACAGGAGCTGACACTGAGACACACACACAGACCATACAGGAGCTGACACTGAGACACACACATAGACCATACAGGAGCTGACACTGAGACACACACACAGACCATACAGGAGCTGACACTGACAGACACGCACAGACTGTACAGGAGCTGACACTGTGACACACCCAGACCGTACAGAAGCTGACACTGAGACACAACCGTACAGACCGTACAGGAGCTGACACTTAAGCACACACACAGACCGTACAGGAGCTGACATTGAGAGGCACATACAGGCCGTACAGGAGCTGACACTGAGAGACATACACAGACCGTACAGGAACTGACACTGAAACACACACACAGACCGTACAGGAGCTGACATTGAGACAAACACGCAGACCATACAGGAGCTGACACTGAGACACACACACAGACCGTACAGGAGCTGACACTGAGAGACACACACAGACTGTACTGGAGCTGACTTGAGACAAACACACACGCTGTACAGGAGCTGACACTGAGAGACACACACAGACCATACAGGAGGTTACACTGAGACAGACACACACAGACTGTACAGGGGCTGACCCCGAGACACACACACAGACCGGACAGGAGCTGACACTGAGACACGCATACAGACCCTATAGGAGGTTACAGAAAGAGACACACATGGACCGTACAGGAGCTGACACTGAGACACACACACACAGACCGTACAGGAGCTGACACTGAGAGACACACCGGGACCATACAGGAGCTGACATTGAGACAAACACACAGACCATACAGGAGCTGACACTGAGACACACACACAGACTGTACAGGGGCTGACATTGAGAGGCACACACAGACCGTACAGGAGCTGACATTGAGACACACACACACAGACCGTACAGGAGCTGACACTGAGAGAGACACACAGAATGTACATGAGCTGAAACTGAGACACACGCAGACCGTACAGGAGCTGACACTGAGACACACACAGACTGTACAGGAGCTGACATTGAGATAAACACACAGACTGTACATGAGCTGACACTGAGACACACACACAGACCGGACAGTAGCTGACACTGAGACACACACACACACAGACCGTACAGGAGCTGACACTGAAACAAACACACAGACCGTACAGGAGCTGACACTGCGAGACACACACACAGACGGTACAGAAGCTGACACTGAGACACACACACAGACCGTACAGAAGCTGACACTGAGACACACACACAGACCGTACAGGAGCTGACACTGAGACACACACAGACTGTACAGAAGCTGACACTGAGACACACACACACATGGTCCGTACAGAGGCTGACACTGAGACACACACACAGACCGTACAGGGGCTGACAGTGAGACAAACACAAAGACCGTACAGGAGCTGACACTGAGACACACACACAGACCGTACAGGAGCTGACACTGAGAGACACACACAGACCGTACAGGTGCTGACACTGAGACACACACATGGTCCGTACAGGAGCTGACACTGAGACAAACACAAAGACTGTACAGGAGCTGACACAGAGACACACACAGACCGTACAGGAGCTGACATTGAGAGACACACACAGAACGTACAGGAGCTGACACTGAGACACACACAGACCGTACAGGAGCTGACATTGAGACACACACACAGACCGTACAGGAGCTGACAATGAGAGACAAACACACAGACTGTACAGGAGCTGACAATGAGAGACACACACAGACCATACAGGAGCTGACACTGAGACACACACACAGACCGTACAGGAGCGGACACTGAGACACACACACAGACCATACAGGAGCTGACACTGAGACACACACACAGACCATACAGGAGCTGACACTGAGACACACACACAGACCATACAGGAGCTGACACTGAGACACACACACAGACCGTACAGGAGCTGACACTGAGACACACACACACACAGACCGTACAGGAGCTGACATTGACACACACACACAGACCATACAGGAGCTGACACTGAGAGACACACACAGACCGTACAGGAGCTGACACTGAGACACACACACAGACCGTACAGGAGCTGACACTGAGACACACACACAGACCATACAGGAGCTGACACTGAGACACACACATAGACCATACAGGAGCTGACACTGAGACACACACACAGACCATACAGGAGCTGACACTGAGACACACACACAGACCGTAAAGATGCTGACATTGAGAGACACACACACAGACCGTACAGGAGCTGACAGTGAGACACACACACACAGACCGTACAGAAGCTGACACTGAGACACACACACAGACCGTACAGGAGCTGACACTGAGACACACACACAGACCGTACAGAAGCTGACACTGAGCCACACACACAGACCGTACAGGAGCTGTCACTGAGACACACACACAGACCGTACAGGAGCTGACACTGAGAGACACACATGGACCGTGCAGAAGCTGACACTGAGACACACACACAGACCGCATAGGAACTGACACTGAGAGACACACATGGACTGTACAGGAGCTGACACTGAGACACACACACAGACCGTACAGAAGCTGACACTGAGAGACACACACAGACCGTACAGAAGCTGACACTGAGAGACACACACAGGCCATACAGGAGCTGACAGTGAGACACACACACAGACCATACAGGAGCTGACACTGAGAGACACACACAGACCGTACAGGAGCTGACATTGAGAGGCACATATAGACCGTACAGGAGCTGACACTGAGAGACATACTCAGACCGGACAGGAGCTGACACAGAGACACACACACAGACCGTACAGGAGCTGACATTGAGACACACACACAGACCGTACAGGAGCTGACACTGAGAGACACACACACAGACCATACAGGAGCTGACACTGAGACACACACACAGACCGTACAGGAGCTGACAGTGAGACACACACACAGACCATACAGGAGCTGACACTGAGACACACACACAGACCATACAGGAGCTGACACTGAGAGACACACATGGACCGTACAGGAACTGACACTGAGAGACACACACACAGACCATACAGGAGCTGACACAGAGACACACACACAGACCGTACAGGAGATGACACTGAGACACACACACAGACCGTACAGGAACTGACACTGACAGACACGCACAGACTGTACAGGAGCTGACACTGTGACACACCCAGACCGTACAGAAGCTGACACTGAGACACACACGTACAGACCGTACAGGAGCTGACACTTAAGCACACACACAGACCGTACAGGAGCTGACATTGAGAGGCACATACAGACCGTACAGGTGCTGATACTGAGAGACATACACAGACCGTACAGGAACTGACACTGAAACACACACACAGACCGTACAGGAGCTGACATTGAGACAAACACACAGACCATACAGGAGCTGACACTGAGACACACACACAGACCGTACAGGAGCTGACACTGAGACACACACACAGACCGTACAGGAGCTGACATTGAGACACACACAGAAACCGTACAGGAGCTGACATTGAGACACACACACAGACCGTACAGGAGCTGACATTGAGACACACACAGAAACCGTACAGGAGCTGAAACTGAGACACACACACAGACCGTACAGGAGCTGACACTGAGACACACACACAGACCGTACAGGAGCTGACACTGAGAGACACACACAGACCGTACAGGAGCTGACACTGAGAGACACACACAGATCATACAGGAGGTTACACTGAGACAGAAACACACAGACTGTACAGGGGCTGACCCCGAGACACACACACAGACCGGACAGGAGCTGACACTGAGACACGCATACAGACCCTATAGGAGGTTACAGAAAGAGACACACATGGACCGTACAGGAGCTGACACTGAGACACACACACACAGACCGTACAGGAGCTGACACTGAGAGACACACCGGGACCATACAGGAGCTGACATTGAGACAAACACACAGACCATACAGGAGCTGACACTGAGACACACACACGGACTGTACAGGGGCTGACATTGAGAGGCACACGCAGACCGTACAGGAGCTGACATTGAGACACACACACACAGACCGTACAGGAGCTGACACTGAGAGAGACACACAGACTGTACATGAGCTGACACTGAGACACTCGCAGACCGTACCGGAGCTGACACTGAGACACACACAGACTGTACAGGAGCTGACATTGAGATAAACACACAGACTGTACATGAGCTGACACTGAGACACACACACAGACCGGACAGGAGCTGACACTGAGACACACACACACACAGACCGTACAGGAGCTGACACTGAAACAAACACACAGACCGTACAGGAGCTGACACTGCGAGCCACACACATAGACCGTACAGAAGCTGACACTGATACACACACACAGACCGTACAGAAGCTGACATTGAGACACACACACAGACCGTACAGGAGCTGACACTGAGAGACACACACAGACCGTACAGGTGCTGACACTGAGACACACACATGGTCCGCACAGAAGCTGACACTGAGACACACACACAGACCGTACAGGGGCTGACAGTGAGACAAACACACAGACCATACAGGAGCTGACACTGAGACAAACACAAAGACTGTACAGGAGCTGACACAGAGACACACACAGACCGTAGAGGAGCTGACATTGAGAGACACACACAGACCGTACAGGAGCTGACACTGAGACACACACAGACCGTACAGGAGCTGACATTGAGACACACACACAGACCGTACAGGAGCTGACAATGAGAGACAAACACACAGACTGTACAGGAGCTGACAATGAGAGACACACACAGACCATACAGGAGCTGACACTGAGTCACACACACAGACCGTACAGGAGCTGACACTGAGACACACACACAGACGGTACAGGATCTGACATTGAGACACACACACAGACCGTACAGGAGCTGACACGGAGACACACACACACAGAACGTACAGGAGCTGACACTGAGGGACACACACACAGACCGTACAGGAGCTGACACTGAGACACACACACAGACCGTACAGGAGCTGACACTGAGACACACACACAGACCGTACAGGAGCTGACACTGAGAGACACACACAGACCGTACAGGTGCTGACACTGAGACACACACATGGTCCGTACAGAAGCTGACACTGAGACACACACACAGACCGTACAGGGGCTGACAGTGAGACAAACACACAGACCGTACAGGAGCTGACACTGAGACAAACACAAAGACTGTACAGGAGCTGACACAGAGACACACACAGACCGTACAGGAGCTGACATTGAGAGACAAACACAGCCCGTACAGGAGCTGACACTGAGACACACACAGACCGTACAGGAGCTGACATTGAGACACACACACAGACCGTAGAGGAGCTGACAATGATAGACAAACACACAGAATGTACAGGAGCTGACAATGAGAGACACACACAGACCATACAGGAGCTGACACTGAGACACACACACAGACCCTACAGGAGCGGACACTGAGACACACACACAGACCATACAGGAGCTGACACTGAGACACACACACAGACCATACAGGAGCTGACACTGAGACACACACACAGACCATACAGGAGCTGACACTGAGACACACACACAGACCGTACAGGAGCTGACACTGAGACACACACACACACAGACCGTACAGGAGCTGACATTGACACACACACACAGACCATACAGGAGCTGACACTGAGAGACACACACAGACCGTACAGGAGCTGACACTGAGACACACACACAGACCGTACAGGAGCTGACACTGAGACACACACACAGACCATACAGGAGCTGACACTGAGACACACACACAGACCATACAGGAGCTGACACTGAGACACACACACAGACCATACAGGAGCTGACACTGAGACACACACACAGACCGTAAAGATGCTGACATTGAGAGACACACACACAGACCGTACAGGAGCTGACAGTGAGACACACACACACAGACCGTACAGAAGCTGACACTGAGACACACACACAGACCGTACAGGAGCTGACACTGAGACACACACACAGACCGTACAGGAGCTGACACTGAGCCACACACACAGACCGTACAGGAGCTGACACTGAGACACACACACAGACGGTACAGGATCTGACATTGAGACACACACACAGACCGTACAGGAGCTGACACGGAGACACACACACACAGACCGTACAGAAGCTGACACTGAGACACACACACAGACCGTACAGAAGCTGACACTGAGACACACACACAGACCGTACAGGAGCTGACACTGAGACACACACAGACCGTACAGAAGCTGACACTGAGACACACACACACATGGTCCGTACAGAGGCTGACACTGAGACACACACACAGACCGTACAGGGGCTGACAGTGAGACAAACACAAAGACCGTACAGGAGCTGACACTGAGACACACACACAGACCGTACAGGAGCTGACATTGAGACACACACACAGACCGTACAGGAGCTGACACTGAGAGACACACACAGACCGTACTGGTGCTGACACTGAGACACACACATGGTCCGTACAGAAGCTGACACTGAGACACAGACCGTACAGGAACTGACACTGAGAGACACACATGGACTGTACAGGAGCTGACACTGAGACACACACACAGACCATACAGGAGCTGACACTGAGAGACACACATGGACCGTACAGAAGCTGACACTGAGACACACACACAGACCGTACAGGAGCTGACACTGAGACACACACACAGACGGTACAGGATCTGACATTGAGACACACACACAGACCGTACAGGGGCTGACAGTGAGACAAACACACAGACCGTACAGGAGCTGACACTGAGACAAACACAAAGACTGTACAGGAGCTGACACAAAGACACACACAGACCGTACAGGAGATGACATTGAGAGACACACACAGACCGTACAGGAGCTGACACTGAGACACACACAGACCGTACAGGAGCTGACATTGAGACACACACACAGACCGTACAGGAGCTGACAATGAGAGACAAACACACAGACTGTACAGGAGCTGACAATGAGAGACACACACAGACCATACAGGAGCTGACACTGAGACACACACACAGACCGTACAGGAGCTGACACTGAGACACACACACAGACCATACAGGAGCTGACACTGAGACACACACACAGACCATACAGGAGCTGACACTGAGACACACAAACAGACCATACAGGAGCTGACACTGAGACACACACACAGACCGTACAGGAGCTGACACTGAGACACACACACACACAGACCGTACAGGAGCTGACATTGACACACACACACAGACCATACAGGAGCTGACACTGAGAGACACACACAGACCGTACAGGAGCTGACACTGAGACACACACACAGACCATACAGGAGCTGACACTGAGACACACACACAGAGCGTACAGATGCTGACATTGAGAGACACACACACAGACCGTACAGGAGCTGACAGTGAGACACACACACACACAGACCGTACAGGAGCTGACAGTGAGACACACACACACACAGACCGTACAGGAGCTGACACTGAGACACACACACAGACCGTACAGGAGCTGACACTGAGCCACACACACAGACCCTAGAGGAGCTGACACTGAGACACACACACAGACCGTACAGGAGCTGACACTGAGAGACACACATGGACCGTGCAGAAGCTGACACTGAGACACACACAAAGACCGCACAGGAACTGACACTGAGAGACACACATGGACTGTACAGGAGCTGACACTGAGACACACACACAGACCGTACAGGAGCTGACACTGAGACACACACACAGATCTTACAGGGGCTGACAGTGAGACAAACACACAGACCGTACAGGAGCTGACACTGAGACACACACAAACCGTACAGGAGCTGACACTGAGACACACACATGGACTGTACAGGAGCTGACACTGAGACACACACACAGACCGTACAGGAGCTGACACTGAGAGACACACATGGACCGTACAGGAGCTGACACTGAGAGACACACAGAGACCGTACAGGAGCTGACACTGAGACACACACACAGACCGTACAGGAGCTGACACTGAGACACACACACAGACCGTACAGGAACTGACACTGAGAGACACACACACAGACCATACAGGAGCTTACACTGACAGACACGCACAGACTGTACAGGAGCTGACACTGTGACACACCCAGACCGTACAGGAGCTGACACTGAGACACACACGCACAGACCTTACCGGAGCTGACACTGAGGCACACACACAGACCGTACAGGAGCTGACATTGAGAGGCACATACAGACCGTACAGGAGCTGACACTGAAACACACACACAGACCGTACAGGAGCTGACATTGAGACAAACACACACAGACCGTACAGGAGCTGACATTGAGACAAACGCACAGACCATACAGGAGCTGACACTGAGAGACACACACAGGCCGTACAGGAGCTGACACTGAGAGACACGCACACAGACCGTACTGGAGCTGACACTGAGAGACACACATGGAGCGTACAGAAGCTGACACTGAGACACACACACAGACCGTACAGGAGCTGACACTGAGACACACACACAGACCGTACAGGAGCTGACACTGAGACACACACACAGACCGTACAGGAACTGACACTGAGAGACACACATGGACTGTACAGGAGCTGACACTGAGACACACACACAGACCATACAGGAGCTGACACTGAGAGACACACATGGACCGTACAGAAGCTGACACTGAGACACACTCACAGACCGTACAGGAGCTGACACTGAGACACACACACAGACGGTACAGGATCTGACATTGAGACACACACACAGACCGTACAGGAGCTGACACTGAGACACAAACACAGACCGTACAGGAGCTGACACTGAGAGACACACACAGACCGTGCAGGAGCTGACAGTGAGACAAACACACACACAGACCCTACAGGAGCTGACACTGAGACACACACAGACCGAACAGGAGCTGATACTGAGAGACACACACAGACCGTACAGGAGCTGACACCGAGACACACACACAGACCATACAGGAGCTGACATTGAGACACACACACAGACCATACAGGAGCTGAAACTGAGACACACACAGACCGTCCACGAGCTGACATTGAGATAAACATACAGACCGTACAGGAGCTGACAACGAGACACACACACAGACCGTACAGAAGCTGACATTGAGATAAACACACAGACCGTACAGGAGCTGACACTGCGAGACACACATGGACCGTACAGAAGCTGACACTGAGACACACACACAGACCGTACAGGGGCTGACAGTGAGACACACACACAGACCGTACAGGGGCTGACAGTGAGACAAACACACAGACTGTACAGGGGCTGACAGTGAGAAACACACACAGACCGTACAGGAGCTGACACTGAGACACACACATGGTCCGTACAGATGCTGACACTGAGACACACACACAGACCGTACAGGAGCTGACACTGAGAGACACAGACAGACCGTACAGGAGCTGACACTGAGACACACACACAGACCGTACAGGAGCTGACAGTGAGACACACACACAGACCGTACAGATGCTGACATTGAGAGACACACACACAGACCGTACAGGAGCTGACAGTGAGACACACACACACACAGACCGTACAGAAGCTGACACTGAGACACACACACAGACCGTACAGGAGCTGACACTGAGACACAGACACAGACCGTACAGGAGCTGACACTGAGACACACACACAGACCGTACAGGAGCTGACACTGAGACACACACACAGACCGTACAGGAGCTGACACTGAGAGACACACATGGACCGTGCAGAAGCTGACACTGAGACACACACCCAGACCGCACAGGAACTGACACTGAGAGACACTCATGGACTGTACAGGAGCTGACACTGAGACACACACACACAGACCGTACAGGAGCTGACACTGAGACACACACACAGATCTTACAGGGGCTGACAGTGAGACAAACACACAGACCGTACAGGAGCTGACACTGAGACACACACAAACCGTACAGGAGCTGACACTGAGACACACACATAGACTGTACAGTAGCTGACACTGAGACACACACACAGACCATACAGGAGCTGACACTGAGAGACACACATGGAACGTACAGGAGCTGACACTGAGAGACACACACACAGACCATACAGGAGCTTACACTGACAGACACGCACAGACTGTACAGGAGCTGACACTGTGACACACCCAGACCGTACAGGAGCTGACACTGAGACACACACGCACAGACCTTACCGGAGCTGACACTGAGGCACACACACAGACCGTACACGAGCGGACATTGAGAGGCACATACAGACCGTACAGGAGCTGACACTGAAACACACACACAGACCGTACAGGAGCTGACACTGAGAGACACACATGGACTGTACAGGAGCTGACACTGAGACACACACACAGACCATACAGGAGCTGACACTGAGAGACACACATGGACCGTACAGAAGCTGACACTGAGACACACTCACAGACCGTACAGGAGCTGACACTGAGACACACACACAGACGGTACAGGATCTGACATTGAGACACACACACAGACCGTACAGGAGTGACACGGAGACACACACACACAGAACGTACAGGAGCTGACACTGAGACACGCACACAGACCGTACAGGAGCTGACATTGAGACAAACACACACAGTCCGTACAGGAGCTGACATTGAGACAAACGCACAGACCATACAGGAGCTGACACTGAGAGACACACACAGGCCGTACAGGAGCTGACACTGAGAGACACACACACAGACCGTACTGGAGCTGACACTGAGAGACACACATGGAGCGTACAGAAGCTGACACTGAGACACACACACAGACCGTACAGGAGCTGACACTGAGACACACACACAGACCGTACAGGAGCTGACACTGAGACACACACACAGACCGTACAGGAACTGACACTGAGAGACACACATGGACTGTACAGGAGCTGACACTGAGACACACACACAGACCATACAGGAGCTGACACTGAGAGACACACATGGACCGTACAGAAGCTGACACTGAGACACACTCACAGACCGTACAGGAGCTGACACTGAGACACACACACAGACGGTACAGGATCTGACATTGAGACACACACACAGACCGTACAGGAGTGACACGGAGACACACACACACAGAACGTACAGGAGCTGACACTGAGACACGCACACAGACCGTACAGGAGGTGACAGAAAGAGACACACATGGACCGTACAGGAGCTGACACTGAGACACAAACACAGACCGTACAGGAGCTGACACTGAGAGACACACACAGACCGTGCAGGAGCTGACAGTGAGACAAACACACACACAGACCCTACAGGAGCTGACACTGAGACACACACAGACCGAACAGGAGCTGATACTGAGAGACACACACAGACCGTACAGGAGCTGACACCGAGACACACACACAGACCATACAGGAGCTGACATTGAGACACACACACAGACCATACAGGAGCTGAAACTGAGACACACACAGACCGTCCACGAGCTGACATTGAGATAAACATACAGACCGTACAGGAGCTGACAACGAGACACACACACAGACCGTACAGAAGCTGACATTGAGATAAACACACAGACCGTACAGGAGCTGACACTGCGAGACACACATGGACCGTACAGAAGCTGACACTGAGACACACACACAGACCGTACAGGGGCTGACAGTGAGACACACACACAGACCGTACAGGGGCTGACAGTGAGACAAACACACAGACTGTACAGGGGCTGACAGTGAGAAACACACACAGACCGTACAGGAGCTGACACTGAGACACACACATGGTCCGTACAGATGCTGACACTGAGACACACACACAGACCGTACAGGAGCTGACACTGAGAGACACAGACAGACCGTACAGGAGCTGACACTGAGACACACACACAGACCGTACAGGAGCTGACAGTGAGACACACACACAGACCGTACAGATGCTGACATTGAGAGACACACACACAGACCGTACAGGAGCTGACAGTGAGACACACACACACACAGACCGTACAGAAGCTGACACTGAGACACACACACAGACCGTACAGGAGCTGACACTGAGACACAGACACAGACCGTACAGGAGCTGACAATGAGACACACACACAGACCGTACAGGAGCTGACACTGAGACACACACACAGAACGTACAGGAGCTGACACTGAGAGACACACATGGACCGTGCAGAAGCTGACACTGAGACACACACCCAGACCGCACAGGAACTGACACTGAGAGACACTCATGGACTGTACAGGAGCTGACACTGAGACACACACACACAGACCGTACAGGAGCTGACACTGAGACACACACACAGATCTTACAGGGGCTGACAGTGAGACAAACACACAGACCGTACAGGAGCTGACACTGAGACACACACAAACCGTACAGGAGCTGACACTGAGACACACACATAGACTGTACAGTAGCTGACACTGAGACACACACACAGACCATACAGGAGCTGACACTGAGAGACACACATGGACCGTACAGGAGCTGACACTGAGAGACACACAGAGACCGTACAGGAGCTGACACTGAGACACACACACAGACCGTACAGGAGCTGACACTGTGACACACCCAGACCGTACAGGAGCTGACACTGAGACACACACGCACAGACCTTACCGGAGCTGACACTGAGGCACACACACAGACCGTACAGGAGCTGACATTGAGAGGCACATACAGACCGTACAGGAGCTGACACTGAAACACACACACAGACCGTACAGGAGCTGACATTGAGACACACACACACAGACCGTACAGGAGCTGACATTGAGACAAACGCACAGACCATACAGGAGCTGACACTGAGAGACACACACAGGCCGTACAGGAGCTGACACTGAGAGACACACACACAGACCGTACTGGAGCTGACACTGAGAGACACACATGGAGCGTACAGAAGCTGACACTGAGACACACACACAGACCGTACAGGAGCTGACACTGAGACACACACACAGACCGTACAGGAGCTGACACTGAGACAAACACGCAGACCGTATAGGAGCTGTCACTGAGACACACACACAGACCGTACTGGAGCTGACATTGAGACACACACACAGACCGTACAGGAGCTGACACTGAGACACACACACACAGACCGTACAGGAACTGACACTGAGACACACACACAGACCATACAGGAGCTGACACTGAGAGACACACATGGACCGTACAGAAGCTGACACTGAGACACACACACAGACCGTACAGGAGCTGACACTGAGACACACACACAGACGGTACAGGATCTGACATTGAGACACACACACAGACCGTACAGGAGCTGACACGGAGACACACACACACAGAACGTACAGGAGCTAACACTGAGGGACACACACACAGACCGTACAGGAGCTGACACTGAGACACACACACAGACCGTACAGGAGCTGACACTGAGACACACACACAGACCGTACAGGAGCTGACATTGAGACACACACACAGACCGTACAGGAGCTGACACTGAGAGACACACACAGACCGTACAGGTGCTGACACTGAGACACACACATGGTCCGTACAGAAGCTGACACTGAGACACACACACAGACCGTACAGGGGCTGACAGTGAGACAAACACACAGACCGTACAGGAGCTGACACTGAGACAAACACAAAGACTGTACAGGAGCTGACACAGAGACACACACAGACCGTACAGGAGCTGACATTGAGAGACACACACAGACCGTACAGGAGCTGACACTGAGACACACACAGACCGTACAGGAGCTGACATTGAGACACACACAGAGACCGTACAGGAGCTGACAATGAGAGACAAACACACAGACTGTACAGCAGCTGACAATGAGAGACACACACAGACCATACAGGAGCTGACACTGAGACACACACACAGACCGTACAGGAGCTGACACTGAGACACACACACAGACCATACAGGAGCTGACACTGAGACACACACACAGACCATACAGGAGCTGACACTGAGACACACACACAGACCGTACAGGAGCTGACACTGAGACACACACACACACAGACCGTACAGGAGCTGACATTGACACACACACACAGACCATACAGGAGCTGACACTGAGAGACACACACAGACCGTACAGGAGCTGACACTGAGACACACACACAGACCGTACAGGAGCTGACACTGAGACACACACACATACCATACAGGAGCTGACACTGAGACACACACACACAAACCATACAGGAGCTGACACTGAGACACACACACAGACCATACAGGAGCGGACATTGACACACACACACAGACCATACAGGAGCTGACACTGAGAGACACACACAGACCGTACAGAAGCTGACACTGAGAGACACACACAGGCCATACAGGAGCTGACAGTGAGACACACACACAGACCATACAGGAGCTGACACTGAGAGACACACACAGACCGTACAGGAGCTGACATTGAGAGGCACATATAGACCGTACAGGAGCTGACACTGAGAGACATACTCAGACCGGACAGGAGCTGACACAGAGACACACACACAGACCGTACAGGAGCTGACACTGAGACACACACGTACAGACCGTACAGGAGCTGGCACTTAAGCACACACACAGACCGTACAGGAGCTGACATTGAGAGGCACATACAGACCGTACAGGAGCTGACACTGAGAGACATACACAGACCGTACAGGAACTGACACTGAAACACACACACAGACCGTACAGGAGCTGACATTGAGACAAACACACAGACCATACAGGAGCTGACACTGAGACACACACACAGACCGTACAGGAGCTGACACTGAGAGACACACACAGACCGTACAGGAGCTGAAACTGAGAGACACACACAGAATGTACTGGAGCTGACTTGAGACAAACACACACGCTGTACAGGAGCTGACACTGAGAGACACACACAGACCATACAGAAGGTTACACTGAGACAGACACACACAGACTGTACAGGGGCTGACCCCGAGACACACACACAGACCGGACAGGAGCTGACACTGAGACACGCATACAGACCCTATAGGAGGTTACAGAAAGAGACACACATGGACCGTACAGGAGCTGACACTGAGACACACACACACAGACCGTACAGGAGCTGACACTGAGAGACACACCGGGACCATACAGGAGCTGACATTGAGACAAACACACAGACCATACAGGAGCTGACACTGAGACACACACACAGACTGTACAGGGGCTGACATTGAGAGGCACACACAGACCGTACAGGAGCTGACATTGAGACACACACACACAGACCGTACAGGAGCTGACACTGAGAGAGACACACAGACTGTACATGAGCTGACACCGAGACACACGCAGACCGTACAGGAGCTGACACTGAGACACACACAGACTGTACAGGAGCTGACATTGAGATAAACACACAGACTGTACATGAGCTGACACTGAGACACACACAGACCGGACAGGAGCTGACACTGAGACACACACACACACAGACCGTACAGGAGCTGAAACTGAAACAAACACACAGACCGTACAGGAGCTGACACTGCGAGACACACACACAGACCGAACAGAAGCTGACACTGAGACACACTCACAGACCGTACAGAAGTGAACACTGAGACACACACACAGACCATACAGGAGCTGAAACTGAGACACACACAGACCGTCCACGAGCTGACATTGAGATAAACATACAGACCGTACAGGAGCTGACAACGAGACACACACACAGACCGTACAGAAGCTGACATTGAGATAAAGACACAGACCGTACAGGAGCTGACACTGCGAGACACACATGGACCGTACAGAAGCTGACACTGAGACACACACACAGACCATACAGGGGCTGACAGTGAGACACACACACAGACCGTACAGGGGCTGACAGTGAGACAAACACACAGACTGTACAGGGGCTGACAGTGAGAAACACACACAGACCGTACAGGAGCTGACACTGAGACACACACATGGTCCGTACAGATGCTGACACTGAGACACACACACAGACCGTACAGGAGCTGACACTGAGAGACACAGACAGACCGTACAGGAGCTGACACTGAGACACACACACAGACCGTACAGGAGCTGACAGTGAGACACACACACAGACCGTACAGATGCTGACATTGAGAGACACACACACAGACCGTACAGGAGCTGACAGTGAGACACACACACACACAGACCGTACAGAAGCTGACACTGAGACACACACACAGACCGTACAGGAGCTGACACTGAGATACAGACACAGACCGTACAGGAGCTGACAATGAGACACACACACTGAACGTACAGGAGCTGACACTGAGAGACACACATGGACCGTGCAGAAGCTGACACTGAGACACACACCCAGACCGCACAGGAACTGACACTGAGAGACACTCATGGACTGTACAGGAGCTGACACTGAGACACACACACACAGACCGTACAGGAGCTGACACTGAGACACACACACAGATCTTACAGGGGCTGACAGTGAGACAAACACACAGACCGTACAGGAGCTGACACTGAGACACACACAAACCGTACAGGAGCTGACACTGAGACACACACATAGACTGTACAGTAGCTGACACTGAGACACACACACAGACCATACAGGAGCTGACACTGAGAGACACACATGGACCGTACAGGAGCTGACACTGAGAGACACACAGAGACCGTACAGGAGCTGACACTGAGACACACACACAGACCGTACAGGAGCTGACACTGTGACACACCCAGACCGTACAGGAGCTGACACTGAGACACACACGCACAGAACTTACCGGAGCTGACACTGAGGCACACACACAGACCGTACAGGAGCTGACATTGAGAGGCACATACAGACCGTACAGGAGCTGACACTGAAACACACACACAGACCGTACAGGAGCTGACATTGAGACAAACACACACAGACCGTACAGGAGCTGACACTGAGAGACACACACAGGCCGTACAGGAGCTGACACTGAGAGACACACACACAGACCGTACTGGAGCTGACACTGAGAGACACACATGGAGCGTACAGAAGCTGACACTGAGACACACACACAGACCGTACAGGAGCTGACACTGAGACAAACACGCAGACCGTATAGGAGCTGTCACTGAGACACACACACAGACCGTACTGGAGCTGACATTGAGACACACACACAGACGGTACAGGAGCTGACACTGAGACACACACACACAGACCGTACAGGAACTGACACTGAGACACACACACAGACCATACAGGAGCTGACACTGAGAGACACACATGGACCGTACAGAAGCTGACACTGAGACACACACACAGACCGTACAGGAGCTGACACTGAGACACACACACAGACGGTACAGGATCTGACATTGAGACACACACACAGACCGTACAGCAGCTGACACGGAGACACACACACACAGAACGTACAGGAGCTAACACTGAGGGACACACACACAGACCGTACAGGAGCTGACACTGAGACACACACACAGACCGTACAGGAGCTGACACTGAGACACACACACAGACCGTACAGGAGCTGACATTGAGACACACACACAGACCGTACAGGAGCTGACACTGAGAGACACACACAGACCGTACAGGTGCTGACACTGAGACACACACATGGTCTGTACAGAAGCTGACACTGAGACACACACACAGACCGTACAGGGGCTGACAGTGAGACAAACACACAGACCGTACAGGAGCTGACACTGAGACAAACACAAAGACTGTACAGGAGCTGACACAGAGACACACACAGACCGTACAGGAGCTGACATTGAGAGACACACACAGACCGTACAGGAGCTGACACTGAGACACACACAGACCGTACAGGAGCTGACATTGAGACACACACAGAGACCGTACAGGAGCTGACAATGAGAGACAAACACACAGACTGTACAGCAGCTGACAATGAGAGACACACACAGACCATACAGGAGCTGACACTGAGACACACACACAGACCGTACAGGAGCTGACACTGAGACACACACACAGACCATACAGGAGCTGACACTGAGACACACACACAGACCATACAGGAGCTGACACTGAGACACACACACAGACCGTACAGGAGCTGACACTGAGACACACACACACACAGACCGTACAGGAGCTGACATTGACACACACACACAGACCATACAGGAGCTGACACTGAGAGACACACACAGACCGTACAGGAGCTGACACTGAGACACACACACAGACCGTACAGGAGCTGACACTGAGACACACACACATACCATACAGGAGCTGACACTGAGACACACACACAAACCATACAGGAGCTGACACTGAGACACACACACAGACCATACAGGAGCGGACATTGACACACACACACAGACCATACAGGAGCTGACACTGAGAGACACACACAGACCGTACAGAAGCTGACACTGAGAGACACACACAGGCCATACAGGAGCTGACAGTGAGACACACACACAGACCATACAGGAGCTGACACTGAGAGACACACACAGACCGTACAGGAGCTGACATTGAGAGGCACATATAGACCGTACAGGAGCTGACACTGAGAGACATACTCAGACCGGACAGGAGCTGACACAGAGACACACACACAGACCGTACAGGAGCTGACACTGCGACACACACGTACAGACCGTACAGGAGCTGGCACTTAAGCACACACACAGACCGTACAGGAGCTGACATTGAGAGGCACATACAGACCGTACAGGAGCTGACACTGAGAGACATACACAGACCGTACAGGAACTGACACTGAAACACACACACAGACCGTACAGGAGCTGACATTGAGACAAACACACAGACTATACAGGAGCTGACACTGAGACACACACACAGACCGTACAGGAGCTGACACTGAGAGACACACACAGACCGTACAGGAGCTGAAACTGAGAGACACACACAGAATGTACTGGAGCTGACTTGAGACAAACACACACGCTGTACAGGAGCTGACACTGAGAGACACACACAGACCATACAGAAGGTTACACTGAGACAGACACACACAGACTGTACAGGGGCTGACCCCGAGACACACACACAGACCGGACAGGAGCTGACACTGAGACACGCATACAGACCCTATAGGAGGTTACAGAAAGAGACACACATGGACCGTACAGGAGCTGACACTGAGACACACACACACAGACCGTACAGGAGCTCAGACTGAGAGACACACCGGGACCATACAGGAGCTGACATTGAGACAAACACACAGACCATACAGGAGCTGACACTGAGACACACACACAGACTGTACAGGGGCTGACATTGAGAGGCACACACAGACCGTACAGGAGCTGACATTGAGACACACACACACAGACCGTACAGGAGCTGACACTGAGAGAGACACACAGACTGTACATGAGCTGACACCGAGACACACGCAGACCGTACAGGAGCTGACACTGAGACACACACAGACTGTACAGGAGCTGACATTGAGATAAACACACAGACTGTACATGAGCTGACACTGAGACACACACAGACCGGACAGGAGCTGACACTGAGACACACACACACACAGACCGTACAGGAGCTGAAACTGAAACAAACACACAGACCGTACAGGAGCTGACACTGCGAGACACACACACAGACGGTACAGAAGCTGACACTGAGACACACTCACAGACCGTACAGAAGTGAACACTGAGACACACACACAGACCGTACAGGAGCTGACACTGAGAGACACACACACAGACCATACAGGAGCTGACACTGAGACACACACACAGACAGTACAGGAGCTGACAGTGAGACACACACACAGACCATAAAGGAGCTGACACTGAGACACACACACAGACCATACAGGAGCTGACACTGAGAGACACACATGGACCGTACAGGAACTGACACTGAGAGACACACACAGACTGTACAGGAGCTGACACTGTGACACACCCAGACCGTACAGGAGCTGACACTGAGACACACACGTACAGACCGTACAGGAGCTGGCACTTAAGCACACACACAGACCGTACAGGAGCTGACATTGAGAGGCACATACAGACCGTACAGGAGCTGACACTGAGAGACATACACAGACCGTACAGGAACTGACACTGAAACACACACACAGACCGTACAGGAGCTGACATTGAGACAAACACACAGACCATACAGGAGCTGACACTGAGACACACACACAGACCGTACAGGAGCTGACACTGAGAGACACACACAGACCGTACAGGAGCTGAAACTGAGAGACACACACAGAATGTACTGGAGCTGACTTGAGACAAACACACACGCTGTACAGGAGCTGACACTGAGAGACACACACAGACCATACAGAAGGTTACACTGAGACAGACACACACAGACTGTACAGGGGCTGACCCCGAGACACACACACAGACCGGACAGGAGCTGACACTGAGACACGCATACAGACCCTATAGGAGGTTATAGAAAGAGACACACATGGACCGTACAGGAGCTGACACTGAGACACACACACACAGACCGTACAGGAGCTGACACTGAGAGACACACCGGGACCATACAGGAGCTGACATTGAGACAAACACACAGACCATACAGGAGCTGACACTGAGACACACACACAGACTGTACAGGGGCTGACATTGAGAGGCACACACAGACCGTACAGGAGCTGACATTGAGACACACACACACAGACCGTACAGGAGCTGACACTGAGAGAGACACACAGACTGTACATGAGCTGACACCGAGACACACGCAGACCGTACAGGAGCTGACACTGAGACACACACAGACTGTACAGGAGCTGACATTGAGATAAACACACAGACTGTACATGAGCTGACACTGAGACACACACAGACCGGACAGGAGCTGACACTGAGACACACACACACACAGACCGTACAGGAGCTGAAACTGAAACAAACACACAGACCGTACAGGAGCTGACACTGCGAGACACACACACAGACCGTACAGAAGCTGACACTGAGACACACTCACAGACCGTACAGAAGTGAACACTGAGACACACACACAGACCGTACAGGAGCTGACACTGAGACACACACAGACCGTACAGAAGCTGACACTGAGACACACACACACATGGTCCGTACAGAGGCTGACACTGAGACACACACACAGACCGTACAGGGGCTGACAGTGAGACAAACACAAAGACCGTACAGGAGCTGACACTGAGACACACACACAGACCGTACAGGAGCTGACATTGAGACACAAACACAGACCGTACAGGAGCTGACATTGAGAGGCACATACAGACCGTACAGGAGCTGACACTGAAACACACACACAGACCGTACAGGAGCTGACTTTGAGACAAACACACACAGACCGTACAGGAGCTGACATTGAGACAAACGCACAGACCATACAGGAGCTGACACTGAGAGACACACACAGGCCGTACAGGAGCTGACACTGAGAGACACACACACAGACCGTACTGGAGCTGACACTGAGAGACACACATGGAGCGTACAGAAGCTGACACTGAGACACACACACAGACCGTACAGGAGCTGACACTGAGACACACACACAGACCGTACAGGAGCTGACACTGAGACACACACACAGACCGTACAGGAGCTGACACTGAGACACACACACAGACCGTACAGGAGCTGACACGGAGACACACACACACAGAACGTACAGGAGCTGACACTGAGGGACACACACACAGACCGTACAGGAGCTGACACTGAGACACACACACAGACCGTACAGGAGCTGACACTGAGACACACACACAGACCGTACAGGAGCTGACATTGAGACACACACAAAGACCGTACTGGAGCTGACACTGAGAGACACACACAGACCGTACAGGTGCTGACACTGAGACACACACATGGTCCGTACAGAAGCTGACACTGAGACACACACACAGACCGTACAGGGGCTGATAGTGAGACAAACACACAGACCGTACATGTGCTGACACTGAGACACACACATGGTCCGTACAGAAGCTGACACTGAGACACACACACAGACCGTACAGGGGCTGACAGTGAGACAAACACACAGACTGTACATGAGCTGACACTGAGACACACACAGACCGGACAGGAGCTGACACTGAGACACACACACACACAGACCGTACAGGAGCTGAAACTGAAACAAACACACAGACCGTACAGGAGCTGACACTGCGAGACACACACACAGACGGTACAGAAGCTGACACTGAGACACACTCACAGACCGTACAGAAGTGAACACTGAGACACACACACAGACCGTACAGGAGCTGACACTGAGAGACACACACACAGACCATACAGGAGCTGACACTGAGACACACACACAGACAGTACAGGAGCTGACAGTGAGACACACACACAGACCATACAGGAGCTGACACTGAGACACACACACAGACCATACAGGAGCTGACACTGAGAGACACACATGGACCGTACAGGAACTGACACTGAGAGACACACACAGACTGTACAGGAGCTGACACTGTGACACACCCAGACCGTACAGGAGCTGACACTGAGACACACACGTACAGACCGTACAGGAGCTGGCACTTAAGCACACACACAGACCGTACAGGAGCTGACATTGAGAGGCACATACAGACCGTACAGGAGCTGACACTGAGAGACATACACAGACCGTACAGGAACTGACACTGAAACACACACACAGACCGTACAGGAGCTGACATTGAGACAAACACACAGACCATACAGGAGCTGACACTGAGACACACACACAGACCGTACAGGAGCTGACACTGAGAGACACACACAGACCGTACAGGAGCTGAAACTGAGAGACACACACAGAATGTACTGGAGCTGACTTGAGACAAACACACACGCTGTACAGGAGCTGACACTGAGAGACACACACAGACCATACAGAAGGTTACACTGAGACAGACACACACAGACTGTACAGGGGCTGACCCCGAGACACACACACAGACCGGACAGGAGCTGACACTGAGACACGCATACAGACCCTATAGGAGGTTACAGAAAGAGACACACATGGACCGTACAGGAGCTGACACTGAGACACACACACACAGACCGTACAGGAGCTGACACTGAGAGACACACCGGGACCATACAGGAGCTGACATTGAGACAAACACACAGACCATACAGGAGCTGACACTGAGACACACACACAGACTGTACAGGGGCTGACATTGAGAGGCACACACAGACCGTACAGGAGCTGACATTGAGACACACACACACAGACCGTACAGGAGCTGACACTGAGAGAGACACACAGACTGTACATGAGCTGACACCGAGACACACGCAGACCGTACAGGAGCTGACACTGAGACACACACAGACTGTACAGGAGCTGACATTGAGATAAACACACAGACTGTACATGAGCTGACACTGAGACACACACAGACCGGACAGGAGCTGACACTGAGACACACACACACACAGACCGTACAGGAGCTGAAACTGAAACAAACACACAGACCGTACAGGAGCTGACACTGCGAGACACACACACAGACCGTACAGAAGCTGACACTGAGACACACTCACAGACCGTACAGAAGTGAACACTGAGACACACACACAGACCGTACAGGAGCTGACACTGAGACACACACAGACCGTACAGAAGCTGACACTG
Source organism: Scyliorhinus torazame (assembly GCF_047496885.1). Lineage (NCBI taxonomy): Eukaryota > Metazoa > Chordata > Chondrichthyes > Carcharhiniformes > Scyliorhinidae > Scyliorhinus > Scyliorhinus torazame. The sequence continues at coordinate 73,447,959 of NC_092718.1, forward strand.
AGACACACACACACATGGTCCGTACAGAGGCTGACACTGAGACACACACACAGACCGTACAGGGGCTGACAGTGAGACAAACACAAAGACCGTACAGGAGCTGACACTGAGACACACACACAGACCGTACAGGAGCTGACATTGAGACACAAACACAGACCGTACAGGAGCTGACATTGAGAGGCACATACAGACCGTACAGGAGCTGACACTGAAACACACACACAGACCGTACAGGAGCTGACTTTGAGACAAACACACACAGACCGTACAGGAGCTGACATTGAGACAAACGCACAGACCATACAGGAGCTGACACTGAGAGACACACACAGGCCGTACAGGAGCTGACACTGAGAGACACACACACAGACCGTACTGGAGCTGACACTGAGAGACACACATGGAGCGTACAGAAGCTGACACTGAGACACACACACAGACCGTACAGGAGCTGACACTGAGACACACACACAGACCGTACAGGAGCTGACACTGAGACACACACACAGACCGTACAGGAGCTGACACTGAGACACACACACAGACCGTACAGGAGCTGACACGGAGACACACACACACAGAACGTACAGGAGCTGACACTGAGGGACACACACACAGACCGTACAGGAGCTGACACTGAGACACACACACAGACCGTACAGGAGCTGACACTGAGACACACACACAGACCGTACAGGAGCTGACATTGAGACACACACAAAGACCGTACTGGAGCTGACACTGAGAGACACACACAGACCGTACAGGTGCTGACACTGAGACACACACATGGTCCGTACAGAAGCTGACACTGAGACACACACACAGACCGTACAGGGGCTGATAGTGAGACAAACACACAGACCGTACATGTGCTGACACTGAGACACACACATGGTCCGTACAGAAGCTGACACTGAGACACACACACAGACCGTACAGGGGCTGACAGTGAGACAAACACACAGACCGTACAGGAGCTGACACTGAGACAAACACAAAGACTGTCCAGGAGCTGACACAGAGACACACACAGACCGTACAGGAGCTGACATTGAGAGACACACACAGACCGTACAGGGGCTGACACTGAGACACACACAGACCGTACAGGAGCTGACATTGAGACACACACACACAGACCGTACAGGAGCTGACAATGAGAGACAAATACACAGACTGTACAGGAGCTGACAATGAGAGACACACACAGACCATACAGGAGCTGACACTGAGACACACACACAGACCGTACAGGAGCTGACACTGAGACACACACACAGACCATACAGGAGCTGACACTGAGACACACACACAGACCATACAGGAGCTGACACTGAGACACACACACAGACCATACAGGAGCTGACACTGAGACACACACACAGACCGTACAGGAGCTGACACTGAGACACACACACACACACAGACCGTACAGGAGCTGACATTGACACACACACACAGACCATACAGGAGCTGACACTGAGAGACACACACAGACCGTACAGGAGCTGACACTGAGACACACACACAGACCGTACAGGAGCTGACACTGAGACACACACACAGACCATACAGGAGCTGACACTGAGACACACACACAGACCATACAGGAGCTGACACTGAGACACACACACAGACCATACAGGAGCTGACACTGAGACACACACACAGACCGTACAGATGCTGACATTGAGAGACACACACACAGACCGTACAGGAGCTGACAGTGAGACACACACAAACACAGACCGTACAGAAGCTGACACTGAGACACACACACAGACCGTACAGGAGCTGACACTGAGACACACACACAGACCGTACAGGAGCTGACACTGAGACACACACACAGACCGTACAGGAGCTGACACTGAGACACACACACAGACCGTACAGGAGCTGACATTGAGAGACACACATGGACCGTGCAGAAGCTGACACTGAGACACACACACAGACCGCACAGGAACTGACACTGAGAGACACACATGGACTGTACAGGAGCTGACACTGAGACACACACACAGACCGTACAGGAGCTGACACTGAGACACACACACAGATCTTACAGGGGCTGACAGTTTGACAAACACACAGACCGTACAGGAGCTGACACTGAGACACACACAAACCGTACAGGAGCTGACACTGAGACACACACATGGACTGTACAGGAGCTGACACTGAGACACACATACATGCCGTACAGGAGCTAACACTGAGAGACACACATGGACCGTACAGGAGCTGACACTGAGAGACACACAGAGACCGTACAGGAGCTGACACTGAGATACACACACGGACCGTACAGGAGCTGACACTGAGACACACACACAGACCGTACAGGAACTGACACTGAGAGACACACACACAGACCATACAGGAGCTTACACTGACAGACACGCACAGACTGTGCAGGAGCTGACACTGTGACACACCCAGACTGTACAGGAGCTGACACTGAGACACACACGCACAGATCTTACCGGAGCTGACACTGAGGCACACACACAGACCGTACAGGAGCTGACATTGAGAGGCACATACAGACCGTACAGGAGCTGACACTGAAACACACACACAGACCGTACAGGAGCTGACACTGAGACACACACACAGACCTTACAGGAGCTGACATTGAGACAAACGCACAGACCATACAGGAGCTGACACTGAGAGACACACACAGGCCGTACAGGAGCTGACACTGAGAGACACACACACAGACCGTACTGGAGCTGACACTGAGAGACACACATGGAGCGTACAGAAACTGACACTGAGACACACACACAGACCGTACAGGAGCTGACACTGAGACACACACACAGACCGTACAGGAGCTGACACTGAGACACACACACAGACCGTACAGGAACTGACACTGAGAGACACACATGGACTGTACAGGAGCTGACACTGAGACACACACACAGACCATACAGGAGCTGACACTGAGAGACACACATGGACCGTACAGAAGCTGACACTGAGACACACACACAGACCATACAGGAGCTGACACTGAGACACACACACAGACGGTACAGGATCTGACATTGAGACACACACACAGACCGTACAGGAGCTGACACGGAGACACACACACACAGAACGTACAGGAGCTGACACTGAGAGACACACACACAGACCGTACAGGAGCTGACACTGAGACACACACACAGACCGTACAGGAGCTGACACTGAGACACACACACAGACCGTACAGGAGCTGACATTGAGACACACACACAGACCGTACAGGAGCTGACACTGAGACACACACAGACCGTACAGAAGCTGACACTGAGACACACACACACATGGTCCGTACAGAGGCTGACACTGAGACACACACACAGACCGTACAGGGGCTGACAGTGAGACAAACACAAAGACCGTACAGGAGCTGACAGTGAGACACACACACAGACCGTACAGGAGCTGACATTGAGACACACACACAGACCGTACAGGAGCTGACATCCAGAGGCACATACAGACCGTACAGGAGCTGACACTGAAACACACACACAGACCGTACAGGAGCTGACATTGAGACACACACACACAGAACGTACAGGAGCTGACACTGAGGGACACACACACAGACCGTACAGGAGCTGACACTGAGACACACACACAGACCGTACAGGAGCTGACACTGAGACACACACACAGACCGTACAGGAGCTGACACTGAGAGACACACACAGACCGTACAGGTGCTGACACTGAGACACACACATGGTCCGTACAGAAGCTGACACTGAGACACACACACAGACCGTACAGGGGCTGACAGTGAGACAAACACACAGACCGTACAGGAGCTGACACTGAGACAAACACAAAGACTGTACAGGAGCTGACACAGAGACACACACAGACCGTACAGGAGCTGACATTGAGAGACAAACACAGACCGTACAGGAGCTGACACTGAGACACACACAGACCGTACAGGAGCTGACACTGAGACACACACACAGACCATACAGGAGCTGACACTGAGACACACACACAGACCATACAGGAGCTGACACTGAGACACACACACAGACCATACAGGAGCTGACACTGAGACACACACACAGACCGTAAAGATGCTGACATTGAGAGACACACACACAGACCGTACAGGAGCTGACAGTGAGACACACACACACAGACCGTACAGGAGCTGACACTGAGCCACACACACAGACCGTACAGGAGCTGTCACTGAGACACACACACAGACCGTACAGGAACTGACACTGAGAGACACACATGGACTGTACAGGAGCTGACACTGAGACACACACACAGACCATACAGGAGCTGACACTGAGAGACACACATGGACCGTACCGAAGCTGACACTGAGACACACACACAGACCATACAGAAGGTTACACTGAGACAGACACACACAGACTGTACAGGGGCTGACCCCGAGACACACACACAGACCGGACAGGAGCTGACACTGAGACACGCATACAGACCCTATAGGAGGTTACAGAAAGAGACACACATGGACCGTACAGGAGCTGACACTGAGACACACACACACAGACCGTACAGGAGCTGACACTGAGAGACACACCGGGACCATACAGGAGCTGACATTGAGACAAACACACAGACCATACAGGAGCTGACACTGAGACACACACACAGACTGTACAGGGGCTGACATTGAGAGGCACACACAGACCGTACAGGAGCTGACATTGAGACACACACACACAGACCGTACAGGAGCTGACACTGAGAGAGACACACAGACTGTACATGAGCTGACACCGAGACACACGCAGACCGTACAGGAGCTGACACTGAGACACACACAGACAGTACAGGAGCTGACATTGAGATAAACACACAGACTGTACATGAGCTGACACTGAGACACACACAGACCGGACAGGAGCTGACACTGAGACACACACACACACAGACCGTACAGGAGCTGAAACTGAAACAAACACACAGACCGTACAGGAGCTGACACTGCGAGACACACACACAGACCGTACAGAAGCTGACACTGAGACACACTCACAGACCGTACAGAAGTGAACACTGAGACACACACACAGACCGTACAGGAGCTGACACTGAGACACACACAGACCGTACAGAAGCTGACACTGAGACACACACACACATGGTCCGTACAGAGGCTGACACTGAGACACACACACAGACCGTACAGGGGCTGACAGTGAGACAAACACAAAGACCGTACAGGAGCTGACACTGAGACACACACACAGACCGTACAGGAGCTGACATTGAGACACAAACACAGACCGTACAGGAGCTGACATTGAGAGGCACATACAGACCGTACAGGAGCTGACACTGAAACACACACACAGACCGTACAGGAGCTGACTTTGCGACAAACACACACAGACCGTACAGGAGCTGACATTGAGACAAACGCACAGACCATACAGGAGCTGACACTGAGAGACACACACAGGCCGTACAGGAGCTGACACTGAGAGACACACACACAGACCGTACTGGAGCTGACACTGAGAGACACACATGGAGCGTACAGAAGCTGACACTGAGACACACACACAGACCGTACAGGAGCTGACACTGAGACACACACACAGACCGTACAGGAGCTGACACTGAGACACACACACAGACCGTACAGGAGCTGACACTGAGACACACACACAGACCGTACAGGAGCTGACACGGAGACACACACACACAGAACGTACAGGAGCTGACACTGAGGGACACACACACAGACCGTACAGGAGCTGACACTGAGACACACACACAGACCGTACAGGAGCTGACACTGAGACACACACACAGACCGTACAGGAGCTGACATTGAGACACACACAAAGACCGTACTGGAGCTGACACTGAGAGACACACACAGACCGTACAGGTGCTGACACTGAGACACACACATGGTCCGTACAGAAGCTGACACTGAGACACACACACAGACCGTACAGGGGCTGATAGTGAGACAAACACACAGACCGTACATGTGCTGACACTGAGACACACACATAGTCCGTACAGAAGCTGACACTGAGACACACACACAGACCGTACAGGGGCTGACAGTGAGACAAACACACAGACCGTACAGGAGCTGACACTGAGACAAACACAAAGACTGTCCAGGAGCTGACACAGAGACACACACAGACCGTACAGGAGCTGACATTGAGAGACACACACAGACCGTACAGGGGCTGACACTGAGACACACACAGACCGTACAGGAGCTGACATTGAGACACACACACACAGACCGTACAGGAGCTGACAATGAGAGACAAATACACAGACTGTACAGGAGCTGACAATGAGAGACACACACAGACCATACAGGAGCTGACACTGAGACACACACACAGACCGTACAGGAGCTGACACTGAGACACACACACAGACCATACAGGAGCTGACACTGAGACACACACACAGACCATACAGGAGCTGACACTGAGACACACACACAGACCATACAGGAGCTGACACTGAGACACACACACAGACCGTACAGGAGCTGACACTGAGACACACACACAGACTGTACAGGAGCTGACATTGACACACACACACAGACCATACAGGAGCTGACACTGAGAGACACACACAGACCGTACAGGAGCTGACACTGAGACACACACACAGACCGTACAGGAGCTGACACTGAGACACACACACAGACCATACAGGAGCTGACACTGAGACACACACACAGACCATACAGGAGCTGACACTGAGACACACACACAGACCATACAGGAGCTGACACTGAGACACACACACAGACCGTACAGATGCTGACATTGAGAGACACACACACAGACCGTACAGGAGCTGACAGTGAGACACACACACACACAGACCGTACAGAAGCTGACACTGAGACACACACACAGACCGTACAGGAGCTGACACTGAGACACACACACAGACCGTACAGGAGCTGACACTGAGACACACACACAGACCGTACAGGAGCTAACACTGAGACACACACACAGACCGTACAGGAGCTGACACTGAGAGACACACATGGACCGTGCAGAAGCTGACACTGAGACACACACACAGACCGCACAGGAACTGACACTGAGAGACACACATGGACGTACAGGAGCTGACACTGAGACACACACACAGACCGTACAGGAGCTGACACTGAGACACACACACAGATCTTACAGGGGCTGACAGTTTGACAAACACACAGACCGTACAGGAGCTGACACTGAGACACACACAAACCGTACAGGAGCTGACACTGAGACACACACATGGACTGTACAGGAGCTGACACTGAGACACACACACAGACCGTACAGGAGCTAACACTGAGAGACACACATGGACCGTACAGGAGCTGACACTGAGAGACACACAGAGACCGTACAGGATCTGACACTGAGAGACACACACAGACCGTACAGGAGCTGACACTGAGACACACACACAGACCGTACAGGAACTGACACTGAGAAACACACACACAGACCATACAGGAGCTTACACTGACAGACACGCACAGACTGTACAGGAGCTGACACTGTGACACACCCAGACCGTACAGGAGCTGACACTGAGACACACACGCACAGACCTTACCGGAGCTGACACTGAGGCACACACACAGACCGTACAGGAGCTGACATTGAGAAGCACATACAGACCGTACAGGAGCTGACACTGAAACACACACACAGACCGTATAGGAGCTGACACTGAGAGACACAGACAGACCGTACAGGAGCTGACACTGAAACACACACACAGACCGTATAGGAGCTGACACTGAGAGACACAGACAGACCGTACAGGAGCTGACACTGAGAGACACACACAGGCCGTACAGGAGCTGACACTGAGAGACACACACACAGACCGTACTGGAGCTGACACTGAGAGACACACATGGAGCGTACAGAAACTGACACTGAGACACACACACAGACCGTACAGGAGCTGACACTGAGACACACACACAGACCGTACAGGAGCTGACACTGAGACACACACACAGACCGTACAGGAACTGACACTGAGAGACACACATGGACTGTACAGGAGCTGACACTGAGACACACACACAGACCATACAGGAGCTGACACTGAGAGACACACATGGACCGTACAGAAGCTGACACTGAGACACACACACAGACCATACAGGAGCTGACACTGAGACACACACACAGACGGTACAGGATCTGACATTGAGACACACACACAGACCGTACAGGAGCTGACACGGAGACACACACACACAGAACGTACAGGAGCTGACACTGAGAGACACACACACAGACCGTACAGGAGCTGACACTGAGACACACACACAGACCGTACAGGAGCTGACACTGAGACACACACACAGACCGTACAGGAGCTGACATTGAGACACACACACAGACCGTACAGGAGCTGACACTGAGACACACACAGACCGTACAGAAGCTGACACTGAGACACACACACACATGGTCCGTACAGAGGCTGACACTGAGACACACACACAGACCGTACAGGGGCTGACAGTGAGACAAACACAAAGACCGTACAGGAGCTGACAGTGAGACACACACACAGACCGTACAGGAGCTGACATTGAGACACACACACAGACCGTACAGGAGCTGACATTCAGAGGCACATACAGACCGTACAGGAGCTGACACTGAAACACACACACAGACCGTACAGGAGCTGACATTGAGACACACACACACAGAACGTACAGGAGCTGACACTGAGGGACACACACACAGACCGTACAGGAGCTGACACTGAGACACACACACAGACCGTACAGGAGCTGACACTGAGACACACACACAGACCGTACAGGAGCTGACACTGAGAGACACACACAGACCGTACAGGTGCTGACACTGAGACACACACATGGTCCGTACAGAAGCTGACACTGAGACACACACACAGACCGTACAGGGGCTGACAGTGAGACAAACACACAGACCGTACAGGAGCTGACACTGAGACAAACACAAAGACTGTACAGGAGCTGACACAGAGACACACACAGACCGTACAGGAGCTGACATTGAGAGACAAACACAGACCGTACAGGAGCTGACACTGAGACACACACAGACCGTACAGGAGCTGACACTGAGACACACACACAGACCATACAGGAGCTGACACTGAGACACACACACAGACCATACAGGAGCTGACACTGAGACACACACACAGACCATACAGGAGCTGACACTGAGACACACACACAGACCGTAAAGATGCTGACATTGAGAGACACACACACAGACCGTACAGGAGCTGACAGTGAGACACACACACACAGACCGTACAGGAGCTGACACTGAGCCACACACACAGACCGTACAGGAGCTGTCACTGAGACACACACACAGACCGTACAGGAGCTGACACTGAGAGACACACATGGACCGTGCAGAAGCTGACACTGAGACACACACACAGACCGCATAGGAACTGACACTGAGAGACACACATGGACTGTACAGGAGCTGACACTGAGACACACACACAGGCCGTACAGGAGCTGACACTGAGACACACACACAGATCTTACAGGGGCTGACAGTGAGACAAACACACAGACCGTACAGGAGCTGACACTGAGACACACACAAACCGTACAGGAGCTGACACTGAGACACACACATGGACTGTACAGGAGCTGACACTGAGACACACACACAGACCGTACAGGAGCTGACACTGAGAGACACACATGGACCGTACAGGAGCTGACACTGAGAGACACACAGAGACCGTACAGGAGCTGACACTGAGACACACACACAGACCGTGCAGGAGCTGACACTGAGACACACACACAGACCGTACAGGAACTGACACTGAGAGACACACACACAGACCATACAGGAGCTTACACTGACAGACACGCACAGACTGTACAGGAGCTGACACTGTGACACACCCAGACCGTACAGGAGCTGACACTGAGACACACACACAGACCGTACAGGAGCTGACACTGAAACACACACACAGACCGTACAGGAGCTGACATTGAGACAAACACACACAGACCGTACAGGAGCTGACATTGAGACAAACGCACAGACCATACAGGAGCTGACACTGAGAGACACACACAGGCCATGCAGGAGCTGACACTGAGAGACACACACACAGACCGTACTGGAGCTGACACTGAGAGACACACATGGAGCATACAGAAGCTGACACTGAGACTCACACACAGACCGTACAGGAGCTGACACTGAGACACACACACAGACCGTACAGGAGCTGACACTGATACACACACACAGACCGTACAGGAACTGACACTGAGAGACACACATGGACTGTACAGGAGCTGACACTGAGACACACACACAGACCATACAGGAGCTGACACTGAGAGACACACATGGACCGTACAGAAGCTGACACTGAGACAAACACACAGACCGTACAGGAGCTGACACTGAGACACACACACAGACGGTACAGGATCTGACATTGAGACACACACACAGACCGTACAGGAGCTGACACGGAGACACACACACACAGACCGTACAGAAGCTGACACTGAGACACACACACAGACCGTACAGAAGCTGACACTGAGACACACACACAGACCGTACAGGAGCTGACACTGAGACACACACAGACCGTACAGAAGCTGACACTGAGACACACACACACATGGTCCGTACAGAGGCTGACACTGAGACACACACACAGACCGTACAGGGGCTGACAGTGAGACAAACACAAAGACCGTACAGGAGCTGACACTGAGACACACACACAGACCGTACAGGAGCTGACATTGAGACACACACACAGACCGTACAGGAGCTGACACTGAGAGACACACACAGACCGTACTGGTGCTGACACTGAGACACACACATGGTCCGTACAGAAGCTGACACTGAGACACACACACAGACCGTACAGGGGCTGACAGTGAGACAAACACACAGACCGTACAGGAGCTGACACTGAGACAAACACAAAGACTGTACAGGAGCTGACACAAAGACACACACAGACCGTACAGGAGATGACATTGAGAGACACACACAGACCGTACAGGAGCTGACACTGAGACACACACAGACCGTACAGGAGCTGACATTGAGACACACACACAGACCGTAGAGGAGCTGACAATGATAGACAAACACACAGAATGTACAGGAGCTGACAATGAGAGACACACACAGACCATACAGGAGCTGACACTGAGACACACACACAGACCCTACAGGAGCGGACACTGAGACACACACACAGACCATACAGGAGCTGACACTGAGACACACACACAGACCATACAGGAGCTGACACTGAGACACACACACAGACCATACAGGAGCTGACACTGAGACACACACACAGACCGTACAGGAGCTGACACTGAGACACACACACACACAGACCGTACAGGAGCTGACATTGACACACACACACAGACCATACAGGAGCTGACACTGAGAGACACACACAGACCGTACAGGAGCTGACACTGAGACACACACACAGACCGTACAGGAGCTGACACTGAGACACACACACAGACCATACAGGAGCTGACACTGAGACACACACACAGACCATACAGGAGCTGACACTGAGACACACACACAGACCATACAGGAGCTGACACTGAGACACACACACAGACCGTAAAGATGCTGACATTGAGAGACACACACACAGACCGTACAGGAGCTGACAGTGAGACACACACACACAGACCGTACAGAAGCTGACACTGAGACACACACACAGACCGTACAGGAGCTGACACTGAGACACACACACAGACCGTACAGGAGCTGACACTGAGCCACACACACAGACCGTACAGGAGCTGTCACTGAGACACACACACAGACCGTACAGGAGCTGACACTGAGAGACACACATGGACCGTGCAGAAGCTGACACTGAGACACACACACAGACCGCATAGGAACTGACACTGAGAGACACACATGGACTGTACAGGAGCTGACACTGAGACACACACACAGACCGTACAGGAGCTGACACTGAGACACACACACAGATCTTACAGGGGCTGACAGTGAGACAAACACACAGACCGTACAGGAGCTGACACTGAGACACACACAAACCGTACAGGAGCTGACACTGAGACACACACATGGACTGTACAGGAGCTGACACTGAGACACACACACAGACCGTACAGGAGCTGACACTGAGAGACACACATGGACCGTACAGGAGCTGACACTGAGAGACACACAGAGACCGTACAGGAACTGACACTGAGAGACACACACACAGACCATACAGGAGCTTACACTGACAGACACGCACAGACTGTACAGGAGCTGACACTGTGACACACCCAGACCGTACAGGAGCTGACACTGAGACACACACGCACAGACCTTACCGGAGCTGACACTGAGTCACACACACAGACCGTACAGGAGCTGACATTGAGAGGCACATACAGACCGTACAGGAGCTGACACTGAAACACACACACAGACCGTACAGGAGCTGAGATTGAGACAAACACACACAGACCGTACAGGAGCTGACATTGAGACAAACGCACAGACCATACAGGAGCTGACACTGAGAGACACACACAGGCCGTACAGGAGCTGACACTGAGAGACACACACACAGACCGTACTGGAGCTGACACTGAGAGACACACATGGAGCATACAGAAGCTGACACTGAGACACACACACAGACCGTACAGGAGCTGACACTGAGACACACACACAGACCGTACAGGAGCTGACACTGATACACACACACAGACCGTACAGGAACTGACACTGAGAGACACACATGGACTGTACAGGAGCTGACACTGAGACACACACACAGACCATACAGGAGCTGACACTGAGAGACACACATGGACCGTACAGAAGCTGACACTGAGACACACACACAGACCGTACAGGAGCTGACACTGAGAGACACACATGGACCGTACAGGAGCTGACACTGAGAGACACACAGAGACCGTACAGGAACTGACACTGAGAGACACACACACAGACCATACAGGAGCTTACACTGACAGACACGCACAGACTGTACAGGAGCTGACACTGTGACACACCCAGACCGTACAGGAGCTGACACTGAGACACACACGCACAGACCTTACCGGAGCTGACACTGAGTCACACACACAGACCGTACAGGAGCTGACATTGAGAGGCACATACAGACCGTACAGGAGCTGACACTGAAACACACACACAGACCGTACAGGAGCTGAGATTGAGACAAACACACACAGACCGTACAGGAGCTGACATTGAGACAAACGCACAGACCATACAGGAGCTGACACTGAGAGACACACACAGGCCGTACAGGAGCTGACACTGAGAGACACACACACAGACCGTACTGGAGCTGACACTGAGAGACACACATGGAGCATACAGAAGCTGACACTGAGACACACACACAGACCGTACAGGAGCTGACACTGAGACACACACACAGACCGTACAGGAGCTGACACTGATACACACACACAGACCGTACAGGAACTGACACTGAGAGACACACATGGACTGTACAGGAGCTGACACTGAGACACACACACAGACCATACAGGAGCTGACACTGAGAGACACACATGGACCGTACAGAAGCTGACACTGAGACACACACACAGACCGTACAGGAGCTGACACTGAGACACACACACAGACGGTACAGGATCTGACATTGAGACACACACACAGACCGTACAGGAGCTGACACGGAGACACACACACACAGACCGTACAGAAGCTGACACTGAGTCACACACACAGACCGTACAGAAGCTGACACTGAGACACACACACAGACCGTACAGGAGCTGACACTGAGACACACACAGACCGTACAGAAGCTGACACTGAGACACACACACACATGGTCCGTACAGAGGCTGACACTGAGACACACACACAGACCGTACAGGGGCTGACAGTGAGACAAACACAAAGACCGTACAGGAGCTGACACTGAGACACACACACAGACCGTACAGGAGCTGACATTGAGACACACACACAGACCGTACAGGAGCTGACACTGAGAGACACACACAGACCGTACTGGTGCTGACACTGAGACACACACATGGTCCGTACAGAAGCTGACACTGAGACACACACACAGACCGTACAGGGGCTGACAGTGAGACAAACACACAGACCGTACAGGAGCTGACACTGAGACAAACACAAAGACTGTACAGGAGCTGACACAAAGACACACACAGACCGTACAGGAGATGACACTGAGAGACACACATGGACCGTGCAGAAGCTGACACTGAGACACACACACAGACCGCATAGGAACTGACACTGAGAGACACACATGGACTGTACAGGAGCTGACACTGAGACACACACACAGACCATACAGGAGCTGACACTGAGACACACACACAGACCATACAGGAGCTGACACTGAGACACACAAACAGACCATACAGGAGCTGTCACTGAGACACACACACAGACAGTACAAGAGCTGACACTGAGAGACACACACATGGTCCGTACAGAGGCTGACACTGAGACACACACACAGACCGTACAGGGGCTGACAGTGAGACAAACACAAAGACCGTACAGGAGCTGACAGTGAGACACACACACAGACCGTACAGGAGCTGACATTGAGACACACACACAGACCGTACAGGAGCTGACATTCAGAGGCACATACAGACCGTACAGGAGCTGACACTGAAACACACACACAGACCGTACAGGAGCTGACATTGAGACACACACACACAGAACGTACAGGAGCTGACACTGAGGGACACACACACAGACCGTACAGGAGCTGACACTGAGACACACACACAGACCGTACAGGAGCTGACACTGAGACACACACACAGACCGTACAGGAGCTGACACTGAGAGACACACACAGACCGTACAGGTGCTGACACTGAGACACACACATGGTCCGTACAGAAGCTGACACTGAGACACACACACAGACCGTACAGGGGCTGACAGTGAGACAAACACACAGACCGTACAGGAGCTGACACTGAGACAAACACAAAGACTGTACAGGAGCTGACACAGAGACACACACAGACCGTACAGGAGCTGACATTGAGAGACAAACACAGACCGTAAAGGAGCTGACACTGAGACACACACAGACCGTACAGGAGCTGACACTGAGACACACACACAGACCATACAGGAGCTGACACTGAGACACACACACAGACCATACAGGAGCTGACACTGAGACACACACACAGACCATACAGGAGCTGACACTGAGACACACACACAGACCGTAAAGATGCTGACATTGAGAGACACACACACAGACCGTACAGGAGCTGACAGTGAGACACACACACACAGACCGTACAGGAGCTGACACTGAGCCACACACACAGACCGTACAGGAGCTGTCACTGAGACACACACACAGACCGTACAGGAGCTGACACTGAGAGACACACATGGACCGTGCAGAAGCTGACACTGAGACACACACACAGACCGCATAGGAACTGACACTGAGAGACACACATGGACTGTACAGGAGCTGACACTGAGACACACACTCAGACCGTACAGGAGCTGACACTGAGACACACACACAGATCTTACAGGGGCTGACAGTGAGACAAACACACAGACCGTACAGGAGCTGACACTGAGACACACACAAACCGTACAGGAGCTGACACTGAGACACACACATGGACTGTACAGGAGCTGACACTGAGACACACACACAGACCGTACAGGAGCTGACACTGAGAGACACACATGGACCGTACAGGAGCTGACACTGAGAGACACACAGAGACCGTACAGGAGCTGACACTGAGACACACACACAGACCGTGCAGGAGCTGACACTGAGACACACACACAGACCGTACAGGAACTGACACTGAGAGACACACACACAGACCATACAGGAGCTTACACTGACAGACACGCACAGACTGTACAGGAGCTGACACTGTGACACACCCAGACCGTACAGGAGCTGACACTGAGACACACACGCACAGACCTTACCGGAGCTGACACTGAGTCACACACACAGACCGTACAGGAGCTGACATTGAGAGGCACATACAGACCGTACAGGAGCTGACACTGAAACACACACACAGACCGTACAGGAGCTGACATTGAGACAAACACACACAGACCGTACAGGAGCTGACATTGAGACAAACGCACAGACCATACAGGAGCTGACACTGAGAGACACACACAGGCCATGCAGGAGCTGACACTGAGAGACACACACACAGACCGTACTGGAGCTGACACTGAGAGATACACATGGAGCATACAGAAGCTGACACTGAGACACACACACAGACCGTACAGGAGCTGACACTGAGACACACACACAGACCGTACAGGAGCTGACACTGATACACACACACAGACCGTACAGGAACTGACACTGAGAGACATACATGGACTGTACAGGAGCTGACACTGAGACACACACACAGACCATACAGGAGCTGACACTGAGAGACACACATGGACCGTACAGAAGCTGACACTGAGACAAACACACAGACCGTACAGGAGCTGACACTGAGACACACACACAGACGGTACAGGATCTGACATTGAGACACACACACAGACCGTACAGGAGCTGACACGGAGACACACACACACAGACCGTACAGAAGCTGACACTGAGACACACACACAGACCGTACAGAAGCTGACACTGAGACACACACACAGGCCGTACAGGAGCTGACACTGAGACACACACAGACCGTACAGAAGCTGACACTGAGACACACACACACATGGTCCGTACAGAGGCTGACACTGAGACACACACACAGACCGTACAGGGGCTGACAGTGAGACAAACACAAAGACCGTACAGGAGCTGACACTGAGACACACACACAGACCGTACAGGAGCTGACATTGAGACACACACACAGACCGTACAGGAGCTGACACTGAGAGACACACACAGACCGTACTGGTGCTGACACTGAGACACACACATGGTCCGTACAGAAGCTGACACTGAGACACACACACAGACCGTACAGGGGCTGACAGTGAGACAAACACACAGACCGTACAGGAGCTGACACTGAGACAAACACAAAGACTGTACAGGAGCTGACACAAAGACACACACAGACCGTACAGGAGATGACATTGAGAGACACACACAGACCGTACAGGAGCTGACACTGAGACACACACAGACCGTACAGGAGCTGACATTGAGACACACACACAGACCGTAGAGGAGCTGACAATGATAGACAAACACACAGAATGTACAGGAGCTGACAATGAGAGACACACACAGACCATACAGGAGCTGACACTGAGACACACACACAGACCCTACAGGAGCGGACACTGAGACACACACACAGACCATACAGGAGCTGACACTGAGACACACACACAGACCATACAGGAGCTGACACTGAGACACACACACAGACCATACAGGAGCTGACACTGAGACACACACACAGACCGTACAGGAGCTGACACTGAGACACACACACACACAGACCGTACAGGAGCTGACATTGACACACACACACAGACCATACAGGAGCTGACACTGAGACACACACACAGACCATACAGGAGCTGACACTGAGACACACACACAGACCATACAGGAGCTGACACTGAGACACACACACAGACCGTAAAGATGCTGACATTGAGAGACACACAGACAGACCGTACAGGAGCTGACAGTGAGACACACACACACAGACCGTACAGAAGCTGACACTGAGACACACACACAGACCGTACAGGAGCTGACACTGAGACACACACACAGACCGTACAGGAGCTGACACTGAGCCACACACACAGACCGTACAGGAGCTGTCACTGAGACACACACACAGACCGTACAGGAGCTGACACTGAGAGACACACATGGACCGTGCAGAAGCTGACACTGAGACACACACACAGACCGCATAGGAACTGACACTGAGAGACACACATGGACTGTACAGGAGCTGACACTGAGACACACACACAGACCGTACAGGAGCTGACACTGAGACACACACACAGATCTTACAGGGGCTGACAGTGAGACAAACACACAGACCGTACAGGAGCTGACACTGAGACACACACAAACCGTACAGGAGCTGACACTGAGACACACACATGGACTGTACAGGAGCTGACACTGAGACACACACACAGACCGTACAGGAGCTGACACTGAGAGACACACATGGACCGTACAGGAGCTGACACTGAGAGACACACAGAGACCGTACAGGAGCTGACACTGAGACACACACACAGACCGTGCAGGAGCTGACACTGAGACACACACACAGACCGTACAGGAACTGACACTGAGAGACACACACACAGACCATACAGGAGCTTACACTGACAGACACGCACAGACTGTACAGGAGCTGACACTGTGACACACCCAGACCGTACAGGAGCTGACACTGAGACACACACGCACAGACCTTACCGGAGCTGACACTGAGTCACACACACAGACCGTACAGGAGCTGACATTGAGAGGCACATACAGACCGTACAGGAGCTGACACTGAAACACACACACAGACCGTACAGGAGCTGACATTGAGACAAACACACACAGACCGTACAGGAGCTGACATTGAGACAAACGCACAGACCATACAGGAGCTGACACTGAGAGACACACACAGGCCGTACAGGAGCTGACACTGAGAGACACACACACAGACCGTACTGGAGCTGACACTGAGAGACACACATGGAGCATACAGAAGCTGACACTGAGACACACACACAGACCGTACAGGAGCTGACACTGAGACACACACACAGACCGTACAGGAGCTGACACTGATACACACACACAGACCGTACAGGAACTGACACTGAGAGACACACATGGACTGTACAGGAGCTGACACTGAGACACACACACAGACCATACAGGAGCTGACACTGAGAGACACACATGGACCGTACAGAAGCTGACACTGAGACACACACACAGACCGTACAGGAGCTGACACTGAGACACACACACAGACGGTACAGGATCTGACATTGAGACACACACACAGACCGTACAGGAGCTGACACGGAGACACACACACACAGACCGTACAGAAGCTGACACTGAGTCACACACACAGACCGTACAGAAGCTGACACTGAGACACACACACAGACCGTACAGGAGCTGACACTGAGACACACACAGACCGTACAGAAGCTGACACTGAGACACACACACACATGGTCCGTACAGAGGCTGACACTGAGACACACACACAGACCGTACAGGGGCTGACAGTGAGACAAACACAAAGACCGTACAGGAGCTGACACTGAGACACACACACAGACCGTACAGGAGCTGACATTGAGACACACACACAGACCGTACAGGAGCTGACACTGAGAGACACACACAGACCGTACTGGTGCTGACACTGAGACACACACATGGTCCGTACAGAAGCTGACACTGAGACACACACACAGACCGTACAGGGGCTGACAGTGAGACAAACACACAGACCGTACAGGAGCTGACACTGAGACAAACACAAAGACTGTACAGGAGCTGACACAAAGACACACACAGACCGTACAGGAGATGACATTGAGAGACACACACAGACCGTACAGGAGCTGACACTGAGACACACACAGACCGTACAGGAGCTGACATTGAGACACACACACAGACCGTACAGGAGCTGACAATGAGAGACAAACACACAGACTGTACAGGAGCTGACAATGAGAGACACACACAGACCATACAGGAGCTGACACTGAGACACACACACAGACCGTACAGGAGCTGACACTGAGACACACACACAGACCATACAGGAGCTGACACTGAGACACACACACAGACCATACAGGAGCTGACACTGAGACACACAAACAGACCATACAGGAGCTGACACTGAGACACACACACAGACCGTACAGGAGCTGACACTGAGACACACACACACACAGACCGTACAGGAGCTGACATTGACACACACACACAGACCATACAGGAGCTGACACTGAGAGACACACACAGACCGTACAGGAGCTGACACTGAGACACACACACAGACCATACAGGAGCTGACACTGAGACACACACACAGACCGTACAGATGCTGACATTGAGAGACACACACACAGACCGTACAGGAGCTGACAGTGAGACACACACACACACAGACCGTACAGGAGCTGACAGTGAGACACACACACACACAGACCGTACAGGAGCTGACACTGAGACACACACACAGACCGTACAGGAGCTGACACTGAGCCACACACACAGACCCTACAGGAGCTGACACTGAGACACACACACAGACCGTACAGGAGCTGACACTGAGAGACACACATGGACCGTGCAGAAGCTGACACTGAGACACACACAAAGACCGCACAGGAACTGACACTGAGAGACACACATGGACTGTACAGGAGCTGACACTGAGACACACACACAGACCGTACAGGAGCTGACACTGAGACACACACACAGATCTTACAGGGGCTGACAGTGAGACAAACACACAGACCATACAGGAGCTGACACTGAGACACACACAAACCGTACAGGAGCTGACACTGAGACACACACATGGACTGTACAGGAGCTGACACTGAGACACACACACAGACCGTACAGGAGCTGACACTGAGAGACACACATGGACCGTACAGGAGCTGACACTGAGAGACACACAGAGACCGTACAGGAGCTGACACTGAGACACACACACAGACCGTACAGGAGCTGACACTGAGACACACACACAGACCGTACAGGAACTGACACTGAGAGACACACACACAGACCATACAGGAGCTTACACTGACAGACACGCACAGACTGTACAGGAGCTGACACTGTGACACACCCAGACCGTACAGGAGCTGACACTGAGACACACACGCACAGACCTTACCGGAGCTGACACTGAGGCACACACACAGACCGTACAGGAGCTGACATTGAGAGGCACATACAGACCGTACAGGAGCTGACACTGAAACACACACACAGACCGTACAGGAGCTGACATTGAGACAAACACACACAGACCGTACAGGAGCTGACATTGAGACAAACGCACAGACCATACAGGAGCTGACACTGAGAGACACACACAGGCCGTACAGGAGCTGACACTGAGAGACACACACACAGACCGTACTGGAGCTGACACTGAGAGACACACATGGAGCGTACAGAAGCTGACACTGAGACACACACACAGACCGTACAGGAGCTGACACTGAGACACACACACAGACCGTACAGGAGCTGACACTGAGACACACACACAGACCGTACAGGAACTGACACTGAGAGACACACATGGACTGTACAGGAGCTGACACTGAGACACACACACAGACCATACAGGAGCTGACACTGAGAGACACACATGGACCGTACAGAAGCTGACACTGAGACACACTCACAGACCGTACAGGAGCTGACACTGAGACACACACACAGACGGTACAGGATCTGACATTGAGACACACACACAGACCGTACAGGAGTGACACGGAGACACACACACACAGAACGTACAGGAGCTGACACTGAGACACGCACACAGACCGTACAGGAGGTGACAGAAAGAGACACACATGGACCGTACAGGAGCTGACACTGAGACACAAACACAGACCGTACAGGAGCTGACACTGAGAGACACACACAGACCGTGCAGGAGCTGACAGTGAGACAAACACACACACAGACCCTACAGGAGCTGACACTGAGACACACACAGACCGAACAGGAGCTGATACTGAGAGACACACACAGACCGTACAGGAGCTGACACCGAGACACACACACAGACCATACAGGAGCTGACATTGAGACACACACACAGACCATACAGGAGCTGAAACTGAGACACACACAGACCGTCCACGAGCTGACATTGAGATAAACATACAGACCGTACAGGAGCTGACAACGAGACACACACACAGACCGTACAGAAGCTGACATTGAGATAAACACACAGACCGTACAGGAGCTGACACTGCGAGACACACATGGACCGTACAGAAGCTGACACTGAGACACACACACAGACCGTACAGGGGCTGACAGTGAGACACACACACAGACCGTACAGGGGCTGACAGTGAGACAAACACACAGACTGTACAGGGGCTGACAGTGAGAAACACACACAGACCGTACAGCAGCTGACACTGAGACACACACATGGTCCGTACAGATGCTGACACTGAGATACACACACAGACCGTACAGGAGCTGACACTGAGAGACACAGACAGACCGTACAGGAGCTGACACTGAGACACACACACAGACCGTACAGGAGCTGACAGTGAGACACACACACAGACCGTACAGATGCTGACATTGAGAGACACACACACAGACCGTACAGGAGCTGACAGTGAGACACACACACACACAGACCGTACAGGAGCTGACACTGAGACACACACACAGACCGTACAGGAGCTGACACTGAGAGACACACATGGACCGTGCAGAAGCTGACACTGAGACACACACCCAGACCGCACAGGAACTGACACTGAGAGACACTCATGGACTGTATAGGAGCTGACACTGAGACACACACACACAGACCGTACAGGAGCTGACACTGAGACACACACACAGATCTTACAAGGGCTGACAGTGAGACAAACACACAGACCGTACAGGAGCTGACACTGAGACACACACAAACCGTACAGGAGCTGACACTGAGACACACACATAGACTGTACAGTAGCTGACACTGAGACACACACACAGACCATACAGGAGCTGACACTGAGAGACACACATGGACCGTACAGGAGCTGACACTGAGAGACACACACACAGACCTTACCGGAGCTGACACTGAGGCACACACACAGACCGTACAGGAGCGGACATTGAGAGGCACATACAGACCGTACAGGAGCTGACACTGAAACACACACACAGACCGTACAGGAGCTGACATTGAGACACACACACACACAGACCGTACAGGAGCTGACACTGAGACACACACACAGACCGTACAGGAGCTGACACTGTGACACACCCAGACCGTACAGGAGCTGACACTGAGACACACACGCACAGACCTTACCGGAGCTGACACTGAGGCACACACACAGACCGTACAGGAGCTGACATTGAGAGGCACATACAGACCGTACAGGAGCTGACACTGAAACACACACACAGACCGTACAGGAGCTGACATTGAGACAAACACACACAGACCGTACAGGAGCTGACATTGAGACAAACGCACAGACCATACAGGAGCTGACACTGAGAGACACACACAGGCCGTACAGGAGCTGACACTGAGAGACACACACACAGACCGTACTGGAGCTGACACTGAGAGACACACATGGAGCGTACAGAAGCTGACACTGAGACACACACACAGACCGTACAGGAGCTGACACTGAGACACACACACAGACCGTACAGGAGCTGACACTGAGACAAACACGCAGACCGTATAGGAGCTGTCACTGAGACACACACACAGACCGTACTGGAGCTGACATTGAGACACACACACAGACCGTACAGGAGCTGACACTGAGACACACACACACAGACCGTACAGGAACTGACACTGAGAGACACACATGGACTGTACAGGAGCTGACACTGAGACACACACACAGACCATACAGGAGCTGACACTGAGAGACACACATGGACCGTACAGAAGCTGACACTGAGACACACACACAGACCGTACAGGAGCTGACACTGAGACACACACACAGACGGTACATGATCTGACATTGAGACACACACACAGACCGTACAGGAGCTGACACGGAGACACACACACACAGAACGTACAGGAGCTAACACTGAGGGACACACACACAGACCGTACACGAGCTGACACTGAGACACACACACAGACCGTACAGGAGCTGACACTGAGACACACACACAGACCGTACAGGAGCTGACATTGAGACACACACACAGACCGTACAGGAGCTGACACTGAGAGACACACACAGACCGTACAGGTGCTGACACTGAGACACACACATGGTCCGTACAGAAGCTGACACTGAGACACACACACAGACCGTACAGGGGCTGACAGTGAGACAAACACACAGACCGTACAGGAGCTGACACTGAGACAAACACAAAGACTGTACAGGAGCTGACACAGAGACACACACAGACCGTACAGGAGCTGACATTGAGAGACACACACAGACCGTACAGGAGCTGACACTGAGACACACACAGACCGTACAGGAGCTGACATTGAGACACACACAGAGACCGTACAGGAGCTGACAATGAGAGACAAACACACAGACTGTACAGCAGCTGACAATGAGAGACACACACAGACCATACAGGAGCTGACACTGAGACACACACACAGACCGTACAGGAGCTGACACTGAGACACACACACAGACCATACAGGAGCTGACACTGAGACACACACACAGACCATACAGGAGCTGACACTGAGACACACACACAGACCGTACAGGAGCTGACACTGAGACACACACACACACAGACCGTACAGGAGCTGACATTGACACACACACACAGACCATACAGGAGCTGACACTGAGAGACACACACAGACCGTACAGGAGCTGACACTGAGACACACACACAGACCGTACAGGAGCTGACACTGAGACACACACACATACCATACAGGAGCTGACACTGAGACACACACACAAACCATACAGGAGCTGACACTGAGACACACACACAGACCATACAGGAGCGGACATTGACACACACACACAGACCATACAGGAGCTGACACTGAGAGACACACACAGACCGTACAGAAGCTGACACTGAGAGACACACACAGGCCATACAGGAGCTTACAGTGAGACACACACACAGACCATACAGGAGCTGACACTGAGAGACACACACAGACCGTACAGGAGCTGACATTGAGAGGCACATATAGACCGTACAGGAGCTGACACTGAGAGACATACTCAGACCGGACAGGAGCTGACACAGAGACACACACACAGACCGTACAGGAGCTGACATTGAGACACACACACAGACCGTACAGGAGCTGACACTGAGAGACACACACACAGACCATACAGGAGCTGACACTGAGACACACACACAGACAGTACAGGAGCTGACAGTGAGACACACACACAGACCATACAGGAGCTGACACTGAGACACACACACAGACCATACAGGAGCTGACACTGAGAGACACACATGGACCGTACAGGAACTGACACTGAGAGACACACACAGACTGTACAGGAGCTGACACTGTGACACACCCAGACCGTACAGGAGCTGACACTGAGACACACACGTACAGACCGTACAGGAGCTGGCACTTAAGCACACACACAGACCGTACAGGAGCTGACATTGAGAGGCACATACAGACCGTACAGGAGCTGACACTGAGAGACATACACAGACCGTACAGGAACTGACACTGAAACACACACACAGACCGTACAGGAGCTGACATTGAGACAAACACACAGACCATACAGGAGCTGACACTGAGACACACACACAGACCGTACAGGAGCTGACACTGAGAGACACACACAGACCGTACAGGAGCTGAAACTGAGAGACACACACAGAATGTACTGGAGCTGACTTGAGACAAACACACACGCTGTACAGGAGCTGACACTGAGAGACACACACAGACCATACAGAAGGTTACACTGAGACAGACACACACAGACTGTACAGGGGCTGACCCCGAGACACACACACAGACCGGACAGGAGCTGACACTGAGACACGCATACAGACCCTATAGGAGGTTACAGAAAGAGACACACATGGACCGTACAGGAGCTGACACTGAGACACACACACACAGACCGTACAGGAGCTGACACTGAGAGACACACCGGGACCATACAGGAGCTGACATTGAGACAAATACACAGACCATACAGGAGCTGACACTGAGACACACACACAGACTGTACAGGGGCTGACATTGAGAGGCACACACAGACCGTACAGGAGCTGACATTGAGACACACACACACAGATCGTACAGGAGCTGACACTGAGAGAGACACACAGACTGTACATGAGCTGACACCGAGACACACGCAGACCGTACAGGAGCTGACACTGAGACACACACAGACTGTACAGGAGCTGACATTGAGATAAACACACAGACTGTACATGAGCTGACACTGAGACACACACAGACCGGACAGGAGCTGACACTGAGACACACACACACACAGACCGTACAGGAGCTGAAACTGAAACAAACACACAGACCGTACAGGAGCTGACACTGCGAGACACACACACAGACCGTACAGAAGCTGACACTGAGACACACTCACAGACCGTACAGAAGTGAACACTGAGACACACACACAGACCGTACAGGAGCTGACACTGAGACACACACAGACCGTACAGAAGCTGACACTGAGACACACACACACATGGTCCGTACAGAGGCTGACACTGAGACACACACACAGACCGTACAGGGGCTGACAGTGAGACAAACACAAAGACCGTACAGGAGCTGACACTGAGACACACACACAGACCGTACAGGAGCTGACATTGAGACACAAACACAGACCGTACAGGAGCTGACATTGAGAGGCACATACAGACCGTACAGGAGCTGACACTGAAACACACACACAGACCGTACAGGAGCTGACTTTGAGACAAACACACACAGACCGTACAGGAGCTGACATTGAGACAAACGCACAGACCATACAGGAGCTGACACTGAGAGACACACACAGGCCGTACAGGAGCTGACACTGAGAGACACACACACAGACCGTACTGGAGCTGACACTGAGAGACACACATGGAGCGTACAGAAGCTGACATTGAGACACACACACAGACCGTACAGGAGCTGATACTGAGACACACACACAGACCGTACAGGAGCTGACACTGAGACACACACACAGACCGTACCGGAGCTGACACTGAGACACACACAGAGACCGTACAGGAGCTGACACTGAGACACACACACAGACCGTACAGGAGCTGACACGGAGACACACACACACAGAACGTACAGGAGCTGACACTGAGGGACACACACACAGACCGTACAGGAGCTGACACTGAGACACACACACAGACCGTACAGGAGCTGACACTGAGACACACACACAGACCGTACAGGAGCTGACACTGAGACACACACAAAGACCGTACTGGAGCTGACACTGAGAGACACACACAGACCGTACAGGTGCTGACACTGAGACACACACATGGTCCGTACAGAAGCTGACACTGAGACACACACACAGACCGTACAGGGGCTGATAGTGAGACAAACACACAGACCGTACATGTGCTGACACTGAGACACACACATGGTCCGTACAGAAGCTGACACTGAGACACACACACAGACCGTACAGGGGCTGACAGTGAGACAAACACACAGACCGTACAGGAGCTGACACTGAGACAAACACAAAGACTGTCCAGGAGCTGACACAGAGACACACACAGACCGTACAGGAGCTGACATTGAGAGACACACACAGACCGTACAGGGGCTGACACTGAGACACACACAGACCGTACAGGAGCTGACATTGAGACACACACACACAGACCGTACAGGAGCTGACAATGAGAGACAAATAAACAGACTGTACAGGAGCTGACAATGAGAGACACACACAGACCATACAGGAGCTGACACTGAGACACACACACAGACCGTACAGGAGCTGACACTGAGACACACACACAGACCATACAGGAGCTGACACTGAGACACACACACAGACCATACAGGAGCTGACACTGAGACACACACACAGACCATACAGGAGCTGACACTGAGACACACACACAGACCGTACAGGAGCTGACACTGAGACACACACACACACACAGACCGTACAGGAGCTGACATTGACACACACACACAGACCATACAGGAGCTGACACTGAGAGACACACACAGACCGTACAGGAGCTGACACTGAGACACACACACAGACCGTACAGGAGCTGACACTGAGACACACACACAGACCATACAGGAGCTGACACTGAGACACACACACAGACCATACAGGAGCTGACACTGAGACACACACACAGACTATACAGGAGCTGACACTGAGACACACACACAGACCGTACAGATGCTGACATTGAGAGACACACACACAGACCGTACAGGAGCTGACAGTGAGACACACACACACACAGACCGTACAGAAGCTGACACTGAGACACACACACAGACCGTACAGGAGCTGACACTGAGACACACACACAGACCGTACAGGAGCTGACACTGAGACACACACACAGACCGTACAGGAGCTGACACTGAGACACACACACAGACCGTACAGGAGCTGACACTGAGAGACACACATGGACCGTGCAGAAGCTGACACTGAGACACACACACAGACCGCACAGGAACTGACACTGAGAGACACACATGGACTGTACAGGAGCTGACACTGAGACACACACACAGACCATACAGGAGCTGACACTGAGACACACACACAGATCTTACAGGGGCTGACAGTTTGACAAACACACAGACCGTACAGGAGCTGACACTGAGACACACACAAACCGTACAGGAGCTGACACTGAGACACACACATGGACTGTACAGGAGCTGACACTGAGACACACACACAGACCGTACAGGAGCTAACACTGAGAGACACACATGGACCGTACAGGAGCTGACACTGAGAGACACACAGAGACCGTACAGGAGCTGACACTGAGAGACACACACGGACCGTACAGGAGCTGACACTGAGACACACACACAGACCGTACAGGAACTTACACTGAGAGACACACACACAGACCATACAGGAGCTTACACTGACAGACACGCACAGACTGTACAGGAGCTGACACTGTGACACACCCAGACCGTACAGGAGCTGACACTGAGACACACACGCACAGACCTTACCGGAGCTGACACTGAGGCACACACACAGACCATACAGGAGCTGACACTGAGACACACACACAGACCATACAGGAGCTGACACTGAGACACACACACAGACCGTACAGATGCTGACATTGAGAGACACACACACAGACCGTACAGGAGCTGACAGTGAGACACACACACACACAGACCGTACAGAAGCTGACACTGAGACACACACACAGACCGTACAGGAGCTGACACTGAGACACACACACAGACCGTACAGGAGCTGACACTGAGACACACACACAGACCGTACAGGAGCTGACACTGAGACACACACACAGACCGTACAGGAGCTGACACTGAGAGACACACATGGACCGTGCAGAAGCTGACACTGAGACACACACACAGACCGCACAGGAACTGACACTGAGAGACACACATGGACTGTACAGGAGCTGACACTGAGACACACACACAGACCGTACAGGAGCTGACACTGAGACACACACACAGATCTTACAGGGGCTGACAGTTTGACAAACACACAGACCGTACAGGAGCTGACACTGAGACACACACAAACCGTACAGGAGCTGACACTGAGACACACACATGGACTGTACAGGAGCTGA
This sequence comes from Scyliorhinus torazame, assembly GCF_047496885.1. Classification (NCBI taxonomy): domain Eukaryota; kingdom Metazoa; phylum Chordata; class Chondrichthyes; order Carcharhiniformes; family Scyliorhinidae; genus Scyliorhinus; species Scyliorhinus torazame. The sequence continues at coordinate 73,477,689 of NC_092718.1, forward strand.
CACTGAGACACACACACAGACCGTACAGGAGCTAACACTGAGAGACACACATGGACCGTACAGGAGCTGACACTGAGAGACACACAGAGACCGTACAGGAGCTGACACTGAGAGACACACACGGACCGTACAGGAGCTGACACTGAGACACACACACAGACCGTACAGGAACTGACACTGAGAGACACACACACAGACCATACAGGAGCTTACACTGACAGACACGCACAGACTGTACAGGAGCTGACACTGTGACACACCCAGACCGTACAGGAGCTGACACTGAGACACACACGCACAGACCTTACCGGAGCTGACACTGAGGCACACACACAGACCGTACAGGAGCTGACATTGAGAGGCACATACAGACCGTACAGGAGCTGACACTGAAACACACACACAGACCGTACAGGAGCTGACATTGAGACAAACGCACAGACCATACAGGAGCTGACACTGAGAGACACACACAGGCCGTACAGGAGCTGACACTGAGAGACACACACACAGACCGTACTGGAGCTGACACTGAGAGACACACATGGAGCGTACAGAAACTGACACTGAGACACACACACAGACCGTACAGGAGCTGACACTGAGACACACACACAGACCGTACAGGAGCTGACACTGAGACACACACACAGACCGTACAGGAACTGACACTGAGAGACACACATGGACTGTACAGGAGCTGACACTGAGACACACACACAGACCATACAGGAGCTGACACTGAGAGACACACATGGACCGTACAGAAGCTGACACTGAGACACACACACAGACCATACAGGAGCTGACACTGAGACACACACACAGACGATACAGGATCTGACATTGAGACACACACACAGACCGTACAGGAGCTGACACGGAGACACACACACACAGAACGTACAGGAGCTGACACTGAGAGACACACACACAGACCGTACAGGAGCTGACACTGAGACACACACACAGACCGTACAGGAGCTGACACTGAGACACACACACAGACCGTACAGGAGCTGACATTGAGACACACACACAGACCGTACAGGAGCTGACACTGAGACACACACAGACCGTACAGAAGCTGACACTGAGACACACACACACATGGTCCGTACAGAGGCTGACACTGAGACACACACACAGACCGTACAGGGGCTGACAGTGAGACAAACACAAAGACCGTACAGGAGCTGACAGTGAGACACACACACAGACCGTACAGGAGCTGACATTGAGACACACACACAGACCGTACAGGAGCTGACATTGAGAGGCACATACAGACCGTACAGGAGCTGACACTGAAACACACACACAGACCGTACAGGAGCTGACATTGAGACAAACACACACAGACCGTACAGGAGCTGACATTGAGACAAACGCACAGACCATACAGGAGCTGACACTGAGAGACACACACAGGCCGTACAGGAGCTGACACTGAGAGACACACACACAGACCGTACTGGAGCTGACACTGAGAGACACACATGGAGCGTACAGAAGCTGACACTGAGACACACACACAGACCGTACAGGAGCTGACACTGAGACACACACACAGACCGTACAGGAACTGACACTGAGAGACACACATGGACTGTACAGGAGCTGACACTGAGACACACACACAGAACATACAGGAGCTGACACTGAGAGACACACATGGACCGTCCAGAAGCTGACACTGAGACACACACACAGACGGTACAGGAGCTGACACTGAGACACACACACAGACGGTACAGGATCTGACATTGAGACACACACACAGACCGTACAGGAGCTGACACGGAGACACACACACACAGAACGTACAGGAGCTGACACTGAGGGACACACACACAGACCGTACAGGAGCTGACACTGAGACACACACACAGACCGTACAGGAGCTGACATTGAGACACACACTCAGACCGTACAGGAGCTGACACTGAGAGACACACACAGACCGTACAGGTGCTGACACTGAGACACACACATGGTCCGTACAGAAGCTGACACTGAGACACACACACAGACCGTACAGGGGCTGACAGTGAGACAAACACAAAGACCGTACAGGAGCTGACACTGAGACACACACACAGACCGTACAGGAGCTGACATTGAGACACACACACAGACCGTACATGTGCTGACACTGAGACACACACATGGTCCGTACAGAAGCTGACACTGAGACACACACACAGACCGTACAGGGGCTGACAGTGAGACAAACACACAGACCGTACAGGAGCTGACACTGAGACAAACACAAAGACTGTACAGGAGCTGACACAGAGACACACACAGACCGTACAGGAGCTGACATTGAGAGACACACACAGACCTTACAGGAGCTGACACTGAGACACACACAGACCGTACAGGAGCTGACATTGAGACACACACACAGACCGTACAGGAGCTGACAATGAGAGACAAATACACAGACTGTACAGGAGCTGACAATGAGAGACACACACAGACGATACAGGAGCTGACACTGAGACACACACACAGACCGTACAGGAGCTGACACTGAGACACACACACAGACCATACAGGAGCTGACACTGAGACACACACACAGACCATACAGGAGCTGACACTGAGACACACACACAGACCATACAGGAGCTGACACTGAGACACACACACAGACCGTACAGGAGCTGACACTGAGACACACACACACACAGACCGTACAGGAGCTGACATTGACACACACACACAGACCATACAGGAGCTGACACTGAGAGACACACACAGACCGTACAGGAGCTGACACTGAGACACACACACAGACCGTACAGGAGCTGACACTGAGACACACACACAGACCATACAGGAGCTGACACTGAGACACACACACAGACCATACAGGAGCTGACACTGAGACACACACGCAGACCATACAGGAGCTGACACTGAGACACACACACAGACCGTCCAGTTGCTAACATTGAGAGACACACACACAGACCGTACAGGAGCTGACAGTGAGACACACACACACACAGACCATACAGAAGCTGACACTGAGACACACACACAGACCGTACAGGAGCTGACACAGAGACACACACACAGACCGTACAGGAGCTGACACTGAGACACACACACACACACAGACCGTACAGGAGCTGACATTGACACACACACACAGACCATACAGGAGCTGACACTGAGAGACACACACAGACCGTACAGGAGCTGACACTGAGACACACACACAGACCGTACAGGAGCTGACACTGAGACACACACACAGACCATACAGGAGCTGACACTGAGACACACACACAGACCATACAGGAGCTGACACTGAGACACACACACAGACCATACAGGAGCTGACACTGAGACACACACACAGACCGTACAGATGCTGACATTGAGAGACACACACACAGACCGTACAGGAGCTGACAGTGAGACACACACACACACAGACCGTACAGAAGCTGACACTGAGACACACACACAGACCGTACAGGAGCTGACACTGAGACACACACACAGACCGTACAGGAGCTGACACTGAGACACACACACAGACCGTACAGGAGCTGACACTGAGACACACACACAGACCGTACAGGAGCTGACACTGAGAGACACACATGGACCGTGCAGAAGCTGACACTGAGACACACACACAGACCGCACAGGAACTGACACTGAGAGACACACATGGACTGTACAGGAGCTGACACTGAGACACACACACAGACCGTACAGGAGCTGACACTGAGACACACACACAGATCTTACAGGGGCTGACAGTTTGACAAACACACAGACCGTACAGGAGCTGACACTGAGACACACACAAACCGTACAGGAGCTGACACTGAGACACACACATGGACTGTACAGGAGCTGACACTGAGACACACACACAGACCGTACAGGAGCTAACACTGAGAGACACACATGGACCGTACAGGAGCTGACACTGAGAGACACACAGAGACCGTACAGGAGCTGACACTGAGAGACACACACGGACCGTACAGGAGCTGACACTGAGACACACACACAGACCGTACAGGAACTGACACTGAGAGACACACACACAGACCATACAGGAGCTTACACTGACAGACACGCACAGACTGTACAGGAGCTGACACTGTGACACACCCAGACCGTACAGGAGCTGACACTGAGACACACACGCACAGACCTTACCGGAGCTGACACTGAGGCACACACACAGACCATACAGGAGCTGACACTGAGACACACACACAGACCATACAGGAGCTGACACTGAGACACACACACAGACCGTACAGATGCTGACATTGAGAGACACACACACAGACCGTACAGGAGCTGACAGTGAGACACACACACACACAGACCGTACAGAAGCTGACACTGAGACACACACACAGACCGTACAGGAGCTGACACTGAGACACACACACAGACCGTACAGGAGCTGACACTGAGACACACACACAGACCGTACAGGAGCTGACACTGAGACACACACACAGACCGTACAGGAGCTGACACTGAGAGACACACATGGACCGTGCAGAAGCTGACACTGAGACACACACACAGACCGCACAGGAACTGACACTGAGAGACACACATGGACTGTACAGGAGCTGACACTGAGACACACACACAGACCGTACAGGAGCTGACACTGAGACACACACACAGATCTTACAGGGGCTGACAGTTTGACAAACACACAGACCGTACAGGAGCTGACACTGAGACACACACAAACCGTACAGGAGCTGACACTGAGACACACACATGGACTGTACAGGAGCTGACACTGAGACACACACACAGACCGTACAGGAGCTAACACTGAGAGACACACATGGACCGTACAGGAGCTGACACTGAGAGACACACAGAGACCGTACAGGAGCTGACACTGAGAGACACACACGGACCGTACAGGAGCTGACACTGAGACACACACACAGACCGTACAGGAACTGACACTGAGAGACACACACACAGACCATACAGGAGCTTACACTGACAGACACGCACAGACTGTACAGGAGCTGACACTGTGACACACCCAGACCGTACAGGAGCTGACACTGAGACACACACGCACAGACCTTACCGGAGCTGACACTGAGGCACACACAAAGACCGTACAGGAGCTGACATTGAGAGGCACATACAGACCGTACAGGAGCTGACACTGAAACACACACACAGACCGTACAGGAGCTGACATTGAGACAAACACACACAGACCGTACAGGAGCTGACATTGAGACAAACGCACAGACCATACAGGAGCTGACACTGAGAGACACACACAGGCCGTACAGGAGCTGACACTGAGAGACACACACACAGACCGTACTGGAGCTGACACTGAGAGACACACATGGAGCGTACAGAAACTGACACTGAGACACACACACAGACCGTACAGGAGCTGACACTGAGACACACACACAGACCGTACAGGAGCTGACACTGAGACACACACACAGACCGTACAGGAACTGACACTGAGAGACACACATGGACTGTACAGGAGCTGACACTGAGACACACACACAGACCATACAGGAGCTGACACTGAGAGACACACATGGACCGTACAGAAGCTGACACTGAGACACACACACAGACCATACAGGAGCTGACACTGAGACACAAGCACAGACGGTACAGGATCTGACATTGAGACACACACACAGACCGTACAGGAGCTGACACGGAGACACACACACACAGAACGTACAGGAGCTGACACTGAGGGACACACACACAGACCGTACAGGAGCTGACACTGAGACACACACACAGACCGTACAGGAGCTGACACTGAGACACACACACAGACCGTACAGGAGCTGACATTGAGACACACACACAGACCGTACAGGAGCTGACACTGAGACACACACAGACCGTACAGAAGCTGACACTGAGACACACACACACATGGTCCGTACAGAGGCTGACACTGAGACACACACACAGACCGTACAGGGGCTGACAGTGAGACAAACACAAAGACCGTACAGGAGCTGACAGTGAGACACACACACAGACCGTACAGGAGCTGACATTGAGACACACACACAGACCGTACAGGTGCTGACATTGAGAGGCACATACAGACCGTACAGGAGCTGACACTGAAACACACACACAGACCGTACAGGAGCTGACATTGAGACAAACACACACAGACCGTACAGGAGCTGACATTGAGACAAACGCACAGACCATACAGGAGCTGACACTGAGAGACACACACAGGCCGTACAGGAGCTGACACTGAGAGACACACACACAGACCGTACTGGAGCTGACACTGAGATACACACATGGAGCGTACAGAAGCTGACACTGAGACACACACACAGACCGTACAGGAGCTGACACTGAGACACACACACAGACCGTACAGGAACTGACACTGAGAGACACACATGGACTGTACAGGAGCTGACACTGAGACACACACACAGAACATACAGGAGCTGACACTGAGAGACACACATGGACCGTCCAGAAGCTGACACTGAGACACACACACAGACGGTACAGGAGCTGACACTGAGACACACACACAGACGGTACAGGATCTGACATTGAGACACACACACAGACCGTACAGGAGCTGACACGGAGACACACACACACAGAACGTACAGGAGCTGACACTGAGGGACACACACACAGACCGTACAGGAGCTGACACTGAGACACACACACAGACCGTACAGGAGCTGACACTGAGACACACACACAGACCGTACAGGAGCTGACATTGAGACACACACACAGACCGTACATGTGCTGACACTGAGACACACACATGGTCCGTACAGAAGCTGACACTGAGACACACACACAGACCGTACAGGGGCTGACAGTGAGACAAACACACAGACCGTACAGGAGCTGACACTGAGACAAACACAAAGACTGTACAGGAGCTGACACAGAGACACACACAGACCGTACAGGAGCTGACATTGAGAGACACACACAGACCGTACAGGAGCTGACACTGAGACACACACAGACCGTACAGGAGCTGACATTGAGACACACACACAGACCGTACAGGAGCTGACAATGAGAGACAAATACACAGACTGTACAGGAGCTGACAATGAGAGATACACACAGACGATACAGGAGCTGACACTGAGACACACACACAGACCGTACAGGAGCTGACACTGAGACACACACACAGACCATACAGGAGCTGACACTGAGACACACACACAGACCATACAGGAGCTGACACTGAGACACACACACAGACCATACAGGAGCTGACACTGAGACACACACACAGACCGTACAGGAGCTGACACTGAGACACACACACACACAGACCGTACAGGAGCTGACATTGACACACACACACAGACCATACAGGAGCTGACACTGAGAGACACACACAGACCGTACAGGAGCTGACACTGAGACACACACACAGACCGTACAGGAGCTCACACTGAGACACACACACAGACCATACAGGAGCTGACACTGAGACACACACACAGACCATACAGGAGCTGACACTGAGACACACACACAAACCGTCCAGTTGCTAACATTGAGAGACACACACACAGACCGTACAGGAGCTGACAGTGAGACACACACACACACAGACCGTACAGAAGCTGACACTGAGACACACACACAGACCGTACAGGAGCTGACACTGAGACACACACACAGACCGTACAGGAGCTGACACTGAGACACACACACAGACCGTACAGGAGCTGACACTGAGAGACACACATGGACCGTGCAGAAGCTGACACTGAGACACACACACAGACCGCACAGGAACTGACACTGAGAGACACACATGGACTGTACAGGAGCTGACACTGAGACACACACACAGACCGTACAGGAGCTGACACTGAGGCACACACACAGATCTTACAGGGGCTGACAGTTTGACAAACACACAGACCGTACAGGAGCTGACACTGAGACACACACAAACCGTACAGGAGCTGACACTGAGACACACACATGGACTGTACAGGAGCTGACACTGAGACACACACACAGACCGTACAGGAGCTGACACTGAGAGACACACATGGACCATACAGGAGCTGACACTGAGAGACACACAGAGACCGTACAGGAGCTGACACTGAGACACACACACAGACCGTACAGGAGCTGACACTGAGACACACACACAGACCGTACAGGAACTGACACTGAGACACACACGCACAGACCTTACCGGAGCTGACACTGAGGCACACACACAGACCGTACAGGAGCTGACATTGAGAGGCACATACAGACCGTACAGGAGCTGACACTGAAACACACACACAGACCGTACAGGAGCTGACATTGAGACAAACACACACAGACCGTACAGGAGCTGACATTGAGACAAACGCACAGACCATACAGGAGCTGACACTGAGAGACACACACACAGACCGTACTGGAGCTGACACTGAGAGACACACATGGAGCGTACAGAAACTGACATTGAGACACACACACAGAGCGTACAGGAGCTGACACTGAGACACACACACAGACCGTACAGGAGCTGACACTGAGACACACACACAGACCGTACAGGAACTGACACTGAGAGACACACATGGACTGTACAGGAGCTGACACTGAGACACACACACAGACCATACAGGAGCTGACACTGAGAGACACACATGGACCGTACAGAAGCTGACACTGAGACACACACACAGACCGTACAGGAGCTGACACTGAGACACACACACAGACGGTACAGGATCTGACATTGAGACACACACACAGACCGTACAGGAGCTGACACGGAGACACACACACACAGAACGTACAGGAGCTGACACTGAGGGACACACACACAGACCGTACAGGAGCTGACACTGAGACACACACACAGACCGTACAGGAGCTGACACTGAGACACACACACAGACCGTACAGGAGCTGACATTGAGACACACACAAAGACCGTACAGGAGCTGACACTGAGAGACACACACAGACCGTACAGGTGCTGACACTGAGACACACACATGGTCCGTACAGAAGCTGACACTGAGACACACACACAGACCGTACAGGGGCTGACAGTGAGACAAACACACAGACCGTACAGGAGCTGACACTGAGACAAACACAAAGACTGTACAGGAGCTGACACAGAGACACACACAGACCGTACAGGAGCTGACATTGAGAGACACACACAGACCGTACAGGAGCTGACACTGAGACACACACAGACCGTACAGGAGCTGACATTGAGACACACACACAGACCGTACAGGAGCTGACAATGAGAGACAAACACACAGACTGTACAGCAGCTGACAATGAGAGACACACACAGACCATACAGGAGCTGACACTGAGACACACACACAGACCGTACAGGAGCTGACACTGAGACACACACACAGACCATACAGGAGCTGACACTGAGACACACACACAGACCATACAGGAGCTGACACTGAGACACACACACTGACCATACAGGAGCTGACACTGAGACACACACACAGACCGTACAGGAGCTGACACTGAGACACACACACACACAGACCGTACAGGAGCTGACATTGACACACACACACAGACCATACAGGAGCTGACACTGAGAGACACACACAGACCGTACAGGAGCTGACACTGAGACACACACACAGACCGTACAGGAGCTGACACTGAAACACACACACAGACCATACAGGAGCTGACACTGAGACACACACACAGACCATACAGGAGCTGATACTGAGACACACACACAGACCATACAGGAGCTGACATTGACACACACACACAGACCATACAGGAGCTGACACTGAGAGACACACACAGACCGTACAGAAGCTGACACTGAGAGACACACACAGGCCATACAGGAGCTGACATTGAGACATACACACAGACCATACAGGAGCTGACACTGAGAGACACACACAGACCGTACAGGAGCTGACATTGAGAGTCACATATAGACCGTACAGGAGCTGACACTGAGAGACATACTCAGACCGGACAGGAGCTGACACAGAGACACACACACAGACCGTACAGGAGCTGACATTGAGACACACACACAGACCGTACAGGAGCTGACAGTGAGACACACACACAGACCATACAGGAGCTGACACTGAGACACACACACAGACCATACAGGAGCTGACACTGAGAGACACACATGGACCGTACAGGAACTGACACTGAGAGACACACACACAGACCATACAGGAGCTGACACTGAGACACACACACAGACCGTACAGGAGATGACACTGAGACACACACACAGACCGTACAGGAGCTGACACTGAGAGACACACACAGACCGTACAGGAGCTGAAACTGAGAGACACACACAGACTGTACTGGAGCTGACTTGAGACAAACACACACGCTGTACAGGAGCTGACACTGAGAGACACACACAGACCATACAGGAGGTTACACTGAATCAGACACACACAGACTGTACAGGGGCTGACCCCGAGACACACACACAGACCGGACAGGAGCTGACACTGAGACACGCATACAGACCCTATAGGAGGTTACAGAAAGAGACACACATGGACCGTACAGGAGCTGACACTGAGACACACACACACAGACCGTACAGGAGCTGACACTGAGAGACACACCGGGACCATACAGGAGCTGACATTGAGACAAACACACAGACCATACAGGAGCTGACACTGAGACACACACACAGACTGTACAGGGGCTGACATTGAGAGGCACACACAGACCGTACAGGAGCTGACATTGAGACACACACACACAGACCGTACAGGAGCTGACACTGAGAGAGACACACAGACTGTACATTTGCTGACACTGAGACACACGCAGACCGTACAGGAGCTGACACTGAGACACACACAGACTGTACAGGAGCTGACATTGAGATAAACACACAGACTGTACATGAGCTGACACTGAGACACACACACAGACCGGACAGGAGCTGACACTGAGACACACACACACACAGACCGTACAGGAGCTGACACTGAAACAAACACACAGACCGTACAGGAGCTGACACTGCGAGACACACACACAGACCGTACAGAAGCTGACACTGAGACACACACACAGACCGTACAGAAGCTGACACTGAGACACACACACAGACCGTACAGGAGCTGACACTGAGACACACACAGACCGTACAGAAGCTGACACTGAGACACACACACACATGGTCCGTACAGGAGCTGACACTGAGACACACACAGACCGTACAGGAGCTGACATTGAGAGACACACACAGACCGTACAGGAGCTGACACTGAGACACACACAGACCGTACAGGAGCTGACATTGAGACACACATACAGACCGTACAGGAGCTCACAATGAGAGACAAACACAAAGACTGTACAGGAGCTGACAATGAGAGACACACACAGACCATACAGGAGCTGACACTGAGACACACACACAGACCGTACAGGAGCTGACACTGAGACACACACACAGACCATACAGGAGCTGACACTGAGACACACACACAGACCATACAGGAGCTGACACTGAGACACACACACAGACCATACAGGAGCTGACACTGAGACACACACACAGACCGTACAGGAGCTGACACTGAGACACACACACACACAGACCGTACAGGAGCTGACATTGACACACACACACAGACCATACAGGAGCTGACACTGAGAGACACACACAGACCGTACAGGAGCTGACACTGAGACACACACACAGACCGTACAGGAGCTGACACTGAGACACACACACAGACCATACAGGAGCTGACACTGAGACACACACACAGACCATACAGGAGCTGACACTGAGACACACACACAGACCATACAGGAGCAGACATTGACACACACACACAGACCATACAGGAGCTGACACTGAGAGACACACACAGACCGTACAGAAGCTGACACTGAGAGACACACACAGGCCATACAGGAGCTGACAGTGAGACACACACACAGACCATACAGGAGCTGACACTGAGAGACACACACAGACCGTACAGGAGCTGACATTGAGAGGCACATATAGACCGTACAGGAGCTGACACTGAGAGACATACTCAGACCGGACAGGAGCTGACACAGAGACACACACACAGACCGTACAGGAGCTGACATTGAGACACACACACAGACCGTACAGGAGCTGACACTGAGAGACACACACACAGACCATACAGGAGCTGACACTGAGACACACACACAGACCGTACAGGAGCTGACAGTGAGACACACACACAGACCATACAGGAGCTGACACTGAGACACACACACAGACCATACAGGAGCTGACACTGAGAGACACACATGGACCGTACAGGAACTGACACTGAGAGACACACACACAGACCATACAGGAGCTGACACTGAGACACACACACAGACCGTACGGGAGATGACACTGAGACACACACACAGGCCGTACAGGAACTGACACTGACAGACATGCACAGACTGTACAGGAGCTGACAATGTGACACACCCAGACCGTACAGGAGCTGACACTGAGACACACACGTACAGACCGTACAGGAGCTGACACTTAAGCACACACACAGACCGTACAGGAGCTGACATTGAGACAAACACACAGACCATACAGGAGCTGACACTGAGACACACACACAGACCGTACAGGAGCTGAAACTGAGAGACACACACAGACTGTACTGGAGCTGACTTGAGACAAACACACACGCTGTACAGGAGCTGACACTGAGAGACACACACAGACCATACAGGAGGTTACACTGAGACAGACACACACAGACTGTACAGGGGTTGACCACGAGACACACACACAGACCGGACAGGAGCTGATACTGAGACACACACACAGACCATACAGGAGCTGACATTGACACACACACACAGACCATACAGGAGCTGACACTGAGAGACACACACAGACCGTACAGAAGCTGACACTGAGAGACACACACAGGCCATACAGGAGCTGACATTGAGACATACACACAGACCATACAGGAGCTGACACTGAGAGACACACACAGACCGTACAGGAGCTGACATTGAGAGGCACATATAGACCGTACAGGAGCTGACACTGAGACACACACACAGACCGTACAGGAGCTGACACTGAGAGACACACACAGACCGTACAGGAGCTGAAACTGAGAGACACACACAGACTGTACTGGAGCTGACTTGAGACAAACACACACGCTGTACAGGAGCTGACACTGAGAGACACACACAGACCATACAGGAGGTTACACTGAGACAGACACACACAGACTGTACAGGGGCTGACCCCGAGACACACACACAGACCGGACAGGAGCTGACACTGAGACACGCATACAGACCCTATAGGAGGTTACAGAAAGAGACACACATGGACCGGACAGGAGCTGACACTGAGACACACACACACAGACCGTACAGGAGCTGACAGTGAGACAAACACAAAGACTGTACAAGAGCTGACATTGAGACACACACACAGACCGTACAGGAGCTGACACTGAGACACACACACAGACCGTACAGGAGCTGACACTGAGACACACACACACAGACCGTACAGGAGCTGACACTGAGACACACACACAGACCGTACAGGAGCTGACACTGAGACAGACACACACAGACCGGACAGGAGCTGACACTGAGACACGCACACAGACCGTACAGGAGGTGACAGAAAGAGACACACATGGACCGTAAAGGAGCTGACACTGAGACACAAACACAGACCGTACAGGAGATGACACTGAGAGACACACACAGACCGTACAGGAGCTGACACTGAGACAAACACAGACCGTACAGGAGCTGACACTGAGACACACACACAGACCGTGCAGGAGCTGACACTGAGAGACACACACAGGCCGTACAGGAGCTGACACTGAGACACACACACAGACCGTACAGGAGCTGAAACTGAGACACACACACAGACCGTACAGGAGCTGACAATGAGACACACACACAGACCGTACAGGAGCTGACACTGAGAGACACACATAGACCGTACAGGAGCTGACACTGAGACACACACACAGACCGTAAAGGAGCTGACAGTGAGACAAACACACAGACCGTACAGGAGCTGACACTGCGAGACACACACACAGACCGTACAGAAGCTGACACTGAGACACACACATGGTCCGTACAGAGGCTGACACTGAGACACACACACAGACCGTACAGGGGCTGACAGTGAGACAAACACAAAGACTGTACAAGAGCTGACATTGAGACACACACACAGACCGTACAGGAGCTGACACTGAGACAGACACACAGACCGTACAGGAGCTGACACTGAGACACACACACACAGACCGTATAGGAGCTGACACTGAGACACACACAGACCATACAGGAGCTGACACTGAGAGACACACATGGACCGTGCAGAAGCTGACACTGAGACACACACACAGACCGTACAGCATCTGACACAGAGACACACATGGACTGTACAGGAGCTGACACTGAGACACACACACAGACCGTACAGGAGCTGACACTGAGACAAACACACAGACCGTACAGGAGCTGACACTGCGAGACACATACACAGACCGTACAGAAGCTGACACTGAGACACACACATGGTCCGTACGGAGGCTGACACTGAGACACACACACAGACCGTACAGGAGCTGACACTGAGACACAGACACAGACCGTACAGGAACTGACACTGAGAGACACACATGGACTGTACAGGACCTGACACTGAGACACACACACAGACCGTACAGGAGCTGACACTGAGACACACACACAGACCGTAAAGGAACTGACACTGAGACACACACACAGACCGTACAGGAGCTGAAACTGAGACACACACACAGACCGTACAGGAGCTGACAATGAGACACACACACAGACCGTACAGGACCTGACACTGAGAGACACACATAGACCGTACAGGAGCTGACACTGAGACACACACACAGACCGTACAGGAGCTGACAGTGAGACAAACACACAGACCGTACAGGAGCTGTCACTGCGAGCAACACACACAGACCGTACAGAAGCTGACAATGAGACACACACATGGTCCGTACAGAGGCTGACACTGAGACACACACACAGACCGTACAGGGGCTGACAGTGAGACAAACACAAAGACTGTACAAGAGCTGACATTGAGACACACACACAGACCGTACAGGAGCTGACACTGAGACACACACACAGACCGTACAGGAGCAGACACTGAGACACACACACACAGACCGTATAGGAGCTGACACTGAAACACACACAGACCATACAGAAGCTGACACTGAGACACACACACAGACCGTACAGGAGCTGACACTGAGACACACACATAGACCGTACAGGAGCTGACACTGAGACACACACACACATGGTCCGTACAGAGGCTGACACTGAGACACACACACAGACCGTACAGGGGCTGACAGTGAGACAAACACAAAGACTGTACAAGAGCTGACATTGAGACACACACACAGACCGTACAGGAGCTGACACTGAGACACACACACAGACCGTACAGGAGCTGACACTGAGACACACACACACAGACCGTACAGGAGCTGACACTGAGACACACACACAGACCGTACAGGAGCTGACACTGAGACACACACACACAGACCGGACAGGAGCTGACACTGAGACACGCACACAGACCGTACAGGAGGTGACAGAAAGAGACACACATGGACCGTAAAGGAGCTGACACTGAGACACAAACACAGACCGTACAGGAGCTGACACTGAGACACACACACAGACCGTGCAGGAGCTGACACTGAGAGACACACACAGACCGTACAGGAGCTGAAACTGAGACACACACACAGACCGTACAGGAGCTGAAACTGAGACACACACACAGACCGTACAGGAGCTGACAATGAGACACACACACAGACCGTACAGGAGCTGACACTGAGAGACACACATAGACCGTACAGGAGCTGACACTGAGACACACACACAGACCGTACAGGAGCTGACAGTGAGACAAACACACAGACCGTACAGGAGCTGACACTGCGAGACACACACACAGACCGTACAGAAGCTGACACTGAGACACACACATGGTCCGTACAGAGGCTGACACTGAGACACACACACAGACCGTACAGGGGCTGACAGTGAGACAAACACAAAGACTGTACAAGACCTGACATTGAGACACACACACAGACCGTACAGGAGCTGACACTGAGACAGACACACAGACCGTACAGGAGCTGACACTGAGACACACACACACAGACCGTATAGGAGCTGACACTGAGACACACACAGATCATACAGGAGCTGACACTGAGAGACACACATGGACCGTGCAGAAGCTGACACTGAGACACACACACAGACCGTACAGGACCTGACACAGAGACACACATGGACTGTACAGGAGCTGACACTGAGACACACACACAGACCGTACAGGAGCTGACACTGAGACACACACACAGATCGTACAGCTGCTGACAGTGAGACAAACACACAGACCGTACAGGGGCTGACAGTGAGACACACACAGACTGTACAGGAGCTGACACTGAGACATACACACAGACCATACAGGAGCTGACACTGAAGGACACACATGGACCGTACAGAAGCTGACACTGAGAGACACACACAGACCGTACAGGAGCTGACACTGAGACACACACACAGACCGTACAGGAACTGACACTGAGAGACACACACAGACTGTACAGGAGCTGACACTGAGAGACACACACAGACCGTACAGGAGCTGACACTGAGAGACACACACACAGACCGTACAGAAGCTGACACTGAGACACACACACAGACCGTACAGGAGCTGACAGTGAGACACACACACAGACCATACAGGAGCTGACACTGAGAGACACACACAGACCGTAGAGAAGCTGACAATGAGAGACACACATGGACCGTACAGGAGCTGACACTGAGACACACACACAGAGATTACAGGGGCTGACACTGAGACACACACACAGACCGTACAGGAGATGATGCTGAGACACAAACACACAGACCGTACAGGAGCTGACAGTGAGACACACACACACAGACCGTACAGGAGCTGACACTGAGACACACACACAGACCGTACAGGAGCTGACAGTGAGACACACACACAGACCATACAGGAGCTGACACTGAGAGACACACATGCACCGTACAGGAACTGACACTGAGAGACACACACACAGACCGTACAGGAGATGACGCTGAGACACACACACAGACAGTACAGGAGATGACACTGAGACACACACACAGACCGTACAGGAACTGACACTGAGAGACACACACACAGACCGTGCAGGAACTGACATTGAGACACACACACAGACCGTACAGGAGATGACACTGAGACACACACACAGACCGTACAGGAACTGACACTGAGAGACACACACACAGACCGTGCAGGAACTGACATTGAGACACACACACAGAACGTACAGAGCTGACACTGAAACACACATACAGACCGTACAGGAGCTGACACTGAGACACACACACAGACCGTACAGGAACTGACACTGAGAGACACACACACAGACCGTGCAGGAGCTGACATTGAGACACACACACAGAACGTACAGGAGCTGACACTCAAACACACATTCAGACCGTACAGGAGCTGACACTGAGACAGAAACACAGACCGTACAGGAGCTGACACTGAGAGACACACACAGAACGTACAGGAGCTGACAGTGAGACACACACAGACTGTTCAGGAGCTGACACTGAGACATACACACAGACCATACAGGAGCTGACACTGAGAGACACACATGGACCGTACAAGAGCTGACACTGAGACACACACACAGACGGTACAGGATCTGACATTGAGACACACACACAGACCGTACAGGAGCTGACACTGAGACACACACACACAGAACGTACAGGAGCTGACACTGAGACACACACATGGACCGTACAGGAGCTGACAGTGAGACACACACACAGACCATACAG
The DNA here is from genome assembly GCF_047496885.1 of Scyliorhinus torazame. Classification (NCBI taxonomy): domain Eukaryota; kingdom Metazoa; phylum Chordata; class Chondrichthyes; order Carcharhiniformes; family Scyliorhinidae; genus Scyliorhinus; species Scyliorhinus torazame. The sequence goes on from NC_092718.1 coordinate 73,495,728, forward strand.
GAGCTGACACTGAGAGACACACATGGACCGTACAGGAACTGACACTGAGAGACACACACACAGACCGTACAGGAGATGACGCTGAGACACACACACAGACCGTACAGGAGATGACACTGAGACACACACACAGACCGTACAGGAACTGACACTGAGAGACACACACACAGACCGTGCAGGAACTGACATTGAGACACACACACAGAACGTACAGAGCTGACACTGAAACACACATACAGACCGTACAGGAGCTGACACTGAGACACACACACAGACCGTACAGGAACTGACACTGAGAGACACACACACAGACCGTGCAGGAGCTGACATTGAGACACACACACAGAACGTACAGGAGCTGACACTCAAACACACATTCAGACCGTACAGGAGCTGACACTGAGACAGAAACACAGAACGTACAGGAGCTGACACTGAGAGACGCACATAGAACGTACAGGAGCTGACAGTGAGACACACACAGACTGTACAGGAGCTGACACTGAGACATACACACAGACCATACAGGAGCTGACACTGAGAGACACACATGGACCGTACAGGAGCTGACACTGAGACACACACACAGACGGTACAGGATCTGACATTGAGACACACACACAGACCGTACAGGAGCTGACACTGAGACACACACACACAGAACGTACAGGAGCTGACACTGAGGGACACACACACAGACCGTACAGGAGCTGACAATGAGAGACAAACACACATACCGTACAGGAGCTGACAATGAGAGACACACACAGACCATACAGGAGCTGACACTGAGACACACACACAGACCGTACAGGAGCTGACACTGAGACACACAAACAGACCGTACAGGAGCTGACACTGAGACACACACAGAAACCGTACAGGAGCTGACACTGAGACACACACACAGACCATACAAGAGCTGACACTGAGACACACACACAGACCGTACAGGGGTTGACACTGAGACACACACACACACCATACAGGAGCTGACACTGACAGACACACACAGACCGTACAGAAGTTGACACTGAGAGACACACACAGACCATACAGGAGCTGACACTGAGAGACACACACACAGACCATACAGGAGCTGACACTGAGAGACACACACAGACCGTACAGGAGCTGACACTGAGAGACACACACAGACCGTACAGGAGCTGACACTGAGAGACACACACAGACCGTACAGGAGCTGACACTGAGAGACACACACAGACCGTACAGGAGCTGACACTGAGAGACACACACAGACCGTACAGGAGATGACACTGAGAGACACACACAGACCGTACAGAAGCTGACACTGAGACACACACACAGACCGTACAGGAGCTGACACTGAGAGACACACATGGACCGGACAGGAACTGACACTGAGAGACACACACAGACCGTACAGGAGCTGACACTGAGACACACACACACAGACCATACAGGAGCTGAAACTGAGACACACACACAGCCCATACAGGAGCTGTCACTGAGACACACACACAGACCATACAGGAGCTGACACTGAGAGACACACACAGACCGTACAGGTGCTGACACTGAGAGACACACACAGACCGTACAGAAGCTGACACTGAGACACACACACAGACCGTACAGGAGCTGACACTGAGAGACACACATGGACCGTACAGGAACTGACACTGAGAGACACACACAGACCGTACAGGAGCTGACACTGAGACACACACACACAGACCATACAGGAGCTGACACTGAGACACACACACAGACCATACAGGAGCTGTCACTGAGACACACACACAGACCATACAGGAGCTGACACTGAGACACACACACAGACCGTACAGAAGCTGACACTGAGAGACACACATGGACCGCCCAGGAGCTGACACTGAGACACACACACAGACCATACAGGGGCTGAAACTGAGACACACACACAGACCGTACAGGAGATGACGCTGAGACACAAACACACAGACCGTACAGGAGCTGACACTGAGACACACACACAGACCGTACAGGAGCTGACAGTGAGACACACACACAGACCATACAGGAGCTGACACTGAGAGACACACATAGACCGTACAGGAGCTGACACTGAGACACACACACAGACCGTACAGGAGCTGACAGTGAGACAAACACACAGACCGTACAGGAGCTGTCACTGCGAGCAACACACACAGACCGTACAGAAGCTGACAATGAGACACACACATGGTCCGTACAGAGGCTGACACTGAGACACACACACAGACCGTACAGGGGCTGACAGTGAGACAAACACAAAGACTGTACAAGATCTGACATTGAGACACACACACAGACCGTACAGGAGCTGACACTGAGACACACACACAGACCGTACAGGAGCTGACACTGAGACACACACACACAGACCGTATAGGAGCTGACACTGAAACACACACAGACCATACAGAAGCTGACACTGAGACACACACACAGACCGTACAGGAGCTGACACTGAGACACACACATAGACCGTACAGGAGCTGACACTGAGACACACACACACATGGTCCGTACAGAGGCTGACACTGAGACACACACACAGACCGTACAGGGGCTGACAGTGAGACAAACACAAAGACTGTACAAGAGCTGACATTGAGACACACACACAGACCGTACAGGAGCTGACACTGAGACACACACACAGACCGTACAGGAGCTGACACTGAGACACACACACACAGACCGTACAGGAGCTGACACTGAGACACACACACAGACCGTACAGGAGCTGACACTGAGACACACACACACAGACCGGACAGGAGCTGACACTGAGACACGCACACAGACCGTACAGGAGGTGACAGAAAGAGACACACATGGACCGTAAAGGAGCTGACACTGAGACACAAACACAGACCGTACAGGAGATGACACTGAGACACACACACAGACCGTGCAGGAGCTGACACTGAGAGACACACACAGACCGTACAGGAGCTGACACTGAGACACACACACAGACCGTACAGGAGCTGAAACTGAGACACACACACAGACCGTGCAGGAGCTGACAATGAGACACACACACAGACCGTACAGGAGCTGACACTGAGAGACACACATAGACCGTACAGGAGCTGACACTGAGACACACACACCGACCGTACAGGAGCTGACAGTGAGACAAACACACAGACCGTACAGGAGCTGACACTGCGAGACACACACACAGACCGTACAGAAGCTGACACTGAGACACACACATGGTCCGTACAGAGGCTGACACTGAGACACACACACAGACCGTACAGGGGCTGACAGTGAGACAAACACAAAGACTGTACAAGAGCTGACATTGAGACACACACACAGACCGTACAGGAGCTGACACTGAGACAGACACACAGACCGTGCAGGAGCTGACATTGAGACACACACACAGAACGTACAGGAGCTGACACTCAAACACACATTCAGACCGTACAGGAGCTGACACTGAGACAGAAACACAGACCGTACAGGAGCTGACACTGAGAGACGCACATAGAACGTACAGGAGCTGACAGTGAGACACACACAGACTGTACAGGAGCTGACACTGAGACATACACACAGACCATACAGGAGCTGACACTGAGAGACACACATGGACCGTACAGGAGCTGACACTGAGACACACACACAGACGGTACAGGATCTGACATTGAGACACACACACAGACCGTACAGGAGCTGACACTGAGACACACACACACAGAACGTACAGGAGCTGACATTGAGGGACACACACACAGACCGTACAGGAGCTGACAATGAGAGACAAACACACATACCGTACAGGAGCTGACAATGAGAGACACACACAGACCATACAGGAGCTGACACTGAGACACACACACAGACCGTACAGGAGCTGACACTGAGACACACACACAGACCGTACAGGAGCTGACACTGAGACACACACAGAAACCGTACAGGAGCTGACACTGAGAGACACACACACAGACCATACAGGAGCTGACACTGAGAGACACACACAGACCGTACAGGAGCTGACACTGAGAGACACACACAGACCGTACAGGAGCTGACACTGAGAGACACACACAGACCGTACAGGAGCTGACACTGAGAGACACACACAGACCGTACAGGAGCTGACACTGAGAGACACACACAGACCGTACAGGAGATGACACTGAGAGACACACACAGACCGTACAGAAGCTGACACTGAGACACACACACAGACCGTACAGGAGCTGACACTGAGAGACACACATGGACCGGACAGGAACTGACACTGAGAGACACACACAGACCGTACAGGAGCTGACACTGAGACACACACACACAGACCATACAGGAGCTGAAACTGAGACACACACACAGCCCATACAGGAGCTGTCACTGAGACACACACACAGACCATACAGGAGCTGACACTGAGAGACACACACAGACCGTACAGGTGCTGACACTGAGAGACACACACAGACCGTACAGAAGCTGACACTGAGACACACACACAGACCGTACAGGAGCTGACACTGAGAGACACACATGGACCGTACAGGAACTGACACTGAGAGACACACACAGACCGTACAGGAGCTGACACTGAGACACACACACACAGACCATACAGGAGCTGACACTGAGACACACACACAGACCATACAGGAGCTGTCACTGAGACACACACACAGACCATACAGGAGCTGACACTGAGACACACACACAGACCGTACAGAAGCTGACACTGAGAGACACACATGGACCGCCCAGGAGCTGACACTGAGACACACACACAGACCATACAGGGGCTGAAACTGAGACACACACACAGACCGTACAGGAGATGACGCTGAGACACAAACACACAGACCGTACAGGAGCTGACACTGAGACACACACACAGACCGTACAGGAGCTGACAGTGAGACACACACACAGACCATACAGGAGCTGACACTGAGAGACACACATAGACCGTACAGGAGCTGACACTGAGACACACACACAGACCGTACAGGAGCTGACAGTGAGACAAACACACAGACCGTACAGGAGCTGTCACTGCGAGCAACACACGCAGACCGTACAGAAGCTGACAATGAGACACACACATGGTCCGTACAGAGGCTGACACTGAGACACACACACAGACCGTACAGGGGCTGACAGTGAGACAAACACAAAGACTGTACAAGATCTGACATTGAGACACACACACAGACCGTACAGGAGCTGACACTGAGACACACACACAGACCGTACAGGAGCTGACACTGAGACACACACACACAGACCGTATAGGAGCTGACACTGAAACACACACAGACCATACAGAAGCTGACACTGAGACACACACACAGACCGTACAGGAGCTGACACTGAGACACACACATAGACCGTACAGGAGCTGACACTGAGACACACACACACATGGTCCGTACAGAGGCTGACACTGAGACACACACACAGACCGTACAGGGGCTGACAGTGAGACAAACACAAAGACTGTACAAGAGCTGACATTGAGACACACACACAGACCGTACAGGAGCTGACACTGAGACACACACACAGACCGTACAGGAGCTGACACTGAGACACACACACACAGACCGTACAGGAGCTGACACTGAGACACACACACAGACCGTACAGGAGCTGACACTGAGACACACACACACAGACCGGACAGGAGCTGACACTGAGACACGCACACAGACCGTACAGGAGGTGACAGAAAGAGACACACATGGACCGTAAAGGAGCTGACACTGAGACACAAACACAGACCGTACAGGAGATGACACTGAGACACACACACAGACCGTGCAGGAGCTGACACTGAGAGACACACACAGACCGTACAGGAGCTGACACTGAGACACACACACAGACCGTACAGGAGCTGAAACTGAGACACACACACAGACCGTACAGGAGCTGACAATGAGACACACACACAGACCGTACAGGAGCTGACACTGAGAGACACACATAGACCGTACAGGAGCTGACACTGAGACACACACACAGACCGTACAGGAGCTGACAGTGAGACAAACACACAGACCGTACAGGAGCTGACACTGCGAGACACACACACAGACCGTACAGAAGCTGACACTGAGACACACACATGGTCCGTACAGAGGCTGACACTGAGACACACACACAGACCGTACAGGGGCTGACAGTGAGACAAACACAAAGACTGTACAAGAGCTGACATTGAGACACACACACAGACCGTACAGGAGCTGACACTGAGACAGACACACAGACCGTACAGGAGCTGACACTGAGACACACACACACAGACCGTATAGGAGCTGACACTGAGACACACACAGACCATACAGGAGCTGACACTGAGAGACACACATGGACCGTGCAGAAGCTGACACTGAGACACACACACAGACCGTACAGGACCTGACACAGAGACACACATGGACTGTACAGGAGCTGACACTGAGACACACACACAGACCGTACAGGAGCTGAAACTGAGACACACACACAGACCGTACAGGAGCTGACAATGAGACACACACACAGACCGTACAGGAGCTGACACTGAGAGACACACATAGACCGTACAGGAGCTGACACTGAGACACACACACAGACCGTACAGGAGCTGACACTGAGACACACACACAGATCGTACAGCTGCTGACAGTGAGACAAACACACAGACCGTACAGGGGCTGACAGTGAGACACACACAGACTGTACAGGAGCTGACACTGAGACATACACACAGACCATACAGGAGCTGACACTGAAGGACACACATGGACCGTACAGAGGCTGACACTGAGAGACACACACAGACCGTACAGGAGCTGACACTGAGACACACACACAGACCGTACAGGAACTGACACTGAGAGACACACACAGACCGTACAGGAGCTGACACTGAGAGACACACACAGACCGTACAGGAGCTGACACTGAGAGACACACACACAGACCGTACAGAAGCTGACACTGAGACACAGACACAGACCGTACAGGAGCTGACAGTGAGACACACACACAGACCATACAGGAGCTGACACTGAGAGACACACACAGACCGTAGAGAAGCTGACAATGAGAGACACACATGGACCGTACAGGAGCTGACACTGAGACACACACACAAAGATTACAGGGGCTGACACTGAGACACACACACAGACCGTACAGGAGATGACGCTGAGACACAAACACACAGACCGTACAGGAGCTGACAGTGAGACACACACACACAGACCGTACAGGAGCTGACACTGAGACACACACACAGACCGTACAGGAGCTGACAGTGAGACACACACAGAGACCATACAGGAGCTGACACTGAGAGACACACATGGACCATACAGGAACTGACACTGAGAGACACACACACAGACCGTACAGGAGATGACGCTGAGACACACACACAGAACGTACAGAGCTGACACTGAAACACACATACAGACCGTACATGAGCTGACACTGAGACACACACACAGACCGTACAGGAACTGACACTGAGAGACACACACACAGACCGTGCAGGAGCTGACATTGAGACACACACACAGAACGTACAGGAGCTGACACTCAAACACACATTCAGACCGTACAGGAGCTGACACTGAGACAGAAACACAGACCGTACAGGAGCTGACACTGAGAGACACACACAGAACGTACAGGAGCTGACAGTGAGACACACACAGACTGTACAGGAGCTGACACTGAGACATACACACAGACCATACAGGAGCTGACACTGAGAGACACACATGGACCGTACAGGAGCTGACACTGAGACACACACACAGAACGTACAGGAGCTGACAGTGAGACACACACAGACTGTACAGGAGCTGACACTGAGACATACACACAGACCATACAGGAGCTGACACTGAGAGACACACATGGACCGTACAGGAGCTGACACTGAGACACACACACAGACGGTACAGGATCTGACATTGAGACACACACACAGACCGTACAGGAGCTGACACTGAGACACACACACACAGAACGTACAGGAGCTGACACTGAGGGACACACACACAGACCGTACAGGAGCTGACAATGAGAGACAAACACACATACCGTACAGGAGCTGACAATGAGAGACACACACAGACCATACAGGAGCTGACACTGAGACACACACACAGACCATACAGGAGCTGACACTGAGACACACACACAGACCGTACAGGGGTTGACACTGAGACACACACACACACCATACAGGAGCTGACACTGAGAGACACACACAGACCGTACAGAAGTTGACACTGAGAGACACACACAGACCATACAGGAGCTGACACTGAGAGACACACACACAGACCATACAGGAGCTGACACTGAGAGACACACACAGACCGTACAGGAGCTGACACTGAGAGACACACACAGACCGTACAGGAGCTGACACTGAGAGACACACACAGACCATACAGGAGCTGACACTGAGAGACACACACAGACCGTACAGGAGCTGACACTGAGAGACACACACAGACCGTACAGGAGCTGACACTGAGAGACACACACAGACCGTACAGGAGCTGACACTGAGAGACACACACAGACCGTACAGAAGCTGACACTGAGACACACACACAGACCGTACAGGAGCTGACACTGAGAGACACACATGGACCGGACAGGAACTGACACTGAGAGACACACACAGACCGTACAGGAGCTGACACTGAGACACACACACACAGACCATACAGGAGCTGAAACTGAGACACACACACAGCCCATACAGGAGCTGTCACTGAGACACACACACAGACCATACAGGAGCTGACACTGAGAGACACACACAGACCGTACAGGTGCTGACACTGAGAGACACACACAGACCGTACAGAAGCTGACACTGAGACACACACACAGACCGTACAGGAGCTGACACTGAGAGACACACATGGACCGTACAGGAACTGACACTGAGAGACACACACAGACCGTACAGGAGCTGACACTGAGACACACACACACAGACCATACAGGAGCTGACACTGAGACACACACACAGACCATACAGGAGCTGTCACTGAGACACACACACAGACCATACAGGAGCTGACACTGAGACACACACACAGACCGTACAGAAGCTGACACTGAGAGACACACATGGACCGCCCAGGAGCTGACACTGAGACACACACACAGACCATACAGGGGCTGAAACTGAGACACACACACAGACCGTACAGGAGATGACGCTGAGACACAAACACACAGACCGTACAGGAGCTGACACTGAGACACACACACAGACCGTACAGGAGCTGACAGTGAGACACACACACAGACCATACAGGAGCTGACACTGAGAGACACACATAGACCGTACAGGAGCTGACACTGAGACACACACACAGACCGTACAGGAGCTGACAGTGAGACAAACACACAGACCGTACAGGAGCTGTCACTGCGAGCAACACACGCAGACCGTACAGAAGCTGACAATGAGACACACACATGGTCCGTACAGAGGCTGACACTGAGACACACACACAGACCGTACAGGGGCTGACAGTGAGACAAACACAAAGACTGTACAAGATCTGACATTGAGACACACACACAGACCGTACAGGAGCTGACACTGAGACACACACACAGACCGTACAGGAGCTGACACTGAGACACACACACACAGACCGTATAGGAGCTGACACTGAAACACACACAGACCATACAGAAGCTGACACTGAGACACACACACAGACCGTACAGGAGCTGACACTGAGACACACACATAGACCGTACAGGAGCTGACACTGAGACACACACACACATGGTCCGTACAGAGGCTGACACTGAGACACACACACAGACCGTACAGGGGCTGACAGTGAGACAAACACAAAGACTGTACAAGAGCTGACATTGAGACACACACACAGACCGTACAGGAGCTGACACTGAGACACACACACAGACCGTACAGGAGCTGACACTGAGACACACACACACAGACCGTACAGGAGCTGACACTGAGACACACACACAGACCGTACAGGAGCTGACACTGAGACACACACACACAGACCGGACAGGAGCTGACACTGAGACACGCACACAGACCGTACAGGAGGTGACAGAAAGAGACACACATGGACCGTAAAGGAGCTGACACTGAGACACAAACACAGACCGTACAGGAGATGACACTGAGACACACACACAGACCGTGCAGGAGCTGACACTGAGAGACACACACAGACCGTACAGGAGCTGACACTGAGACACACACACAGACCGTACAGGAGCTGAAACTGAGACACACACACAGACCGTACAGGAGCTGACAATGAGACACACACACAGACCGTACAGGAGCTGACACTGAGAGACACACATAGACCGTACAGGAGCTGACACTGAGACACACACACAGACCGTACAGGAGCTGACAGTGAGACAAACACACAGACCGTACAGGAGCTGACACTGCGAGACACACACACAGACCGTACAGAAGCTGACACTGAGACACACACATGGTCCGTACAGAGGCTGACACTGAGACACACACACAGACCGTACAGGGGCTGACAGTGAGACAAACACAAAGACTGTACAAGAGCTGACATTGAGACACACACACAGACCGTACAGGAGCTGACACTGAGACAGACACACAGACCGTACAGGAGCTGACACTGAGACACACACACACAGACCGTATAGGAGCTGACACTGAGACACACACAGACCATACAGGAGCTGACACTGAGAGACACACATGGACCGTGCAGAAGCTGACACTGAGACACACACACAGACCGTACAGGACCTGACACAGAGACACACATGGACTGTACAGGAGCTGACACTGAGACACACACACAGACCGTACAGGAGCTGAAACTGAGACACACACACAGACCGTACAGGAGCTGACAATGAGACACACACACAGACCGTACAGGAGCTGACACTGAGAGACACACATAGACCGTACAGGAGCTGACACTGAGACACACACACAGACCGTACAGGAGCTGACACTGAGACACACACACAGATCGTACAGCTGCTGACAGTGAGACAAACACACAGACCGTACAGGGGCTGACAGTGAGACACACACAGACTGTACAGGAGCTGACACTGAGACATACACACAGACCATACAGGAGCTGACACTGAAGGACACACATGGACCGTACAGAGGCTGACACTGAGAGACACACACAGACCGTACAGGAGCTGACACTGAGACACACACACAGACCGTACAGGAACTGACACTGAGAGACACACACAGACCGTACAGGAGCTGACACTGAGAGACACACACAGACCGTACAGGAGCTGACACTGAGAGACACACACACAGACCGTACAGAAGCTGACACTGAGACACAGACACAGACCGTACAGGAGCTGACAGTGAGACACACACACAGACCATACAGGAGCTGACACTGAGAGACACACACAGACCGTAGAGAAGCTGACAATGAGAGACACACATGGACCGTACAGGAGCTGACACTGAGACACACACACAAAGATTACAGGGGCTGACACTGAGACACACACACAGACCGTACAGGAGATGACGCTGAGACACAAACACACAGACCGTACAGGAGCTGACAGTGAGACACACACACACAGACCGTACAGGAGCTGACACTGAGACACACACACAGACCGTACAGGAGCTGACAGTGAGACACACACAGAGACCATACAGGAGCTGACACTGAGAGACACACATGGACCATACAGGAACTGACACTGAGAGACACACACACAGACCGTACAGGAGATGACGCTGAGACACACACACAGAACGTACAGAGCTGACACTGAAACACACATACAGACCGTACATGAGCTGACACTGAGACACACACACAGACCGTACAGGAACTGACACTGAGAGACACACACACAGACCGTGCAGGAGCTGACATTGAGACACACACACAGAACGTACAGGAGCTGACACTCAAACACACATTCAGACCGTACAGGAGCTGACACTGAGACAGAAACACAGACCGTACAGGAGCTGACACTGAGAGACACACACAGAACGTACAGGAGCTGACAGTGAGACACACACAGACTGTACAGGAGCTGACACTGAGACATACACACAGACCATACAGGAGCTGACACTGAGAGACACACATGGACCGTACAGGAGCTGACACTGAGACACACACACAGAACGTACAGGAGCTGACAGTGAGACACACACAGACTGTACAGGAGCTGACACTGAGACATACACACAGACCATACAGGAGCTGACACTGAGAGACACACATGGACCGTACAGGAGCTGACACTGAGACACACACACAGACGGTACAGGATCTGACATTGAGACACACACACAGACCGTACAGGAGCTGACACTGAGACACACACACACAGAACGTACAGGAGCTGACACTGAGGGACACACACACAGACCGTACAGGAGCTGACAATGAGAGACAAACACACATACCGTACAGGAGCTGACAATGAGAGACACACACAGACCATACAGGAGCTGACACTGAGACACACACACAGACCATACAGGAGCTGACACTGAGACACACACACAGACCGTACAGGGGTTGACACTGAGACACACACACACACCATACAGGAGCTGACACTGAGAGACACACACAGACCGTACAGAAGTTGACACTGAGAGACACACACAGACCATACAGGAGCTGACACTGAGAGACACACACACAGACCATACAGGAGCTGACACTGAGAGACACACACAGACCGTACAGGAGCTGACACTGAGAGACACACACAGACCGTACAGGAGCTGACACTGAGAGACACACACAGACCGTACAGGAGCTGACACTGAGAGACACACACAGACCGTACAGGAGCTGACACTGAGAGACACACACAGACCGTACAGGAGCTGACACTGAGAGACACACACAGACCGTACAGAAGCTGACACTGAGACACACACACAGACCGTACAGGAGCTGACACTGAGAGACACACATGGACCGTACAGGAACTGACACTGAGAGACACACACAGACCGTACAGGAGCTGACACTGAGACACACACACACAGACCATACAGGAGCTGACACTGAGACACACACACAGCCCATACAGGAGCTGTCACTGAGACACACACACAGACCATACAGGAGCTGACACTGAGAGACACACACAGACCGTACAGGAGCTGACACTGAGAGACACACACAGACCGTACAGAAGCTGACACTGAGACACACACACAGACCGTACAGGAGCTGACACTGAGAGACACACATGGACCGTACAGGAACTGACACTGAGAGACAGACACAGACCGTACAGGAGCTGACACTGAGACACACACACACAGACCATACAGGAGCTGACACTGAGACACACACACAGACCATACAGGAGCTGTCACTGAGACACACACACAGACCATACAGGAGCTGACACTGAGACACACACACAGACCGTACAGAAGCTGACACTGAGAGACACACATGGACCGTACAGGAGCTGACACTGAGACACACACACAGACCATACAGGGGCTGAAACTGAGACACACACACAGACCGTACAGGAGATGACGCTGAGACACAAACACACAGACCGTACAGGAGCTGACACTGAGACACACACACAGACCGTACAGGAGCTGACAGTGAGACACACACACAGACCATACAGGAGCTGACACTGAGAGACACACATGGACCGTACAGGAACTGACACTGAGAGACACACACACAGACCGTACAGGAGATGATGCTGAGACACACACACAGACCGTACAGGAGATGACACTGAGACACACACACAGACCGTACAGGAACTGACACTGAGAGACACACACACAGACCGTGCAGGAACTGACATTGAGACACACACACAGAACGTACAGGAGCTGACACTGAAACACACATACAGACCGTACAGGAGCTGACACTGAGACACACACACAGACCGTACAGGAACTGACACTGAGAGACACACACACAGACCGTACAGGAGCTGACATTGAGACACACACACAGAACGTACAGGAGCTGACACTGAAACACACATACAGACCGTACAGGAGCTGACACTGAGACACACACAAAGACCGTACAGGAGCTGACACTGAGAGACACACACAGAACGCACAGGAGCTGACAGTGAGACACACACAGACTGTACAGGAGCTGACACTGAGACATACACACGGACCATACAGGAGCTGACACTGAGAGACACACATGGACCGTACAGGAGCTGACACTGAGACACACACACAGACGGTACAGGATCTGTCATTGAGACACACACACAGACCGTACAGGAGCTGACACTGAGACACACACACACAGAACGTACAGGAGCTGACACTGAGGGACACACACACAGACCGTACAGGAGCTGACACTGAGACACACACACAGACCGTACAGGAGCTGACACTGAGACACACACACACAGAACGTACAGGAGCTGACACTGAGGGACACACACACAGACCATACAGGAGTTGACATTGAGACACACACACAGACCGTACAGGAGCTGACAATGAGAGACAAACACACATACCGTACAGGAGCTGACAATGAGAGACACACACAGACCATACAGGAGCTGACACTGAGACACACACACAGACCATACAGGAGCTGACACTGAGACACACACACAGACCGTACAGGGGCTGACACTGAGACACACACACACACCATTCAGGAGCTGACACTGAGAGACACACACAGACCGTACAGAAGCTGACAGTGAGACACACACACAGACCATACAGGAGCTGACACTGAGAGACACACATGGACCGTACAGGAACTGACACTGAGAGACACACACACAGACCATACAGGAGCTGACACTGAGACACACACACAGACCGTACAGGAGATGACACTGAGACACACACACAGACCGTACAGGAACTGACACTGAGAGACACACAGAGACCGTACAGGAGCTGAAACTGAGACACACTTACACACACAGACCGTACAGGAGCTGACATTGAGACACACACACAGAACGTAGAGGAGCTGACACTGAAACACACATACAGACCGTACAGCAGCTGACACTGAGACACACACACAGAACGTACAGGAGCTGACACTGAGGCACACATACAGACCGTACAGGAGCTGACACTGAGAGACACACACAGACCGTACAGGAGCTGCCACTGAGACAACACATGAACCGGACAGAAGCTGAAACTGAGACACACACACAGACCGTACAGGAGCTGGCACTGAGATACACACAAAGACCGTACAGGAGCTGACACTGAGACACAGACACAGACCGTACAGGAACTGACACTGAGACACACACACAGACCGTACAGGAGATGACACTGAGACACACACACAGACCGTACAGGAGCTGACACTGAGAGACACACACAGACCGTACAGGAGCTGAAACTGAGAGACACACACAGACTGTACTGGAGCTGACTTGAGACAAACACACTCGCTGTACAGGAGCTGACACTGAGAGACACACACAGACCATACAGGAGGTTACCCTGAGACAGACACACACAGACTGTACAGGGGCTGACCCCGAGACACACACACAGACCGGACAGGAGCTGACACTGAGACACGCATACAGACCCTATAGGAGGTTACAGAAAGAGACACACATGGACCGTACAGGAGCTGACACTGAGACACACACACACAGACCGCACAGGAGCTGACACTGAGAGACACACCGGGACCATACAGGAGCTGACATTGAGACAAACACACAGACCATACAGGAGCTGACACTGAGACACAAACACAGACTGTACAGGGGCTGACATTGAGAGGCACACACAGACCGTACAGGAGCTGACATTGAGACACACACACACAGACCGTACAGGAGCTGACACTGAGAGAGACACACAGACTGTACATTTGCTGACACTGAGACACACGCAGACCGTACAGGAGCTGACACTGAGACACACACAGACTGTACAGGAGCTGACATTGAGATAAACACACAGACTGTACATGAGCTGACACTGAGACACACACACAGACCGGACAGGAGCTGACACTGAGACACACACACACACAGACCGTACAGGAGCTGACACTGATAAAAACACACAGACCGTACAGGAGCTGACACTGCGAGACACACACACAGACCGTACAGAAGCTGACACTGAGACACACACACAGACCGTACAGAAGCTGACACTGAGACACACACACAGACCGTACAGGAGCTGACACTGAGACACACACAGACCGTACAGAAGCTGACACTGAGACACACACACACATGGTCCGTACAGGAGCTGACACTGAGACACACACAGACCGTACAGGAGCTGACATTGAGAGACACACACAGACCGTACAGGAGCTGACACTGAGACACACACAGACCGTACAGGAGCTGACATTGAGACACACACACAGACCGTACAGGAGCTGACAATGAGAGACAAACACAAAGACTGTACAGGAGCTGACAATGAGAGACACACACAGACCATACAGGAGCTGACACTGAGACACACACACAGACCGTACAGGAGCTGACACTGAGACACACACACAGACCATACAGGAGCTGACACTGAGACACACACACAGACCATACAGGAGCTGACACTGAGACACACACACAGACCATACAGGAGCTGACACTGAGACACACACACAGACCGTACAGGAGCTGACACTGAGACACACACACATACAGACCGTACAGGAGCTGACATTGACACACACACACAGACCATACAGGAGCTGACACTGAGAGACACACACAGACCGTACAGGAGCTGACACTGAGACACACACACAGACCGTACAGGAGCTGACACTGAGACACACACACAGATCATACAGGAGCTGACACTGAGACACACACACAGACCATACAGGAGCTGACACTGAGACACACACACAGACCATACAGGAGCTGACATTGACACACACACACAGACCATACAGGAGCTGACACTGAGAGACACACACAGACCGTACAGAAGCTGACACTGAGAGACACACACAGGCCATACAGGAGCTGACAGTGAGACACACACACAGACCATACAGGAGCTGACACTGAGAGACACACACAGACCGTACAGGAGCTGACATTGAGAGGCACATATAGACCGTACAGGAGCTGACACTGAGAGACATACTCAGACCGGACAGGAGCTGACACAGAGACACACACACAGACCGTACAGGAGCTGACATTGAGACACACACACAGACCGTACAGGAGCTGACACTGAGAGACACACACACAGACCATACAGGAGCTGACACTGAGACACACACACAGACCGTACAGGAGCTGACAGTGAGACACACACACAGACCATACAGGAGCTGACACTGAGACACACACACAGACCATACAGGAGCTGACACTGAGAGACACACATGGACCGTACAGGAACTGACACTGAGAGACACACACACAGACCATACAGGAGCTGACACTGAGACACACACACAGACCGTACGGGAGATGACACTGAGACACACACACAGACCGTACAGGAACTGACACTGACAGACATGCACAGACTGTACAGGAGCTGACACTGTGACACACCCAGACCGTACAGGAGCTGACACTGAGACACACACGTACAGACCGTACAGGAGCTGACACTTAAGCACACACACAGACCGTACAGGAGCTGACATTGAGACAAACACACAGACCATACAGGAGCTGACACTGAGACACACACACAGACCGTACAGGAGCTGACACTGAGAGACACACACAGACCGTACAGGAGCTGAAACTG
This sequence comes from Scyliorhinus torazame, assembly GCF_047496885.1. Classification (NCBI taxonomy): domain Eukaryota; kingdom Metazoa; phylum Chordata; class Chondrichthyes; order Carcharhiniformes; family Scyliorhinidae; genus Scyliorhinus; species Scyliorhinus torazame. Next base: position 73,513,546 of record NC_092718.1, read on the forward strand.
AGAGACACACACAGACTGTACTGGAGCTGACTTGAGACAAACACACACGCTGTACAGGAGCTGACACTGAGAGACACACACAGACCATACAGGAGGTTACACTGAGACAGACACACACAGACTGTACAGGGGCTGACCACGAGACACACACACAGACCGGACAGGAGCTGATACTGAGACACACACACAGACCATACAGGAGCTGACATTGACACACACACACAGACCATACAGGAGCTGACACTGAGAGACACACACAGACCGTACAGAAGCTGACACTGAGAGACACACACAGGCCATACAGGAGCTGACATTGAGACATGCACACAGACCATACAGGAGCTGACACTGAGAGACACACACAGACCGTACAGGAGCTGACATTGAGAGGCACATAGAGACCGTACAGGAGCTGACACTGAGAGACATACTCAGACCGGACAGGAGCTGACACAGAGACACACACACAGACCGTACAGGAGCTGACATTGAGACACACACACAGACCGTTCAGGAGCTGACAGTGAGACACACACACAGACCATACAGGAGCTGACACTGAGACACACACACAGACCATACAGGAGCTGACACTGAGAGACACACATGGACCGTACAGGAACTGACACTGAGAGACACACACACAGACCATACAGGAGCTGACACTGAGACACACACACAGACCGTACAGGAGATGACACTGAGACACACACACAGACCGTACAGGAGCTGACACTGAGAGACACACACAGACCGTACAGGAGCTGAAACTGAGAGACACACACAGACTGTACTGGAGCTGACTTGAGACAAACACACACGCTGTACAGGAGCTGACACTGAGAGACACACACAGACCATACAGGAGGTTACACTGAGACAGACACACACAGACTGTACAGGGGCTGACCCCGAGACACACACACAGACCGGACAGGAGCTGACACTGAGACACGCATACAGACCCTATAGGAGGTTACAGAAAGAGACACACATGGACCGTACAGGAGCTGACACTGAGACACACACACACAGACCGTACAGGAGCTGACACTGAGAGACACACCGGGACCATACAGGAGCTGACATTGAGACAAACACACAGACCATACAGGAGCTGACACTGAGACACACACACAGACTGTACAGGGGCTGACATTGAGAGGCACACACAGACCGTACAGGAACTGACATTGAGACACACACACACAGACCGTACAGGAGCTGACACTGAGAGAGACACACAGACTGTACATTTGCTGACACTGAGACACACGCAGACCGTACAGGAGCTGACACTGAGACACACACAGACTGTACAGGAGCTGACATTGAGATAAACACACAGACTTTACATGAGCTGACACTGAGACACACACACAGACCGGACAGGAGCTGACACTGAGACACACACACACACACAGACCGTACAGGAGCTGACACTGAAACAAACACACAGACCGTACAGGAGCTGACACTGCGAGACACACACACAGACCGTACAGAAGCTGACACTGAGACACACACACAGACCGTATAGAAGCTGACACTGAGACACACACACAGACCGTACAGGAGCTGACACTGAGACACACACAGACCGTACAGAAGCTGACACTGAGACACACACACACATGGTCCGTACAGAGGCTGACACTGAGACACACACACAGACCGTACAGGGGCTGACAGTGAGACAAACACAAAGACCGTACAGGAGCTGACACTGAGACACACACACAGACCGTACAGGAGCTGACATTGAGACACACACACAGACCGTACAGGAGCTGACACTGAGAGACACACACAGACCGTACAGGTGCTGACACTGAGACACACACATGGTCCGTACAGAAGCTGACACTGAGACACACACACAGACCGTACAGGGGCTGACAGTGAGACAAACACACAGACCGTACAGGAGCTGACACTGAGACAAACACAAAGACTGTACAGGAGCTGACACAGAGACACACACAGACCGTACAGGAGCTGACATTGAGAGACACACACAGACCGTACAGGAGCTGACACTGAGACACACACAGACCGTACAGGAGCTGACATTGAGACACACACACAGACCGTACAGGAGCTGACAATGAGAGACAAACACACAGACTGTACAGGAGCTGACAATGAGAGACACACACAGACCATACAGGAGCTGACACTGAGACACACACACAGACCGTACAGGAGCTGACACTGAGACACACACACAGACCATACAGGAGCTGACACTGAGACACACACACAGACCATACAGGAGCTGACACTGAGACACACACACAGACCATACAGGAGCTGACACTGAGACACACACACAGACCGTACAGGAGCTGACACTGAGACACACAGACACACAGACCGTACAGGAGCTGACATTGACACACACACACAGACCATACAGGAGCTGACACTGAGAGACACACACAGACCGTACAGGAGTTGACACTGAGACACACACACAGACCGTACAGGAGCTGACACTGAGACACACACACAGACCATACAGGAGCTGACACTGAGACACACACACAGACCATACAGGAGCTGACACTGAGACACACACACAGACCATACAGGAGCTGACATTGACACACACACACAGACCATACAGGAGCTGACACTGAGAGACACACACAGACCGTACAGAAGCTGACACTGAGAGACACACACAGGCCATACAGGAGCTGACAGTGAGACACACACACAGACCATACAGGAGCTGACACTGAGAGACACACACAGACCGTACAGGAGCTGACTTTGAGAGGCACATATAGACCGTACAGGAGCTGACACTGAGAGACATACTCAGACCGGACAGGAGCTGACACAGAGACACACACACAGACCGTACAGGAGCTGACATTGAGACACACACACAGACCGTACAGGAGCTGACACTGAGAGACACACACACAGACCATACAGGAGCTGACACTGAGACACACACACAGACCGTACAGGAGCTGACAGTGAGACACACACACAGACCATACAGGAGCTGACACTGAGACACACACACAGACCATACAGGAGCTGACACTGAGAGACACACATGGACCGTACAGGAACTGACACTGAGAGACACACACACAGACCATACAGGAGCTGACACTGAGACACACACACAGACCGTACAGGAGATGACACTGAGACACACACACAGACCGTACAGGAACTGACACTGACAGACATGCACAGACTGTACAGGAGTTGACACTGTGACACACCCAGACCGTACAGGAGCTGACACTGAGACACACACGTACAGACCGTACAGGAGCTGACACTTAAGCACACACACAGACCGTACAGGAGCTGACATTGAGACAAACACACAGACCATACAGGAGCTGACACTGAGACACACACACAGACCGTACAGGAGCTGACACTGAGAGACACACACAGACCGTACAGGAGCTGAAACTGAGAGACACACACAGACTGTACTGGAGCTGACTTGAGACAAACACAAACGCTGTACAGGAGCTGACACTGAGAGACACACACAGACCATACAGGAGGTTACACTGAGACAGACACACACAGACTGTACAGGGGCTGACCACGAGACACACACACAGACCGGACAGGAGCTGACACTGAGACACGCATACAGACCCTATAGGAGGTTACAGAAAGAGACACACATGGACCGTACAGGAGCTGACACTGAGACACACACACACAGACCGTACAGGAGCTGACACTGAGAGACACACCGGGACCATACAGGAGCTGACATTGAGACAAACACACAGACCATACAGGAGCTGACACTGAGACACACACACAGACTGTACAGGGGCTGACATTGAGAGGCACACACAGACCGTACAGGAGCTGACATTGAGACAGACACACACAGACCGTACAGGAGCTGACACTGAGAGAGACACACAGACTGTACATGAGCTGACACTGAGACACACGCAGACCGTACAGGAGCTGACACTGAGACACACACAGACTGTACAGGAGCTGACATTGAGATAAACACACAGACTGTACATGAGCTGACACTGAGACACACACACAGACCGGACAGGAGCTGACACTGAGACACACACAGAGACCGTACAGGAGCTGACACTGAGGCACACACACAGACCATACAGGAGCTGACACTGAAACAAACACACAGACCATACAGGAGCTGACACTGCGAGACACACACACAGACTGTACAGAAGCTGACACTGAGACACACACACAGACCGTACAGAAGCTGACACTGAGACACACACACAGACCGTACAGGAGCTGACACTGAGACACACAGAGACCGTACAGAAGCTGACACTGAGACACACACACACATGGTCCGTACAGAGGCTGACACTGAGACACACACACAGACCGTACAGGGGCTGACAGTGAGACAAACACAAAGACTGTACAAGAGCTGACATTGAGACACACACACAGACCGTACAGGAGCTGACACTGAGACACACACACAGACCGTACAGGAGCTGACACTGAGACACACACACACAGACCGTACAGGAGCTGACACTGAGACACACACACAGACCGTACAGGAGCTGACACTGAGACACACACACACAGACCGGACTGGAGCTGACACTGAGACACGCACACAGACCGTACAGGAGGTGACAGAAAGAGACACACATGGACCGTACAGGAGCTGACACTGAGACACAAACACAGACCGTACAGGAGCTGACACTGAGAGACACACACAGACCGTGCAGGAGCTGACACTGAGAGACACACACAGACCGTACAGGAGCTGACACTGAGACACACACACAGACCGTACAGGAGCTGACATTGAGACACACACACAGACCGTACAGGAGCTGACACTGAGAGACACACACACAGACCGTACAGGAGCTGACACTGAGAGACACACACAGACCATACAGGAGCTGACACTGAGACACACACACAGACCATACAGGAGCTGACACTGAGACACACACACAGACCGTACAGGAGCTGACACTGAGACACACACACAGACCGTACAGGAGCTGACAGTGAGACAAACACACAGACCGTACAGGAGCTGACACTGCGAGACACATACACAGACCGTACAGAAGCTGACACTGAGACACACACATGGTCCGTACGGAGGCTGACAGTGAGACAAACACAAAGATTGTACAAGAGCTGACATTGAGACACACACACAGACCGTACAGGAGCTGACACTGAGACACACACACAGACCATACAGGAGCTGACACTGAGACACAGACACAGACCGTACAGGAACTGACACTGAGAGACACACATGGACTGTACAGGAGCTGACACTGAGACACACACACAGACCGTACAGGAGCTGACACTGAGACACACACACAGACCGTAAAGGAACTGACACTGAGACACACACACAGACCGTACAGGAGCTGAAACTGAGACACACACACAGACCGTACAGGAGCTGACAATGAGACACACACACTGACCGTACAGGAGCTGACACTGAGAGACACACATAGACCGTACAGGAGCTGACACTGAGACACACACACAGACCGTACAGGAGCTGACAGTTAGACAAACACACAGACCGTACAGGAGCTGTCACTGCGAGCAACACACACAGACCGTACAGAAGCTGACAATGAGACACACACATGGTCCGTACAGAGGCTGACACTGAGACACACACACAGACCGTACAGGGGCTGACAGTGAGACAAACACAAAGACTGTACAAGAGCTGACATTGAGACACACACACAGACCGTACAGGAGCTGACACTGAGACACGCACACAGACCGTACAGGAGCTGACACTGAGACACACACACACAGACCGTATAGGAGCTGACACTGAGACACACACAGACCATACAGAAGCTGACACTGAGACACACACACAGACCGTACAGGAGCTGACACTGAGACACACACATAGACCGTACAGGAGCTGACACTGAGACACACACACACATGGTCCGTACAGAGGCTGACACTGAGACACACACACAGGCCGTACAGGGGCTGACAGTGAGACAAACACAAATACAGTACAAGAGCTGACATTGAGACACACACACAGACCGTACAGGAGCTGACACTGAGACACACACACAGACCGTACAGGAGCTGACACTGAGACACACACACACAGACCGTACAGGAGCTGACACTGAGACACACACACAGACCGTACAGGAGCTGACACTGAGACACACACACACAGACCGTACAGGAGCTGACACTGAAACAAACACACAGACCGTACAGGAGCTGACACTGCGAGACACACACACAGACCGTACAGAAGCTGACACTGAGACACACACACAGACCGTACAGAAGCTGACACTGAGACACACACACAGACCGTACAGGAGCTGACACTGAGACACACACACAGACCATACAGGAGCTGACACTGAGACAGACACACAGACCATACAGGAGCTGACACTGAGACACACACACAGACCATACAGGAGCTGACACTGAGACACACACACAGACCGTACAGGAGCTGACACTGAGACACACACACACACAGACCGTACAGGAGCTGACATTGACACACACACACAGACCATACAGGAGCTGACACTGAGAGACACACACAGACCATACAGGAGCTGACACTGAGACACACACACAGACCGTACAGGAGCTGACACTGAGACACACACACAGACCATACAGGAGCTGACACTGAGACACACACACAGACCATACAGGAGCTGACACTGAGACACACACACAGACCATACAGGAGCTGACATTGAGACACACGCAGACCGTACAGGAGCTGACACTGAGACACACACAGACTGTACAGGAGCTGACATTGAGATAAACACACAGACTGTACATGAGCTGACACTGAGACACACACACAGACCGGACAGGAGCTGACACTGAGACACACACAGAGACCGTACAGGAGCTGACACTGAGGCACACACACAGACCATACAGGAGCTGACACTGAAACAAACACACAGACCATACAGGAGCTGACACTGCGAGACACACACACAGACCGTACAGAAGCTGACACTGAGACACACACACAGACCGTACAGAAGCTGACACTGAGACACACACACAGACCGTACAGGAGCTGACACTGAGACACACACAGACCGTACAGAAGCTGACACTGAGACACACACACACATGGTCCGTACAGAGGCTGACACTGAGACACACACACAGACCGTACAGGGGCTGACAGTGAGACAAACACAAAGACTGTACAAGAGCTGACATTGAGACACACACACAGACCGTACAGGAGCTGACACTGAGACACACACACAGACCGTACAGGAGCTGACACTGAGACACACACACACAGACCGTACAGGAGCTGACACTGAGACACACACACAGACCGTACAGGAGCTGACACTGAGACACACACACACAGACCGGACTGGAGCTGACACTGAGACACGCACACAGACCGTACAGGAGGTGACAGAAAGAGACACACATGGACCGTACAGGAGCTGACACTGAGACACAAACACAGACCGTACAGGAGCTGACACTGAGAGACACACACAGACCGTGCAGGAGCTGACACTGAGAGACACACACAGACCGTACAGGAGCTGACACTGAGACACACACACAGACCGTACAGGAGCTGACATTGAGACACACACACAGACCGTACAGGAGCTGACACTGAGAGACACACACACAGACCGTACAGGAGCTGACACTGAGAGACACACACAGACCATACAGGAGCTGACACTGAGACACACACACAGACCATACAGGAGCTGACACTGAGACACACACACAGACCGTACAGGAGCTGACACTGAGACACACACACAGACCGTACAGGAGCTGACAGTGAGACAAACACACAGACCGTACAGGAGCTGACACTGCGAGACACATACACAGACCGTACAGAAGCTGACACTGAGACACACACATGGTCCGTACGGAGGCTGACAGTGAGACAAACACAAAGATTGTACAAGAGCTGACATTGAGACACACACACAGACCGTACAGGAGCTGACACTGAGACACACACACAGACCATACAGGAGCTGACACTGAGACACAGACACAGACCGTACAGGAACTGACACTGAGAGACACACATGGACTGTACAGGAGCTGACACTGAGACACACACACAGACCGTACAGGAGCTGACACTGAGACACACACACAGACCGTAAAGGAACTGACACTGAGACACACACACAGACCGTACAGGAGCTGAAACTGAGACACACACACAGACCGTACAGGAGCTGACAATGAGACACACACACTGACCGTACAGGAGCTGACACTGAGAGACACACATAGACCGTACAGGAGCTGACACTGAGACACACACACAGACCGTACAGGAGCTGACAGTTAGACAAACACACAGACCGTACAGGAGCTGTCACTGCGAGCAACACACACAGACCGTACAGAAGCTGACAATGAGACACACACATGGTCCGTACAGAGGCTGACACTGAGACACACACACAGACCGTACAGGGGCTGACAGTGAGACAAACACAAAGACTGTACAAGAGCTGACATTGAGACACACACACAGACCGTACAGGAGCTGACACTGAGACACGCACACAGACCGTACAGGAGCTGACACTGAGACACACACACACAGACCGTATAGGAGCTGACACTGAGACACACACAGACCATACAGAAGCTGACACTGAGACACACACACAGACCGTACAGGAGCTGACACTGAGACACACACATAGACCGTACAGGAGCTGACACTGAGACACACACACACATGGTCCGTACAGAGGCTGACACTGAGACACACACACAGGCCGTACAGGGGCTGACAGTGAGACAAACACAAATACAGTACAAGAGCTGACATTGAGACACACACACAGACCGTACAGGAGCTGACACTGAGACACACACACAGACCGTACAGGAGCTGACACTGAGACACACACACACAGACCGTACAGGAGCTGACACTGAGACACACACACAGACCGTACAGGAGCTGACACTGAGACACACACACACAGACCGTACAGGAGCTGACACTGAAACAAACACACAGACCGTACAGGAGCTGACACTGCGAGACACACACACAGACCGTACAGAAGCTGACACTGAGACACACACACAGACCGTACAGAAGCTGACACTGAGACACACACACAGACCGTACAGGAGCTGACACTGAGACACACACACAGACCATACAGGAGCTGACACTGAGACAGACACACAGACCATACAGGAGCTGACACTGAGACACACACACAGACCATACAGGAGCTGACACTGAGACACACACACAGACCGTACAGGAGCTGACACTGAGACACACACACACACAGACCGTACAGGAGCTGATATTGACACACACACACAGACCATACAGGAGCTGACACTGAGAGACACACACAGACCATACAGGAGCTGACACTGAGACACACACACAGACCGTACAGGAGCTGACACTGAGACACACACACAGACCATACAGGAGCTGACACTGAGACACACACACAGACCATACAGGAGCTGACACTGAGACACACACACAGACCATACAGGAGCTGACATTGACACACACACACAGACCATACAGGAGCTGACACTGAGAGACACACACAGACCGTACAGAAGCTGACACTGAGAGACACACACAGGCCATACAGGAGCTGACAGTGAGACACACACACAGACCATACAGGAGCTGACATTGAGAGACACACACAGACCGTACAGGAGCTGACATTGAGAGGCACATATAGACCGTACAGGAGCTGACACTGAGAGACATACTCAGACCGGACAGGAGCTGACACAGAGACACACACACAGACCGTACAGGAGCTGACATTGAGACACACACACAGACCGTACAGGAGCTGACACTGAGAGACACACACACAGACCATACAGGAGCTGACACTGAGACACACACACAGACCATACAGGAGCTGACACTGAGAGACACACACAGACCGTACAGAAGCTGACACTGAGAGACACACACAGGCCATACAGGAGCTGACATTGAGACATGCACACAGACCATACAGGAGCTGACACTGAGAGACACACACAGACCGTACAGGAGCTGACATTGAGAGGCACATATAGACCGTACAGGAGCTGACACTGAGAGACATACTCAGACCGGACAGGAGCTGACACAGAGACACACACACAGACCGTACAGGAGCTGACATTGAGACACACACACAGACCGTACAGGAGCTGACAGTGAGACACACACACAGACCATACAGGAGCTGACACTGAGACACACACACAGACCATACAGGAGCTGACACTGAGAGACACACATGGACCGTACAGGAACTGACACTGAGAGACACACACACAGACCATACAGGAGCTGACACTGAGACACACACACAGACCGTACAGGAGATGACACTGAGACACACACACAGACCGTACAGGAGCTGACACTGAGAGACACACACTGACCGTACAGGAGCTGACACTGAGAGACACACATAGACCGTACAGGAGCTGACACTGAGACACACACACAGACCGTACAGGAGCTGACAGTTAGACAAACACACAGACCGTACAGGAGCTGTCACTGCGAACAACACACACAGACCGTACAGAAGCTGACAATGAGACACACACATGGTCCGTACAGAGGCTGACACTGAGACACACACACAGACCGTACAGGGGCTGACAGTGAGACAAACACAAAGACTGTACAAGAGCTGACATTGAGACACACACACAGACCGTACAGGAGCTGACACTGAGACACGCACACAGACCGTACAGGAGCTGACACTGAGACACACACACACAGACCGTATAGGAGCTGACACTGAGACACACACAGACCATACAGAAGCTGACACTGAGACACACACACAGACCGTACAGGAGCTGACACTGAGACACACACATAGACCGTACAGGAGCTGACACTGAGACACACACACACATGGTCCGTACAGAGGCTGACACTGAGACACACACACAGGCCGTACAGGGGCTGACATTGAGACAAACACAAATACAGTACAAGAGCTGACATTGAGACACACACACAGACCGTACAGGAGCTGACACTGAGACACACACACAGACCGTACAGGAGCTGACACTGAGACACACACACACAGACCGTACAGGAGCTGACACTGAGACACACACACAGACCGTACAGGAGCTGACACTGAGACACACACACACAGACCGTACAGGAGCTGACACTGAAACAAACACACAGACCGTACAGGAGCTGACACTGCGAGACACACACACAGACCGTACAGAAGCTGACACTGAGACACACACACAGACCGTACAGAAGCTGACACTGAGACACACACACAGACCGTACAGGAGCTGACACTGAGACACACACACAGACCATACAGGAGCTGACACTGAGACAGACACACAGACCATACAGGAGCTGACACTGAGACACACACACAGACCATACAGGAGCTGACACTGAGACACACACACAGACCGTACAGGAGCTGACACTGAGACACACACACACACAGACCGTACAGGAGCTGACATTGACACACACACACAGACCATACAGGAGCTGACACTGAGAGACACACACAGACCATACAGGAGCTGACACTGAGACACACACACAGACCGTACAGGAGCTGACACTGAGACACACACACAGAGCATACAGGAGCTGACACTGAGACACACACACAGACCATACAGGAGCTGACACTGAGACACACACACAGACCATACAGGAGCTGACATTGACACACACACACAGACCATACAGGAGCTGACACTGAGAGACACACACAGACCGTACAGAAGCTGACACTGAGAGACACACACAGGCCATACAGGAGCTGACAGTGAGACACACACACAGACCATACAGGAGCTGACACTGAGAGACACACACAGACCATACAGGAGCTGACACTGAGACACACACACAGACCGTACAGGAGCTGACACTGAGACACACACACAGACCATACAGGAGCTGACACTGAGACACACACACAGACCATACAGGAGCTGACACTGAGACACACACACAGACCATACAGGAGCTGACATTGACACACACACACAGACCATACAGGAGCTGACACTGAGAGACACACACAGACCGTACAGAAGCTGACACTGAGAGACACACACAGACCGTACAGGAGCTGACACTGAGACAAACACAAAGACTGTACAGGAGCTGACACAGAGACACACACAGACCGTACAGGAGCTGACATTGAGAGACACACACAGACCGTACAGGAGCTGACACTGAGACACACACAGACCGTACAGGAGCTGACATTGAGACACACACACAGACCGTACAGGAGCTGACAATGAGAGACAAACACACAGACTGTACAGGAGCTGACAATGAGAGACACACACAGACCATACAGGAGCTGACACTGAGACACACACACAGACCGTACAGGAGCTGACACTGAGACACACACACAGACCATACAGGAGCTGACACTGAGACACACACACAGACCAGACAGGAGCTGACACTGAGACACACACACAGACCATACAGGAGCTGACACTGAGACACACACACAGACCGTACAGGAGATGACACTGAGACACACACACAGACCGTACAGGAGCTGACACTGAGAGACACACACTGACCGTACAGGAGCTGACACTGAGAGACACACATAGACCGTACAGGAGCTGACACTGAGACACACACACAGACCGTACAGGAGCTGACAGTTAGACAAACACACAGACCGTACAGGAGCTGTCACTGCGAGCAACACACACAGACCGTACAGAAGCTGACAATGAGACACACACATGGTCCGTACAGAGGCTGACACTGAGACACACACACAGACCGTACAGGGGCTGACAGTGAGACAAACACAAAGACTGTACAAGAGCTGACATTGAGACACACACACAGACCGTACAGGAGCTGACACTGAGACACGCACACAGACCGTACAGGAGCTGACACTGAGACACACACACACAGACCGTATAGGAGCTGACACTGAGACACACACAGACCATACAGAAGCTGACACTGAGACACACACACAGACCGTACAGGAGCTGACACTGAGACACACACATAGACCGTACAGGAGCTGACACTGAGACACACACACACATGGTCCGTACAGAGGCTGACACTGAGACACACACACAGGCCGTACAGGGGCTGACAGTGAGACAAACACAAATACAGTACAAGAGCTGACATTGAGACACACACACAGACCGTACAGGAGCTGACACTGAGACACACACACAGACCGTACAGGAGCTGACACTGAGACACACACACACAGACCGTACAGGAGCTGACACTGAGACACACACACAGACCGTACAGGAGCTGACACTGAGACACACACACACAGACCGTACAGGAGCTGACACTGAAACAAACACACAGACCGTACAGGAGCTGACACTGCGAGACACACACACAGACCGTACAGAAGCTGACACTGAGACACACACACAGACCGTACAGAAGCTGACACTGAGACACACACACAGACCGTACAGGAGCTGACACTGAGACACACACACAGACCATACAGGAGCTGACACTGAGACAGACACACAGACCATACAGGAGCTGACACTGAGACACACACACAGACCATACAGGAGCTGACACTGAGACACACACACAGACCGTACAGGAGCTGACACTGAGACACACACACACACAGACCGTACAGGAGCTGACATTGACACACACACACAGACCATACAGGAGCTGACACTGAGAGACACACACAGACCATACAGGAGCTGACACTGAGACACACACACAGACCGTACAGGAGCTGACACTGAGACACACACACAGACCATACAGGAGCTGACACTGAGACACACACACAGACCATACAGGAGCTGACACTGAGACACACACACAGACCATACAGGAGCTGACATTGACACACACACACAGACCATACAGGAGCTGACACTGAGAGACACACACAGACCGTACAGAAGCTGACACTGAGAGACACACACAGGCCATACCGGAGCTGACAGTGAGACACACACACAGACCATACAGGAGCTGACACTGAGAGACACACACAGACCGTACAGGAGCTGACATTGAGAGGCACATATAGACCGTACAGGAGCTGACACTGAGAGACATACTCAGACCGGACAGGAGCTGACACAGAGACACACACACAGACCGTACAGGAGCTGACATTGAGACACACACACAGACCGTACAGGAGCTGACACTGAGAGACACACACACAGACCATACAGGAGCTGACACTGAGACACACACACAGACCATACAGGAGCTGACACTGAGAGACACACACAGACCGTACAGAAGCTGACACTGAGAGACACACACAGGCCATACAGGAGCTGACATTGAGACATGCACACAGACCATACAGGAGCTGACACTGAGAGACACACACAGACCGTACAGGAGCTGACATTGAGAGGCACATATAGACCGTACAGGAGCTGACACTGAGAGACATACTCAGACCGGACAGGAGCTGACACAGAGACACACACACAGACCGTACAGGAGCTGACATTGAGACACACACACAGACCGTACAGGAGCTGACAGTGAGACACACACACAGACCATACAGGAGCTGACACTGAGACACACACACAGACCATACAGGAGCTGACACTGAGAGACACACATGGACCGTACAGGAACTGACACTGAGAGACACACACACAGACCATACAGGAGCTGACACTGAGACACACACACAGACCGTACAGGAGATGACACTGAGACACACACACAGACCGTACAGGAGCTGACACTGAGAGACACACACAGACCGTACAGGAGCTGAAACTGAGAGACACACACAGACTGTACTGGAGCTGACTTGAGACAAACACACACGCTGTACAGGAGCTGACACTGAGAGACACACACAGACCATACAGGAGGTTACACTGAATCAGACACACACAGACTGTACAGGGGCTGACCCCGAGACACACACACAGACCGGACAGGAGCTGACACTGAGACACGCATACAGACCCTATAGGAGGTTACAGAAAGAGACACACATGGACCGTACAGGAGCTGACACTGAGACACACACACACAGACCGTACAGGAGCTGACATTGAGACACACACACAGACCGTACAGGAGCTGACAGTGAGACACACACACAGACCATACAGGAGCTGACACTGAGACACACACACAGACCATACAGGAGCTGACACTGAGAGACACACATGGACCGTACAGGAACTGACACTGAGAGACACACACACAGACCATACAGGAGCTGACACTGAGACACACACACAGACCGTACAGGAGATGACACTGAGACACACACACAGACCGTACAGGAGCTGACACTGAGAGACACACACAGACCGTACAGGAGCTGAAACTGAGAGACACACACAGACTGTACTGGAGCTGACTTGAGACAAACACACACGCTGTACAGGAGCTGACACTGAGAGACACACACAGACCATACAGGAGGTTACACTGAGACAGACACACACAGACTGTACAGGGGCTGACCCCGAGACACACACACAGACCGGACAGGAGCTGACACTGAGACACGCATACAGACCCTATAGGAGGTTACAGAAAGAGACACACATGGACCGTACAGGAGCTGACACTGAGACACACACACACAGACCGTACAGGAGCTGACACTGAGAGACACACCGGGACCATACAGGAGCTGACATTGAGACAAACACACAGACCATACAGGAGCTGACACTGAGACACACACACAGACTGTACAGGGGCTGACATTGAGAGGCACACACAGACCGTACAGGAACTGACATTGAGACACACACACACAGACCGTACAGGAGCTGACACTGAGAGAGACACACAGACTGTACATTTGCTGACACTGAGACACACGCAGACCGTACAGGAGCTGACACTGAGACACACACAGACTGTACAGGAGCTGACATTGAGATAAACACACAGACTGTACATGAGCTGACACTGAGACACACACACAGACCGGACAGGAGCTGACACTGAGACACACACACACACACAGACCGTACAGGAGCTGACACTGAAACAAACACACAGACCGTACAGGAGCTGACACTGCGAGACACACACACAGACCGTAGAGAAGCTGACACTGAGACACACACACAGACCGTACAGAAGCTGACACTGAGACACACACACAGACCGTACAGGAGCTGACACTGAGACACACACAGACCGTACAGAAGCTGACACTGAGACACACACACACATGGTCCGTACAGAGGCTGACACTGAGACACACACACAGACCGTACAGGGGCTGACAGTGAGACAAACACAAAGACCGTACAGGAGCTGACACTGAGACACACACACAGACCGTACAGGAGCTGACATTGAGACACACACACAGACCGTACAGGAGCTGACACTGAGAGACACACACAGACCGTACAGGTGCTGACACTGAGACACACACATGGTCCGTACAGAAGCTGACACTGAGACACACACACAGACCGTACAGGGGCTGACAGTGAGACAAACACACAGACCGTACAGGAGCTGACACTGAGACAAACACAAAGACTGTACAGGAGCTGACACAGAGACACACACAGACCGTACAGGAGCTGACATTGAGAGACACACACAGACCGTACAGGAGCTGACACTGAGACACACACAGACCGTACAGGAGCTGACATTGAGACACACACACAGACCGTACAGGAGCTGACA
This sequence comes from Scyliorhinus torazame, assembly GCF_047496885.1. Lineage (NCBI taxonomy): Eukaryota > Metazoa > Chordata > Chondrichthyes > Carcharhiniformes > Scyliorhinidae > Scyliorhinus > Scyliorhinus torazame. The sequence continues at coordinate 73,530,326 of NC_092718.1, forward strand.
ATGAGAGACAAACACACAGACTGTACAGGAGCTGACAATGAGAGACACACACAGACCATACAGGAGCTGACACTGAGACACACACACAGACCTTACAGGAGCTGACACTGAGACACACACACAGACCATACAGGAGCTGACACTGAGACACACACACAGACCATACAGGAGCTGAGACTGAGACACACACACAGACCATACAGGAGCTGACACTGAGACACACACACAGACCCAACAGGAGCTGACACTGAGACACACAGACACACAGACCGTACAGGAGCTGACATTGACACACACACACAGACCATACAGGAGCTGACACTGAGAGACACACACAGACCGTACAGGAGCTGACACTGAGACACACACACAGACCGTACAGGAGCTGACACTGAGACACACACACAGACCATACAGGAGCTGACACTGAGACACACACACAGACCATACAGGAGCTGACACTGAGACACACACACAGACCATACAGGAGCTGACATTGACACACACACACAGACCATACAGGAGCTGACACTGAGAGACACACACAGACCGTACAGAAGCTGACACTGAGAGACACACACAGGCCATACAGGAGCTGACAGTGAGACACACACACAGACCATACAGGAGCTAACACTGAGAGACACACACAGACCGTACAGGAGCTGACTTTGAGAGGCACATATAGACCGTACAGGAGCTGACACTGAGAGACATACTCAGACCGGACAGGAGCTGACACAGAGACACACACACAGACCGTACAGGAGCTGACATTGAGACACACACACAGACCGTACAGGAGCTGACACTGAGAGACACACACACAGACCATACAGGAGCTGACACTGAGACACACACACAGACCGTACAGGAGCTGACAGTGAGACACACACACAGACCATACAGGAGCTGACACTGAGACACACACACAGACCATACAGGAGCTGACACTGAGAGACACACATGGACCGTACAGGAACTGACACTGATAGACACACACACAGACCATACAGGAGCTGACACTGAGACACACACACAGACCGTACAGGAGATGACACTGAGACACACACACAGACCGTACAGGAACTGACACTGACAGACATGCACAGACTGTACAGGAGCTGACACTGTGACACACCCAGACCGTACAGGAGCTGACACTGAGACACACACGTACAGACCGTACAGGAGCTGACACTTAAGCACACACACAGACCGTACAGGAGCTGACATTGAGACAATCACACAGACCATACAGGAGCTGACACTGAGACACACACACAGACCGTACAGGAGCTGACACTGAGAGACACACACAGACCGTACAGGAGCTGAAACTGAGAGACACACACAGACTGTACTGGAGCTGACTTGAGACAAACACACACGCTGTACAGGAGCTGACACTGAGAGACACACACAGACCATACAGGAGGTTACACTGAGACAGACACACACAGACTGTACAGGGGCTGACCACGAGACACACACACAGACCGGACAGGAGCTGACACTGAGACACGCATACAGACCCGATAGGAGGTTACAGAAAGAGACACACATGGACCGTACAGGAGCTGACACTGAGACACACACACACAGACCGTACAGGAGCTGACACTGAGAGACACACCGGGACCATACAGGAGCTGACATTGAGACAAACACACAGACCATACAGGAGCTGACACTGAGACACACACACAGACTGTACAGGGGCTGACATTGAGAGGCACACACAGACCGTACAGGAGCTGACATTGAGACACACACACACAGACCGTACAGGAGCTGACACTGAGAGAGACACACAGACTGTACATGAGCTGACACTGAGACACACGCAGACCGTACAGGAGCTGACACTGAGACACACACAGACTGTACAGGAGCTGACATTGAGATAAACACACAGACTGTACATGAGCTGACACTGAGACACACACACAGACCGGACAGGAGCTGACACTGAGACACACACAGAGACCGTACAGGAGCTGACACTGAGGCACACACACAGACCATACAGGAGCTGACACTGAAACAAACACACAGACCATACAGGAGCTGACACTGCGAGACACACACACAGACCGTACAGAAGCTGACACTGAGACACACACACAGACCGTACAGAAGCTGACACTGAGACACACACACAGACCGTACAGGAGCTGACACTGAGACACACAGAGACCGTACAGAAGCTGACACTGAGACACACACACACATGGTCCGTACAGAGGCTGACACTGAGACACACACACAGACCGTACAGGGGCTGACAGTGAGACAAACACAAAGACTGTACAAGAGCTGACATTGAGACACACACACAGACCGTACAGGAGCTGACACTGAGACACACACACAGACCGTACAGGAGCTGACACTGAGACACACACACACAGACCGTACAGGAGCTGACACTGAGACACACACACAGACCGTACAGGAGCTGACACTGAGACACACACACACAGACCGGACTGGAGCTGACACTGAGACACGCACACAGACCGTACAGGAGGTGACAGAAAGAGACACACATGGACCGTACAGGAGCTGACACTGAGACACAAACACAGACCGTACAGGAGCTGACACTGAGAGACACACACAGACCGTGCAGGAGCTGACACTGAGAGACACACACAGACCGTACAGGAGCTGACACTGAGACACACACACAGACCGTACAGGAGCTGACATTGAGACACACACACAGACCGTACAGGAGCTGACACTGAGAGACACACACACAGACCGTACAGGAGCTGACACTGAGAGACACACACAGACCATACAGGAGCTGACACTGAGACACACACACAGACCATACAGGAGCTGACACTGAGACACACACACAGACCGTACAGGAGCTGACACTGAGACACACACACAGACCGTACAGGAGCTGACAGTGAGACAAACACACAGACCGTACAGGAGCTGACACTGCGAGACACATACACAGACCGTACAGAAGCTGACACTGAGACACACACATGGTCCGTACGGAGGCTGACAGTGAGACAAACACAAAGATTGTACAAGAGCTGACATTGAGACACACACACAGACCGTACAGGAGCTGACACTGAGACACACACACAGACCATACAGGAGCTGACACTGAGACACAGACACAGACCGTACAGGAACTGACACTGAGAGACACACATGGACTGTACAGGAGCTGACACTGAGACACACACACAGACCGTACAGGAGCTGACACTGAGACACACACACAGACCGTAAAGGAACTGACACTGAGACACACACACAGACCGTACAGGAGCTGAAACTGAGACACACACACAGACCGTACAGGAGCTGACAATGAGACACACACACTGACCGTACAGGAGCTGACACTGAGAGACACACATAGACCGTACAGGAGCTGACACTGAGACACACACACAGACCGTACAGGAGCTGACAGTTAGACAAACACACAGACCGTACAGGAGCTGTCACTGCGAGCAACACACACAGACCGTACAGAAGCTGACAATGAGACACACACATGGTCCGTACAGAGGCTGACACTGAGACACACACACAGACCGTACAGGGGCTGACAGTGAGACAAACACAAAGACTGTACAAGAGCTGACATTGAGACACACACACAGACCGTACAGGAGCTGACACTGAGACACACACACAGACCGTACAGGAGCTGACACTGAGACACACACACACAGACCGTATAGGAGCTGACACTGAGACACACACAGACCACACAGAAGCTGACACTGAGACACACACACAGACCGTACAGGAGCTGACACTGAGACACACACATAGACCGTACAGGAGCTGACACTGAGACACACACACACATGGTCCGTACAGAGGCTGACACTGAGACACACACACAGACCGTACAGGGGCTGACAGTGAGACAAACACAAAGACAGTACAAGAGCTGACATTGAGACACACACACAGACCGTACAGGAGCTGACACTGAGACACACACACAGACCGTACAGGAGCTGACACTGAGACACACACACACAGACCGTACAGGAGCTGACACTGAGACACACACACAGACCGTACAGGAGCTGACACTGAGACACACACACACAAACCGTACAGGAGCTGACACTGAAACAAACACACAGACCGTACAGGAGCTGACACTGCGAGACACACACACAGACCGTACAGAAGCTGACACTGAGACACACACACAGACCGTACAGAAGCTGACACTGAGACACACACACAGACCGTATAGGAGCTGACACTGAGACACACACACAGATCATACAGGAGCTGACACTGAGACACACACACAGACCATACAGGAGCTGACACTGAGACACACACACAGACCATACAGGAGCTGACACTGAGACACACACACAGACCGTACAGGAGCTGACACTGAGACACACACACACACAGACCGTACAGGAGCTGACATTGACACACACACACAGACCATACAGGAGCTGACACTGAGAGACACACACAGACCGTACAGGAGCTGACACTGAGACACACACACAGACCGTACAGGAGCTGACACTGAGACACACACACAGACCATACAGGAGCTGACACTGAGACACACACACAGACCATACAGGAGCTGACACTGAGACACACACACAGACCATACAGGAGCTGACATTGACACACACACACAGACCATACAGGAGCTGACACTGAGAGACACACACAGACCGTACAGAAGCTGACACTGAGAGACACACACAGGCCATACAGGAGCTGACAGTGAGACACACACACAGACCATACAGGAGCTGACACTGAGAGACACACACAGACCGTACAGGAGCTGACATTGAGAGGCACATATAGACCGTACAGGAGCTGACACTGAGAGACATACTCAGACCGGACAGGAGCTGACACAGAGACACACACACAGACCGTACAGGAGCTGACATTGAGACACACACACAGACCGTACAGGAGCTGACACTGAGAGACACACACACAGACCATACAGGAGCTGACACTGAGACACACACACAGACCGGACAGGAGCTGACAGTGAGACACACACACAGACCATACAGGAGCTGACACTGAGACACACACACAGACCATACAGGAGCTGACACTGAGAGACACACATGGACTGTACAGGAACTGACACTGAGAGACACACACACAGACCATACAGGAGCTGACACTGAGACACACACACAGACCGTACAGGAGATGACACTGAGACACACACACAGACCGTACAGGAACTGACACTGACAGACATGCACAGACTATACAGGAGCTGACACTGTGACACACCCAGACCGTACAGGAGCTGACACTGAGACACACACGTACAGACCGTACAGGAGCTGACACTTAAGCACACACACAGACCGTACAGGAGCTGACATTGAGACAAACACACAGACCATACAGGAGCTGACACTGAGACACACACACAGACCGTACAGGAGCTGACACTGAGAGACACACACAGACCGTACAGGAGCTGAAACTGAGAGACACACACAGACTGTACTGGAGCTGACTTGAGACAAACACACACGCTGTACAGGAGCTGACACTGAGAGACACACACAGACCATACAGGAGGTTACACTGAGACAGACACACACAGACTGTACAGGGGCTGACCACGAGACACACACACAGACCGGACAGGAGCTGACACTGAGACACGCATACAGACCCTATAGGAGGTTACAGAAAGAGACACACATGGACCGTACAGGAGCTGACACTGAGACACACACACACAGACCGTACAGGAGCTGACACTGAGAGACACACCGGGACCATACAGGAGCTGACATTGAGACAAACACACAGACCATACAGGAGCTGACACTGAGACACACACACAGACTGTACAGGGGCTGACATTGAGAGGCACACACAGACCGTACAGGAGCTGACATTGAGACACACACACACAGACCGTACAGGAGCTGACACTGAGAGAGACACACAGACTGTACATGAGCTGACACTGAGACACACACAGACCGTACAGGAGCTGACACTGAGACACACACAGACTGTACAGGAGCTGACATTGAGATAAACACACAGACTGTACATGAGCTGACACTGAGACACACACACAGACCGGACAGGAGCTGACACTGAGACACACACAGAGACCGTACAGGAGCTGACACTGAGGCACACACACAGACCATACAGGAGCTGACACTGAAACAAACACACAGACCATACAGGAGCTGACACTGCGAGACACACACACAGACCGTACAGAAGCTGACACTGAGACACACACACAGACCGTACAGGAGCTGACACTGAGACACACACAGACCGTACAGAAGCTGACACTGAGACACACACACACATGGTCCGTACAGAGGCTGACACTGAGACACACACACAGACCGTACAGGGGCTGACAGTGAGACAAACACAAAGACTGTACAAGAGCTGACATTGAGACACACACACAGACCGTACAGGAGCTGACACTGAGACACACACACAGACCGTACAGGAGCTGACATTGAGACACACACACACAGACCGTACAGGAGCTGACACTGAGACACACACACAGACCGTACAGGAGCTGACACTGAGACACACACACACAGACCGGACAGGAGCTGACACTGAGACACGCACACAGACCGTACAGGAGGTGACAGAAAGAGACACACATGGACCGTACAGGAGCTGACACTGAGACACAAACACAGACCGTACAGGAGCTGACACTGAGAGACACACACATACCGTGCAGGAGCTGAAACTGAGAGACACACACAGACCGTACAGGAGCTGACACTGAGACACACACACAGACCGTACAGGAGCTGACATTGAGACACACACACAGACCGTACAGGAGCTGACACTGAGAGACACACACACAGACCGTACAGGAGCTGACACTGAGAGACACACACAGACCATACAGGAGCTGACACTGAGACACACACACAGACCATACAGGAGCTGACACTGAGACACACACACAGACCGTACAGGAGCTGACACTGAGACACACACACAGACCATACAGGAGCTGACAGTGAGACAAACACACAGACCGTACAGGAGCTGACTCTGCGAGACACATACACAGACCGTACAGAAGCTGACACTGAGACACACACATGGTCCGTACGGAGGCTGACAGTGAGACAAACACAAAGACTGTACAAGAGCTGACATTGGGACACACACACAGACCGTACAGGAGCTGACACTGAGACACACACACAGACCGTACAGGAGCTGACACTGAGACACAGACACAGACCGTACAGGAACTGACACTGAGAGACACACATGGACTGTACAGGAGCTGACACTGAGACACACACACAGACCGTACAGGAGCTGACACTGAGACACACACACAGACCGTAAAGGAACTGACACTGAGACACACACACAGACCGTACAGGAGCTGAAACTGAGACACACACACAGACCGTACAGGAGCTGACAATGAGACACACACACAGAACGTACAGGAGTTGACACTGTGAGACACACATAGACTGTACAGGAGCTGACACTGAGACACACACACAGACCGTACAGGAGCTGACAGTGAGACAAACACACAGACCGTACAGGAGCTGTCACTGCGAGCAACACACACAGACCGTACAGAAGCTGACAATGAGACACACACATGGTCCGTACAGAGGCTGACACTGAGACACACACACAGACCGTACAGGGGCTGACAGTGAGACAAACACAAAGACTGTACAAGAGCTGAAATTGAGACACACACACAGACCGTACAGGAGCTGACACTGAGACACACACACAGACCGTACAGGAGCTGACACTGAGACACACACACACAGACCGTATAGGAGCTGACACTGAGACACACACAGACCATACAGAAGCTGACACTGAGACACACACACAGACCGTACAGGAGCTGACACTGAGACACACACATAGACCGTACAGGAGCTGACACTGAGACACACACACACATGGTCCGTACAGAGGCTGACACTGAGACACACACACAGACCTTACAGGGGCTGACAGTGAGACAAACACAAAGACTGTACAAGAGCTGACATTGAGACACACACACAGACCGTACAGGAGCTGACACTGAGACACACACACAGACCGTACAGGAGCTGACACTGAGACACACACACACAGACCGTAGAGCAGCTGACACTGAGACACACACACAGACCGTACAGGAGCTGACACTGAGACACACACACACAGACCGTACAGGAGCTGACACTGAAACAAACACACAGACCGTATAGGAGCTGACACTGCGAGACACACACACAGACCGTACAGAAGCTGACACTGAAACACACACACAGAACGTACAGAAGCTGACACTGAGACACACACACAGACCGTACAGGAGCTGACACTGAGACACACACAGACCGTACAGAAGCTGACACTGAGACACACACACACATGGTCCGTACAGAGGCTGACACTGAGACACACACACAGACCGTACAGGGGCTGACAGTGAGACAAACACAAAGACCGTACAGGAGCTGACACTGAGACACACACACAGACCGTACAGGAGCTGACATTGAGACACACACACAGACCGTACAGGAGCTGACACTGAGAGACACACACAGACCGTACAGGTGCTGACACTGAGACACACACATGGTCCGTACAGAAGCTGACACTGAGACACACACACAGACCGTACAGGGGCTGACAGTGAGACAAACACACAGACCGTACAGGAGCTGACACTGAGACAAACACAAAGACTGTACAGGAGCTGACACAGAGACACACACAGACCGTACAGGAGCTGACACTGAGACACACACACAGACCATACAGGAGCTGACACTGAGACACACACACAGACCATACAGAAGCTGACACTGAGACACACACACAGACCGTACCGGGGCTGACAGTGAGACAAACACACAGACCGTACAGGAGCTGACACTGAGACAAACACAAAGACTGTACAGGAGCTGACACAGAGACACACACAGACCGTACAGGAGCTGACACTGAGACACACACACAGACCATACAGGAGCTGACACTGAGACACACACACAGACCATACAGGAGCTGACACTGTTACACACACACAGACCATACAGGAGCTGACATTGACACACACACACAGACCATACAGGAGCTGACACTGAGAGACACACACAGACCGTACAGAAGCTGACACTGAGAGACACACACAGGCCATACAGGAGCTGACAGTGAGACACACACACAGACCATACAGGAGCTGACACTGAGAGACACACACAGACCGTACAGGAGCTGACATTGAGAGGCACATATAGACCGTACAGGAGCTGACACTGAGAGACATACTCAGACCGGACAGGAGCTGACACACAGACACACAAACAGACCGTACAGGAGCTGACATTGAGAAACACACACAGACCGTACAGGAGCTGACACTGAGAGACACACACACAGACCATACAGGAGCTGACACTGAGACACACACACAGACCGTACAGGAGCTGACAGTGAGACACACACACAGACCATACAGGAGCTGACACTGAGACACACACACAGACCATACAGGAGCTGACACTGAGAGACACACATGGACCGTACAGGAACTGACACTGAGAGACACACACACAGACCATACAGGAGCTGACACTGAGACACACACACAGACCGTACAGGAGATGACACTGAGACACACACACAGACCGTACAGGAACTGACACTGACAGACATGCACAGACTGTACAGGAGCTGACACTGTGACACACCCAGACCGTACAGGAGCTGACACTGAGACACACACGTACAGACCGTACAGGAGCTGACACTTAAGCACACACACAGACCGTACAGGAGCTGACATTGAGTCAAACACACAGACCATACAGGAGCTGACACTGAGACACACACACAGACCGTACAGGAGCTGACACTGAGAGACACACACAGACCGTACAGGAGCTGATACTGAGAGACACACACAGACTGTACTGGAGCTGACTTGAGACAAGCACACACGCTGTACAGGAGCTGACACTGAGAGACACACACAGACCATACAGGAGGTTACACTGAGACAGACACACACAGACTGTACAGGGGCTGACCCCGAGACACCCACACAGACCGGACAGGTGCTGACACTGAGACACGCATACAGACCCTATAGGAGGTTACAGAAAGAGACACACATGGACCGTACAGGAGCTGACACTGAGACACACACACACAGACCGTACAGGAGCTGACACTGAGAGACACACCGGGACCATACAGGAGCTGACATTGAGACAAACACACAGACCATACAGGAGCTGACACTGAGACACACACACAGACTGTACAGGGGCTGACATTGAGAGGCACACACAGACCGTACAGGAGCTGACATTGAGACACACACACACAGACCGTACAGGAGCTGACACTGAGATAGACACACAGACTGTACATGAGCTGACACTGAGACACACGCAGACCGTACAGGAGCTGACACTGAGACACACACAGACTGTACAGGAGCTGACATTGAGATAAACACACAGACTGTACAGGAGCTGACACTGAGACACACACACAGACCGGACAGGAGCTGACACTGAGACACACACAGAGACCGTACAGGAGCTGACACTGAGGCACACACACAGACCATACAGGAGCTGACACTGAAACAAACACACAGACCATACAGGAGCTGACACTGCGAGACACACACACAGACCGTACAGGAGCTGACACTGAGACACACACACACAGACCGTACAGGAGCTGACAGTGAGGCAAACACACAGACCGTACAGGAGCTGACACTGTGAGACACGTACACAGACCGTACTGAAGCTGACACTGAGACACACACATGGTCCGTACGGAGGCTGACAGTGAGACAAACACAAAGACTGTACAAGAGCTGACATTGAGACACACACACAGACCGTACAGGAGCTGACACTGAGACACACACACAGACCGTACAGGAGCTGACACTGAGAGACACACATGGACTGTACAGGAGCTGACACTGAGACACACACACAGACCGTACAGGAGCTGACACTGAGACACACACACAGACCGTAAAGGAACTGACACTGAGACACACACACAGACCGTACAGGAGCTGAAACTGAGACACACACACAGACCGTACAGGAGCTGACAATGAGACACACACACAGACCGTACAGGACCTGACACTGAGAGACACACATAGACCGTACAGGAGCTGACACTGAGACACACACACAGACCGTACAGGAGCTGACAGTGAGACAAACACACAGACCGTACAGGAGCTGTCACTGCGAGCAACACACACAGACCGTACAGAAGCTGACAATGAGACACACACATGGTCCGTACAGAGGCTGACACTGAGACACACACACAGACCGTACAGGGGCTGACAGTGAGACAAACACAAAGACTGTACAAGAGCTGACATTGAGACACACACACAGACCGTACAGGAGCTGGCACTGAGACACACACACAGACCGTACAGGAGCTGACACTGAGACACACACACACAGACCGTATAGGAGCTGACACTGAGACACACACAGACCATACAGAAGCTGACACTGAGACCCACACACAGACCGTACAGGAGCTGACACTGAGACACACACATAGACCGTACAGGAGCTGACACTGAGACACACACACACATGGTCCGTACAGAGGCTGACACTGAGACACACACACAGACCGTACAGGGGCTGACAGTGAGACAAACACAAAGACTGTACAAGAGCTGACATTGAGACACACACACAGACCGTACAGGAGCTGACACTGAGACACACACACAGACCGTACAGGAGCTGACACTGAGACACACACACACAGACCGTACAGGAGCTGACACTGAGACACACACACAGACCGTACAGGAGCTGACACTGAGACACACACACACAGACCGGACAGGAGCTGACACTGAGACACGCACACAGACCGTACAGGAGGTGACAGAAAGAGACACACATGGACCGTAAAGGAGCTGACACTGAGACACAAACACAGACCGTACAGGAGCTGACACTGAGACACACACACAGACCGTGCAGGAGCTGACACTGAGAGACACACACAGACCGTACAGGAGCTGACACTGAGACACACACACAGACCGTACAGGAGCTGAAACTGAGACACACACACAGACCGTACAGGAGCTGACAATGAGACACACACACAGACCGTACAGGAGCTGACACTGAGAGACACACATAGACCGTACAGGAGCTGACACTGAGACACACACACAGACCGTACAGGAGCTGACAGTGAGACAAACACACAGACCGTACAGGAGCTGACACTGCGAGACACACACACAGACCGTACAGAAGCTGACACTGAGACACACACATGGTCCGTACAGAGGCTGACACTGAGACACACACACAGACCGTAGAGGGGCTGACAGTGAGACAAACACAAAGACTGTACAAGAGCTGACATTGAGACACACACACAGACCGTACAGGAGCTGACACTGAGACAGACACACAGACCGTACAGGAGCTGACACTGAGAAACACACACACAGACCGTATAGGAGCTGACACTGAGACACACACAGACCATACAGGAGCTGACACTGAGAGACACACATGGACCGTGCAGAAGCTGACACTGAGACACACACACAGACCGTACAGGACCTGACACAGAGACACACATGGACTGTACAGGAGCTGACACTGAGACACACACACAGACCGTACAGGAGCTGACAGTGAGACAAACACACAGACCGTACAGGAGCTGTCACTGCGAGCAACACACACAGACCGTACAGGAGCTGACACTGAGACACACACACAGACCGTACAGGAGCTGTCACTGCGAGCAACACACACAGACCGTACAGAAGCTGACAATGAGACACACACATGGTCCGTACAGAGGCTGACACTGAGACACACACACAGACCGTACAGGGGCTGACAGTGAGACAAACACAAAGACTGTACAAGAGCTGACATTGAGACACACACACAGACCGTACAGGAGCTGACACTGAGACACACACACAGACCGTACAGGAGCTGACACTGAGACACACACACACAGACCGTATAGGAGCTGACACTGAAACACACACAGACCATACAGAAGCTGACACTGAGACACACACACCGACCGTACAGGAGCTGACACTGAGGCACACACATAGACCGTACAGGAGCTGACACTGAGACACACACACACATGGTCCGTACAGAGGCTTACACTGAGACACACACACAGACCGTACAGGGGCTGACAGTGAGACAAACACAAAGACTGTACAAGAGCTGACATTGAGACACACACACAGACCGTACAGGAGCTGACACTGAGACACACACACAGACCGTACAGGAGCTGACACTGAGACACACACACACAGACCGTACAGGAGCTGACACTGAGACACACACACAGACCGTACAGGAGCTGACACTGAGACACACACACACAGACCGGACAGGAGCTGACACTGAGACACGCACACAGACCGTACAGGAGGTGACAGAATGAGACACACATGGACCGTAAAGGAGCTGACACTGAGACACAAACACAGACCGTACAGGAGCTGACACTCAGACACACACACAGACCGTGCAGGAGCTGACACTGAGAGACACACACAGACCGTACAGGAGCTGACACTGAGACACACACACAGACCGTACAGGAGCTGAAACTGAGACACACACACAGACCGTACAGGAGCTGACAATGAGACACACACACAGACCGTACAGGAGCTGACACTGAGAGACACACATAGACCGTACAGGAGCTGACACTGAGACACACACACAGACCGTACAGGAGCTGACAGTGAGACAAACACACAGACCGTACAGGAGCTGACACTGCGAGACACACACACAGACCGTACAGAAGCTGACACTGAGACACACACATGGTCCGTACAGAGGCTGACACTGAGACACACACACAGACCGTACAGGGGCTGACAGTGAGACAAACACAAAGACTGTACAAGAGCTGACATTGAGACACACACACAGACCGTACAGGAGCTGACACTGAGACAGACACACAGACCGTACAGGAGCTGACACTGAGACACACACACACAGACCGTATAGGAGCTGACACTGAGACACACACAGACCATACAGGAGCTGACACTGAGAGACACACATGGACCGTGCAGAAGCTGACACTGAGACACACACACAGACCGTACAGGACCTGACACAGAGACACACATGGACTGTACAGGAGCTGACACTGAGACACACACACAGACCGTACAGGAGCTGACACTGAGACACACACACAGATCGTACAGCTGCTGACAGTGAGACAAACACACAGACCGTACAGGGGCTGACAGTGAGACACACACAGACTGTACAGGAGCTGACACTGAGACATACACACAGACCATACAGGAGCTGACACTGAAGGACACACATGGACCGTACAGAAGCTGACACTGAGAGACACACACAGACCGTACAGGAGCTGACACTGAGACACACACACAGACCGTACAGGAGCTGACACTGAGACACACACACAGACCGTACAGGAACTGACACTGAGAGACACACACAGACCGTACAGGAGCTGACACTGAGAGACACACACAGACCGTACAGGAGCTGACACTGAGAGACACACACACAGACCGTACAGAAGCTGACACTGAGACACACACACAGACCGTACAGGAGCTGACAGTGAGACACACACACAGACCATACAGGAGCTGACACTGAGAGATACACACAGACCGTAGAGAAGCTGACAATGAGAGACACACATGGACCGTACAGGAGCTGACACTGAGACACACACACAGAGATTACAGGGGCTGACACTGAGACACACACACAGACCGTACAGGAGATGACGCTGAGACACAAACACACAGACCGTACAGGAGCTGACAGTGAGACACACACACACAGACCGTACAGGAGCTGACACTGAGACACACACACAGACCGTACAGGAGCTGACAGTGAGACACACACACAGACCATACAGGAGCTGACACTGAGAGACACACATGGACCGTACAGGAACTGACACTGAGAGACACACACACAGACCGTACAGGAGATGACGCTGAGACACACACACACAGACCGTACAGGAGATGACAGTGAGACACACACACAGACCGTACAGGAACTGACACTGAGAGACACACACACAGACCGTGCAGGAACTGACATTGAGACACACACACAGAACGTACAGAGCTGACACTGAAACACACATACAGACCGTACAGGAGCTGACACTGAGACACACACACAGACCGTACAGGAACTGACACTGAGAGACACACACACAGACCGTGCAGGAGCTGACATTGAGACACACACACAGAACGTACAGGAGCTGACACTCAAACACACATTCAGACCGTACAGGAGCTGACACTGAGACAGAAACACAGACCGTACAGGAGCTGACACTGAGAGACACACACAGAACGTACAGGAGCTGACAGTGAGACACACACAGACTGTACAGGAGCTGACACTGAGACATACACACAGACCATACAGGAGCTGACACTGAGAGACACACATGGACCGTACAGGAGCTGACACTGAGACACACACACAGACGGTACAGGATCTGACATTGAGACACACACACAGACCGTACAGGAGCTGACACTGAGACACACACACACAGAACGTACAGGAGCTGACACTGAGGGACACACACACAGACCGTACAGGAGCTGACAATGAGAGACAAACACACATACCGTACAGGAGCTGACAATGAGAGACACACACAGACAATACAGGAGCTGACACTGAGACACACACACAGACCATACAGGAGCTGACACTGAGACACACACACAGACCGTACAGGGGTTGACACTGAGACACACACACACACCATACAGGAGCTGACACTGAGAGACACACACAGACCGTACAGAAGTTGACACTGAGAGACACACACAGACCATACAGGAGCTGACACTGAGAGACACACACACAGACCATACAGGAGCTGACACTGAGAGACACACACAGACCGTACAGGAGCTGACACTGAGAGACACACACAGACCGTACAGGAGCTGACACTGAGAGACACACACAGACCGTACAGGAGCTGACACTGAGAGACACACACAGACCGTACAGGAGCTGACACTGAGAGACACACACAGACCGTACAGGAGCTGACACTGAGAGACACACACAGACCGTACAAGAGCTGACACTGAGAGACACACACAGACCGTACAGAAGCTGACACTGAGACACACACACAGACCGTACAGGAGCTGACACTGAGAGACACACATGGACCGTACAGGAACTGACACTGAGAGACACACACAGACCGTACAGGAGCTGACACTGAGACACACACACACAGGCCATACAGGAGCTGACACTGAGACACACACACAGCCCATACAGGAGCTGTCACTGAGACACACACACAGACCATACAGGAGCTGACACTGAGAGACACACACAGACCGTACAGGAGCTGACACTGAGAGACACACACAGACCGTACAGAAGCTGACACTGAGACACACACACAGACCGTACAGGAGCTGACACTGAGAGACACACATGGACCGTACAGGAACTGACACTGAGAGACACACACAGACCGTACAGGAGCTGACACTGAGACACACACACACAGACCATACAGGAGCTGACACTGAGACACACACACAGACCATACAGGAGCTGTCACTGAGACACACACACAGACCATACAGGAGCTGACACTGAGAGACACACACAGACCGTACAGAAGCTGACACTGAGAGACACACATGGACCGTACAGGAGCTGACACTGAGACACACACACAGACCATACAGGGGCTGACACTGAGACACACACACAGACCGTACAGGAGATGACGCTGAGACACAAACACACAGACCGTACAGGAGCTGACACTGAGACACACACACAGACCGTACAGGAGCTGACAGTGAGACACACACACAGACAATACAGGAGCTGACACTGAGAGACACACATGGACCGTACAGGAACTGACACTGAGAGACACACACACAGACCGTACAGGAGATGATGCTGAGACACACACACAGACCGTACAGGAGATGACACTGAGACACACACACAGACCGTACAGGAACTGACACTGAGAGACACACACACAGACCGTGCAGGAACTGACATTGAGACACACACACAGAACGTACAGGAGCTGACACTGAAACACACATACAGACCGTACAGGAGCTGACACTGAGACACACACACAGACCGTACAGGAACTGACACTGAGAGACACACACACAGACCGTACAGGAGCTGACATTGAGACACACACACAGAACGTACAGAAGCTGACACTGAAACACACATACAGACCGTACAGGAGCTGACACTGAGACACACACAAAGACCGTACAGGAGCTGACACTGAGAGACACACACAGAACGCACAGGAGCTGACAGTGAGACACACACAGACTGTACAGGAGCTGACACTGAGACATACACACAGACCATACAGGAGCTGACACTGAGAGACACACATGGACCGTACAGGAGCTGACACTGAGACACACACACAGACGGTACAGGATCTGTCATTGAGACACACACACAGACCGTACAGGAGCTGACACTGAGACACACACACACAGAACGTACAGGAGCTGACACTGAGGGACACACACACAGACCGTACAGGAGCTGACACTGAGACACACACACAGACCGTACAGGAGCTGACACTGAGACACACACACACAGAACGTACAGGAGCTGACACTGAGGGACACACACACAGACCATACAGGAGTTGACATTGAGACACACACACAGACCGTACAGGAGCTGACAATGAGAGACAAACACACATACCGTACAGGAGCTGACAATGAGAGACACACACAGACCATACAGGAGCTGACACTGAGACACACACACAGACCGTACAGGAGCTGACACTGAGACACACACACACACATTCAGGAGCTGACACTGAGAGACACACACAGACCGTACAGAAGCTGACAGTGAGACACACACACAGACCATACAGGAGCTGACACTGAGAGACACACATGGACCGTACAGGAACTGACACTGAGAGACACACACACAGACCATACAGGAGCTGACACTGAGACACACACACAGACCGTACAGGAGATGACACTGAGACACACACACAGACCGTACAGGAACTGACACTGAGAGACACACAGAGACCGTACAGGAGCTGAAACTGAGACACACTTACACACACAGACCGTACAGGAGCTGACATTGAGACACACACACAGAACGTAGAGGAGCTGACACTGAAACACACATACAGACCGTACAGCAGCTGACACTGAGACACACACACAGAACGTACAGGAGCTGACACTGAGGCACACATACAGACCGTACAGGAGCTGACACTGAGAGACACACACAGACCGTACAGGAGCTGCCACTGAGACAACACATGAACCGTACAGAAGCTGAAACTGAGACACACACACAGACCGTACAGGAGCTGGCACTGAGATACACACAAAGACCGTACAGGAGCTGACACTGAGACACAGACACAGACCGTACACGAACTGACACTGAGAGACACACATGGACTGTACAGGAGCTGACACTGAGACACACACACAGACCGTACAGGAGCTGACACTGAGACACACACACAGACCGTAGAGGAACTGACACTGAGAGACACACATGGACTGTACAGGAGCTGACACTGAGACACACACACAGACCATACAGGAGCTGACACTGAGAGACACACATGGACCGTACAGAAGCTGACACTGAGACACACACACAGACCGTACAGGAGCTGGCACTGAGACACACACACAGACGGTACTGGATCTGACATTGAGACACACACACAGACCGTACAGGAGCTGACACTGAGACACACACACACAGAACGTACAGGAGCTGACACTGAGGGACACACACACAGACCGTACAGGAGCTGACACTGAGACACACATACAGACCGTACAGGAGCTGACACTGAGGGACACACAAACAGACCGTACAGGAGTTGACATTGAGACACACATACAGACCGTACAGGAGCTGACACTGAGACAAACACACAGACTGTACAGGAGCTGACAACGAGAGACACACACAGACCGTACAGAGGCTGGCACTGAGACACACACACAGACCATACAGGAGCTGACACTGAGACACACACACAGACCGTACAGAAGCTGACACTGAAACACACACACAGACCATACCGGAGCTGACACTGAAAGACACACACAGACCGTACAGAACATGACACTGAGACACACACACAGACCGTACAGAAGCTGACACTGAGACACACACACTGACCGTACAGGAGCTGACACTGAGACACACACACAGACCTTACAGGGGCTGACACTGAGACACACACACACAGACCGTACAGGAGCTGACACTGAGACACACACACTGACCGTACAGGAGCTGACACTGAGAGACACACACAGCCCGTACAGGAGCTGACACTGAGACACACACACAGACCGTACAGGAGCTGACACCGAGACACACACACAGACCGTACAGGAGCTGACACTGAGAGACACACACAGACCGTACAGGAGCTGACACTGAGAGACACACACAGACCGTACAGGAGCTGACACTGAGACACACACACAGACCGTACAGGAGCTGGCACTGAGAGACACACACAGACCATACAGGAGCTGACACTGAGAGACACACACAGACCGTACAGGAGCTGACAGTGAGACACACACACAGACCGTACAGGAGCTGACAGTGAGACAAACACACAGACCGTACAGGAGCTGACACTGAGACACACACACAGACCGTACAGAAGCTGACACTGAGACACACACACAGACCGTACAGGAGCTGACACTGAGACACACACACAGACCGTACAGGAGCTGACGCTGAGACACACACACAGACGGTACAGGATCTGACATTGAGACACACACACAGACTGTACAGGAGCTGACACTGAGACACACACACACAGAACGTACGTGAGCTGACACTGAGGGACACACACACAGACCGTACAGGAGCTGACACTGAGACACACACACAGACCGTACAGCAGCTGACACTGAGACACACACACACAGAACGTACAGGAGCTGACACTGAGGGACACACAAACAGACCGTACAGGAGCTGACAATGAGAGACACACACAGACCGTACAGGAGCTGACACTGAGAGACACACACAGACCGTACAGAAGCTGACACTGAGACACACACACAGACCGTACAGGAGCTGACACTGAGAGACACACACAGACCGTACAGAAGCTGACACTGAGACACACACACAGACCGTACAGGAGCTGACACTGAGACACACACACACACAGACCATACAGGAGCTGACACTGAGAGACACACACAGACCGTACAGAACATGACACTGAGACACACACACAGACCGTACTGGGGCTGACACTGAGATACACACACAGTCCATACAGGAGCTGACACCGAGAGACACACACAGACCGTACAGAAGCTGACACTGAGACACACACACAGACCGTACAGGAGCTGACACTGAGACACACACACACACAGACCATACAGGAGCTGACACTGAGAGACACACACAGACCGTACAGAACATGACACTGAGACACACACACAGACCGTACTGGGGCTGACACTGAGACACACACACAGTCCATACAGGAGCTGACACTGAGACACACACACAGACTGTACAGGAGCTGACACTGAGACACACACACAGATCGTACAGGATCTGACACTGAGACACACACACAGACCATACAGGAGCTGACATTGAGACACACCCAGACTGTACAGGAGCTGGCACTGAGACACACACACAGACCGTACAGAAGCTGACACTGGAAGACACACACAGACCGTACAGGAGCTGACACTGAGACACACACACAGACCATACAGGAGCTGACACTGAGAGACACACATGGACCGTACAGGAACTGACACTGACAGACACAAACACAGGCCATACAGCAGCTGACACTGAGACACGCACACAGACCGTACAGGAGCTGACACTGAGACACACACACAGACCATACAGAAGCAGACACTGAGAGACACACACACAGACCGTACAGGAGCTGACACTGAGAGAGACACACACAGACCGTACAGGAGCTGACACTGAGACATACACACAGACCGTACAGGAGCTGACACTGAGACACACACACAGACCGTACAGGAGCTGACACTGAGACACACACACAGACCGTACAGGGGCTGACACTGAGTGATACACACACAGACCGTACAGGAGCTGACACTGAGAGACACACACAGACCGTACAGAAGCTGACACTGAGACACACACACAGACCGTACAGGAGCTGACACTGAGACACACACACAGACCGTACAGGAGCTGACACTGAGACACAGACACAGACATTACAGGAGCTGACACTGAGAGACACACACACAGACCGTACAAGGGCTGACACTGAGACACACACAGACCGTACAGGAGCTGACACTGAGACACACACACAGACCGTACAGGAGCTGACACTGAGAGACACACACAGACCGTACAGGAGCTGACACTGAGAGACACACACAGACCGTATAGGAGCTGACACTGAGAGACACACACAGACCGTACAGGAGCTGACACTGAGAGACACACACAGACCGTATAGGAGCTGACACTGAGACACACACACAGACCGTACAGAAGCTGACACTGAGAGACACACACAGACCGTACAGGAGCTGACATTGAGACACACACACAGACCGTACAGGAGCTGACACTGAGACACACACACAGACCGTACAGGAGCTGTCACTGAGACACACACACAGACCGTACAGGAGCTGACATTGAGACACACACACAGACCATACAGGAGCTGACATTGAGACACACACACAGAGCGTACAAGACCTGACACTGAGAGATACACACACAGACCATACAGGAGCTGACACTGAGAGACACACACAGACCGTACAGAAGCTGACACTGAGACACACACACACAGACCGTACAGGAGCTGACATTGAGACACACACACAGACCATACAGGAGCTGACACTGAGACACACACACACAGACCGTACAGGAGCTGACATTGAGACACACACACAGACCGTACAGGAGCTGACACTGAGACACACACACACAGACCATACTGGAGCTGACACTGAGAGACACACACACAGACCGTACAGGAGCTGACATTGAGAGACACACACAGACCATACAGGAGCTGACACTGAGACACACACACAGACCGTACAGGAAATGACACTGAGACACACGCACAGACCGTACAGGAGCTGATACTGAGACACACACACAGACAGTACAGGAGCTGACACTGAGAGACACACACACAGACCGTACAGGAGCTGACACTGAGACACACACACAGACCGTACAGAAGCTGACACTGAGACACACACACAGACCATACAGGAGCTGACACTGAGACACACACACAGACCGTACAGGGGCTGACACTGAGACACACACACAGACCGTACAGGAGCTGACACAGAGACACACACACACAGAACGTACAGGAGCTGACACTGAGACACACACAGACCGTACAGGAGCTGAAATTGAGACACACACACACAGACCGTACAGGAGCTGACACTGAGACACACACACAGACCGTACAGGAGCTGACACTGAGACACACACACAGACCATACAGGAGCTGGCATTGAGACACACACACACAGACCGTACAGGAGCTGACACTGAGAAACACACACAGACCGTACAGGATCTGACACTGAGACACACACACAGACCATACAGGAGCTGACACTGAGACACACACACAGAACGTACAAGAGCTGACACTGAGAGACACACACAGACCATACAGGAGCTGACACTGAGACACACACACAGACCGTACAGGAGCTGATACTGAGACACACACACAGACCGTACAAGAGCTGACACTGAGAGACATACACAGACCGTACAGAAGCTGACACTGAGACACACACACACACCGTACAGGAGCTGACACTGAGACACACACACAGACAGTACAAGAGCTGACACTGAGAGACACACACGCAGGCCGTACAGGAGCTGACACTGAGACACACACACAGACCGTACAGGAGCTGACACTGAGACACACACACAGACCGTACAGGAGCTGACACTGAGACACACACACACAGACCGTACAGGAGCTGACACTGAGACACACACACAGACCGTACAGGAGCTGACACTGAGACACACACACAGACCGTACAGGAGCTGACACTGAGACACCCACACAGACCGTACAGGAGCTGACACTGAGACACACACACAGACCGTACTGGAGCTGACACTGAGAGACACACACAGACCATACAGGAGCTGATACTGAGACACACACACAGACCGTACAAGAGCTGACACTGATAGACACACACAGACCGTACAGGTGCTGACACTGAGACACACACATGGTCCGTAGAGAACATGACACTGAGACACACACACAGACCGTACTGGGGCTGACACTGAGACACACACACAGTCCATACAGGAGCTGACACCGAGAGACACACACAGACCGTACAGAAGCTGACACTGAGACACACACACAGACCGTACAGGAGCTGACACTGAGACACACACACACACAGACCATACAGGAGCTGACACCGAGAGACACACACAGACCGTACAGAAGCTGACACTGAGACACACACACAGACCGTACAGGAGCTGACACTGAGACACACACACACACAGACCATACAGGAGCTGACACTGAGACACACACACAGACCATACAGGAGCTGACATTGAGACACACCCAGACTGTACAGGAGCTGGCACTGAGACACACACACAGACCGTACAGAAGCTGACACTGGAAGACACACACAGACCGTACAGGAGCTGACACTGAGACACACACACAGACCATACAGGAGCTGACACTGAGAGACACACATGGACCGTACAGGAACTGACACTGACAGACACAAACACAGGCCATACAGGAGCTGACACTGAGACACACACACAGACCGTACAGGAGCTGACACTGAGACACACACACAGACCATACAGAAGCTGTCACTGAGAGACACACACACAGACCGTATTGGAGCTGACACTGAGAGAGACACACACAGACCGTACAGGAGCTGACACTGAGACACACACACAGACCGTACAGGAGCTGACACTGAGACACACACACAGACCGTACAGGAGCTGACACTGAGACACACACACAGACCGTACAGGGGCTGACACTGAGTGATACACACACAGACCGTACAGGAGCTGACACTGAGAGACACACACAGACCGTACAGAAGCTGACACTGAGACACACACACAGACCGTACAGGAGCTGACACTGAGACACACACACAGACCGTACAGGAGCTGACACTGAGACACAGACACAGACTGTACAGGAGCTGACACTGAGAGACACACACACAGACCGTACAAGGGCTGACACTGAGACACACACACAGACCGTACAGGAGCTGACACTGAGAGAAACACACAGACCATACAGAAGCTGACACTGAGACACACACACAGACCGTACAGGAGCTGACACTGAGACACACACACAGACCGTACAGGAGCTGACACTGAGACACACACACAGACCGTACAGGAGCTGACACTGAGAGACACACACAGAGCGTACAAGAGCTGACACTGAGAGACGCACACAGACCATACAGGAGCTGACACTGAGAGACACACACAGACCATACAGGAGCTGACACTGAGAGACACACACACAGACCGTACAGGAGCCGACTTTGAGACACACACACAGACCGTACAGGAGCTGACACTGAGAGACACACACACACAGACCGTACAGGAGCTGACACTGAGAGACACACGCACACAGACCGTACAGGGGCTGACAGAGAGACAAACACAAAGACTGTACAAGAGCTGACATTGAGACACACACACAGACCGTACAGGAGCTGACACTGAGACACACACACAGACCGTACAGGAGCTGACACTGAGACACACACACAGACCGGACAGGAACTGACACTGAGACACACACACAGACCGTACAAGAGCTGACACTGAGAGACACACACAGACCGTACTGAAGCTGACACTGAGACACACACACAGACCGTACAGGAGCTGACACTGAGACACACACATAGACCGTACAGGAGCTGACACTGAGACACACACACAGACCGTACAGGAGCTGATACTGAGAGACACACACAGACCGGACAGAAGCTGACATTGAGACACACACACAGACCGTACAGGAGCTGACACTGAGAGACACACACAGACCGTACAGGAGCTGACACTGAGAGACACACACAGACCGTACAGGAGCTGACACTGAGAGACACACACAGACCGTACAGGAGCTGACACTGAGACACACACACAGACCGGACAGGAACTGACACTGAGACACACACACAGACCGTACAAGAGCTGACACTGAGAGACACACACAGACCGTACAGAAGCTGACACTGAGACAAACACACACAGACCGTACAGGAGCTGACATTGAGACACACACACATACCATACAGGAGCTGACACTGAGACACACACACACAGACCGTACAGGAGCTGACATTGAGACACACACACAGACCGTACAGGAGCTGACACTGAGACACACACACACAGACCATACTGGAGCTGACACTGAGAGACACACACACAGACCGTACAGGAGCTGACATTGAGAGACACACACAGACCATACAGGAGCTGACACTGAGACACACACACAGACCGTACAGGAGCTGACACTGAGAGACACACACAGACCGTACAGGAGCTGACATTGAGACACACGCACAGACCGTACAGGAGCTGATACTGAGACACACACACAGACCGTACAGGAGCTGACACTGATAGACACACACACAGACCGTACAGGAGCTGACACTGAGACACACACACAGACCGTACAGAAGCTGACACTGAGACACACACACAGACCATACAGGAGCTGACACTGAGACACACACACAGACCGTACAGGGGCTGACACTGAGACACACACACAGACCGTACAGGAGCTGACACAGAGACACACGCACACAGAACGTACAGGAGCTGACACTGAGACACACACAGACCGTACAGGAGCTGACATTGAGACACACACACACAGACCGTACAGGAGCTGACACTGAGACACACACACAGACCGTACAGGAGCTGACACTGAGACACACACACACACCATACAGGAGCTGACATTGAGACACACACACACAGACCGTACAGGAGCTGACACTGAGACACACACACAGACCGTACAGGAGCTGACACTGAGACAAACACACAGACCATACAGGAGCTGACACTGAGACACACACACAGACCGTACAAGAGCTGACACTGAGAGACACACACAGACCATACAGGAGCTGACACTGAGACACACACACAGACCTTACAGGAGCTGATACTGAGACACACACACAGACCGTACAAGAGCTGACACTGAGAGACACACACAGACCGTACAGAAGCTGACACTGAGACACACACACACACCGTACAGGAGCTGACACTGAGACACACACACAGACAGTACAAGAGCTGACACTGAGAGACACACACGCAGACCGTACAGGAGCTGACACTGAGACACACACACAGACCGTACAGGAGCTGACACTGAGACACACACACAGACCGTACAGGAGCTGACACTGAGACACACACACACAGGCCGTACAGGAGCTGACACTGAGACACACACACAGACCGTACAGGAGCTGACACTGAGACACACACACAGACCGTACAGGAGCTGACACTGAGACACCCACACAGACCGTACAGGAGCTGACACTGAGACACACACACAGACCGTACTGGAGCTGACACTGAGAGACACACACAGACCATACAGGAGCTGATACTGAGACACACACACAGACCGTACAAGAGCTGACACTGAGAGACACACACAGACCGTACAGAAGCTGACACTGAGACACACACACAGACCGTACAGAAGCTGATACTGAGACACACACACAGACCGTACAGGAGCTGACACTGAGACACACACACAGACCGTACAGGAGCTGACACTGAGACACACACATAGACCGTACAGGAGCTGACACTGAGACACACACACAGACCGTACAGGAGCTGACACTGAGAGACACACACAGACCGTACAGAAGCTGACATTGAGACACACACACAGACCGTACAGGAGCTGATACTGAGACACACACACAGACCGTACAAGAGCTGACACTGAGAGACACTCACAGACCGTACAGAAGCTGACACTGAGACACACACACACACCGTACAGGAGCTGACACTGAGACACACACACAGACAGTACAAGAGCTGACACTGAGAGACACACACGCAGACCGTACAGGAGCTGACACAGAGACACACACACAGACCGTACAGGAGCTGACACTGAGACACACACACAGACCGTACAGGAGCTGACACTGAGACACACACACACAGACCGTACAGGAGCTGACACTGAGACACACACACAGACCGTACAGGAGCTGACACTGAGACACACACACAGACCGTACAGGAGCTGACACTGAGACACCCACACAGACCGTACAGGAGCTGACACTGAGACACACACACAGACCGTACTGGAGCTGACACTGAGAGACACACACAGACCATACAGGAGCTGATACTGAGACACACACACAGACCGTACAAGAGCTGACACTGATAGACACACACAGACCGTACAGGTGCTGACACTGAGACACACACATGGTCCGTACAGAACATGACACTGAGACACACACACAGACCGTACTGGGGCTGACACTGAGACACACACACAGTCCATACAGGAGCTGACACCGAGAGACACTCACAGACCGTACAGAAGCTGACACTGAGACACACACACAGACCGTACAGGAGCTGACCCTGAGACACACACACACACAGACCATACAGGAGCTGACACTGAGAGACACACACAGACCGTACAGAACATGACACGGAGACACACACACAGACCGTACTGGGGCTGACACTGAGACACACACACAGTCCATACAGGAGCTGACACTGAGACACACACACAGACCGTACAGGAGCTGACACTGAGACACACACACAGATCGTACAGGAGCTGACACTGAGAAACACACACAGACCATACAGGAGCTGACATTGAGACACACCCAGACTGTACAGGAGCTTGCACTGAGACACACACACAGACCGTACAGAAGCTGACACTGGAAGACACACACAGACCGTACAGGAGCTGACACTGAGACACACACACAGACCATACAGGAGCTGACACTGAGAGACACACATGGACCGTACAGGAACTGACACTGACAGACACAAACACAGGCCATACAGGAGCTGACACTGAGACACACACACAGACCGTACAGGAGCTGACACTGAGACACACACACAGACCATACAGAAGCTGTCACTGAGAGACACACACACAGACCGTATTGGAGCTGACACTGAGAGAGACACACACAGACCGTACAGGAGCTGAAACTGAGACACACACACAGACAAGTACAGGAGCTGACACTGAGACACACACACAGACCGTACAGGAGCTGACACTGAGACACACACACAGACCGTACAGGGGCTGACACTGAGTGATACACACACAGACCGTACAGGAGCTGACACTGAGAGACACACACAGACCGTACAGAAGCTGACACTGAGACACACACACAGACCGTACAGGAGCTGACACTGAGACACACACACAGACCGTACAGGAGCTGACACTGAGACACAGACACAGACTGTACAGGAGCTGACACTGAGAGACACACACACAGACCGTACAAGGGCTGACACTGAGACACACACACAGACCGTACAGGAGCTGACACTGAGAGAAACACACAGACCATACAGAAGCTGACACTGAGACACACACACAGACCGTACAGGAGCTGACACTGAGACACACACACAGACCGTACAGGAGCTGACACTGAGACACACACACAGACCGTACAGGAGCTGACACTGAGAGACACACACAGACCGTACAAGAGCTGACACTGAGAGACGCACACAGACCATACAGGAGCTGACACTGAGAGACACACACAGACCATACAGGAGCTGACACTGAGAGACACACACACAGACCGTACAGGAGCTGACATTGAGACACACACACAGACCGTACAGGAGCTGACACTGAGAGAAACACACACACAGACCGTACAGGAGCTGACACTGAGAGACACACGCACACAGACCGTACAGGGGCTGACAGTGAGACAAACACAAAGACTGTACAAGAGCTGACATTGAGACACACACACAGACCGTACAGGAGCTGACACTGAGACACACACACAGACCGTACAGGAGCTGACACTGAGACACACACACAGACCGGACAGGAACTGACAATGAGACACACACACAGACCGTACAAGAGCTGACACTGAGAGACACACACAGACCGTACTGAAGCTGACACTGAGACACACACACAGACCGTACAGGAGCTGACACTGAGACACACACATAGACCGTACAGGAGCTGACACTGAGACACACACACAGACCGTACAGGAGCTGACATTGAGAGACGCACACAGACCATACAGGAGCTGACACTGAGAGACACACACAGACCATACAGGAGCTGACACTGAGAGACACACACACAGACCGTACAGGAGCTGACACTGAGAGACACACACAGACCGTACAAGAGCTGACACTGAGAGACGCACACAGACCATACAGGAGCTGACACTGAGAGACACACACAGACCATACAGGAGCTGACACTGAGAGACACACACACAGACCTTACAGGAGCTGACATTGAGACACACACACAGACCGTACAGGAGCTGACACTGAGAGACACACACACACAGACCGTACAGGAGCTGACACTGAGAGACACACGCACACAGACCGTACAGGGGCTGACAGTGAGACAAACACAAAGACTGTACAAGAGCTGACACTGAGAGACACACACAGACCATACAGGAGCTGACACTGAGACACACACACAGACTGTACAGGAGCTGATACTGAGACACACACACAGACCGTACAAGAGCTGACACTGAGAGACACACACAGACCGTACAGAAGCTGACACTGAGACACACACACACACCGTACAGGAGCTGACACTGAGACACACACACAGACAGTACAAGAGCTGACACTGAGAGACACACACGCAGACCGTACAGGAGCTGACACTGAGACACACACACAGACCGTACAGGAGCTGACACTGAGACACACACACAGACCGTACAGGAGCTGACACTGAGACACACACACACAGGCCGTACAGGAGCTGACACTGAGACACACACACAGACCGTACAGGAGCTGACACTGAGACACACACACAGACCGTACAGGAGCTGACACTGAGACACCCACACAGACCGTACAGGAGCTGACACTGAGACACACACACAGACCGTACTGGAGCTGACACTGAGAGACACACACAGACCATACAGGAGCTGATACTGAGACACACACACAGACCGTACAAGAGCTGACACTGAGAGACACACACAGACCGTACAGAAGCTGACACTGAGACACACACACACACCGTACAGGAGCTGACACTGAGACACACACACAGACAGTACAAGAGCTGACACTGAGAGACACACACACAGACCGTACAGGAGCTGACACAGAGACACACACACAGACCGTACAGGAGCTGACACTGAGACACACACACAGACCGTACAGGAGCTGACACTGAGACACACACACACAGACCGTACAGGAGCTGACACTGAGAGACACACACAGACCGTACAGAAGCTGACACTGAGACAAACACGCAGACCGTACAAGTGCTGACACTGAGAGACACACACAGACCGTACAGAAGCTGACACTCAGACACACACACAGACCGTACAGGAGCTGACACTGAGACACACACACAGACCGTACAGGAGCTGACACTGAGACACACACATAGACCGTACAGGAGCTGACACTGAGACACACACACAGACCGTACAGGAGCTGACACTGAGAGACACACACAGACCGTACAGAAGCTGACATTGAGACACACACACAGACCGTACAGGAGCTGACACTGAGAGACACACACAGACCGTACAAGAGCTGACACTGAGAGACGCACACAGACCATACAGGAGCTGACACTGAGAGACACACACAGACCATACAGGAGCTGACACTGAGAGACACACACACAGACCATACAGGAGCTGACATTGAGACACACACACAGACCGTACAGGAGCTGACACTGAGAGACACACACACACAGACCGTACAGGAGCTGACACTGAGAGACACACGCACACAGACCGTACAGGGGCTGACAGTGAGACAAACACAAAGACTGTACAAGAGCTGACATTGAGACACACACACAGACCGTACAGGAGCTGACACTGAGACACACACACAGACCGTACAGGAGCTGACACTGAGACACACACACAGACCGGACAGGAACTGACACTGAGACACACACACAGATCGTACAAGAGCTGACACTGAGAGACACACACAGGCCGTACTGAAGCTGACACTGAGACACACACACAGACCGTACAGGAGCTGACACTGAGACACACACATAGACCGTACAGGAGCTGACACTGTGACACACACACAGACCGTACAGGAGCTGACACTGAGAGACACACACAGACCGTACAGAAGCTGACATTGAGACACACACACAGACCGTACAGGAGCTGACACTGAGAGACACACACAGACCGTACAGGAGCTGACACTGAGAGACGCACACAGACCATACAGGAGCTGACACTGAGAGACACACACAGACCATACAGGAGTTGACACTGAGAGACACACACACAGACTGTACAGGAGCTGACATTGAGACACACACACAGACCGTACAGGAGCTGACACTGAGAGACACACACACACAGACCGTACAGGAGCTGACACTGAGAGAAACACGCACACAGACCGTTCAGGGTCTGACAGTGAGACAAACACAAAGACTGTACAAGAGCTGACATTGAGACACACACACAGACCGTATAGGATCTGACACTGAGACACACACACAGACCGTACAGGAGCTGACACTGAGACACACACACAGACCGTACAGGAACTGACACGGAGACACACACACAGACGGTACAGGAGCTGACATTGAGACACACACACAGACCGTACAGGCGCTGACACCGAGGCACACACACAGACCATACAGGAGCTGACACTGAGACACACACACAGACCGTACAGGAGCTGACACTGAGAGACGCACACAGACCGTACAGGAGCTGACACCGAGACACACACACAGACCGGACAGGAGCTGACACTGAGACACACACACAGACCGTACAGGAGCTGACACTGAGACACACACACAGACCGTACAGGAGCTGACATTGAGAGACACACACAGACCGGACAGGAGCTGACATTGAGACACACACACAGACCGTACAGGAGCTGACACTGAGAGACACACACAGACCGGACAGGAGCTGACATTGAGACACACACAGAGACCGTACAGGAGCTGACACTGAGACACACGCACAGACCGTACAGGAGCTGACACTGAGACACACACACAGACCGTACAGGAGCTGAAACTGAGACACACACACAGACCGTACAGGAGCTGACATTGAGAGACACACACAGACCGTACAGGAGCTGACACTGAGAGACACACACAGACCGTACCGGAGCTGACCCTGAGACATACACACATAGACCGTGCAGGGGCTGACATTGAGAGACACACACAGACCATACAGGAGCTGACACTGAGAGACACACACACAGACCGTACAGAAGCTGACATTGAAACACACACACAGACCGTACAGGAGCTGACACTCAGAGACACACACAGACCGTACAGGAGGTGACACTGAGAGACACACACAGACCGTACAGAAGCTGACACTGAGAGACACACACAGACCGTACAGGAGCTGACACTGAGACACACACACAGACCGTACAGGAGCTGACACTGAGACACACACACAGACTATACAGGAGCTGACATTGAGACACACCCAGACTGTACAGGAGCTGGCACTGAGACACACATACAGACCGTACAGAAGGTGACACTGGAAGACACACACAGACCGTACAGGAGCTGACACTGAGACACACACACAGACCGTACAGGAGCTGACACTGAGAGACACACACACAGACCGTACAGGAGCTGACACTGAGAGACACACCCAGACTGTACAGGAGCTGGCACTGAGACACACACACAGACCGTACAGAAGGTGACACTGGAAGACACACACAGACCGTACAGGAGCTGACACTGAGACACACACACACACCGGACAGGAGCTGACACTGAGACACACACACAGACAGTACAAGAGCTGACACTGAGAGACACACACACAGACCGTACAGGAGCTGACACTGAGACACACACACAGACCGTACAGGAGCTGACACTGAGACACACACACACAGACCGTACAGGAGCTGACACTGAGACACACACACAGACCGTACAGGAGCTGACACTGAGACACACACACACAGACCGTACAGGAGCTGACACTGAGACACACACACAGACCGTACAGGAGCTGACACTGAGACACACACACAGACCGTACAGGAGCTGACACTGAGACAAACACACAGACCGTACAGGAGCTGACACTGAGACACACACACAGACCGTACAGGAGCTGACACTGAGACACACACACAGACCGTACAGGAGCTGACACTGAGACAAACACGCAGACCGTACAAGAGCTGACACTGAGAGACACACACAGACCGTACAGAAGCTGACACTGAGACACACACACAGACCGTACAGGAGCTGACACTGAGACACACACACAGACCGTACAGGAGCTGACACTGAGACACACACATAGACCGTACAGGAGCTGACACTGAGACACACACACAGACCGTACAGGAGCTGACACTGAGAGACACACACAGACCGTACAGAAGCTGACATTGAGACACACGCACAGACCGTACAGGAGCTGATACTGAGACACACACACAGACCGTACAGGAGCTGACACTGAGAGACACACACACAGACCGTACAGGAGCTGACACTGAGACACACACACAGACCGTACAGAAGCTGACACTGAGACACACACACAGACCATACAGGAGCTGACACTGAGACACACACACAGACCGTACAGGGGCTGACACTGAGACACACACACAGACCGTACAGGAGCTGACACAGAGACACACACACACAGAACGTACAGGAGCTGACACTGAGACACACACAGACCGTACAGGAGCTGACATTGAGACACACACACACAGACCGTACAGGAGCTGACACTGAGACACACACACAGACCGTACAGGAGCTGACACTGAGACACACACACAGACCATACAGGAGCTGACATTGAGACACACACACACAGACCGTACAGGAGCTGACACTGAGACACACACACAGACCGTACAGGAGCTGACACTGAGACACACACACAGACCATACAGGAGCTGACACTGAGACACACACACAGACCGTACAAGAGCTGACACTGAGAGACACACACAGACCGTACAGAAGCTGACACTGAGGCACACACACACACCGTACAGGAGCTGACACTGAGACACACACACAGACAGTACAAGAGCTGACACTGAGAGACGCACACGCAGACCGTACAGGAGCTGACACTGAGACACACACACAGACCGTACAGGAGCTGACACTGAGACACACACACAGACCGTACAGGAGCTGACACTGAGACACACACACACAGACCGTACAGGAGCTGACACTGAGACACACACACAGACCGTACAGGAGCTGACACTGAGACACACACACAGACCGTACAGGAGCTGACACTGAGACACCCACACAGACCGTACAGGAGCTGACACTGAGACACACACACAGACCGTACTGGAGCTGAAACTGAGAGACACACACAGACCATACAGGAGCTGATACTGAGACACACACACAGACCGTACAAGAGCTGACACTGAGAGACACACACAGACCGTACAGAAGCTGACACTGAGACACACACACACACCGTACAGGAGCTGACACTGAGACACACACACAGACAGTACAAGAGCTGACACTGAGAGACACACACACAGACCGTACAGGAGCTGACACAGAGACACACACACAGACCGTACAGGAGCTGACACTGAGACACACACACAGACCGTACAGGAGCTGACACTGAGACACACACACACAGACCGTGCAGGAGCTGACACTGAGACACACACACACAGACCGTACAGGAGCTCACACTGAGACACACACACAGACCGTACAGGAGCTGACAATGAGACACACACACAGACCGTACAGGAGCTGACACTGAGACACACACACAGACCGTACAAGAGCTGACACTGAGAGACACACACACAGACCGTACAGGAGCTGACACTGAGACACACACACAGACCGTACAGGAGCTGACACTGAGACACACACACAGACCGTACAGGAGCTGACACTGAGACAAACACGCAGACCGTACAAGAGCTGACACTGAGAGACACACACAGACCGTACAGAAGCTGACACTGAGACACACACACAGACCGTACAGGAGCTGACACTGAGACACACACACAGACCGTACAGGAACTGACACTGAGACACACACACAGACCGTACAAGAGCTGACACTGAGAGACACACACAGACCGTACAGAAGCAGACACTGAGACACACACACAGACCGTACAGGAGCTGACACTGAGACACACACATAGACCGTACAGGAGCTGACACTGAGACACACACACAGACCGTACAGGAGCTGACACTGAGAGACACACACAGACCGTACAGAAGCTGACATTGAGACACACACACAGACCGTGCAGGAGCTGACACTGAGAGACACACACAGACCGTACAGGAGCTGACACTGAGAGACGCACACAGACCATACAGGAGCTGACACTGAGAGACACACACAGACCATACAGGAGCTGACACTGAGAGACACACACACAGACCGTACAGGAGCTGACATTGAGACACACACACAGACCGTACAGGAGCTGACACTGAGAGACACACACACACAGACCGTACAGGAGCTGACACTGAGAGACACACGCACACAGACCGTACAGGGGCTGACAGTGAGACAAACACAAAGACTGTACAAGAGCTGACATTGAGACACACACACTGACCGTACAGGATCTGACACTGAGACACACACACAGACCGTACAGGAGCTGACACTGAGACACACACACAGACCGTACAGGAACTGACACCGAGACACACACACAGACCATACAGGAGCTGACACTGAGACACACACACAGACCGTACAGGAGCTGACACTGAGAGACGCACACAGACCGTACAGGAGCTGACACTGAGACACACACACAGACCGGACAGGAGCTGACACTGAGACACACACACAGACCGTACAGGAGCTGACATTGAGAGACACACACAGACCGGACAGGAGCTGACATTGAGACACACACACAGACCGTACAGGAGCTGACACTGAGAGACACACACAGACCGGACAGGAGCTGACATTGAGACACACACAGAGACCGTACAGGAGCTGACACTGAGACACACGCACAGACCGTACAGGAGCTGACACTGAGACACACACACAGACCGTACAGGAGCTGACACTGAGAGACACACACAGACCGTACAGGAGCTGACATTGAGAGACACACACAGACCGTACAGGAGCTGACACTGAGAGACACACACAGACCGTACAGGAGCTGACCCTGAGACATACACACATAGACCGTGCAGGGGCTGACATTGAGAGACACACACAGACCATACAGGAGCTGACACTGAGAGACACACACACAGACTGTACAGAAGCTGACATTGAAACACACACACAGACCGTACAGGAGCTGACACTGAGAGACACACACAGACCGTACAGGAGCTGACACTGAGAGACACACACAGACCGTACAGGAGCTGACATTGAGACACACACAGACCGTACAGGAGCTGACATTGAGACACACACACAGACCGTACAGGAGCTGACACTGAGACACACACACAGACCGTACAGGAGCTGACACTGAGAGACACACACACAGACCGTACAGGAGCTGACACTGAGAGACACACACAGACTATACAGGAGCTGACACTGAGACACACACACACAGACCGTACAGGAGCTGACAGTGAGACACACACACAGACCGTACAGAAGCTGACACTGAGACACACACACAGACCGTACAGGAGCTGACACTGAGAGACACACACAGACCGTACAGGAGCTGACACTGAGACACACACACACAGATCATACAGGAGCTGATACTGAGACACACACACAGACCGTACAGGAGCTGACACTGAGAGACACACACAGACCATACAGGAGCTGACACTGAGACACACACAGACCGTACAGGAGCTGACACTGAGAGAGACACACACAGACCGTACAGGAGTTGACACTGAGACACACACACAGACCGTACAGGAGCTGACACTGAGACACACACACAGACCTTACAGGGGCTGACACTGAGAGACACACACAGACCGTACAGGAGCTGACGCTTAGACACACACACAGACCGTACAGGAGCTGACACTGAGAGACACACACAGACCATACAGGAGCTGACACTTGGACACACACAGACCGTACAGGAGCTGACACTGTGACACACACACAGACCGTACAGGAGCTGACACTGAGACACACACACACAGACCGTGCAGGAGCTGACACTGAGACACACACACACAGACCGTACAGGAGCTGACACTGAGACACACACACAGACCGTACAGGAGCTGACAATGAGACACACACACAGACCGTACAGGAGCTGACACTGAGACACACACACAGACCGTACAAGAGCTGACACTGAGAGACACACACACAGACCGTACAGGAGCTGACACTGAGACACACACACAGACCGTACAGGAGCTGACACTGAGACACACACACAGACCGTACAGGAGCTGACACTGAGACAAACACGCAGACCGTACAAGAGCTGACACTGAGAGACACACACAGACCGTACAGAAGCTGACACTGAGACACACACACAGACCGTACAGGAGCTGACACTGAGACACACACACAGACCGTACAGGAACTGACACTGAGACACACACACAGACCGTACAAGAGCTGACACTGAGAGACACACACAGACCGTACAGAAGCAGACACTGAGACACACACACAGACCGTACCGGAGCTGACACTGAGACACACACATAGACCGTACAGGAGCTGACACTGAGACACACACACAGACCGTACAGGAGCTGACACTGAGAGACACACACAGACCGTACAGAAGCTGACATTGAGACACACACACAGACCGTGCAGGAGCTGACACTGAGAGACACACACAGACCGTACAGGAGCTGACACTGAGAGACGCACACAGACCATACAGGAGCTGACACTGAGAGACACACACAGACCATACAGGAGCTGACACTGAGAGACACACACACAGACCGTACAGGAGCTGACATTGAGACACACACACAGACCGTACAGGAGCTGACACTGAGAGACACACACACACAGACCGTACAGGAGCTGACACTGAGAGACACACGCACACAGACCGTACAGGGGCTGACAGTGAGACAAACACAAAGACTGTACAAGAGCTGACATTGAGACACACACACAGACCGTACAGGATCTGACACTGAGACACACACACAGACCGTACAGGAGCTGACACTGAGACACACACACAGACCGTACAGGAACTGACACCGAGACACACACACAGACCATACAGGAGCTGACACTGAGACACACACACAGACCGTACAGGAGCTGACACTGAGAGACGCACACAGACCGTACAGGAGCTGACACTGAGACACACACACAGACCGGACAGGAGCTGACACTGAGACACACACACAGACCGTACAGGAGCTGACATTGAGAGACACACACAGACCGGACAGGAGCTGACATTGAGACACACACACAGACCGTACAGGAGCTGACACTGAGAGACACACACAGACCGGACAGGAGCTGACATTGAGACACACACAGAGACCGTACAGGAGCTGACACTGAGACACACGCACAGACCGTACAGGAGCTGACACTGAGACACACACACAGACCGTACAGGAGCTGACACTGAGAGACACACACAGACCGTACAGGAGCTGACATTGAGAGACACACACAGACCGTACAGGAGCTGACACTGAGAGACACACACAGACCGTACAGGAGCTGACCCTGAGACATACACACATAGACCGTGCAGGGGCTGACATTGAGAGACACACACAGACCATACAGGAGCTGACACTGAGAGACACACACACAGACTGTACAGAAGCTGACATTGAAACACACACACAGACCGTACAGGAGCTGACACTGAGAGACACACACAGACCGTACAGGAGCTGACACTGAGAGACACACACAGACCGTACAGGAGCTGACATTGAGACACACACAGACCGTACAGGAGCTGACATTGAGACACACACACAGACCGTACAGGAGCTGACACTGAGACACACACACAGACCGTACAGGAGCTGACACTGAGAGACACACACACAGACCGTACAGGAGCTGACACTGAGAGACACACACAGACTATACAGGAGCTGACACTGAGACACACACACACAGACCGTACAGGAGCTGACAGTGAGACACACACACAGACCGTACAGAAGCTGACACTGAGACACACACACAGACCGTACAGGAGCTGACACTGAGAGACACACACAGACCGTACAGGAGCTGACACTGAGACACACACACACAGACCATACAGGAGCTGATACTGAGACACACACACAGACCGTACAGGAGCTGACACTGAGAGACACACACAGACCATACAGGAGCTGACACTGAGACACACACAGACCGTACAGGAGCTGACACTGAGAGAGACACACACAGACCGTACAGGAGTTGACACTGAGACACACACACAGACCGTACAGGAGCTGACACTGAGACACACACACAGACCTTACAGGGGCTGACACTGAGAGACACACACAGACCGTACAGGAGCTGACGCTTAGACACACACACAGACCGTACAGGGGCTGACACTGAGAG
The DNA here is from genome assembly GCF_047496885.1 of Scyliorhinus torazame. NCBI lineage: Eukaryota > Metazoa > Chordata > Chondrichthyes > Carcharhiniformes > Scyliorhinidae > Scyliorhinus > Scyliorhinus torazame. The sequence continues at coordinate 73,570,569 of NC_092718.1, forward strand.
ACACACACAGACCATACAGGAGCTGACACTTGGACACACACAGACCGTACAGGAGCTGACACTGTGACACACACACAGACCGTACAGGAGCTGACACTGAGACACACACACAGACCGTACAGGAGCTGACACTGAGAGACACACACAGACCGTACAGAAGCTGACACTGAGACACACACAGACCGTACAGGAGCTGACACTGAGACACACACACACAAAGACCATACAGGAGCTGACACTGAGAGACACACACAGACCGTACAGAACATGACACTGAGACACACACACAGACCGTACAGGAGCTGACACTGAGAGACACACACAGACCGTACAGGAGCTGACACTGAGAGACACACACAGACCGTACTGGGGCTGACACTGAGACGCACACACAGTCCAGACAGGAGCTGACACTGAGAGACACACACAGACCGTACAGAAGCTGACACTGAGACACACACACAGACCGTACAGGAGCTGACACTGAGACACACACACAGATCGTACAGGAGCTGACACTGAGACACACACACAGACCATACAGGAGCTGACATTGAGACACACCCAGACTGTACAGGAGCTGGCACTGAGACACACACACAGACCGTACAGAAGCTGACACTGGAAGACACACACAGACCGTACAGGAGCTGACACTGAGACACACACACAGAGCATACAGGAGCTGACACTGAGAGACACACATGGACCGTACAGGAACTGACACTGACAGACACAAACACAGGCCATACAGGAGCTGACACTGAGACACACACACAGACCGTACAGGAGCTGACACTGAGACACACACACAGACCGTACAGAAGCTGACACTGAGAGACACACACACAGACCGTACAGGAGCTGACACTGAGAGAGACACACACAGACCGTACAGGAGCTGACACTGAGACACACACACAGACCGTACAGGAGCTGACACTGAGACACACACACAGACCGTACAGGAGCTGACACTGAGACACACACACAGACCGTACAGGGGCTGACACTGAGAGATACACACACAGACCATACAGGAGCTGACACTGAGACACACACACAGACCGTACAGGAGCTGACACTGAGAGACGCACACAGACCGTACAGGAGCTGACACCGAGACACACACACAGACCGGACAGGAGCTGAATCTGAGACACACACACAGACCGTACAGGAGCTGACATTGAGAGACACACACAGACCGGACAGGAGCTGACATTGAGACACACACACAGACCGTACAGGAGCTGACACTGAGAGACACACACAGACCGGACAGGAGCTGACATTGAGACACACACAGAGACCGTACAGGAGCTGACACTGAGACACACGCACAGACCGTACAGGAGCTGACACTGAGACACACACACAGACCGTACAGGAGCTGACACTGAGAGACACACACAGACCGTACAGGAGCTGACATTGAGAGACACACACAGACCGTACAGGAGCTGACACTGAGAGACACACACAGACCGTACAGGAGCTGACCCTGAGACATACACACATAGACCATGCAGGGGCTGACATTGAGAGACACACACAGACCATACAGGAGCTGACACTGAGAGACACACACACAGACTGTACAGAAGCTGACATTGAAACACACACACAGACCGTACAGGAGCTGACACTGAGAGACACACACAGACCGTACAGGAGCTGACACTGAGAGACACACACAGACCGTACAGGAGCTGACATTGAGACACACACACAGACCGTACAGGAGCTGACATTGAGACACACACACAGACCGTACAGGAGCTGACACTGAGACACACACACAGACCGTACAGGAGCTGACACTGAGAGACACACACACAGACCGTACAGGAGTTGACACTGAGAGACACACACAGACTATACAGGAGCTGACACTGAGACACACACACACAGACCGTACAGGAGCTGACAGTGAGACACACACACAGACCGTACAGAAGCTGACACTGAGACACACACACAGACCGTACAGGAGCTGACACTGAGAGACACACACAGACCGTACAGGAGCTGACACTGAGACACACACACACAGACCATACAGGAGCTGATACTGAGACACACACACAGACCGTACAGGAGCTGACACTGAGAGACACACACAGACCATACAGGAGCTGACACTGAGACACACACAGACCGTACAGGAGCTGACACTGTGACACACACACAGACCGTACAGGAGTTGACACTGAGACACACACACAGACCGTACAGGAGCTGACACTGAGACACACACACAGACCTTACAGGGGCTGACACTGAGAGACACACACAGACCGTACAGGAGCTGACGCTTAGACACACACACAGACCGTACAGGAGCTGACACTGAGAGACACACACAGACCGTACAGAAGCTGACACTGAGACACACACACAGACCGTACAGGAGCTGACACTGAGACGCACACACAGACCATACAGGAGCTGACACTGGGACACACACAGACCGTACAGGATCTGACACTGTGACACACACACAGACCGTACAGGAGCTGACACTGAGACACACACACAGACCGTACAGGAGCTGACACTGAGAGACACACACAGACCGTACAGAAGCTGACACTGAGACACACACAGACCGTACAGGAGCTGACACTGAGACACACACACACACAGGCCATACAGGAGCTGACACTGAGAGACACACACAGACCGTACAGAACATGACACTGAGACACACACACAGACCGTACAGGAGCTGACACTGAGAGACACACACAGACCGTACAGGAGCTGACACTGAGAGACACACACAGACCGTACTGGGGCTGACACTGAGACACACACACAGTCCATACAGGAGCTGACACTGAGAGACACACACAGACCGTACAGAAGCTGACACTGAGACACACACACAGACCGTACAGGAGCTGACACTGAGACACACACACAGATCGTACAGGAGCTGACACTGAGACACACACACAGACCATACAGGAGCTGACATTGAGACACACCCAGACTGTACAGGAGCTGGCACTGAGACACACACACAGACCGTACAGAAGCTGACACTGGAAGACACACACAGACCGTACAGGAGCTGACACTGAGACACACACACAGAGCATACAGGAGCTGACACTGAGAGACACACATGGACCGTACAGGAACTGACACTGACAGACACAAACACAGGCCATACAGGAGCTTACACTGAGACACACACACAGACCGTACAGGAGCTGACACTGAGACACACACACAGACCGTACAGAAGCTGACTCTGAGAGACACACACACAGACCGTACAGGAGCTGACACTGAGAGAGACACACACAGACCGTACAGGAGCTGACACTGAGACACACACACAGACCGTACAGGAGCTGACACTGAGACACACACACAGACCGTACAGGAGCTGACACTGAGACACACACACAGACCGTACAGGGGCTGACACTGAGAGATACACACACAGACCGTACAGGAGCTGACACTGAGAGACACACACAGACCGTACAGAAGCTGACACTGAGAGACACACACACAGACCGTACAGGAGCTGATACTGAGACACACACACAGACCGAACAGGAGCTGACATTGAGACACACACACACAGACCGTACAGGAGCTGACACTGAGACACACAGACCGTACAGGAGCTGACACTGAGACACACACACCGACTGTACAGGAGCTGACACTGAGAGACACACACACAGACCGTACAGGGGCTGACACTGAGACACACACAGACCGTACAGGAGCTGACACTGAGAGACACACACAGACCGTACAGAAGCTGACATTGAGACACACACACAGACCGTACAGGAGCTGACACCGAGACACACACACAGACCGTACAGGAGCTGACACTGAGACACACACACAGATCGTACAGGAGCTGACACCGAGACACACACACAGACCGTACAGGAGCTGACACTGGGACACACACACAGACCGTACAGGAGCTGACACTGAGACACACACACAGACCGTACAGGAGCTGACACTGAGAGACACACACAGACCGTACAGGAGCTGACACTGAGAGACACACACAGACCGTACAGGAGCTGACACTGAGAGACAAACACAGACCGTACAGGAGCTGACACTGAGAGACACACACAGACCGTACAGGAGCTGACACTGAGAGACACACACAGACCGTACAGGAGCTGACACTGAGACACACACAGACCGTACAGAAGCTGACATTGAGACACACACACAGACCGTACAGGAGCTGACACCGAGACACACACACAGACCGTACAGGAGCTGACACTGAGACACACACAGACCGTACAGGAGCTGACACTGAGACACACACACAGACCGTACAGAAGCTGACACTGAGACACACACACAGACCGTACAGGAGCTGACACTGAGAGACACACACAGACCGTACAGGAGCTGACACTGAGACACACACACAGGCCATACAGGAGCTGACATTGAGACACACACACAGAGCGTACAAGACCTGACACTGAGAGATACACACACAGACCATACAGGAGCTGACACTTAGAGACACACACAGACCGTACAGGAGCTGACACCGAGACACACACACAGACCGTACAGGAGCTGACACTGAGACACACACACAGACCGTACAGGAGCTGACACTGAGACACACACACAGACCGTACAGGAGCTGACACTGAGACACACACACAGACCGTACAGGGGCTGACACTGAGAGATACACACACAGACCGTACAGGAGCTGACACTGAGAGACACACACAGACCGTACAGAAGCTGACACTGAGAGACACACACACAGACCGTACAGGAGCTGATACTGAGACACACACACAGACCGAACAGGAGCTGACATTGAGACACACACACACAGACCGTACAGGAGCTGATACTGAGACACACACACAGACCGTACAGGAGCTGACACTGAGACACACACACAGACTGTACAGGAGCTGACACTGAGAGACACACACACAGACCGTACAGGGGCTGACACTGAGACACACACAGACCGTACAGGAGCTGACACTGAGAGACACACACAGATCGTACAGAAGCTGACATTGAGACACACACACAGACCGTACAGGAGCTGACACCGAGACACACACACAGACCGGACAGGAGCTGACACTGAGACACACACACAGACCGTACAGGAGCTGACATTGAGAGACACACACAGACCGGACAGGAGCTGACATTGAGACACACACACAGACCGTACAGGAGCTGACACTGAGAGACACACACAGACCGGACAGGAGCTGACATTGAGACACACACAGAGACCGTACAGGAGCTGACACTGAGACACACGCACAGACCGTACAGGAGCTGACACTGAGACACACACACAGACCGTACAGGAGCTGACACTGAGACACACACACAGACTGTACAGGAGCTGACATTGAGAGACACACACAGACCGTACAGGAGCTGACACTGAGAGACACACACAGACCGTACAGGAGCTGACCCTGAGACATACACACATAGACCGTGCAGGGGCTGACATTGAGAGACACACACAGACCATACAGGAGCTGACACTGAGAGACACACACACAGACCGTACAGGAGCTGACACTGAGACACACACACAGACCTTACAGGGGCTGACACTGAGAGACACACACAGACCGTACAGGAGCTGACGCTTAGACACACACACAGACCGTACAGGAGCTGACACTGAGAGACACACACAGACCGTACAGAAGCTGACACTGAGACACACACACAGACCGTACAGGAGCTGACACTGAGACGCACACACAGACCATACAGGAGCTGACACTGGGACACACACAGACCGTACAGGAGATGACACTGTGACACACACACAGACCGTACAGGAGCTGACACTGAGACACACACACAGACCGTACAGGAGCTGACACTGAGAGACACACACAGACCGTACAGAAGCTGACACTGAGACACACACAGACCGTACAGGAGCTGACACTGAGACACACACACACACAGACCATACAGGAGCTGACACTGAGAGACACACACAGACCGTACAGAACATGACACTGAGACACACACACAGACCGTACAGGAGCTGACACTGAGAGACACACACAGACCGTACAGGAGCTGACACTGAGAGACACACACAGACCGTACTGGGGCTGACACTGAGACACACACACAGTCCATACAGGAGCTGACACTGAGAGACACACACAGACCGTACAGAAGCTGACACTGAGACACACACACAGACCGTACAGAAGCTGACACTGAGAGACACACACACAGACCGTACAGGAGCTGACACTGAGAGACACACACAGACCGTACAGGAGCTGACCCTGAGACATACACACATAGACCGTGCAGGGGCTGACATTGAGAGACACACACAGACCATACAGGAGCTGACACTGAGAGACACACACACAGACCGTACAGAAGCTGACATTGAAACACACACACAGACCGTACAGGAGCTGACACTGAGAGACACACACAGACCGTACAGGAGCTGACACTGAGAGACACACACAGACCGTACAGATGCTGACACTGAGAGACACACACAGACCGTACAGGAGCTGACACTGAGACACACACACAGACCGTACAGGAGCTGACACTGAGACACACACACAGACCGTACAGGAGCTGACACTGAGAGACACACACACAGACCGTACAGGAGCTGACACTGAGAGACACACACAGACCATACAGGAGCTGACACTGAGACACACACACAGACCGTACAGGAGTTGACAGTGAGACACACACACAGACCGTACAGGAGCTGACATTGAGACACACACACAGACCGTACAGGAGCTGACACTGAGACACAAACACAGACTGTACAGGAGCTGACACTGAGAGACACACACACAGACCATACAGGAGCTGACACTGAGAGACACACACAGACTATACAGGAGCTGACACTGAGACACACACACAGACCGTACAGGAGCTGACAGTGAGACACACACACAGACCGTACAGAAGCTGACACTGAGACACACACACAGACCGTACAGGAGCTGACACTGAGAGACACACACAGACCGTACAGGAGCTGACCCTGAGACATACACACATAGACCGTGCAGGGGCTGACATTGAGAGACACACACAGACCATACAGGAGCTGACACTGAGAGACACACACACAGACCGTACAGAAGCTGACATTGAAACACACACACAGACCGTACAGGAGCTGACACTGAGAGACACACACAGACCGTAAAGGAGTTGACACTGAGAGACACACACAGACCGTACAGAAGCTGACACTGAGACACACACACAGACCGTACAGGAGCTGACACTGAGACGCACACACAGACCATACAGGAGCTGACACTGGGACACACACAGACCGTACAGGAGCTGACACTGTGACACACACACAGACCGTACAGGAGCTGACACTGAGACACACACACAGACCGTACAGGAGCTGACACTGAGAGACACACACAGACCGTACAGAAGCTGACACTGAGACACACACACAGACCATACAGGAGCTGACATTGAGACACACCCAGACTGTACAGGAGCTGGCACTGAGACACACACACAGACCGTACAGAAGCTGACACTGGAAGACACACACAGACCGTACAGGAGCTGACACTGAGACACACACACAGAGCATACAGGAGCTGACACTGAGAGACACACATGGACCGTACAGGAACTGACACTGACAGACACAAACACAGGCCATACAGGAGCTTACACTGAGACACACACACAGACCGTACAGGAGCTGACACTGAGACACACACACAGACCGTACAGAAGCTGACTCTGAGAGACACACACACAGACCGTACAGGAGCTGACACTGAGAGAGACACACACAGACCGTACAGGAGCTGACACTGAGACACACACACAGACCGTACAGGAGCTGACACTGAGACACACACACAGACCGTACAGGAGCTGACACTGAGACACACACACAGACCGTACAGGGGCTGACACTGAGAGATACACACACAGACCGTACAGGGGCTGACACTGAGAGACACACACAGACCGTACAGAAGCTGACACTGAGAGACACACACACAGACCGTACAGGAGCTGATACTGAGACACACACACAGACCGAACAGGAGCTGACATTGAGACACACACACACAGACCGTACAGGAGCTGACACTGAGACACACAGACCGTACAGGAGCTGACACTGAGACACACACACCGACTGTACAGGAGCTGACACTGAGAGAGACACACACAGACCGTACAGGGGCTGACACTGAGACACACACAGACCGTACAGGAGCTGACACTGAGAGACACACACAGACCGTACAGAAGCTGACATTGAGACACACACACAGACCGTACAGGAGCTGACACCGAGACACACACACAGACCGTACAGGAGCTGACACTGAGACACACACACAGATCGTACAGGAGCTGACACCGAGACACACACACAGACCGTACAGGAGCTGACACTGGGACACACACACAGACCGTACAGGAGCTGACACTGAGACACACACACAGACCGTACAGGAGCTGACACTGAGAGACACACACAGACCGTACAGGAGCTGACACTGAGAGACACACACAGACCGTACAGGAGCTGACACTGAGAGACAAACACAGACCGTACAGGAGCTGACACTGAGAGACACACACAGACCGTACAGGAGCTGACACTGAGAGACACACACAGACCGTACAGGAGCTGACACTGAGACACACACAGACCGTACAGAAGCTGACATTGAGACACACACACAGACCGTACAGGAGCTGACACCGAGACACACACACAGACCGTACAGGAGCTGACACTGAGACACACACAGACCGTACAGGAGCTGACACTGAGACACACACACAGACCGTACAGAAGCTGACACTGAGACACACACACAGACCGTACAGGAGCTGACACTGAGAGACACACACAGACCGTACAGGAGCTGACACTGAGACACACACACAGGCCATACAGGAGCTGACATTGAGACACACACACAGAGCGTACAAGACCTGACACTGAGAGATACACACACAGACCATACAGGAGCTGACACTTAGAGACACACACAGACCGTACAGGAGCTGACACCGAGACACACACACAGACCGTACAGGAGCTGACACTGAGACACACACACAGACCGTACAGGAGCTGACACTGAGACACACACACAGACCGTACAGGAGCTGACACTGAGACACACACACAGACCGTACAGGGGCTGACACTGAGAGATACACACACAGACCGTACAGGAGCTGACACTGAGAGACACACACAGACCGTACAGAAGCTGACACTGAGAGACACACACACAGACCGTACAGGAGCTGATACTGAGACACACACACAGACCGAACAGGAGCTGACATTGAGACACACACACACAGACCGTACAGGAGCTGATACTGAGACACACACACAGACCGTACAGGAGCTGACACTGAGACACACACACAGACTGTACAGGAGCTGACACTGAGAGACACACACACAGACCGTACAGGGGCTGACACTGAGACACACACAGACCGTACAGGAGCTGACACTGAGAGACACACACAGACCGTACAGAAGCTGACATTGAGACACACACACAGACCGTACAGGAGCTGACACCGAGACACACACACAGACCGGACAGGAGCTGACACTGAGACACACACACAGACCGTACAGGAGCTGACATTGAGAGACACACACAGACCGGACAGGAGCTGACATTGAGACACACACACAGACCGTACAGGAGCTGACACTGAGAGACACACACAGACCGGACAGGAGCTGACATTGAGACACACACAGAGACCGTACAGGAGCTGACACTGAGACACACGCACAGACCGTACAGGAGCTGACACTGAGACACACACACAGACCGTACAGGAGCTGACACTGAGACACACACACAGACCGTACAGGAGCTGACATTGAGAGACACACACAGACCGTACAGGAGCTGACACTGAGAGACACACACAGACCGTACAGGAGCTGACCCTGAGACATACACACATAGACCGTGCAGGGGCTGACATTGAGAGACACACACAGACCATACAGGAGCTGACACTGAGAGACACACACACAGACCGTACAGGAGCTGACACTGAGACACACACACAGACCTTACAGGGGCTGACACTGAGAGACACACACAGACCGTACAGGAGCTGACGCTTAGACACACACACAGACCGTACAGGAGCTGACACTGAGAGACACACACAGACCGTACAGAAGCTGACACTGAGACACACACACAGACCGTACAGGAGCTGACACTGAGACGCACACACAGACCATACAGGAGCTGACACTGGGACACACACAGACCGTACAGGAGCTGACACTGTGACACACACACAGACCGTACAGGAGCTGACACTGAGACACACACACAGACCGTACAGGAGCTGACACTGAGAGACACACACAGACCGTACAGAAGCTGACAATGAGACACACACAGACCGTACAGGAGCTGACACTGAGACACACACACACACAGACCATACAGGAGCTGACACTGAGAGACACACACAGACCGTACAGAACATGACACTGAGACACACACACAGACCGTACAGGAGCTGACACTGAGAGACACACACAGACCGTACAGGAGCTGACACTGAGAGACACACACAGACCGTACTGGGGCTGACACTGAGACACACACACAGTCCATACAGGAGCTGACACTGAGAGACACACACAGACCGTACAGAAGCTGACACTGAGACACACACACAGACCGTACAGAAGCTGACACTGAGAGACACACACACAGACCGTACAGGAGCTGACACTGAGAGACACACACAGACCGTACAGGAGCTGACCCTGAGACATACACACATAGACCGTGCAGGGGCTGACATTGAGAGACACACACAGACCATACAGGAGCTGACACTGAGAGACACACACACAGACCGTACAGAAGCTGACATTGAAACACACACACAGACCGTACAGGAGCTGACACTGAGAGACACACACAGACCGTACAGGAGCTGACACTGAGAGACACACACAGACCGTACAGATGCTGACACTGAGAGACACACACAGACCGTACAGGAGCTGACACTGAGACACACACACAGACCGTACAGGAGCTGACACTGAGACACACACACAGACCGTACAGGAGCTGACACTGAGAGACACACACACAGACCGTACAGGAGCTGACACTGAGAGACACACACAGACCATACAGGAGCTGACACTGAGACACACACACAGACCGTACAGGAGTTGACAGTGAGACACACACACAGACCGTACAGGAGCTGACATTGAGACACACACACAGACCGTACAGGAGCTGACACTGAGACACAAACACAGACTGTACAGGAGCTGACACTGAGAGACACACACACAGACCATACAGGAGCTGACACTGAGAGACACACACAGACTATACAGGAGCTGACACTGAGACACACACACAGACCGTACAGGAGCTGACAGTGAGACACACACACAGACCGTACAGAAGCTGACACTGAGACACACACACAGACCGTACAGGAGCTGACACTGAGAGACACACATAGACCGTACAGGAGCTGACCCTGAGACATACACACATAGACCGTGCAGGGGCTGCCATTGAGAGACACACACAGACCATACAGGAGCTGACACTGAGAGACACACACACAGACCGTACAGAAGCTGACATTGAAACACACACACAGACCGTACAGGAGCTGACACTGAGAGACACACACAGACCGTACAGGAGTTGACACTGAGAGACACACACAGACCGTACAGAAGCTGACACTGAGACACACACACAGACCGTACAGGAGCTGACACTGAGACGCACACACAGACCATACAGGAGCTGACACTGGGACACACACAGACCGTACAGGAGCTGACACTGTGACACACACACAGACCGTACAGGAGCTGACACTGAGACACACACACAGACCGTACAGGAGCTGACACTGAGAGACACACACAGACCGTACAGAAGCTGACACTGAGACACACACAGACCGTACAGAACATGACACTGAGACACACACACAGACCGTACAGGAGCTGACACTGAGAGACACACACAGACCGTACAGGAGCTGACACTGAGAGACACACACAGACCGTACTGGGGCTGACACTGAGACACACACACAGTCCATACAGGAGCTGACACTGAGAGACACACACAGACCGTACAGAAGCTGACACTGAGACACACACACAGACCGTACAGGAGCTGACAGTGAGACACACACACAGACCATACAGGAGCTGACATTGAGACACACCCAGACTGTACAGGAGCTGGCACTGAGACACACACACAGACCGTACAGAAGCTGACACTGGAAGACACACACAGACCGTACAGGAGCTGACACTGAGACACACACACAGAGCATACAGGAGCTGACACTGAGAGACACACATGGACCGTACAGGAACTGACACTGACAGACACAAACACAGGCCATACAGCAGCTGACACTGAGACACACACACAGACCGTACAGGAGCTGACACTGAGACACACACACAGACCGTACAGAAGCTGACACTGAGAGACACACACACAGACCGTACAGGAGCTGACACTGAGAGAGACACACACAGACCGTACAGGAGCTGACACTGAGACACACACACAGACCGTACAGAAGCTGACACTGAGACACACACACAGACCGTACAGGAGCTGACACTGAGAGACACACACAGACCGTACTGGGGCTGACACTGAGACACACACACAGTCCATACAGGAGCTGACACTGAGAGATACACACAGACCGTACAGAAGCTGACACTGAGACACACACACAGACCGTACAGGAGCTGACACTGAGACACACACACAGACCATACAGGAGCTGACAATGAGACACACCCAGACTGTACAGGAGCTGGCACTGAGACACACACACAGACCGTACAGAAGCTGACACTGGAAGACACACACAGACCGTACAGGAGCTGACACTGAGACACACACACAGAGCATACAGGAGCTGACACTGAGAGACACACATGGACCGTACAGGAACTGACACTGACAGACACAAACACAGGCCATACAGCAGCTGACACTGAGACACACACACAGACCGTACAGGAGCTGACACTGAGACACACACACAGACCGTACAGAAGCTGACACTGAGAGACACACACACAGACCGTACAGGAGCTGACACTGAGAGAGACACACACAGACCGTACAGGAGCTGACACTGAGACACACACACAGACCGTACAGGAGCTGACACTGAGACACACACACAGACCGTACAGGAGCTGACACTGAGACACACACACAGACCGTACAGGGGCTGACACTGAGAGATACACACACAGACCGTACAGGAGCTGACACTGAGAGACACACACAGACCGTACAGAAGCTGACACTGAGAGACACACACACAGACCGTACAGGAGCTGATACTGAGACACACACACAGACCGAACAGGAGCTGACATTGAGACACACACACACAGACCGTACAGGAGCTGACACTGAGACACACACACAGACCGTACAGGAGCTGACACTGAGACACACACACAGACTGTACAGGAGCTGACACTGAGAGACACACACACAGACCGTACAGGGGCTGACACTGAGACACACACAGACCGTACAGGAGCTGACACTGAGAGACACACACAGACCGGACAGAAGCTGACATTGAAACACACACACAGACCGTACAGGAGCTGACACCGAGGCACACACACAGACCGGACAGGAGCTGACTCTGAGACACACACACAGACCGTACAGGAGCTGACATTGAGAGACACACACAGACCGGATAGGAGCTGACATTGAGACACACACACAGACCGTACAGGAGCTGACACTGAGAGACACACACAGACCGGACAGGAGCTGACATTGAGACACACACAGAGACCGTACAGGAGCTGACACTGAGACACACGCACAGACCGTACAGGAGCTGACACTGAGACACACACACAGACCGTACAGGAGCTGACACTGAGACACACACACAGACCGTACAGGAGCTGACATTGAGAGACACACACAGACCGTACAGGAGCTGACACTGAGAGACACACACAGACCGTACAGGAGCTGACCCTGAGACATACACACATAGACCGTGCAGGGGCTGACATTGAGAGACACACACAGACCATACAGGAGCTGACACTGAGAGACACACACACAGACCGTACAGAAGCTGACATTGAAACACACACACAGACCGTACAGGAGCTGACACTGAGAGACACACACAGACCGTACAGGAGCTGACACTGAGAGACACACACAGACCATACAGAAGCTGACACTGAGAGACACACACAGACCGTACAGGAGCTGACACTGAGACACACACACAGACCGTACAGGAGCTGACACTGAGACACATACACAGACCGTACAGGAGCTGACACTGAGAGACACACACACAGACCGTACAGGAGCTGACACTGAGAGACACACACAGACCATACAGGAGCTGACACTGAGACACACACACAGACCGTACAGGAGCTGACAGTGAGACACACACACAGACCGTACAGGAGCTGACATTGAGACACACACACAGACCGTACAGGAGCTGACACTGAGACACACACACAGACCGTACAGGAGCTGACACTGAGAGACACACACACAGACCGTACAGGAGCTGACACTGAGAGACACACACAGACTATACAGGAGCTGACACTGAGACACACACACAGACCGTACAGGAGCTGACAGTGAGACACACACACAGACCGTACAGAAGCTGACACTGAGACACACACACAGACCGTACAGGAGCTGACACTGAGAGACACACACAGACTGTACAGGAGCTGACACTGAGACACACACACACAGACCATACAGGAGCTGATACTGAGACACACACACAGACCGTACAGGAGCTGACACTGTGACACACACACAGACCGTACAGGAGTTGACACTGAGACACACACACAGACCGTACAGGAGCTGACACTGAGACACACACACAGACCTTACAGGGGCTGACACTGAGAGACACACACAGACCGTACAGGAGCTGACGCTTAGACACACACACAGACCGTACAGGAGCTGACACTGAGAGACACACACAGACCGTACAGAAGCTGACACTGAGACACACACACAGACCGTACAGGAGCTGACACTGAGACGCACACACAGACCATACAGGAGCTGACACTGGGACACACACAGACCGTACAGGAGCTGACACTGTGACACACACACAGACAGTACAGGAGCTGACACTGAGACACACACACAGACCGTACAGGAGCTGACACTGAGAGACACACACAGACCGTACAGAAGCTGACACTGAGACACACACAGACCGTACAGGAGCTGACACTGAGACACACACACACACAGACCATACAGGAGCTGACACTGAGAGACACACACAGACCGTACAGAACATGACACTGAGACACACACACAGACCGTACAGGAGCTGACACTGAGAGACACACACAGACCGTACAGGAGCTGACACTGAGAGACACACACAGACCGTACTGGGGCTGACACTGAGACACACACACAGTCCATACAGGAGCTGACACTGAGAGACACACACAGACCGTACATAAGCTGACACTGAGACACACACACAGCCGTACAGGAGCTGACACTGAGACACACACACAGATCGTACAGGAGCTGACACTGAGACACACACACAGACCATACAGGAACTGACATTGAGACACACCCAGACTGTACAGGAGCTGGCACTGAGACACACACACAGACCGTACAGAAGCTGACACTGGAAGACACACACAGACCGTACAGGAGCTGACACTGAGACACACACACACAGCATACAGGAGCTGACACTGAGAGACACACATGGACCGTACAGGAACTGACACTGACAGACACAAACACAGGCCATACAGGAGCTGACACTGAGACACACACACAGACCGTACAGGAGCTGACACTGAGACACACACACAGACCGTACAGAAGCTGACACTGAGAGACACACACACAGACCGTACAGGAGCTGACACTGAGAGAGACACACACAGACCGTACAGGAGCTGACACTGAGACACACACACAGACCGTACAGGAGCTGACACTGAGACACACACACACACCGTACAGGAGCTGACACTGAGACACACACACAGACCGTACAGGGGCTGACACTGACAGATACACACACAGACCGTACAGGAGCTGACACTGAGAGACACACACAGACCGTACAGAAGCTGACACTGAGAGACACACACACAGACCGTACAGGAGCTGATACTGAGACACACACACAAACCGAACAGGAGCTGACATTGAGACACACACACACAGACCGTACAGGAGCTGACACTGAGACACACACACAGACCGTACAGGAGCTGACACTGAGACACACACACAGACTGTACAGGAGCTGACACTGAGAGACACACACACAGACCGTACAGGGGCTGACACTGAGACACACACAGACCGTACAGGAGCTGACACTGAGAGACACACACAGACCGTACAGAAGCTGACATTGAGACACACACACAGACCGTACAGGAGCTGACACCGAGACACACACACAGACCGTACAGGAGCTGACACTGAGACACACACACAGACCGTACAGGAGCTGACACCGAGACACACACACAGACCGTACAGGATCTGACACTGAGACACACACACAGACCGTACAGGATCTGACACTGAGACACACACACAGACCGTACAGGAGCTGACACTGAGAGACACACACAGACCGTACAGGAGCTGACACTGAGAGACACACACAGACCGTACAGGAGCTGACACTGAGAGACACACACAGACCGTACAGGAGCTGACACTGAGAGACACACACAGACCGTACAGGAGCTGACACTGAGAGACACACACAGACCGTACAGGAGCTGACACTGAGACACACACAGACCGTACAGAAGCTGACATTGAGACACACACACAGACCGTACAGGAGCTGACACCGAGACACACACACAGACCGTACAGGAGCTGACAATGAGACACACACAGACCGTACAGGAGCTGACACTGAGACACATACACAGACCGTACAGAAGCTGACACTGAGACACACACACAGACCGTACAGGAGCTGACACTGAGAGACACACACAGACCGTACAGGAGCTGACACTGAGACACACACACAGGCCATACAGGAGCTGACATTGAGACACACACACAGAGCGTACAAGACCTGACACTGAGAGATACACACACAGACCATACAGGAGCTGACACTGAGAGACACACACAGACCGTACAGGAGCTGACACCGAGACACACACACAGACCGTACAGAAGCTGACACTGAGACGCACACACAGACCGTACAGGAGCTGACACTGAGACACACACACACAGACCGTACAGAAGCTGACATTGAGAGACACACACAGACCGTACAGGAGCTGACACTGAGACAGACACAGACCGTACAGGAGCTGACACTGAGACAAACACACAGACCGTACAGGAGCTGACACTGAGACACACACAGACCGTACAGGAGCTGACATTGGGACACACACACAGACCGTACAGGAGCTGACACTGAGACACAGACACACAGACCGTACAGGGGCTGACACTGAGACACACACACAGACCGTACAGGAGCTGACACCGAGACACACACACAGACCGTACAGGAGCTGACACTGAGACACACACACAGACCATACAGAACATGACACTGAGACACACACACAGTCCATACAGGAGCTGACACTGAGAGACACACACAGACCGTGCAGGAGCTGACACTGAGACACACACACAGACCGTACAGGAGCTGACATTGAGACACACACACAGACCGTACAGGAGCTGACACTGAGACACACACACAGATCGTACAGGGGCTGACACTGAGACACACACACAGACCGTACAGGAGCTGACACTGAGACACACGCACAGACCGTACAGGAGCTGACATTGAGACACACACACAGATCGTACAGGAGCTGACACTGAGACACACACACAGACCGTACAGGAGCTGACACTGAGACACACGCACAGACCGTACAGGAGCTGACATTGAGACACACGCACAGATCGTACAGGGGCTGACAGTGAGACAAACACACAGACCGTACAGCGGCTGACAGTGAGACACACACAGACTGTACAGGAGCTGACACTGTGACATACACACAGACCATACAGGAGCTGACACTGAGAGACACACATGGACCGTACAGAGGCTGACACTGGAAGACACACACAGACGGTACAGGAGTTGACACTGAGACACACACACAGACCGTACAGGAGCTGACACAGAGGCACACACACAGACCATACAGGAGCTGACACTGAGACACACACACAGACCGTACAGGAGCTGACACTAAGACACACACACAGACCGTACAGGAACTGACACTGAGAGACACACACAGACCATACAGGAGCTTACACTGACAGACACGCACAGACCGTACAGGAACTGACACTGAAGCACACACACAGACCGTACAGGAGCTGACATTGAGACAAACACACAGACCATACAGGAGCTGACACTGAGACACACTCACACACACAGACCGTACAGGAGCTGACATTGAGACACACACACAGAACGTACAGGAGCTGACACTGAAACACACATACAGACCGTACAGGAGCTGACACTGAGAGACACACATGGACTGTACAGGAGCTGACACTGAGACACACACACAGACCATACAGGAGCTGACACTGAGAGACACACATGGACCGTACAGAAGCTGACACTGAGACACACACACAGACCGTACAGGAGCTGACACTGAGACACACACACAGACCGTACAGGAGCTGACACTGAGACACACACACAGACTGTACAGGAGCTGACACTGAGAGACACACACACAGACCGTACAGGGGCTGACACTGAGACACACACAGACCGTACAGGAGCTGACACTGAGAGACACACACAGACCGTACAGAAGCTGACATTGAGACACACACACAGACCGTACAGGAGCTGACACCGAGACACACACACAGACCGTACAGGAGCTGACACTGAGACACACACACAGACCGTACAGGAGCTGACACCGAGACACACACACAGACCGTACAGGATCTGACACTGAGACACACACACAGACCGTACAGGATCTGACACTGAGACACACACACAGACCGTACAGGAGCTGACACTGAGAGACACACACAGACCGTACAGGAGCTGACACTGAGAGACACACACAGACCGTACAGGAGCTGACACTGAGAGACACACACAGACCGTACAGGAGCTGACACTGAGAGACACACACAGACCGTACAGGAGCTGACACTGAGAGACACACACAGACCGTACAGGAGCTGACACTGAGACACACACAGACCGTACAGAAGCTGACATTGAGACACACACACAGACCGTACAGGAGCTGACACCGAGACACACACACAGACCGTACAGGAGCTGACAATGAGACACACACAGACCGTACAGGAGCTGACACTGAGACACATACACAGACCGTACAGAAGCTGACACTGAGACACACACACAGACCGTACAGGAGCTGACACTGAGAGACACACACAGACCGTACAGGAGCTGACACTGAGACACACACACAGGCCATACAGGAGCTGACATTGAGACACACACACAGAGCGTACAAGACCTGACACTGAGAGATACACACACAGACCATACAGGAGCTGACACTGAGAGACACACACAGACCGTACAGGAGCTGACACCGAGACACACACACAGACCGTACAGAAGCTGACACTGAGACGCACACACAGACCGTACAGGAGCTGACACTGAGACACACACACACAGACCGTACAGAAGCTGACATTGAGAGACACACACAGACCGTACAGGAGCTGACACTGAGACAGACACAGACCGTACAGGAGCTGACACTGAGACAAACACACAGACCGTACAGGAGCTGACACTGAGACACACACAGACCGTACAGGAGCTGACATTGGGACACACACACAGACCGTACAGGAGCTGACACTGAGACACACACACACAGACCGTACAGGGGCTGACACTGAGACACACACACAGACCGTACAGGAGCTGACACCGAGACACACACACAGACCGTACAGGAGCTGACACTGAGACACACACACAGACCATACAGAACATGACACTGAGACACACACACAGTCCATACAGGAGCTGACACTGAGAGACACACACAGACCGTGCAGGAGCTGACACTGAGACACACACACAGACCGTACAGGAGCTGACATTGAGACACACACACAGACCGTACAGGAGCTGACACTGAGACACACACACAGATCGTACAGGGGCTGACACTGAGACACACACACAGACCGTACAGGAGCTGACACTGAGACACACGCACAGACCGTACAGGAGCTGACATTGAGACACACACACAGATCGTACAGGAGCTGACACTGAGACACACACACAGACCGTACAGGAGCTGACACTGAGACACACGCACAGACCGTACAGGAGCTGACATTGAGACACACGCACAGATCGTACAGGGGCTGACAGTGAGACAAACACACAGACCGTACAGCGGCTGACAGTGAGACACACACAGACTGTACAGGAGCTGACACTGTGACATACACACAGACCATACAGGAGCTGACACTGAGAGACACACATGGACCGTACAGAGGCTGACACTGGAAGACACACACAGACGGTACAGGAGTTGACACTGAGACACACACACAGACCGTACAGGAGCTGACACAGAGGCACACACACAGACCATACAGGAGCTGACACTGAGACACACACACAGACCGTACAGGAGCTGACACTAAGACACACACACAGACCGTACAGGAACTGACACTGAGAGACACACACAGACCATACAGGAGCTTACACTGACAGACACGCACAGACCGTACAGGAACTGACACTGAAGCACACACACAGACCGTACAGGAGCTGACATTGAGACAAACACACAGACCATACAGGAGCTGACACTGAGACACACTCACACATACAGACCGTACAGGAGCTGACATTGAGACACACACACAGAACGTACAGGAGCTGACACTGAAACACACATACAGACCGTACAGGAGCTGACACTGAGAGACACACATGGACTGTACAGGAGCTGACACTGAGACACACACACAGACCATACAGGAGCTGACACTGAGAGACACACATGGACCGTACAGAAGCTGACACTGAGACACACACACAGACCGTACAGGAGCTGACACTGAGACACACACACAGACCGTAGAGGAGCTGACACTGAGAGACACACACAGACCGTACAGGAGCTGACACTGAGAGACACACACAGACCGTACAGGAGCTGACACTGAGAGACACACACAGACCGTACAGGAGCTGACACTGAGAGACCCACACAGACCGTACAGGAGCTGACACTGAGAGACACACACAGACCGTACAGGAGCTGACACTGAGACACACACAGACCGTACAGAAGCTGACATTGAGACACACACACAGACCGTACAGGAGCTGACACCGAGACACACACACAGACCGTACAGGAGCTGACACTGAGACACACACAGACCGTACAGGAGCTGACACTGAGACACACACACAGACCGTACAGAAGCTGACACTGAGACACACACACAGACCGTACAGGAGCTGACATTGAGAGACACACACAGACCGTACAGGAGCTGACACTGAGACACACACACAGACCATACAGGAGCTGACATTGAGACACACACACAGAGCGTACAAGACCTGACACTGAGAGATACACACACAGACCATACAGGAGCTGACACTGAGAGACACACACAGACCGTACAGGAGCTGACACCGAGACACACACACAGACCGTACAGGAGCTGACACTGAGACACACACAGACCGTACAGGAGCTGACACTGAGACACACACACAGACCGTACAGAAGCTGACACTGAGACACACACACAGACCGTACAGAAGCTGACACTGAGAGACACACACAGACCGTACAGAAGCTGACACTGAGACACACACACACACAGACCGTACAGGAGCTGACACTGAGACACACACACACAGACCGTACAGAAGCTGACATTGAGAGACACACACAGACCGTACAGGAGCTGACACTGAGACACACACAGACCGTACAGGAGCTGACATTGAGACACACACACAGACCGTACAGGAGCTGACACTGAGACACACACACACAGACCATACATGAGCTGACACTGAGAGACACACACAGACCGTACAGGAGCTGACACTGAGAGACACACACAGACCATACAGGAGCTGACACTGAGACACACACGCAGACCGTACAGGGGCTGACATTGAGAGGCACACACAGACCGTACAGGAGCTGACACTGAGACACACACACACAGACTGTACAGGAGCTGACACTGAGAGACACACACAGACTGTACAGGAGCTGACATTGAGACACAGACACACAAACTGTACAGGAGCTGACATTGAGAGACACACACAGACCGTACAGGAGCTGACATTGAGAGACAGACACGCAGACCGTACAGGAGCTGACACTGAGACACAAACACACAGACTGTACAGGAGCTGACACTGAGACACAGACACACAGTACGTACAGGAGCTGACATTGAGACACACACAGACTGTATATGAGCAGACACAGAGACACACACACACAGACTGTATAGGAGCTGACACTGAGAGACACACATGGACCGTACAGAGGCTGACACTGGAAGACACACACAGACGGTACAGGAGCTGACACTGAGACACACACACAGACCGTACAGGAGCTGACACAGAGACACACACACAGACCATACAGGAGCTGACACTGAGACACACACACAGACCGTACAGGAGCTGACACTAAGACACACACACAGACCATACAGGAACTGACACTGAGAGGCACACACAGACCATACAGGAGCTTACACTGACAGACACGCACAGACTGTACAGGAGCTGACACTGTGACACACCCAGACCGTACAGGAGCTGACACTGGCACACACACGCACAGACCGTACCAGAGCTGACACTGAGGCACACACAGAGACCGTACAGGAGCTGACATTGAGAGGTACATACAGACCGTACATGAGCTGGCACTGAGAGACACACACAGACCGTACAGGAACTGACACTGAAGCACACACACAGACCGTACAGGAGCTGACATTGAGACAAACACACAGACCATACAGGAGCTGACACTGAGACACACACACAGAACATACAGGAGCTGACACTGAAACACACATACAGACCGTACAGGAGCTGACACTGAGACACACACACAGAACGTACAGGAGCTGACACTGAGGCACACATACAGACCGTACAGGAGCTGACACTGAGAGACACACACAGACCGTACAGGAGCTGACACTGAGAGGCACACATGGACCGTACAGAAGCTGAAACTGAGACACACACACAGACCGTACAGGAGCTGACACTGAGACACACACACAGACTGTACAGGAGCTGACACTGAGACACACACACAGACCGTACAGGAGCTGACACTGAGACACACACACAGACCGTAAAGGAACTGACACTGAGACACACACACAGACCGTACAGGAGCTCACACTGAGACACACACACAGACCGTACAGGAGCTGACATTGAGAGACACACACAGACCGTAGAGGAGCTGACACTGAGACACACACACACAGACCGTACAGGTGCTGACACTGAGAGACACACACAGACCGTACAGGAGCTGACACTGAGAGACACACATGGACTGTACAGGAGCTGACACTGAGACACACACACAGACCATACAGGAGCTGACACTGAGAGACACACATGGACCGTACAGAAGCTGACACTGAGACACACACACAGACCGTACAGGAGCTGACACTGAGACACACACACAGACGGTACAGGAGCTGACACTGAGACACACACACAGACCGTACAGGAGTTGACACTGAGACACACACACACAGAACGTACAGGAGCTGACACTGAGGGACACACACAGACCGTACAGGAGCTGACACTGAGATACACACATAGACCGTACAGGAGCTGACACTGAGACACACACAAACAGACCGTACAGGAGTTGACATTGAGACATACACACAGACCGTACAGGAGCTGACAATGAGAGACAAACACACAGACTGTACAGGAGCTGACACTGAGACACACACAGACCGTACAGGAGCTGACACTGAGACACACACACAGACCGTACAGGGGCTGACACTGAGAGACACACCCAGACCGTACAGGAGCTGACACTGAGACACACACACAGACCGTACAGGGGCTGACACTGAGAGACACACACAGACCGTACAGAAGCTGACACTGAGAGACACACACAGACCATACAGGAGCTGACACTGAGAGACACACACAGACCGTACAGGGGCTGAAACTGAGAGACACACACAGACCGTACAGAAGCTGACACTGAGACACACACATCGACCGTACAGGAGCTGACACTGAGACAAACACACAGACCGTACAGGAGCTGACACTGAGACACACACAGACCGTACAGGAGCTGACATTGGGACACACACACAGACCGTACAGGAGCTGACATGAGACACACACACACAGACCGTACAGGGGCTGACACTGAGACACACACACAGACCGTACAGGAGCTGACACCGAGACACACACACAGACCGTACAGGAGCTGACACTGAGACACACACACAGACCATACAGAACATGACACTGAGACACACACACAGACCATACAGGAGCTGACACTGAGACACACACACAGACCGTACTGGGGCTGACACTGAGACACACACACAGTCCATACAGGAGCTGACACTGAGAGACACACACAGACCGTACAGGAGCTGACACTGAGACACACACACAGACCGTACAGGAGCTGACATTGAGACACACACACAGACCGTACAGGAGCTGACATTGAGACACACACACAGATCGAACAGGGGGTGACACTGAGACACACACACAGACCGTACAGGAGCTGACACTGAGACACACGCACAGACCGTACAGGAGCTGACATTGTGACACACACACAGATCGTACAGGAGCTGACACTGAGACACACACACAGACCGTACAGGAGCTGACACTGAGACACACGCACAGACCGTACAGGAGCTGACATTGAGACACACGCACAGATCGTACAGGGGCTGACAGTGAGACAAACACACAGACCGTACAGCGGCTGACAGTGAGACACACACAGACTGTACAGGAGCTGACACTGTGACATACACACAGACCATACAGGAGCTGACACTGAGAGACACACATGGACCGTACAGAGGCTGACACTGGAAGACACATACAGACGGTACAGGAGCTGACACTGAGACACACACACAGACAATACAGGAGCTGACACTGAGACACACACACAGACCGTACAGGAGCTGACACTAAGACACACACACAGACCGTACAGGAACTGACACTGAGAGACACACACAGACCATACAGGAGATTACACTGACAGACACGCACAGACTGTACAGGAGCTGACACTGTGACACACCCAGACCGTACAGGAGCTGACACTGGCACACACACGCACAGACCGTACCAGAGCTGACACTGAGGCACACACAGAGACCGTACAGGAGCTGACATTGAGAGGTACATACAGACCGTACATGAGCTGGAACTGAGAGACACACACAGACCGTACAGGAACTGACACTGAAGCACACACACAGAACGTACAGGAGCTGACACTGAAACACACATACAGACCGTACAGGAGCTGACACTGAGACACACACACACAGACCGTACAGGAGCTGACACTGAAACACACATACAGACCGTACAGGAGCTGACACTGAGACACACACACACAGACCGTACAGGAGCTGACACTGAGACACACACACACAGACCGTACAGGAGCTGACACAGAGACACACACAGACTGTACAGCAGCTGACAATGAGACACACACACAGACCGTACATGAGCTGACCCCGAGACACACACACAGACCGGAAAGGAGCTGACACTGAAACACGCACAGAGACAGTACAGGAGGTGACAGAAAGAGACACACATGGACCGTACAGGAGCTGACACTGAGACACACACACACAGACCGTACAGGAGCTGACACCGAGAGACACACACACAGACCGTACAGGAGCTGACATTGAGACACACACACACACAGACCATACAGGAACTGACACTGAGACACACACACACACAGACCGTATAGGAGCTGACACTGAGACACACACACAGACCGTACAGGAGCTGACATTGAGACACACACACACAAACTGTACAGGAGCTGACATTGAGACACACACACACACCGTACAGGAGCTGACACTGAGACACACACAAACAAACTGTACAGGAACTGACACTGAGACACACAGACAGACCGTACAAGAGCTGACATTGAGATAAACACACACAAACCGTACAGGAGCTGACATTGAGACACACACACACACAGACCGTACAGGAGCTGACACTGAGACACACACACACAGAGCGTACAGGACCTGACCCTGACACACACACAGACCAGGCTGGCCAGGAGCTCACACTGAAACACACACACAGACCGTACAGGAGCTGACATTGAGACAAACAAACAGACCATACAGCAGCTGACACTGAGACACACACACAGACCGTAAAGGAACTGACACTGAGACACACACACAGACCGTACAGGAGCTCACACTGAGACACACACACAGACCGTACAGGAGCTGACATTGAGAGACACACACAGACCCTAGAGGAGCTGACACTGAGACACACACACACAGACCGTACAGGTGCTGACACTGAGAGACACACACAGACCGTACAGGAGCTGACACTGAGAGACACACATGGACTGTACAGGAGCTGACACTGAGACACACACACAGACCATACAGGAGCTGACACTGAGAGACACACATGGACCGTACAGAAGCTGACACTGAGACACACACACAGACCGTACAGGAGCTGACACTGAGACACACACACAGACGGTACAGGAGCTGACACTGAGACACACACACAGACCGTACAGGAGTTGACACTGAGACACACACACACAGAACGTACAGGAGCTGACACTGAGGGACACACACAGACCGTACAGGAGCTGACACTGAGATACACACATAGACCGTACAGGAGCTGACACTGAGACACACACAAACAGACCGTACAGGAGTTGACATTGAGACATACACACAGACCGTACAGGAGCTGACAATGAGAGACAAACACACAGACTGTACAGGAGCTGACACTGAGACACACACAGACCGTACAGGAGCTGACACTGAGACACACACACAGACCGTACAGGGGCTGACACTGAGAGACACACCCAGACCGTACAGGAGCTGACACTGAGACACACACACAGACCGTACAGGGGCTGACACTGAGAGACACACACAGACCGTACAGAAGCTGACACTGAGAGACACACACAGACCATACAGGAGCTGACACTGAGAGACACACACAGACCGTACAGGGGCTGAAACTGAGAGACACACACAGACCGTACAGAAGCTGACACTGAGACACACACATCGACCGTACAGGAGCTGACACTGAGACAAACACACAGACCGTACAGGAGCTGACACTGAGACACACACAGACCGTACAGGAGCTGACATTGGGACACACACACAGACCGTACAGGAGCTGACATGAGACACACACACACAGACCGTACAGGGGCTGACACTGAGACACACACACAGACCGTACAGGAGCTGACACCGAGACACACACACAGACCGTACAGGAGCTGACACTGAGACACACACACAGACCATACAGAACATGACACTGAGACACACACACAGACCATACAGGAGCTGACACTGAGACACACACACAGACCGTACTGGGGCTGACACTGAGACACACACACAGTCCATACAGGAGCTGACACTGAGAGACACACACAGACCGTACAGGAGCTGACACTGAGACACACACACAGACCGTACAGGAGCTGACATTGAGACACACACACAGACCGTACAGGAGCTGACATTGAGACACACACACAGATCGAACAGGGGGTGACACTGAGACACACACACAGACCGTACAGGAGCTGACACTGAGACACACGCACAGACCGTACAGGAGCTGACATTGTGACACACACACAGATCGTACAGGAGCTGACACTGAGACACACACACAGACCGTACAGGAGCTGACACTGAGACACACGCACAGACCGTACAGGAGCTGACATTGAGACACACGCACAGATCGTACAGGGGCTGACAGTGAGACAAACACACAGACCGTACAGCGGCTGACAGTGAGACACACACAGACTGTACAGGAGCTGACACTGTGACATACACACAGACCATACAGGAGCTGACACTGAGAGACACACATGGACCGTACAGAGGCTGACACTGGAAGACACATACAGACGGTACAGGAGCTGACACTGAGACACACACACAGACAATACAGGAGCTGACACTGAGACACACACACAGACCGTACAGGAGCTGACACTAAGACACACACACAGACCGTACAGGAACTGACACTGAGAGACACACACAGACCATACAGGAGATTACACTGACAGACACGCACAGACTGTACAGGAGCTGACACTGTGACACACCCAGACCGTACAGGAGCTGACACTGGCACACACACGCACAGACCGTACCAGAGCTGACACTGAGGCACACACAGAGACCGTACAGGAGCTGACATTGAGAGGTACATACAGACCGTACATGAGCTGGAACTGAGAGACACACACAGACCGTACAGGAACTGACACTGAAGCACACACACAGAACGTACAGGAGCTGACACTGAAACACACATACAGACCGTACAGGAGCTGACACTGAGACACACACACACAGACCGTACAGGAGCTGACACTGAAACACACATACAGACCGTACAGGAGCTGACACTGAGACACACACACACAGACCGTACAGGAGCTGACACTGAGACACACACACACAGACCGTACAGGAGCTGACACAGAGACACACACAGACTGTACAGCAGCTGACAATGAGACACACACACAGACCGTACATGAGCTGACCCCGAGACACACACACAGACCGGAAAGGAGCTGACACTGAAACACGCACAGAGACAGTACAGGAGGTGACAGAAAGAGACACACATGGACCGTACAGGAGCTGACACTGAGACACACACACACAGACCGTACAGGAGCTGACACCGAGAGACACACACACAGACCGTACAGGAGCTGACATTGAGACACACACACACACAGACCATACAGGAACTGACACTGAGACACACACACACACAGACCGTATAGGAGCTGACACTGAGACACACACACAGACCGTACAGGAGCTGACATTGAGACACACACACACAAACTGTACAGGAGCTGACATTGAGACACACACACACACCGTACAGGAGCTGACACTGAGACACACACAAACAAACTGTACAGGAACTGACACTGAGACACACAGACAGACCGTACAAGAGCTGACATTGAGATAAACACACACAAACCGTACAGGAGCTGACATTGAGACACACACACACACAGACCGTACAGGAGCTGACACTGAGACACACACACACAGAGCGTACAGGACCTGACCCTGACACACACACAGACCAGGCTGGCCAGGAGCTCACACTGAAACACACACACAGACCGTACAGGAGCTGACATTGAGACAAACAAACAGACCATACAGCAGCTGACACTGAGACACACACACAGATCGTACAGGAGCTGACACTGAGAGACACACACAGACCGTACAGGAGCTGACACTGAGAGACACACACAGACCGGACAGGAGCTGACACAGAGACACACACACAGACCGTACAGGAGCTGACATTGAGACACACACGCAGACCGTACAGGAGCTGACACTGAGAGACACACACACAGACCGTACAGGAGCTGACATTGAGACACACACACACAGACCGTACAGGGGCTGACACTGAGACACACACACAGAATGTACAGGAGCTGAAATTGAGACACACACACACAAACTGTACAGGAGCTGACACTGAGACACACGCAGAGACTGTACAGGAGCTGACACTAAGGGACACTCACAGACTGTACAGGAGCTGACTTGAGACAAACACACACGCTGTACAGGAGCTGACACTGAGAGACACACAGAGACCATACAGGAGGTGACACTGAGACAGACACACACAGACTGTACAGGAGCTGACCCCGAGACACACACACAGACCGGACAGGAGCTGACACTGAGACACGCACACAGACTGTATAGGAGGTGACAGAAAGAGACACACATGGACCGTACAGGAGCTGACACTGAGACACACACACAAAGAGCGTACAGGAGCTGCCACTGAGAGACACACAGGGACCATACAGGAGCTGACATTGAGACAAACACACAGACCATACAGGAGCTGACACTGAGACACACACGCAGACTGTACAGGGGCTGACATTGAGAGGCACACACAGACCGTATTGGGGCTGACATTGAGAGGCACACACAGACCGTACAGGGGCTGACATTGAGAGGCACACACAGACCGTACAGGGGCTGACATTGAGAGACACACACAGACTGTACAGGAGCTGACATTGAGACACACTCACACACAGACCGTACAGGGGCTGACATTGAGAGACACACACAGACCGTACAGGAGCTGACATTGAGACACACACACAGACCGTACAGGAGCTGACACTGAGAGACACACACAGACTGTACATGAGCTGACACTGAGACACACGCAGACCGTACAGGAGCTGACACTGAGACACACACAGGCTGTACATGACCTGACACTGAGACACACACAGACTGTACAGCAGCTGACAATGAGACACACAAACACACAGACTGTGCATGAGCTGACCCCGAGACACACACACAGACCGGACAGGAGCTGACACTGTGACACACACACAGACCTTACAGGGGCTGACAGCGAGACAAACACACAGACCGTACAGGAGCTGACACTGAGAGACACACACAGACCATACAGGAGCTGACACTGAGACACACACACAGACCGTACAGGAGCTGACACTGAGACACACACACACAGACCATATAGGAGCTGACAGTGAGACACACACACAGACCATACAGGAGCTGACACTGAGAGACACACATGGACCGGACAGGAACTGACACTGTGAGACACACACACTGACCATACAGGAGCTGACACTGAGACAAACACACAGACAGTACAGAAGCTGACACGGAGAGACACACACAGACCTTACAGGAGCTGACAGTGAGACACACACACAGACCGTACAGGAGCTGACACTGAGACAAACACACAGACCGTACAGGAGCTGACACTGAGACACATACACAGACCGTACAGGAACTGACACTGAGAGACACACACACAGACCATACAGGAGCTTACACTGACAGACACGCACAGACTGTACAGGAGCTGACACTGTGACACACCCAGACCGTACAGGAGCTGACACTGAGACACACACGCACAGACCGTACAGGAGCTGACACTTAAGCACACACACAGACCGTACAGGAGCTGACACTGAGAGACACACACAGACCGTACAGGAGCTGACACTGAGAGAGACAAACAGACCGGACAGGAGCTGACACAGAGACACACACACAGACCGTACAGGAGCTGACATTGAGACACACACACAGACCGTACAGGAGCTGACACTGAGAGACACACACAGAGGCCGTACAGGAGCTGACATTGAGACACACACACACAGACCGTACAGGGGCTGACACTGAGACACACACACAGATCCTACAGGAGCTGACATTGAGAGACAGACACACAGACCGTACAGGAGCTGACATTGAGACAAACACACAGACAGTACAGAAGCTGACACTGAGAGACACACACAGACCTTACAGGAGCTGACAGTGAGACACACACACAGACCATACAGGAGCTGACACTGAGAGACACACAGAGACCGTACAGGAGCTGACATTGAGACACACACACACAGACCGTACAGGGGCTGACACTGAGACACACACACAGAACGTACAGGAGCTGACATTGAGAGACAGACACACAAACTGTACAGGAACTGACACTGAGACACACAGACAGACCGTACAGGAGCTGACACTGAGACACACTCACAGACTGTACAGGAGCTGACATTGAGACACACACACAGACCGTACAGGAGCTGACATTGAGGCACACACACAGACTGTACAGGAGCTGACACTGAGACACACACACACAAACTGTACAGGAGCTGACACTGAGACACACACACAGACTGTACAGGAGCTGACACTGAGAGACACACACACAGACAGTACAGGAGCTGACATTGAGACACAGACACACACACCGTACAGGAGCTGACACTGAGAGACAGACATGCAGACTGTACAGGAGCTGACACTCAGACACACTGAGACTCTATATGAGCTGACACAGAGACACACACACACAGACTGTACAGGAGCTGACACTGAGAGACAGACACACAGTACGTACAGGAGCTGACATTGAGACACACACAGACTGTATATGAGCAGACACAGAGACACACACACACAGACTGTACAGGAGCTGACACTGAGACACACACAGACCGTACAGGAGCTGACATTGGGACACACACACAGACCGTACAGGAGCTGACATGAGACACACACACACAGACCGTACAGGGGCTGACACTGAGACACACACACAGACCGTACAGGAGCTGACACCGAGACACACACACAGACCGTACAGGAGCTGACACTGAGACACACACACAGACCATACAGAACATGACACTGAGACACACACACAGACCATACAGGAGCTGACACTGAGACACACACACAGACCGTACTGGGGCTGACACTGAGACACACACACAGTCCATACAGGAGCTGACACTGAGAGACACACACAGACCGTACAGGAGCTGACACTGAGACACACACACAGACCGTACAGGAGCTGACATTGAGACACACACACAGACCGTACAGGAGCTGACATTGAGACACACACACAGATCGAACAGGGGCTGACACTGAGACACACACACAGACCGTACAGGAGCTGACACTGAGACACACGCACAGACCGTACAGGAGCTGACATTGTGACACACACACAGATCGTACAGGAGCTGACACTGAGACACACACACAGACCGTACAGGAGCTGACACTGAGACACACGCACAGACCGTACAGGAGCTGACATTGAGACACACGCACAGATCGTACAGGGGCTGACAGTGAGACAAACACACAGACCGTACAGCGGCTGACAGTGAGACACACACAGACTGTACAGGAGCTGACACTGTGACATACACACAGACCATACAGGAGCTGACACTGAGAGACACACATGGACCGTACAGAGGCTGACACTGGAAGACACATACAGACGGTACAGGAGCTGACACTGAGACACACACACAGACAATACAGGAGCTGACACTGAGACACACACACAGACCGTACAGGAGCTGACACTAAGACACACACACAGACCGTACAGGAACTGACACTGAGAGACACACACAGACCATACAGGAGATTACACTGACAGACACGCACAGACTGTACAGGAGCTGACACTGTGACACACCCAGACCGTACAGGAGCTGACACTGGCACACACACGCACAGACCGTACCAGAGCTGACACTGAGGCACACACAGAGACCGTACAGGAGCTGACATTGAGAGGTACATACAGACCGTACATGAGCTGGAACTGAGAGACACACACAGACCGTACAGGAACTGACACTGAAGCACACAGACAGAACGTACAGGAGCTGACACTGAAACACACATACAGACCGTACAGGAGCTGACACTGAGACACACACACACAGACCGTACAGGAGCTGACACTGAGACACACACACACAGACCGTACAGGAGCTGACACTGAGACACACACACAGAACGTACAGGAGCTGACACTGAGGCACACTTACAGACCGTACATGAGCTGACACTGAGACACACGCAGACCGTACAGAAGCTGACACTGAGACACACACAGACTGTACATGACCTGACAGTGAGACACACACAGACTGTACATGACCTGACACTGAGACACACACAGACTGTACAGCAGCTGACAATGAGACACACACACAGACCGTACATGAGCTGACCCCGAGACACACACACAGACCGGAAAGGAGCTGACACTGAAACACGCACAGAGACAGTACAGGAGGTGACAGAAAGAGACACACATGGACCGTACAGGAGCTGACACTGAGACACACACACACAGACCGTACAGGAGCTGACACCGAGAGACACACACACAGACCGTACAGGAGCTGACATTGAGACACACACACACACAGACCATACAGGAACTGACACTGAGACACACACACACACAGACCGTATAGGAGCTGACACTGAGACACACACACAGACCGTACAGGAGCTGACATTGAGACACACACACACAAACTGTACAGGAGCTGACATTGAGACACACACACACACCGTACAGGAGCTGACACTGAGACACACACAAACAAACTGTACAGGAACTGACACTGAGACACACAGACAGACCGTACAAGAGCTGACATTGAGATAAACACACACAAACCGTACAGGAGCTGACATTGAGACACACACACACACAGACCGTACAGGAGCTGACACTGAGACACACACACACAGAGCGTACAGGACCTGACCCTGACACACACACAGACCAGGCTGGCCAGGAGCTCACACTGAAACACACACACAGACCGTACAGGAGCTGACATTGAGACAAACAAACAGACCATACAGCAGCTGACACTGAGACACACACACAGATCGTACAGGAGCTGACACTGAGAGACACACACAGACCGTACAGGAGCTGACACTGAGAGACACACACAGACCGGACAGGAGCTGACACAGAGACACACACACAGACCGTACAGGAGCTGACATTGAGACACACACGCAGACCGTACAGGAGCTGACACTGAGAGACACA
The DNA here is from genome assembly GCF_047496885.1 of Scyliorhinus torazame. NCBI lineage: Eukaryota > Metazoa > Chordata > Chondrichthyes > Carcharhiniformes > Scyliorhinidae > Scyliorhinus > Scyliorhinus torazame. The sequence continues at coordinate 73,605,672 of NC_092718.1, forward strand.
CACACAGACCGTACAGGAGCTGACATTGAGACACACACACACAGACCGTACAGGGGCTGACACTGAGACACACACACAGAATGTACAGGAGCTGAAATTGAGACACACACACACAAACTGTACAGGAGCTGACACTGAGACACACGCAGAGACTGTACAGGAGCTGACACTAAGGGACACTCACAGACTGTACAGGAGCTGACTTGAGACAAACACACACGCTGTACAGGAGCTGACACTGAGAGACACACAGAGACCATACAGGAGGTGACACTGAGACAGACACACACAGACTGTACAGGAGCTGACCCCGAGACACACACACAGACCGGACAGGAGCTGACACTGAGACACGCACACAGACTGTATAGGAGGTGACAGAAAGAGACACACATGGACCGTACAGGAGCTGACACTGAGACACACACACAAAGAGCGTACAGGAGCTGCCACTGAGAGACACACAGGGACCATACAGGAGCTGACATTGAGACAAACACACAGACCATACAGGAGCTGACACTGAGACACACACGCAGACTGTACAGGGGCTGACATTGAGAGGCACACACAGACCGTATTGGGGCTGACATTGAGAGGCACACACAGACCGTACAGGGGCTGACATTGAGAGGCACACACAGACCGTACAGGGGCTGACATTGAGAGACACACACAGACTGTACAGGAGCTGACATTGAGACACACTCACACACAGACCGTACAGGGGCTGACATTGAGAGACACACACAGACCGTACAGGAGCTGACATTGAGACACACACACAGACCGTACAGGAGCTGACACTGAGAGACACACACAGACTGTACATGAGCTGACACTGAGACACACGCAGACCGTACAGGAGCTGACACTGAGACACACACAGGCTGTACATGACCTGACACTGAGACACACACAGACTGTACAGCAGCTGACAATGAGACACACAAACACACAGACTGTGCATGAGCTGACCCCGAGACACACACACAGACCGGACAGGAGCTGACACTGTGACACACACACAGACCTTACAGGGGCTGACAGCGAGACAAACACACAGACCGTACAGGAGCTGACACTGAGAGACACACACAGACCATACAGGAGCTGACACTGAGACACACACACAGACCGTACAGGAGCTGACACTGAGACACACACACACAGACCATATAGGAGCTGACAGTGAGACACACACACAGACCATACAGGAGCTGACACTGAGAGACACACATGGACCGGACAGGAACTGACACTGAGAGACACACACACTGACCATACAGGAGCTGACACTGAGACAAACACACAGACAGTACAGAAGCTGACACGGAGAGACACACACAGACCTTACAGGAGCTGACAGTGAGACACACACACAGACCGTACAGGAGCTGACACTGAGACAAACACACAGACCGTACAGGAGCTGACACTGAGACACATACACAGACCGTACAGGAACTGACACTGAGAGACACACACACAGACCATACAGGAGCTTACACTGACAGACACGCACAGACTGTACAGGAGCTGACACTGTGACACACCCAGACCGTACAGGAGCTGACACTGAGACACACACGCACAGACCGTACAGGAGCTGACACTTAAGCACACACACAGACCGTACAGGAGCTGACACTGAGAGACACACACAGACCGTACAGGAGCTGACACTGAGAGAGACAAACAGACCGGACAGGAGCTGACACAGAGACACACACACTGACCGTACAGGAGCTGACATTGAGACACACACACAGACCGTACAGGAGCTGACACTGAGAGACACACACAGAGGCCGTACAGGAGCTGACATTGAGACACACACACACAGACCGTACAGGGGCTGACACTGAGACACACACACAGATCGTACAGGAGCTGACATTGAGAGACAGACACACAGACCGTACAGGAGCTGACATTGAGACAAACACACAGACAGTACAGAAGCTGACACTGAGAGACACACACAGACCTTACAGGAGCTGACAGTGAGACACACACACAGACCATACAGGAGCTGACACTGAGAGACACACAGAGACCGTACAGGAGCTGACATTGAGACACACACACACAGACCGTACAGGGGCTGACACTGAGACACACACACAGAACGTACAGGAGCTGACATTGAGAGACAGACACACAAACTGTACAGGAACTGACACTGAGACACACAGACAGACCGTACAGGAGCTGACACTGAGACACACTCACAGACTGTACAGGAGCTGACATTGAGACACACACACAGACCGTACAGGAGCTGACATTGAGGCACACACACAGACTGTACAGGAGCTGACACTGAGACACACACACACAAACTGTACAGGAGCTGACACTGAGACACACACACAGACTGTACAGGAGCTGACACTGAGAGACACACACACAGACAGTACAGGAGCTGACATTGAGACACAGACACACACACCGTACAGGAGCTGACACTGAGAGACAGACACGCAGACTGTACAGGAGCTGACACTCAGACACACTGAGACTCTATATGAGCTGACACAGAGACACACACACACAGACTGTACAGGAGCTGACACTGAGAGACAGACACACAGTACGTACAGGAGCTGACATTGAGACACACACAGACTGTATATGAGCAGACACAGAGACACACACACACAGACTGTACAGGAGCTGACACTGAGACACACACAGACCGTACAGGAGCTGACATTGGGACACACACACAGACCGTACAGGAGCTGACATGAGACACACACACACAGACCGTACAGGGGCTGACACTGAGACACACACACAGACCGTACAGGAGCTGACACCGAGACACACACACAGACCGTACAGGAGCTGACACTGAGACACACACACAGACCATACAGAACATGACACTGAGACACACACACAGACCAGACAGGAGCTGACACTGAGACACACACACAGACCGTACTGGGGCTGACACTGAGACACACACACAGTCCATACAGGAGCTGACACTGAGAGACACACACAGACCGTACAGGAGCTGACACTGAGACACACACACAGACCGTACAGGAGCTGACATTGAGACACACACACAGACCGTACAGGAGCTGACATTGAGACACACACACAGATCGAACAGGGGCTGACACTGAGACACACACACAGACCGTACAGGAGCTGACACTGAGACACACGCACAGACCGTACAGGAGCTGACATTGTGACACACACACAGATCGTACAGGAGCTGACACTGAGACACACACACAGACCGTACAGGAGCTGACACTGAGACACACGCACAGACCGTACAGGAGCTGACATTGAGACACACGCACAGATCGTACAGGGGCTGACAGTGAGACAAACACACAGACCGTACAGCGGCTGACAGTGAGACACACACAGACTGTACAGGAGCTGACACTGTGACATACACACAGACCATACAGGAGCTGACACTGAGAGACACACATGGACCGTACAGAGGCTGACACTGGAAGACACATACAGACGGTACAGGAGCTGACACTGAGACACACACACAGACAATACAGGAGCTGACACTGAGACACACACACAGACCGTACAGGAGCTGACACTAAGACACACACACAGACCGTACAGGAACTGACACTGAGAGACACACACAGACCATACAGGAGATTACACTGACAGACACGCACAGACTGTACAGGAGCTGACACTGTGACACACCCAGACCGTACAGGAGCTGACACTGGCACACACACGCACAGACCGTACCAGAGCTGACACTGAGGCACACACAGAGACCGTACAGGAGCTGACATTGAGAGGTACATACAGACCGTACATGAGCTGGAACTGAGAGACACACACAGACCGTACAGGAACTGACACTGAAGCACACACACAGAACGTACAGGAGCTGACACTGAAACACACATACAGACCGTACAGGAGCTGACACTGAGACACACACACACAGACCGTACAGGAGCTGACACTGAGACACACACACACAGACCGTACAGGAGCTGACACTGAGACACACACACAGAACGTACAGGAGCTGACACTGAGGCACACTTACAGACCGTACATGAGCTGACACTGAGACACACGCAGACCGTACAGAAGCTGACACTGAGACACACACAGACTGTACATGACCTGACAGTGAGACACACACAGACTGTACATGACCTGACACTGAGACACACACAGACTGTACAGCAGCTGACAATGAGACACACACACAGACCGTACATGAGCTGACCCCGAGACACACACACAGACCGGAAAGGAGCTGACACTGAAACACGCACAGAGACAGTACAGGAGGTGACAGAAAGAGACACACATGGACCGTACAGGAGCTGACACTGAGACACACACACACAGACCGTACAGGAGCTGACACCGAGAGACACACACACAGACCGTACAGGAGCTGACATTGAGACACACACACACACAGACCATACAGGAACTGACACTGAGACACACACACACACAGACCGTATAGGAGCTGACACTGAGACACACACACAGACCGTACAGGAGCTGACATTGAGACACACACACACAAACTGTACAGGTGCTGACATTGAGACACACACACACACCGTACAGGAGCTGACACTGAGACACACACAAACAAACTGTACAGGAACTGACACTGAGACACACAGACAGACCGTACAAGAGCTGACATTGAGATAAACACACACAAACCGTACAGGAGCTGACATTGAGACACACACACACACAGACCGTACAGGAGCTGACACTGAGACACACACACACAGAGCGTACAGGACCTGACCCTGACACACACACAGACCAGGCTGGCCAGGAGCTCACACTGAAACACACACACAGACCGTACAGGAGCTGACATTGAGACAAACAAACAGACCATACAGCAGCTGACACTGAGACACACACACAGATCGTACAGGAGCTGACACTGAGAGACACACACAGACCGTACAGGAGCTGACACTGAGAGACACACACAGACCGGACAGGAGCTGACACAGAGACACACACACAGACCGTACAGGAGCTGACATTGAGACACACACGCAGACCGTACAGGAGCTGACACTGAGAGACACACACACAGACCGTACAGGAGCTGACATTGAGACACACACACACAGACCGTACAGGGGCTGACACTGAGACACACACACAGAATGTACAGGAGCTGAAATTGAGACACACACACACAAACTGTACAGGAGCTGACACTGAGACACACGCAGAGACTGTACAGGAGCTGACACTAAGGGACACTCACAGACTGTACAGGAGCTGACTTGAGACAAACACACACGCTGTACAGGAGCTGACACTGAGAGACACACAGAGACCATACAGGAGGTGACACTGAGACAGACACACACAGACTGTACAGGAGCTGACCCCGAGACACACACACAGACCGGACAGGAGCTGACACTGAGACACGCACACAGACTGTATAGGAGGTGACAGAAAGAGACACACATGGACCGTACAGGAGCTGACACTGAGACACACACACAAAGAGCGTACAGGAGCTGCCACTGAGAGACACACAGGGACCATACAGGAGCTGACATTGAGACAAACACACAGACCATACAGGAGCTGATACTGAGACACACACGCAGACTGTACAGGGGCTGACATTGAGAGGCACACACAGACCGTATTGGGGCTGACATTGAGAGGCACACACAGACCGTACAGGGGCTGACATTGAGAGGCACACACAGACCGTACAGGGGCTGACATTGAGAGACACACACAGACTGTACAGGAGCTGACATTGAGACACACTCACACACAGACCGTACAGGGGCTGACATTGAGAGACACACACAGACCGTACAGGAGCTGACATTGAGACACACACACAGACCGTACAGGAGCTGACACTGAGAGACACACACAGACTGTACATGAGCTGACACTGAGACACACGCAGACCGTACAGGAGCTGACACTGAGACACACACAGGCTGTACATGACCTGACACTGAGACACACACAGACTGTACAGCAGCTGACAATGAGACACACAAACACACAGACTGTGCATGAGCTGACCCCGAGACACACACACAGACCGGACAGGAGCTGACACTGTGACACACACACAGACCTTACAGGGGCTGACAGCGAGACAAACACACAGACCGTACAGGAGCTGACACTGAGAGACACACACAGACCATACAGGAGCTGACACTGAGACACACACACAGACCGTACAGGAGCTGACACTGAGACACACACACACAGACCATATAGGAGCTGACAGTGAGACACACACACAGACCATACAGGAGCTGACACTGAGAGACACACATGGACCGGACAGGAACTGACACTGAGAGACACACACACTGACCATACAGGAGCTGACACTGAGACAAACACACAGACAGTACAGAAGCTGACACGGAGAGACACACACAGACCTTACAGGAGCTGACAGTGAGACACACACACAGACCGTACAGGAGCTGACACTGAGACAAACACACAGACCGTACAGGAGCTGACACTGAGACACATACACAGACCGTACAGGAACTGACACTGAGAGACACACACACAGACCATACAGGAGCTTACACTGACAGACACGCACAGACTGTACAGGAGCTGACACTGTGACACACCCAGACCGTACAGGAGCTGACACTGAGACACACACGCACAGACCGTACAGGAGCTGACACTTAAGCACACACACAGACCGTACAGGAGCTGACACTGAGAGACACACACAGACCGTACAGGAGCTGACACTGAGAGAGACAAACAGACCGGACAGGAGCTGACACAGAGACACACACACAGACCGTACAGGAGCTGACATTGAGACACACACACAGACCGTACAGGAGCTGACACTGAGAGACACACACAGAGGCCGTACAGGAGCTGACATTGAGACACACACACACAGACCGTACAGGGGCTGACACTGAGACACACACACAGATCGTACAGGAGCTGACATTGAGAGACAGACACACAGACCGTACAGGAGCTGACATTGAGACAAACACACAGACAGTACAGAAGCTGACACTGAGAGACACACACAGACCTTACAGGAGCTGACAGTGAGACACACACACAGACCATACAGGAGCTGACACTGAGAGACACACAGAGACCGTACAGGAGCTGACATTGAGACACACACACACAGACCGTACAGGGGCTGACACTGAGACACACACACAGAACGTACAGGAGCTGACATTGAGAGACAGACACACAAACTGTACAGGAACTGACACTGAGACACACAGACAGACCGTACAGGAGCTGACACTGAGACACACTCACAGACTGTACAGGAGCTGACATTGAGGCACACACACAGACTGTACAGGAGCTGACACTGAGACACACACACACAAACTGTACAGGAGCTGACACTGAGACACACACACAGACTGTACAGGAGCTGACACTGAGAGACACACACACAGACAGTACAGGAGCTGACATTGAGACACAGACACACACACCGTACAGGAGCTGACACTGAGAGACAGACACGCAGACTGTACAGGAGCTGACACTCAGACACACTGAGACTCTATATGAGCTGACACAGAGACACACACACACAGACTGTACAGGAGCTGACACTGAGAGACAGACACACAGTACGTACAGGAGCTGACATTGAGACACACACAGACTGTATATGAGCAGACACAGAGACACACACACACAGACTGTACAGGAGCTGACATTGAGACACACACACACAGACTGTACAGGTGCTGACACTGAGAAACACACAGACCGTACAGGAGCGAACACTGACACTCACACACACAGACTGTACAGGAGCTCACACTGCGACACACACACACAAACTGTACAGGAGCTGACACTGAGACACACAGACAGACCGTACAGGAGCTGACACTGAGACACACACAGACTGTACATGACCTGACACTGAGACACACACAGACTGTACATCAGCTGACAATGAGACACACACACACACAGACTGTACATGAGCTGACCCCGAGACACACACACAGACCGGACAGGAGCTGACACTGAGACACGCACACAGACCGTACAGGAGGTGACAGAAAGAGACACACTTGGACCGTACAGGAGCTGACACTGAGACACACACACACAGACCGTACAGGAGGTGACACTGAGAGACACACACACAGACCGTGCAGGAGCTGACATTGAGACACACACACACAGACCGATCAGGAGCTGACACTGAGACACACACACACAGACCGTACAGGAGCTGACATTGAGATAAACAGAAAGACCGTATAGGAGCTGACACTGAGAGACACACATGGACCGTGCAGAAGCTCACACTGAGACACACACACACAGAGCGTACAGGACCTGACCCTGACACACACACACACACAGACTGGCCAGGAGCTCACACTGAGACACACACACAGACCGTACGTGAGCTGAAATTGAGACACACACACACAAACTGTACAGGAGCTGACACTGAGACACACGCAGAGACTGTACAGTAGCTGACACTAAGGGACACTCACAGACTGTACAGGAGCTGACTTGAGACAAACACACACGCTGTACAGGAGCTGACACTGAGAGACACACACAGACCATACAGGAGGTGACACTGAGACAGACACACACAGACTGTACAGGAGCTGACCCCGAGACACACACACAGACCGGACAGGAGCTGACACTGAGACACGCACACAGACCGTAAAGGAGGTGACAGAAAGAGACACACATGGACCGTACAGGAGCTGACACTGAGACACACACACACAGACCGTACAGGAGCTGCCACTGAGAGACACACAGGGACCATACAGGAGCTGACATTGAGACAAACACACAGACCATACAGGAGCTGACACTGAGACACACACGCAGACCGTACAGGGCCTGACATTGAGAGGCACACACAGACCGTACAGGAGCTGACATTGAGACACACACACACAGACTGTACAGGAGCTGACACTGAGAGACACACACAGACTGTACATGAGCTGACACTGAGACACACACACACAAACTGTACAGGAAATGACACTGAGACACACAGACACACCGTACAGGAGCTGACATTGAGACAAACACACACAAACTGTACAGGAGCTGACACTGAGACACACTCACAGACTGTACAGGAGCTGACACTGAGAGACACACACACAGACCGTACAGGAGCTGACATTGAGACATAGACACACAAACTGTACAGGAGCTGACATTGAGAGACACACACAGACCGTACAGGAGCTGACATTGAGAGACAGACACGCAGACCGTACAGGAGCTGACACTGAGACACAAACACACAGACTGTACAGGAGCTGACACTGAGACACAGACACACAGTACGTACAGGAGCTGACATTGAGACACACACAGACTGTATATGAGCAGACACAGAGACACACACACACAGACTGTACAGGAGCTGACACTGAGAGACACACACAGACTGTACATGAGCTGACACTGAGACACACGCAGACCGTACAGGAGCTGACACTGAGACACACACAGACTGTACATGACCTGACACTGAGACACACACAGACTGTACATGACCTGACACTGAGACACACACAGACTGTACAGCAGCTGACAATGAGACACACACACACACAGACTGTACATGAGCTGACCCCGAGACACACACACAGACCGGAAAGGAGCTGATACTGAAACACGCACACAGACAGTACAGGAGGTGACAGAAAGAGACACACATGGACCGTACAGGAGCTGACACTGAGACACACACACACAGACCGTACAGGAGCTGACATTGAGACACACACACACACAGACCATACAGGAACTGACTCTGAGACATTCACACACACAGACCGTATAGGAGCTGACACTGAGACACACACACAGACCGTACAGGAGCTGACACTGAGAGACACACACACAGACCGTACAGGAGCTGACACTGAGACACACACACAGAACGGACAGGAGCTGACATTGAGACACACACACACAGACGGTACAGGAGCTGTCATTGAGACACAGACACACAAACTGTACAGGAGCTGACATTGAGACACACACACACACCGTACAGGAGCTGACACTGAGAGACACACACAGACCGGACAGGAGCTGACACAGAGACACACACACAGACCGTACAGGAGCTGACATTGAGACACACACACAGACCGTACAGGAGCTGACACTGAGAGACACACACAGAGGCCGTACAGGAGCTGACATTGAGACACACACACACAGACCGTACAGGGGCTGACACTGAGACACACACACAGATCGTACAGGAGCTGACATTGAGAGACAGACACACAGACCGTACAGGAGCTGACATTGAGACAAACACACAGACAGTACAGAAGCTGACACTGAGAGACACACACAGACCTTACAGGAGCTGACAGTGAGACACACACACAGACCATACAGGAGCTGACACTGAGAGACACACAGAGACCGTACAGGAGCTGACATTGAGACACACACACACAGACCGTACAGGGGCTGACACTGAGACACACACACAGAACGTACAGGAGCTGACATTGAGAGACAGACACACAAACTGTACAGGAACTGACACTGAGACACACAGACAGACCGTACAGGAGCTGACACTGAGACACACTCACAGACTGTACAGGAGCTGACATTGAGACACACACACAGACCGTACAGGAGCTGACATTGAGGCACACACACAGACTGTACAGGAGCTGACACTGAGACGCACACACACAAACTGTACAGGAGCTGACACTGAGACACACACACAGACTGTACAGGAGCTGACACTGAGGGACACACACACAGACAGTACAGGAGCTGACATTGAGACACAGACACACACACCGTACAGGAGCTGACACTGAGAGACAGACACGCAGACTGTACAGGAGCTGACACTCAGACACACTGAGACTCTATATGAGCTGACACAGAGACACACACACACAGACTGTACAGGAGCTGACACTGAGAGACAGACACACAGTACGTACAGGAGCTGACATTGAGACACACACAGACTGTATATGAGCAGACACAGAGACACACACACACAGACTGTACAGGAGCTGACATTGAGACACACACACACAGACTGTACAGGAGCTGACACTGAGAAACACACAGACCGTACAGGAGCGAACACTGACACTCACACACACAGACTGTACAGGAGCTCACACTGCGACACACACACACAAACTGTACAGGAGCTGACACTGAGACACACAGACAGACCGTACAGGAGCTGACACTGAGACACACACAGACTGTACATGACCTGACACTGAGACACACACAGACTGTACATCAGCTGACAATGAGACACACACACACACAGACTGTACATGAGCTGACCCCGAGACACACACACAGACCGGACAGGAGCTGACACTGAGACACGCACACAGACCGTACAGGAGGTGACAGAAAGAGACACACTTGGACCGTACAGGAGCTGACACTGAGACACACACACACAGACCGTACAGGAGCTGACACTGAGAGACACACACACAGACCGTGCAGGAGCTGACATTGAGACACACACACACAGACCGATCAGGAGCTGACACTGAGACACACACACACAGACCGTACAGGAGCTGACATTGAGATAAACAGAAAGACCGTATAGGAGCTGACACTGAGAGACACACATGGACCGTACAGAAGCTCACACTGAGACACACACACACAGAGCGTACAGGACCTGACCCTGACACACACACACACACAGACTGGCCAGCAGCTCACACTGAGACACACACACAGACCGTACGTGAGCTGAAATTGAGACACACACACACAAACTGTACAGGAGCTGACACTGAGACACACGCAGAGACTGTACAGTAGCTGACACTAAGGGACACTCACAGACTGTACAGGAGCTGACTTGAGACAAACACACACGCTGTACAGGAGCTGACACTGAGAGACACACACAGACCATACAGGAGGTGACACTGAGACAGACACACACAGACTGTACAGGAGCTGACCCCGAGACACACACACAGACCGGACAGGAGCTGACACTGAGACACGCACACAGACCGTAAAGGAGGTGACAGAAAGAGACACACATGGACCGTACAGGAGCTGACACTGAGACACACACACACAGACCGTACAGGAGCTGCCACTGAGAGACACACAGGGACCATACAGGAGCTGACATTGAGACAAACACACAGACCATACAGGAGCTGACACTGAGACACACACGCAGACCGTACAGGGGCTGACATTGAGAGGCACACACAGACCGTACAGGAGCTGACATTGAGACACACACACACAGACTGTACAGGAGCTGACACTGAGAGACACACACAGACTGTACATGAGCTGACACTGAGACACACACACACAAACTGTACAGGAAATGACACTGAGACACACAGACACACCGTACAGGAGCTGACATTGAGACAAACACACACAAACTGTACAGGAGCTGACACTGAGACACAGTCACAGACTGTACAGGAGCTGACACTGAGAGACACACACACAGACCGTACAGGAGCTGACATTGTGACATAGACACACAAACTGTACAGGAGCTGACATTGAGAGACACACACAGACCGTACAGGAGCTGACATTGAGAGACAGACACGCAGACCGTACAGGAGCTGACACTGAGACACAAACACACAGACTGTACAGGAGCTGACACTGAGACACAGACACACAGTACGTACAGGAGCTGACATTGAGACACACACAGACTGTATATGAGCAGACACAGAGACACACACACACAGACTGTACAGGAGCTGACACTGAGAGACACACACAGACTGTACATGAGCTGACACTGAGACACACGCAGACCGTACAGGAGCTGACACTGAGACACACACAGACTGTACATGACCTGACACTGAGACACACACAGACTGTACATGACCTGACACTGAGACACACACAGACTGTACAGCAGCTGACAATGCGACACACACACACACAGACTGTACATGAGCTGACCCCGAGACACACACACAGACCGGAAAGGAGCTGATACTGAAACACGCACACAGACAGTACAGGAGGTGACAGAAAGAGACACACACAAACTGTACAGGAACTGACACTGAGACACACAGACAGACCGTACAAGAGCTGACATTGAGATAAAAACACACAAACCGTACAGGAGCTGACATTGAGACACACACACACACAGACCGTACAGGAGCTGACACTGAGACACACACACACAGAGCGTACAGGACCTGACCCTGACACACACACAGACACAGACTGGCCAGGAGCTCACACTGAGACACACACACAGACCGTACGTGAGCTGAAATTGAGACACACACACACAAACTGTACAGGAGCTGACACTGAGACACACGCAGAGACTGTACAGGAGCTGACACTAAGGGACACTCACAGACTGTACAGGAGCTGACTTGAGACAAACACACACGCTGTACAGGAGCTGACACTGAGAGACACACACAGACCATACAGGAGGTGACACTGAGACAGACACACACAGACTGTACAGGAGCTGACCCCGAGACACACACACAGACCGGACAGGAGCTGACACTGAGACACGCACACAGACCTTATAGGAGGTGACTGAAAGAGACACACATGGACCGTACAGGAGCTGACACTGAGACACACACACACAGACCGTACAGGAGCTGGCACTGAGACAAACACACAGACCGTACAGGAGCTGACATTGAGACACACACCCAGACCGTACAGGAGCTGACACTGAGACACACACACACAGACCGTACAGGAGCTGGCACTGAGACACACACACAGACCGTACAGGAGCTGACATTGAGACAAACACACAGACCATACAGGAGCTGACACTGAGACACACACGCAGACCGTACAGGGGCTGACATTGAGAGGCACACACAGACCGTACAGGAGCTGACATTGAGACACACACACACATTCTGTACAGGAGCTGACACTGAGAGACACACACAGACTGTACATGAGCTGACACTGAGACACACACACACAGACCGTACAGGGTCTGACACTGAGACACACACACACAGACCGTACAGGAGCTGACACTGAGAGACACACACACAGACCGTACAGGAGCTGACACTGAGACACACACACACTGAACGGACAGGAGCTGACATTGAGACACACACACACAGACGGTACAGGAGCTGTCATTGAGACACAGACACACAAACTGTACAGGAGCTGACATTGAGACACACACACACACCGTACAGGAGCTGACACTGAGACACACACACACAAACTGTACAGGAACTGACACTGAGACACACAGACAGACCGTACAGGAGCTGACACTGAGACACACTCACAGACTGTACAGGAGCTGACATTGAGAGACACACACAGACAGTACAGGAGCTGACATTGAGAGACAGACACGCAGACCGTACAGGAGCTGACACTGAGACACACACACACAGACTGTACAGGAGCTGACACTGAGAGACAGACACACAGTACGTACAGGAGCTGACATTGAGACACACACAGACTGTATATGAGCAGACACAGAGACACACACACACAGACTGTACAGGAGCTGACATTGAGACACACACACAAAGACTGTACAGGAGCTGACACTGAGAAACACACAGACCGTACAGGAGCGAACACTGACACTCACACACACAGACTGTACAGGAGCTGACCCCGAGACACACACACAGACCGGACAGGAGCTGACTCTGAGACACGCACACAGACCTTATAGGAGGTGACTGAAAAAGACACACATGGACCGTACAGGAGCTGACACTGAGACACACACACACACAGACCGTACAGGAGCTGGCACTGAGACACACACACAGACCGTACAGGAGCTGACATTGAGACAAACACACAGACCATACAGGAGCTGACACTGAGACACACACGCAGACCGTACAGGGGCTGACATTGAGAGGCACACACAGACCTTACAGGAGCTGACATTGAGACACACACACACAGACTGTACAGGAGCTGACACTGAGAGACACACACAGACTGTACATGAGCTGACACTGAGACACACACACACAGACCATACAGGAGCTGACACTGAGAGACACACATGGACCGGACAGGAACTGACACTGAGAGACACACACACTGACCATACAGGAGCTGACACTGAGACAAACACACAGACAGTACAGAAGCTGACACGGAGAGACACACACACACCTTACAGGAGCTGACAGTGAGACACACACACAGACCGTACAGGAGCTGACACTGAGACAAACACACAGACCGTTCAGGAGCTGACACTGAGACACATACACAGACCGTACAGGAACTGACACTGAGAGACACACACACAGACCATACAGGAGCTTACACTGACAGACACGCACAGACTGTACAGGAGCTGACACTGTGACACACCCAGACCGTACAGGAGCTGACACTGAGACACACACGCACAGACCGTACAGGAGCTGACACTTAAGCACACACACAGACCGTACAGGAGCTGACACTGAGAGACACACACAGACCGTACAGGAGCTGACACTGAGAGAGACAAACAGACCAGACAGGAGCTGACACAGAGACACACACACAGACCGTACAGGAGCTGACATTGAGACACACACACAGACCGTACAGGAGCTGACACTGAGAGACACACACAGAGGCCGTACAGGAGCTGACATTGAGACACACACACACAGACCGTACAGGGGCTGACACTGAGACACACACACAGATCGTACAGGAGCTGACATTGAGAGACAGACACACAGACCGTACAGGAGCTGACATTGAGACAAACACACAGACAGTACAGAAGCTGACACTGAGAGACACACACAGACCTTACAGGAGCTGACAGTGAGACACACACACAGACCATACAGGAGCTGACACTGAGAGACACACAGAGACCGTACAGGAGCTGACATTGAGACACACACACACAGACCGTACAGGGGCTGACACTGAGACACACACACAGAACGTACAGGAGCTGACATTGAGAGACAGACACACAAACTGTACAGGAACTGACACTGAGACACACAGAGAGACCGTACAGGAGCTGACACTGAGACACACTCACAGACTGTACAGGAGCTGACATTGAGACACACACACAGACCGTACAGGAGCTGACATTGAGGCACACACACAGACTGTACAGGAGCTGACACTGAGACACACACACACAAACTGTACAGGAGCTGACACTGAGACACACACACAGACTGTACAGGAGCTGACACTGAGAGACACACACACAGACAGTACAGGAGCTGACATTGAGACACAGACACACACACCGTACAGGAGCTGACACTGAGAGACAGACACGCAGACTGTACAGGAGCTGACACTCAGACACACTGAGACTCTATATGAGCTGACACAGAGACACACACACACAGACTGTACAGGAGCTGACACTGAGAGACAGACACACAGTACGTACAGGAGCTGACATTGAGACACACACAGACTGTATATGAGCAGACACAGAGACACACACACACAGACTGTACAGGAGCTGACATTGAGACACACACACACAGACTGTACAGGAGCTGACACTGAGAAACACACAGACCGTACAGGAGCGAACACTGACACTCACACACACAGACTGTACAGGAGCTCACACTGCGACACACACACACAAACTGTACAGGAGCTGACACTGAGACACACAGACAGACCGTACAGGAGCTGACACTGAGACACACACAGACTGTACATGACCTGACACTGAGACACACACAGACTGTACATCAGCTGACAATGAGACACACACACACACAGACTGTACATGAGCTGACCCCGAGACACACACACAGACCGGACAGGAGCTGACACTGAGACACGCACACAGACCGTACAGGAGGTGACAGAAAGAGACACACTTGGACCGTACAGGAGCTGACACTGAGACACACACACACAGACCGTACAGGAGCTGACACTGAGAGACACACACACAGACCGTGCAGGAGCTGACATTGAGACACACACACACAGACCGATCAGGAGCTGACACTGAGACACACACACACAGACCGTACAGGAGCTGACATTGAGATAAACAGAAAGACCGTATAGGAGCTGACATTGAGACACACACACAAAGACTGTACAGGAGCTGACACTGAGAAACACACAGACCGTACAGGAGCGAACACTGACACTCACACACACAGACTGTACAGGAGCTGACCCCGAGACACACACACAGACCGGACAGGAGCTGACTCTGAGACACGCACACAGACCTTATAGGAGGTGACTGAAAAAGACACACATGGACCGTACAGGAGCTGACACTGAGACACACACACACACAGACCGTACAGGAGCTGGCACTGAGACACACACACAGACCGTACAGGAGCTGACATTGAGACAAACACACAGACCATACAGGAGCTGACACTGAGACACACACGCAGACCGTACAGGGGCTGACATTGAGAGGCACACACAGACCTTACAGGAGCTGACATTGAGACACACACACACAGACTGTACAGGAGCTGACACTGAGAGACACACACAGACTGTACATGAGCTGACACTGAGACACACACACACAGACCATACAGGAGCTGACACTGAGAGACACACATGGACCGGACAGGAACTGACACTGAGAGACACACACACTGACCATACAGGAGCTGACACTGAGACAAACACACAGACAGTACAGAAGCTGACATGGAGAGACACACACACACCTTACAGGAGCTGACAGTGAGACACACACACAGACCGTACAGGAGCTGACACTGAGACAAACACACAGACCGTTCAGGAGCTGACACTGAGACACATACACAGACCGTACAGGAACTGACACTGAGAGACACACACACAGACCATACAGGAGCTTACACTGACAGACACGCACAGACTGTACAGGAGCTGACACTGTGACACACCCAGACCGTACAGGAGCTGACACTGAGACACACACGCACAGACCGTACAGGAGCTGACACTTAAGCACACACACAGACCGTACAGGAGCTGACACTGAGAGACACACACAGACCGTACAGGAGCTGACACTGAGAGAGACAAACAGACCAGACAGGAGCTGACACAGAGACACACACACAGACCGTACAGGAGCTGACATTGAGACACACACACAGACCGTACAGGAGCTGACACTGAGAGACACACACAGAGGCCGTACAGGAGCTGACATTGAGACACACACACACAGACCGTACAGGGGCTGACACTGAGACACACACACAGATCGTACAGGAGCTGACATTGAGAGACAGACACACAGACCGTACAGGAGCTGACATTGAGACAAACACACAGACAGTACAGAAGCTGACACTGAGAGACACACACAGACCTTACAGGAGCTGACAGTGAGACACACACACAGACCATACAGGAGCTGACACTGAGAGACACACAGAGACCGTACAGGAGCTGACATTGAGACACACACACACAGACCGTACAGGGGCTGACACTGAGACACACACACAGAACGTACAGGAGCTGACATTGAGAGACAGACACACAAACTGTACAGGAACTGACACTGAGACACACAGACAGACCGTACAGGAGCTGACACTGAGACACACTCACAGACTGTACAGGAGCTGACATTGAGACACACACACAGACCGTACAGGAGCTGACATTGAGGCACACACACAGACTGTACAGGAGCTGACACTGAGACACACACACACAAACTGTACAGGAGCTGACACTGAGACACACACACAGACTGTACAGGAGCTGACACTGAGAGACACACACACAGACAGTACAGGAGCTGACATTGAGACACAGACACACACACCGTACAGGAGCTGACACTGAGAGACAGACACGCAGACTGTACAGGAGCTGACACTCAGACACACTGAGACTCTATATGAGCTGACACAGAGACACACACACACAGACTGTACAGGAGCTGACACTGAGAGACAGACACACAGTACGTACAGGAGCTGACATTGAGACACACACAGACTGTATATGAGCAGACACAGAGACACACACACACAGACTGTACAGGAGCTGACATTGAGACACACACACACAGACTGTACAGGAGCTGACACTGAGAAACACACAGACCGTACAGGAGCGAACACTGACACTCACACACACAGACTGTACAGGAGCTCACACTGCGACACACACACACAAACTGTACAGGAGCTGACACTGAGACACACAGACAGACCGTACAGGAGCTGACACTGAGACACACACAGACTGTACATGACCTGACACTGAGACACACACAGACTGTACATCAGCTGACAATGAGACACACACACACACAGACTGTACATGAGCTGACCCCGAGACACACACACAGACCGGACAGGAGCTGACACTGAGACACGCACACAGACCGTACAGGAGGTGACAGAAAGAGACACACTTGGACCGTACAGGAGCTGACACTGAGACACACACACACAGACCGTACAGGAGCTGACACTGAGAGACACACACACAGACCGTGCAGGAGCTGACATTGAGACACACACACACAGACCGATCAGGAGCTGACACTGAGACACACACACACAGACCGTACAGGAGCTGACATTGAGATAAACAGAAAGACCGTATAGGAGCTGACACTGAGAGACACACATGGACCGTACAGAAGCTCACACTGAGACACACACACACAGAGCGTACAGGACCTGACCCTGACACACACACACACACAGACTGGCCAGGAGCTCACACTGAGACACACACACAGACCGTACGTGAGCTGAAATTGAGACACACACACACAAACTGTACAGGAGCTGACACTGAGACACACGCAGAGACTGTACAGTAGCTGACACTAAGGGACACTCACAGACTGTACAGGAGCTGACTTGAGACAAACACACACGCTGTACAGGAGCTGACACTGAGAGACACACACAGACCATACAGGAGGTGACACTGAGACAGACACACACAGACTGTACAGGAGCTGACCCCGAGACACACACACAGACCGGACAGGAGCTGACACTGAGACACGCACACAGACCGTAAAGGAGGTGACAGAAAGAGACACACATGGACCGTACAGGAGCTGACACTGAGACACACACACACAGACCGTACAGGAGCTGCCACTGAGAGACACACAGGGACCATACAGGAGCTGACATTGAGACAAACACACAGACCATACAGGAGCTGACACTGAGACACACACGCAGACCGTACAGGGGCTGACATTGAGAGGCACACACAGACCGTACAGGAGCTGACATTGAGACACACACACACAGACTGTACAGGAGCTGACACTGAGAGACACACACAGACTGTACATGAGCTGACACTGAGACACACACACACAAACTGTACAGGAAATGACACTGAGACACACAGACACACCGTACAGGAGCTGACATTGAGACAAACACACACAAACTGTACAGGAGCTGACACTGAGACACACTCACAGACTGTACAGGAGCTGACACTGAGAGACACACACACAGACCGTACAGGAGCTGACATTGAGACATAGACACACAAACTGTACAGGAGCTGACATTGAGAGACACACACAGACCGTACAGGAGCTGACATTGAGAGACAGACACGCAGACCGTACAGGAGCTGACACTGAGACACAAACACACAGACTGTACAGGAGCTGACACTGAGACACAGACACACAGTACGTACAGGAGCTGACATTGAGACACACACAGACTGTATATGAGCAGACACAGAGACACACACACACAGACTGTACAGGAGCTGACACTGAGAGACACACACAGACTGTACATGAGCTGACACTGAGACACACGCAGACCGTACAGGAGCTGACACTGAGACACACACAGACTGTACATGACCTGACACTGAGACACACACAGACTGTACATGACCTGACACTGAGACACACACAGACTGTACAGCAGCTGACAATGAGACACACACACACACAGACTGTACATGAGCTGACCCCGAGACACACACACAGACCGGAAAGGAGCTGATACTGAAACACGCACACAGACAGTACAGGAGGTGACAGAAAGAGACACACATGGACCGTACAGGAGCTGACACTGAGACACACACACACAGACCGTACAGGAGCTGACATTGAGACACACACACACACAGACCATACAGGAACTGACTCTGAGACATTCACACACACAGACCGTATAGGAGCTGACACTGAGACACACACACAGACCGTACAGGAGCTGACACTGAGAGACACACACACAGACCGTACAGGAGCTGACACTGAGACACACACACAGAACGGACAGGAGCTGACATTGAGACACACACACACAGACGGTACAGGAGCTGTCATTGAGACACAGACACACAAACTGTACAGGAGCTGACATTGAGACACACACACACACCGTACAGGAGCTGACACTGAGACACACACACACAAACTGTACAGGAACTGACACTGAGACACACAGACAGACCGTACAAGAGCTGACATTGAGATAAAAACACACAAACCGTACAGGAGCTGACATTGAGACACACACACACACAGACCGTACAGGAGCTGACACTGAGACACACACACACAGAGCTTACAGGACCTGACCCTGACACACACACAGACACAGACTGGCCAGGAGCTCACACTGAGACACACACACAGACCGTACGTGAGCTGAAATTGAGACACACACACACAAACTGTACAGGAGCTGACACTGAGACACACGCAGAGACTGTACAGGAGCTGACACTAAGGGACACTCACAGACTGTACAGGAGCTGACTTGAGACAAACACACACGCTGTACAGGAGCTGACACTGAGAGACACACACAGACCATACAGGAGGTGACACTGAGACAGACACACACAGACTGTACAGGAGCTGACCCCGAGACACACACACAGACCGGACAGGAGCTGACACTGAGACACGCACACAGACCTTATAGGAGGTGACTGAAAGAGACACACACAGACCGTACAGGAGCTGGCACTGAGACAAACACACAGACCGTACAGGAGCTGGCATTGAGACACACACCCAGACCGTACAGGAGCTGACACTGAGACACACACACACAGACCGTACAGGAGCTGGCACTGAGACACACACACAGACCGTACAGGAGCTGACATTGAGACAAACACACAGACCATACAGGAGCTGACACTGAGACACACACGCAGACCGTACAGGGGCTGACATTGAGAGGCACACACAGACCGTACAGGAGCTGACATTGAGACACACACACACAGACTGTACAGGAGCTGACACTGAGAGACACACACAGACTGTACATGAGCTGACACTGAGACACACACACACAGACCGTACAGGGTCTGACACTGAGACACACACACACAGACCGTACAGGAGCTGACACTGAGAGACACACACACAGACCGTACAGGAGCTGACACTGAGACACACACACACAAACTGTACAGGAACTGACACTGAGACACACAGACAGACCGTACAGGAGCTGACACTGAGACACACTCACAGACTGTACAGGAGCTGACATTGAGAGACACACACAGACAGTACAGGAGCTGACATTGAGAGACAGACACGCAGACCGTACAGGAGCTGACACTGAGACACACACACACAGACTGTACAGGAGCTGACACTGAGAGACAGACACACAGTACGTACAGGAGCTGACATTGAGACACACACAGACTGTATATGAGCAGACACAGAGACACACACACACAGACTGTACAGGAGCTGACATTGAGACACACACACAAAGACTGTACAGGAGCTGACACTGAGAAACACACAGACCGTACAGGAGCGAACACTGACACTCACACACACAGACTGTACAGGAGCTGACCCCGAGACACACACACAGACCGGACAGGAGCTGACTCTGAGACACGCACACAGACCTCATAGGAGGTGACTGAAAAAGACACACATGGACCGTACAGGAGCTGACACTGAGACACACACACACAGACCGTACAGGAGCTGGCACTGAGACACACACACAGACCGTACAGGAGCTGACATTGAGACAAACACACAGACCATACAGGAGCTGACACTGAGACACACACGCAGACCGTACAGGGGCTGACATTGAGAGGCACACACAGACCTTACAGGAGCTGACATTGAGACACACACACACAGACTGTACAGGAGCTGACACTGAGAGACACACACAGACTGTACATGAGCTGACACTGAGACACACACACACAGACCATACAGGAGCTGACACTGAGAGACACACATGGACCGGACAGGAACTGACACTGAGAGACACACACACTGACCATACAGGAGCTGACACTGAGACAAACACACAGACAGTACAGAAGCTGACACGGAGAGACACACACAGACCTTACAGGAGCTGACAGTGAGACACACACACAGACCGTACAGGAGCTGACACTGAGACAAACACACAGACCGTTCAGGAGCTGACACTGAGACACATACACAGACCGTACAGGAACTGACACTGAGAGACACACACACAGACAATACAGGAGCTTACACTGACAGACACGCACAGACTGTACAGGAGCTGACACTGTGACACACCCAGACCGTACAGGAGCTGACACTGAGACACACACGCACAGACCGTACAGGAGCTGACACTTAAGCACACACACAGACCGTACAGGAGCTGACACTGAGAGACACACACAGACCGTACAGGAGCTGACACTGAGAGAGACAAACAGACCGGACAGGAGCTGACACAGAGACACACACACAGACCGTACAGGAGCTGACATTGAGACACACACACAGACCGTACAGGAGCTGACACTGAGAGACACACACAGAGGCCGTACAGGAGCTGACATTGAGACACACACACACAGACCGTACAGGGGCTGACACTGAGACACACACACAGATCGTACAGGAGCTGACATTGAGAGACAGACACACAGACCGTACAGGAGCTGACATTGAGACAAACACACAGACAGTACAGAAGCTGACACTGAGAGACACACACAGACCTTACAGGAGCTGACAGTGAGACACACACACAGACCATACAGGAGCTGACACTGAGAGACACACAGAGACCGTACAGGAGCTGACATTGAGACACACACACACAGACCGTACAGGGGCTGACACTGAGACACACACACAGAACGTACAGGAGCTGACATTGAGAGACAGACACACAAACTGTACAGGAACTGACACTGAGACACACAGACAGACCGTACAGGAGCTGACACTGAGACACACTCACAGACTGTACAGGAGCTGACATTGAGACACACACACAGAC
The DNA here is from genome assembly GCF_047496885.1 of Scyliorhinus torazame. Taxonomy (NCBI): domain Eukaryota; kingdom Metazoa; phylum Chordata; class Chondrichthyes; order Carcharhiniformes; family Scyliorhinidae; genus Scyliorhinus; species Scyliorhinus torazame. The sequence continues at coordinate 73,630,013 of NC_092718.1, forward strand.
CGTACAGGAGCTGACATTGAGGCACACACACAGACTGTACAGGAGCTGACACTGAGACACACACACACAAACTGTACAGGAGCTGACACTGAGACACACACACAGACTGTACAGGAGCTGACACTGAGAGACACACACACAGACAGTACAGGAGCTGACATTGAGACACAGACACACACACCGTACAGGAGCTGACACTGAGAGACAGACACGCAGACTGTACAGGAGCTGACACTCAGACACACTGAGACTCTATATGAGCTGACACAGAGACACACACACACAGACTGTACAGGAGCTGACACTGAGAGACAGACACACAGTACGTACAGGAGCTGACATTGAGACACACACAGACTGTATATGAGCAGACACAGAGACACACACACACAGACTGTACAGGAGCTGACATTGAGACACACACACACAGACTGTACAGGAGCTGACACTGAGAAACACACAGACCGTACAGGAGCGAACACTGACACTCACACACACAGACTGTACTGGAGCTCACACTGAGACACACACACACAAACTGTACAGGAGCTGACACTGAGACACACAGACAGACCGTACAGGAGCTGACACTGAGACACACACAGACTGTACATGACCTGACACTGAGACACACACAGACTGTACATCAGCTGACAATGAGACACACACACACACAGACTGTACATGAGCTGACCCCGAGACACATACACAGACCGGACAGGAGCTGACACTGAGACACGCACACAGACCGTACAGGAGGTGACAGAAAGAGACACACTTGGACCGTACAGGAGCTGACACTGAGACACACACACACAGACCGTACAGGAGCTGACACTGAGAGACACACACACAGACCGTGCAGGAGCTGACATTGAGACACACACACACAGACCGATCAGGAGCTGACACTGAGACACACACACACAGACCGTACAGGAGCTGACATTGAGATAAACAGAACGACCGTATAGGAGCTGACACTGAGAGACACACATGGACCGTACAGAAGCTCACACTGAGACACACACACACAGAGCGTACAGGACCTGACCCTGACACACACACACACACAGACTGGCCAGGAGCTCACACTGAGACACACACACAGACCGTACGTGAGCTGAAATTGAGACACACACACACAAACTGTACAGGAGCTGACACTGAGACACACGCAGAGACTGTACAGTAGCTGACACTAAGGGACACTCACAGACTGTACAGGAGCTGACTTGAGACAAACACACACGCTGTACAGGAGCTGACACTGAGAGACACACACAGACCATACAGGAGGTGACACTGAGACAGACACACACAGACTGTACAGGAGCTGACCCCGAGACACACACACAGACCGGACGGGAGCTGACACTGAGACACGCACACAGACCGTAAAGGAGGTGACAGAAAGAGACACACATGGACCGTACAGGAGCTGACACTGAGACACACACACACAGACCGTACAGGAGCTGCCACTGAGAGACACACAGGGACCATACAGGAGCTGACATTGAGACAAACACACAGACCATACAGGAGCTGACACTGAGACACACACGCAGACCGTACAGGGGCTGACATTGAGAGGCACACACAGACCGTACAGGAGCTGACATTGAGACACACACACACAGACTGTACAGGAGCTGACACTGAGAGACACACACAGACTGTACATGAGCTGACACTGAGACACACACACACAAACTGTACAGGAAATGACACTGAGACACACAGACACACCGTACAGGAGCTGACATTGAGACAAACACACACAAACTGTACAGGAGCTGACACTGAGACACACTCACAGACTGTACAGGAGCTGACACTGAGAGACACACACACAGACCGTACAGGAGCTGACATTGAGACATAGACACACAAACTGTACAGGAGCTGACATTGAGAGACACACACAGACCGTACAGGAGCTGACATTGAGAGACAGACACGCAGACCGTACAGGAGCTGACACTGAGACACAAACACACAGACTGTACAGGAGCTGACACTGAGACACAGACACACAGTACGTACAGGAGCTGACATTGAGACACACACAGACTGTATATGAGCAGACACAGAGACCCACACACACAGACTGTACAGGAGCTGACACTGAGAGACACACACAGACTGTACATGAGCTGACACTGAGACACACGCAGACCGTACAGGAACTGACACTGAGACACACACAGACTGTACATGACCTGACACTGAGACACACACAGACTGTACATGACCTGACACTGAGACACACACAGACTGTACAGCAGCTGACAATGAGACACACACACACACAGACTGTACATGAGCTGACCCCGAGACACACACACAGACCGGAAAGGAGCTGATACTGAAACACGCACACAGACAGTACAGGAGGTGACAGAAAGAGACACACATGGACCGTACAGGAGCTGACACTGAGACACAAACACACAGACCGTACAGGAGCTGACATTGAGACACACACACACACAGACCATACAGGAACTGGCTCTGAGACATTCACACACACAGACCGTATAGGAGCTGACACTGAGACACACACACAGACCGTACAGGAGCTGACACTGAGAGACACACACACAGACCGTACAGGAGCTGACACTGAGACACACACACAGAACGGACAGGAGCTGACATTGAGACACACACACACAGACGGTACAGGAGCTGTCATTGAGACACAGACACACAAACTGTACAGGAGCTGACATTGAGACACACACACACACCGTACAGGAGCTGACACTGAGACACACACACACAAACTGTACAGGAACTGACACTGAGACACACAGACAGACCGTACAAGAGCTGACATTGAGATAAACACACACAAACCGTACAGGAGCTGACATTGAGACACACACACACACAGACCGTACAGGAGCTGACACTGAGACACACACACACAGAGCGTACAGGACCTGACCCTGACACACACACAGACACAGACTGGCCAGGAGCTCACACTGAGACACACACACAGACCGTACGTGAGCTGAAATTGAGACACACACACACAAACTGTACAGGAGCTGACACTGAGACACACGCAGAGACTGTACAGGAGCTGACACTAAGGGACACTCACAGACTGTACAGGAGCTGACTTGAGACAAACACACACGCTGTACAGGAGCTGACACTGAGAGACACACACAGACCATACAGGAGGTGACACTGAGACAGACACACACAGACTGTACAGGAGCTGACCCCGAGACACACACACAGACCGGACAGGAGCTGACACTGAGACACGCACACAGACCTTATAGGAGGTGACTGAAAGAGACACACATGGACCGTACAGGAGCTGACACTGAGACACACACACACAGACCGTACAGGAGCTGGCACTGAGACACACACACAGACCGTACAGGAGCTGACATTGAGACAAACACACAGACCATACAGGAGCTGACACTGAGACACACACGCAGACCGTACAGGGGCTGACATTGAGAGGCACACACAGACCGTACAGGAGCTGACATTGAGGCACACACACACAGACTGTACAGGAGCTGACACTGAGAGACACACACAGACTGTACATGAGCTGACACTGAGACACACACACACAGACCGTACAGGGTCTGACACTGAGACACACACACACAGACCGTACAGGAGCTGACACTGAGAGACACACACACAGACCGTACAGGAGCTGACACTGAGACACACACACACTGAACGGACAGGAGCTGACATTGAGACACACACACACAGACGGTACAGGAGCTGTCATTGAGACACAGACACACAAACTGTACAGGAGCTGACATTGAGACACACACACACACCGTACAGGAGCTGACACTGAGACACACACACACAAACTGTACAGGAACTGACACTGAGACACACAGACAGACCGTACAGGAGCTGACACTGAGACACACTCACAGACTGTACAGGAGCTGACATTGAGAGACACACACAGACAGTACAGGAGCTGACATTGAGAGACAGACACGCAGACCGTACAGGAGCTGACACTGAGACACACACACACAGACTGTACAGGAGCTGACACTGAGAGACAGACACACAGTACGTACAGGAGCTGACATTGAGACACACACAGACTGTATATGAGCAGACACAGAGACACACACACACAGACTGTACAGGAGCTGACATTGAGACACACACACAAAGACTGTACAGGAGCTGACACTGAGAAACACACAGACCGTACAGGAGCGAACACTGACACTCACACACACAGACTGTACAGGAGCTCACACTGAGACACACACACACAGACTGTACAGGAGCTGACATTGAGACACACACACACAAACTGTACAGGAGCTGACACTGAGACACACAGACTGACCGTACAGGAGCTGACACTGAGACACACACAGACTGTACATGACCTGACACTGAGACACACACAGACTGTACATGACCTGACACTGAGACACACACAGACTGTACAGCAGCTGACAATGAGACACATACAAACACAGACTGTACATGAGCTGACCCCGAGACACACACACAGACCGGACAGGAGCTGACACAGAGACATGCACACAGACCGTACAGGAGGTGACAGAAAGAGACACACTTGGGCCGTACAGGAGCTGACACTGAGACACACACACACAGACCGTACAGGAGCTGACACTGAGAGACACACACACAGACCGTACAGGAGCTGACATTGAGACACACACACACAGACCGTTCAGGAGCTGTCACTGAGAGACACACACACAGACCGTACAGGAGCTGACATTGAGATAAACAGAAAGACCGTATAGGAGCTGACACTGAGAGACACACATGGACCGTACAGAAGCTGACACTGAGACACACACACAGACTGTACAGGAACTGACATTGAGAAATACACACACAGACCATACAGTAACTGACACTGAGACACACACACAGACCGTACAGGAGCTGACATTGAGACACACACACACACAGACCGTATAGGAGCTGACACTGAGACACACACACAGACCGTATAGGAGCTGACACTGAGACACACACACAGACCGTACAGGAGCTGACATTGAGACACACACACACAGACCGTACAGGGGCTGACACTGAGACACACACACAGACCGTACAGGAGCTGACACTGAGACACACACACAGACCGTACAGGAGCTGACGCTGACACACACACACAGATCGTACAGGAGCTGACATTGAGACACACACACACACAGACCATACAGGAGCTGACACTGAGACACAAAAACACAGACCGTACAGGAGCTGAAACTGTGACACACCCAGACCGTACAGGAGCTGACACTGAGACACACACTAAAACGTACAGGAGCTGACATTGAGACACACACACACAGACGGTACAGGAGCTGACATTGAGACACAGACACACACACTGTACAGGAGCTGACATTGAGACACACACACACACCGTACAGGAGCTGACATTGAGACAAACACACACAAACTGTACAGGAGCTGACTCTGAGACACACACACAGGCTGTACAGGAGCTGACACTGAGAGACACACACACAGACCGTACAGGAGCTGGCATTGAGAGACACACACAGACCGTACAGGAGCTGACATTGTGAGACAGACACGCAGACCGTACAGGAGCTGACACTGAGACACACACACACAGACTGTACAGGTGCTGACACTGAGAGACAGACACACAGACCGTACAGGAGCTGACATTGAGACACACACAGACTGTATATGAGCAGACACAGAGACACACACACACAGACTGTACTGGAGCTGACATTGAGACACGCACACACAGACCGTACAGGAGCTGACATTGAGACACACACACACAGACCGTACAGGGGCTGACACTGAGACACACACACAGATCGTACTTGAGCTGACATTGAGACACACACACACACAGACCATACAGTAACTGACACTGAGACACACACACAGACCGTACAGGAGCTGACATTGAGACACACACACACACAGACCGTATAGGAGCTGACACTGAGACACACACACAGACCGTATAGGAGCTGACACTGAGACACACACACAGACCGTACAGGAGCTGACATTGAGACACACACACACAGACCGTACAGGGGCTGACACTGAGACACACACACAGACCGTACAGGAGCTGACACTGAGACACACACACAGACCGTACAGGAGCTGACGCTGACACACACACACAGATCGTACAGGAGCTGACATTGAGACACACACACACACAGACCATACAGGAGCTGACACTGAGACACACACACACAGACCGTACAGGAGCTGAAACTGTGACACACCCAGACCGTACAGGAGCTGACACTGAGACACACACTAAAACGTACAGGAGCTGACATTGAGACACACACACACAGACGGTACAGGAGCTGACATTGAGACACAGACACACACACTGTACAGGAGCTGACATTGAGACACACACACACACCGTACAGGAGCTGACATTGAGACAAACACACACAAACTGTACAGGAGCTGACTCTGAGACACACACACAGGCTGTACAGGAGCTGACACTGAGAGACACACACACAGACCGTACAGGAGCTGGCATTGAGAGACACACACAGACCGTACAGGAGCTGACATTGTGAGACAGACACGCAGACCGTACAGGAGCTGACACTGAGACACACACACACAGACTGTACAGGTGCTGACACTGAGAGACAGACACACAGACCGTACAGGAGCTGACATTGAGACACACACAGACTGTATATGAGCAGACACAGAGACACACACACACAGACTGTACTGGAGCTGACATTGAGACACGCACACACAGACCGTACAGGAGCTGACATTGAGACACACACACACAGACCGTACAGGGGCTGACACTGAGACACACACACAGATCGTACTTGAGCTGACATTGAGACACACACACACACAGACCATACAGGAGCTGACACTGAGACACACTCACACAGACCGTACAGGAGCTGAAACTGTGACACACACAGACCGTACAGGAGCTGACACTGAGATACCCACACAGACCGTACAGGAGCTGACACTGAGACACACACACAAACCGTACAGGAGCTGACATCGAGACACACACACGCAGACTGTACAGGAGCTGACACTGAGAGATACACACACGGACCACACAGGAACTGACACTGAGACACACACACAGGCTGTACAGGAGCTGACATTGAGAGACACACACACAGACCGTACAGGAGCTGACATTGAGAGACACACACACAGACCGTACAGGAACTGACACTGAGACACACACACAGACCGTACAGGAGCTGACATTGAGAGACACACACACAGACCATACAGGAGCTGTCACTGAGACACACACACAGACCATACAGGAGCTGACAATGAGACACACACACACACAGACCGTACAGGAGCTGTCACTGAGACATACAGACCGTACAGGAGCTGACATTGAGAGACACACACACAGACCGTACAGGAACTGACACTGAGACACACACACAGACCGTACAGGAGCTGACACTGAGAGACACACACACAGACCGTACAGGAGCTGACACTGAGACACACACACAGACCGTACAGGAGCTGACACTCAGACACACACACACAGACTGTACAGGAGCTGACACTGTGACACACACAGACCATACAGGAGCTGACACTGAGACATACACATTCCATACAGGAGCTGACACTGAGACACACACACAGACCGTACAGGAGCTGACACTCAGACACACACACACAGACTGTACAGGAGCTGACACTGTGACACACACAGACCGTACAGGAGCTGACACTGAGACACACACACACAGACCGTACAGGAGCTGACACTGAGACACACACACAGACCGTACAGGAGCTGACACTCAGACACACACACACAGACTGTACAGGAGCTGACACTGTGACACACACAGACCATACAGGAGCTGACACTGAGACACACACATTCCATACGGGCACCGATGCTCGCTTGGCGACCGCGTAGGGTATCATTCAGCCCACTCCTCCGCACCCAGCTCATCTCCAATCCTGGCCACCTCAGCAGTCACAGCCCTCCTCTCCACCAGCCAACGGAATGTAAATTGTTGGAGGTGCGGAGTGCTGAGTAGCAGCTCCCTAACGATAGTGACTACTCCTGATTGTTGAGAACTGTGGCGCGTGGCGACCATGCTCCAGACTTTGAGAAGGTCCGGGTACAAGACGGGTTGCACCTGCAAGAGTTTCCAAGACCCCGCGGGTTGACAAACAGGAGCTGCACCTGGCGGAGGAAATACAGCGCCAGGGCACACCATCGCGGAGGAGGCTCGACATACAGCTTCCGCTGCAGGGTCAGAAGGCGGAAAGTAGCCACTTGAGTGAGAAGGCACACCAGTGCCTGACCGTCCTCCCCATCTCCAATGAGGTTCGGGGTCAGTTTCTGTCTGATAATGGTGTTGAAATTAAACTGGGTGCTATGACCGTGTTAAAGATGTTTTGTATAAACAGTTTATTATTGCTGCAGCTGAAGGTAATTGCACCGACTAAGTTGCAATTGCTGTTTTCAATCCCTACTTTCATTTGCATGTTTAATTTCTACAATTCCAAGTCATAAGCTTCACAGTAATTTTGGAAACAACCTCTTTTTTAACACATCCAAGAGTCGTGTGGATCTACCTCCATAGAATAATTGACTTTTATGCTTTGTTAACAGGAGTTTTATTATTTTAAAGGTGACTTGTATTCATTCAGAATCACTTGATACTCTAATCTCTTTCAAACAATCATCAACATCTCTCGACACTTCACGCTTATTACTGTTTGAACAGGTGTCACAAACAATGATTCACTTCAATGGGGTATTGTTCAGCAGTGTATGTGTATGTGCGTGCGTCTGTGTGTATCTGCCTATGTGTGTATCTGTGTGTATGCATGTGTGCATCTTTGCGTGTATCTGCATCTGTGTGTATCTGTGTGTATGCGCATATGTGTGTATCTGTGTGTGTCTGTGTGAGTGTGCATGTGTGTGTATCTGACTATGTGTGTATCTGTGTGTATGCATGTGTGCATCTTTGCGTGTATCTGCATATGTGTGTATCTGTGTGTGTCTGTGTGTGTATCTGCATATGAGGGTGTCTGTGTGTGTACCTGTGTGTGTGCTCCTGTGTTGTATGTGTCTGTGTGTATGCATGTGTGTGTGTGTGTGTATTTGCTTTTGTGCATGTCTGTGTGTACCTGCATCTGTGTGTGTGCATCTGCATATGTGCACGTCTGTGTGCGTATCTGCATATCTGTGCTTGTGCGTGTGTATCTGTGTGTGCGCCTGTGTATGTGTGTGCATCCATGTGTGTCTGTGTGTATGTGCTATCTATGTGTGTTATACATAGAAACATACATAGAAAATAGAAGCAGGTGGAGGCCATTCGGCCTTCGAGCCTGCTTCGAAATTCATTACGATCAGGGCTGATCATCAAGTTCAACCCTGATCCCAACCTCCCCAGTGTCTCTTGATCCCTGTAGCCCCAAAAGCTATTTCCAATTTCTTCTTGAAATTACACAACGTTTTAGCTCAAACTACTTTCTGGGTAGCAAATTCCACAGATTCATCACTCTCTGGGTGAAGAAATTTCTCCTCACCTCAGTCCTAAATAGTTTGCCCTTTATCCTCAGACTATGATCTCTAGTTCTGGACTCCCCCCACCATCGGGAACATTCTTTCTGAATCTACCCTGTCTAATCCTGTTAGAATTTTATAAGTTTCTATGAGATCCCCTCTCACTCTTCTAAACTACAATGAATATAATCCTAACTGACATAGTCTCTCCTCATATGAGAGTCCCACTGTCCCAGGAATCAGCCTGGTAAACCTTCGCTGCACTCCCTCCATAGCAAGAAAATCCTTCCTCAGATAAGGAGACCAAAACTGCACACAATACTCCAGGTGTGGCCTCACCAATGGCCTATACAATTACAGTAAAACATCCCTCTTCCGATACTCAAATCCTCTCACTGAAGGCCAACGTACCATTTGCCTTCTTTACTGCCTGCTGTACCTGCGTGCTTACTTTCAGCGACTGATGCACGAGGACACCAAAGTCTTGCTGAGTATCCACCTCTCTCAATTTACACCCATTCAAATAATAATCATCCTTCCTATTTTTGTTACTGAAACAGATAAGCTCACATTTATCCACATTATACTGCACCTGCCATGCACATGCCCACTCATTCAGCCTGTCCAAACCTCGCTGAAGAATCTGTCCTCACAGCTCACCCTCCCACCCAACTTTGTATCATCTGCAAATTTGGAGATAATACATTTAGTTCCCTCGTCCAAATCATTAATATATAATGTGAACAGTTGGGGTTCTAGCACAGATCCCTGCGGTACACCACTAGTCGCTGCCTGTCAATCGGAAAAAGACACATTTATTCCAACTTTTTGCTTCCTCTTTGCTAACCAGCTTTCTATCCATCTCAAAACACTACCTGGAATCCCATGTGCTTTAACTTTACATAGTAATTTGCTATGTGAGACCTTGTTGAAAGCCTTCTGAAAGTCTAAATAAACCACATCCACCAGTTCTCCCTGGTCAACTAAGCTGGTTACGTCTTCAAAGAATTCTGGTAGATTTGTCAAGCATGATTTTCCTTTCATAAATCCATGCTGACTTTGTCTGATTACCCCACTGCTTTCCAAATGCTGTGCTATTAAATCCTTGATAATGTACTCCAGCAACTTCCCCACGACCGATGTTAGACTCACTGGTCTATAGTTAGTTCCCTGTTTTCTCTCTCCCTCCGTTTCTGAATAGCAGGGTTATATTAGCTACCCTTCAATCGATAGGAACCATTCCAGAGTCCAAAGAATTTTGGAAAATGACCACCAATGGATCTACTATTTCTAGGAACACTTCTTTAAGTATTCTGGGACGAAGATTATCAGGCCCTGGAGATTTATCTGCCTTCAATTTTTCCAAAACCATTTATTTCTTAGTACGAATTTCCTTCAGTTCCTCACTGAGACTTGTGTTTCTCAGAGCTTCCGGTACATTATTCACGTCTTCCTTTGTGAAGACAGGAGCAAAGTATGAATTTAGTTCCTCAGTCATTTCTTTGTTCCCTGTTATGAATTTCCCTATTTCTGACTGTAAGGGGCCTACATTGATTTTTATCAATCTTTTTCATTTGCATATCTATAGAGACTTTTACAGTCAGTTTTGATGTCCCTCGCTAGCTAACTTTCATGCCTGTGCGTGCTTCTGTGCATGTGTCTGTGTGTGCTGTGTATGTGTGTGTGCCTGTGTGTGCATCTGTGTATGCGCCTGTGTGCATCTATGTGAAATGAAAATTGCTTATCGTCACAAGTGGACTTCAAATGAAGTTACTGTGAAAAACCCCTAGTCGCCACATTCCAGCGCCTGTTCGGGGAGCTATGAGTGCAGCTGTGTCTGTGTGAGCATGCATCTGTGTGTATATCTGCATATATGTGTGTTTGTGTGTGTATGCAGTTCAGTGTTTACATGTGTGCATCTGTGCGACTGTCTGCCATTATGGGCCAGGGTTTAGAGAACCCCAAAGTGCATCATGGAGTTCACCTGACCCACACCTTTTAATAGATTGTGGTATGGGGAGCACACGGCCCACTCTACAGGTGTGGTACAGCAGAAATGGAAACATATTTTTAAAAACAAAACAATATTTATTCTATGAATTCAAGTTAACCTTTGTAAAACATACAGTGAACATCTTAGCAACCATTAATTCAAATACAACCCCCAAAAACTACAACACTAAGTAATCCTTTAAGCTTTCCTTTTAACATCCATAAGACTTAAAAACAAAACCTTTAAGAGAAGCACATCAGGTTAAAGTCACTACTGAGAGCAGTTATTAGTTTTAAATCACCAAAGGATTACAGAGAAAAAGACTAATACCCCTTCTGGCTGTGACTGCAGCTATCCAGCTCTGAAAACGAAACTAAAACACACCCTGCAGCAAACAGCCTAAAACAAAAGTAAAAAGCTGAAAGACAGCCCAGCTCCACCCACTCTCTGACATCACTGATAAACACCCATTTCTTAAAGGTACATTTCTTAAACACCCATTTCTTAAAGGTACTCTCACATGACACCTCCCCCAAAGAACAAAAAATAAACCATCAACTTCAAGATGGTTTCATTTTTCACCTTTTCACTATCCTTTAAGAAATGCACACAGTAAATATAGTTTTTTGTTTCAAGAAAACAACACACGCAAACAAGTATAATAATATAGTCCATTTGTTTTTGTTCTTCTTCCTCCAACTGGAATCCTTCTCGATTGACAGTCTCTTTGAACAAGAAGGTCCTTGCACGATCCGTCCATTTCTCTATACCTCGGCATTTCTCTTTAAAGTCAGATACTTTAGTTCAATACTTTAGTTCAACTGATCACAGAGTCCCTTGTAATTTTCCAACACAGGAGCATTGGTTATCACAGCTTTCAGGCAGTAAAATGCATGTTGAAGCTCCGCTGTCCACTGAAATTTTCGACGTTTCTTCAGCAAGTCTATCAGTGGAGCAACCATGCTTCAAAAACTTTTCACAAATGTCCCATCAAATCAACTCATGCCAAGAAATCGCATTATTTCCCTTTGTCTTGAGGGTATCGGAAACCCCTCTAGGAAAGTGACTTGGGCTTTTCTAAAATAACTTTTGGCGAGGGTAATCACCAAACCCGCCGCCTGAAGTCGATCGAATAACTCCATCAGATGTTTTAAATGTTTTTTCCATGTCTGGCTGAAAATTACCAGATCGTCGATGCATACCGCACAATTGGGTAATCCTGAAACAACTTTGTTAGTTAACCGTTGAAATGTGGCTGGGGCATTTTTCATGCCAAATGGCATAACTTTGAACTGGTATATGCCATCTGGAGTCACAAAAGCTGAAATCTCCTTTGCCCTTTCGGCGAAAGGCACCTCCCAGTAAACTTTAATTAAATCCAGTTTGGAAATAAAAGCTGTTTGTCCGACTTTCTCAATGCAATCCTCCAAACGTGGGATAGGATAAGAGTCCGTTCTTGTAACTGCATTAACCTTGCTATAGTCCACACACAACCATTGGGTACCATCTGGTTAGGTACCATCACTATAGGTGAGCTCCATTGGCTGCAACCCTCTTCAATTATGCCATTTTTAAGCATACTCTCAATCTCTTTGTTAACCTGTGCCAATTTTAAAGGGTTAAGTCTATATGGATGTTGCTTGATTGGAACAGCATTTCCCACATCTACATCATGTGTAGCCATTTTAGTACTTCCCAATTTATCTCTACAAACTTGCCCACGTGATGTCAAAAACTCTTTCAGGTCAGTCCATTTTTCCTCTGGAAGATAACTCAATAATTTATCCCAATTTTTAAGAACATCCTCATTTTCCACTTTAATTTGAGATATGTCAAATTCACAGTCATCTGGATTTGGTTCATCATTTTGAGTTAGAATCATTATAACCTCCTCCTTTTTCTCTCATTCCCTTTCAAAGTACCTTTTAAGCATATTCACATGACACACTTGGTGAGTCTTCCTTCTATCATGTGAGAGTACATTGAAGAAATGGGTGTTTATAAATGGGTATCTATATAAATATCTGTAGTGAGAGTACCTTTAAGAAATAGATGTTTACTACTGCAGTGATGTCAGAGAGTGGGTGGAGCTGGGCTGTCTGTCAGTTTTTTTACTTTTGTTTTAGGTTGTTTGTTGCAGGGTGTGTTTTAGTTTCATTTTCAGAGCTGGATAGCTGAAGTCACAGCCAGAAGGGGTATTAGTCTTTCTCTATGTAATCTAAAAACTGTAAATCGATCCTTTGGTGATTTCAAACTAATAACTGCTCTCAATAGTGAATGTAAACCTGATCTTTGTGTTTTAAAGTTTTTTTTTAAATGCCTATGGATGTTAAAAGGACAGCTTAAAGGATTACTTAATGTTCTATTCTTTGAGGGTTGTATTTGAATTGATGGTTGCTAAGATGTTCACTGTATGATTTTAAAAGATTAACTTGAGTTCATAGAACAAATATTGTTTTGCTTTAAAAAATACTTTTCCATTTCTGCTGTACCACACCTGTAGAGTGGGCCGTGTGCTCCCCATACCACAATCTATTAAAAGTTGTGGGTCAGGTGAACTCCATGATACACTTTGGAGTTCTCTAAACCCTGGCCCATAACAAATTGGGGGCTCATCTGGGATAAAAGTCTATCTATTGGATTGGCTAGTGAACCTAAAGATAGTGAGGGGTGAGCGTATTGTAGTTGCTTTTCAGGTGTGGTATTTTAGTTTAAGTAGGGAGTGTGTTGTGGACAATGGCTCTTTCAGAAGCTCTGAGGTTTTTGGGGCTGGCGACGGTCACTCGCAGTACCTTACGGACAGAGTCGAAAAGCTGACTGTTAGATTTGGCAAAAACATTGCAGTTAATATTACCTGACAAAATGCGAAAAGATGAGGTCATTATGGCGGTGGCTAAGCATTTAAAGTTGCCTGAGATACAGTCTGACTCATTAGAAATGGCAAAGTTGCACTTTAAACAACTTGAACAGGAAAAATAATTAAAGCAGCTTGAATATGCAATGAGAGAAAAAGAGAACGGGAGATACAGATCAGGGAAAAAGAAAAGGAGAGAGAAGAAAGAAACAAAGAAAGAAATAGAGAGGAAAAGGAAAGAGATAGAGAGGAAAGGGAAAAAGAGAGAGAGTTTGAACTTCAGAAAATGGTTATGAAACATAACAGTCAGTTAAAATTGGCAGATCTGAAGGGAAATGTACAGTTGGAGGATAGTGATGATGATAGTGAGAAAGAGCGTCATAGCCAAAGACTTGGTGGGGATCTATTTAAATATGTCCAAGCATTGCCAAAGTTTGACGAGAAGGAGGTAGAAGCCTTTTTCATTTCATTTGAAAAGATCGCTAAACAAATGAAATGGCCACAGGACATGTGGGTATTACGTGGAGTTTGAAAGGATCAAACAGAGTAATTTTGATAGGTGGAAAGGGCTTTGAAAATAGACCAAACGAATGAAGCTCTCGGAGAAATTATGCTTTTGGAGGAGTTTAAAAATTCAATTCCTGATGTAGTGAGAACTCATGTTGAAGAGCAGAGAGTTAAAACTGCAAGATTAGCAGCAGAAATGGCAGATGATTATGAATTAGTTGATAAATCAAAGCTTGGTTTCTGACATCAGTTTCAGCCTGTGATGGATAGAAACTGGGGACATGAGAAATACTCAAGCGGTAAAGGTAAAGGTGATCTGATGGGAGATAATAAGGGGAGTGTACCTCAGATTAAAAAATAAATCCACAAGGGTGGAAGAGAAATGAAAAGTTTCAAATGTTTTCACTGTAATAAACTAGGCCATGTCAAGTCACAGTGTTGGTAGTTGAAGAAAAGCAATGGGAAGGCTGATGTGGTAAAACAGGATAAGACAGTGGGGTTTGTTAAAGTGATAAAGAAAAGCCCAAGTGAAGCGAAGGAGGTGCAAAAGATTGTACAGCCTGATCAAGAGGTGATTGATAAGAAGGTGCTAGATCTCTTTAAAGAATTTACTTGTGTGGGTAAAGTTTACTCGAGTATCAGGAAGAGCAGGTAAAGAAGTCACAATTTTAAGAGATACTCGAGCTAGTCAATCTTTAATGGTAATAGATGAGGAGTTATGTAGTTTGGGAAGAATGTTGCCAGAAAAGGTGGTAATATGTGGAATTCAGGGTGAGAGGAGTAGTGTTCCGTTATATAAGGTGAGGTTGGAAAGTCCAGTGAAGAGTGGTGAAGTGGTAGTAGGAGTAATAGATAAACTACCTTGTCCAGGAATACAGTTTATCTTGGGTAATGATATAGCTGGATCGCAGGTGGGAGTGATGCCTACTGTGGTTGATAAGCCAGTGGAAAATCAGACAACTGAAGTGTTGAAGGATGAATGTCCTGGGATTTTTCCAGATTGTGTAGTAATAAACTCACAAAGTCACAGGTTAAGACAAGAGGAGAAATCAAAGAGTGAAGATGAAGTTGAAGTGCAATTATCAGAAACAATTTTTGATCAGATGGTTGAAAAAGAACACGAACAGGTGGAGGATGAGGCAGATATTTTTAGTTCAGGAAAATTGGTGGAGTTACAACAGAAAGATGTAGAAATAAAACAGATCTATCAGAAAACACACATGGAAGAGGAATTTGAATGTATACCAGAGTGTTATTACTGTAAAAGTAATGTCTTGATGATAAAATGGAGACCTTTACATATGCAGGCGGATGAAAAGTGGGCAGAAGTTCATCAAGTGGTATTGCCAGTAGGGCATAGAAAGGAGGTGTTGCGAGTTGCACACGAGGTACCAGTGGGAGGTCATTTGGGAATAAAGAAAACTCAAGCTAAAACCCAGAAACATTTTTATTGGCCTGGACTACATAAAGATGTAGTTAAATTTTGTCAAATATGTCACACATGTCAAGTGATAGAGAAACCTCAAGCAGTGATAAAACCAGTGCCCTTAAGACCCATTCCAGCATTTGAGGAACTTTCTATAAGGGCCCTAATTGATTGCGTAGGACTGTTTCTTAAAACGAAAAGTGGGAATCAAAATTTTATGACTATAATTGATGTGTCTACTAGGTTTCCAGAGGCCATTCCTGTACGTAATATTACAGCTAAAAAGATTGTGGAGGAGTTACTTAAATTCTTTACTAGATATGGACTACCCACAGAAATTCAATCGGATCAAGGATCAAATTTTACCTCAAGGTTATTCAAAGAAGTTATGGATAGCTTAGGAATAAAACAATTTAAATCAACTGCATACCATCCAGAATTGCAGGGAGCATTAGAAAGGTGGCATCACACATGAAAGACAATGTTGAGGGCGTATTGTCATGATTATCCAGAGGATTGGGATCAAGGAATTCCATTCGTACTGTTTGCAATTAGGGATGCACCTAACGAGTCAACCAAATTCAGTCCTTTTGAACTAATTTTTGGTCATGAGGTAAGAGGACCTCTTGAAATGAAATGAAATGAGAATCACTTATTGTCACAAGTAGGCTTCAATGAAGTTACTGTGAAAAGCCCCTAGTCGCCACATTCCAGCGCCTGTTCGGGGAGGCTGGTGCTTAAATTGATTAAGGAAAATTTGGTGAGTGAGAAATCGGAACTTACATTATTGGATTACGTGTCAAATTTTCGGGAACGATTAAATAGAGCAGGTGAATTGGCTGGACAACATTTAAAAGTTGCACAAAATGTGATGAAACACGTAGCGGAGAAGAAATCCAAAGTTCGTAATTTTGCCAGTGGTGATAAAGTTTTAGTGTTGTTACCAATGGTAGGTGAGCCTTTAAAAGCAATGTTTTGTGGACCTTATCAGATTGAAAGGAAATTGACATGTGTGACGTGATTGACAAAATGTAACTACATCTTTATGTAGTCCAGGCCAATAAAAATGTTTTTGTATTTTAGCTTAAGTTTTCCTTATTCCCAAATGACCTCCCACTGGTACCTCATGTGCAACTCCTAACACCTCCTTTCTATACCCTACCGGCAATACTACTTGATGAACATCTGCCCACTTTTCATCCGCCTGAACATGGAAAGGTCTCCATTTTCTCATCAAGACATCACTTTTACAGTAATAACACTCTGGTATCCACTCAGATTCCTCTTCTGTGCATGCTTTCTGATACATCCGTTTTATTTCTACATCTTTCTGTTGTAACTCTGCCAATTTTCCTGAACTAAAAATATCCGCCTCATCCTCCACCTGTTCTTGTTCTTTTTCAACCATCTGATCAAAAATCGTTTCTGATAATTGCGCTTCAACTTCATCTTCACTCTTTGATTTCTCCTCTTGTCTTAACCTGTGACTTTGCGAGCTCGTTTGTACACAATCCGGAAAAATCCCAGGATATTCGTCCTCCAACACTTCAGTTGTCTGATTTTTCGGTGGCTTATCAACCACAGTAGGCATCACTCCCACCTGCGATACGCTATATCATTACCCAAGATAAACTGTATTTCTGGACAAGATAGTTTCTCTATTACTCCTGCTACCACTTCACCACTCTTCACTGGACTTTCCAACCTCACCTTATATAATGGAACACTCCTCTCACCCTGAATTCCACATATTACCACCTTTTCTGGCAACATTCTCCCCAAACTACATAACTTCTCATCTCTTACCATAAAATATTGACTAGCTCGAGTATCTCTTAAAATTGTGACTTCTTTACCTCCTCCTCCTGATATACATGAGTAAACTTTACCCACACAAGTAAATTCTTTAAAGAGATCTGGCACCTTCTTATCAATCACCTCTTGATCAGGCTATACAATCTTTTGCACCTCCTTCGCTTCACTTGGGCTTTCCTTTACCACTCTAACAAACCCCACTGTCTTACCCTGTTTTACCACATCAGTCTTCCCAGTGCTTTTCTTCAACCACCAACACTGTGACTTTACATGGCCTAGTTTATTACAGTGAAAACATTGGAAACTTTTAATTTCTTTTCCCACCTGGATTTCTTTTTTAATCTGAGGTACACTCTCCGTATTATCTCCTATCAGATCATCTTTACCTTTACCACTTGAGTATTTCTCATGTCCCCAGTTTCTATCCCTCACAGGCTGAAACTGATGTCGGAAACCAAACTTTGATTTATGAACTAATTCATAATCATCTGCCATTTCTGCTGCTAACCTCACAGTTTTAACCCTCTGCTCTTCCACATGAGTTCTCACTACATCAGGAATTGAATTTTTAAACTCCTCCAAAAGTATAATTTCTCTGAGAGCTTCATACGTTTGGTTTATTTTCAAAGTCCTTATCCACCTATCAAAATTACTCTGTTTGATTCTTTCAAACTCCATGTATGTTTGACCAAATGGTTTCCTTAAATTTAGATGGATTTTTTCAACTCCTCATACGTCCCAGATACCTCCTCCAGTAGTGATGCAAACACTTCACTAGCCCTACCTACCAGCTTTATTTGAATCAGTAATACCCACATGTCCTGTAGCCATTTCATTTGTTTAGCTACCTTCTCAAATGAAATGAAAAAGGTTTCTGCCTCCTTCTCATCAAACCTTGGCAATGCTTGGACATATTTAAATAGATCCCCACCAAGCCTTCGACTATGACACTCTTTGTCACTATCCTCATCACTATCATCAAACAATATGGTTCCCTTTACGCCTGCCAATTTTAACTGACTCATGTTTGATGGCCATTTCTTGAAGTTCAAACTCTCTCTCTTTATCTTTTCCCCTGATATGCATCTCCCTTTCTCTTTCTTTTTCCTCTCTATCGCTTTTGTTACCAAGCTGCTTTAATTCTTTCTCATGTTCCATTTGTTTAATTTGTAACTGAAGTTTTGCCATTTCCAATGAGTCAGACTGTATCTCAGACAACTTTAAATGCTTAACCACCGCCATAATTACCTCATCTTTTCGTATTTTGTCAGGTAATGTTAACTGCAATGTTTTTTCCAAATCTAACAGTCTGCTTTTAGTCTCTGTCCGTAAGGTACTGCTTGTGACCATCTCCACCCCCAAAAATTTCAGAGCCTCTGAAAGAGCCATTGTCCACAACACACTCCCTACTTACACTGGAATACCACAGCTGAAAAGCAACCACAATATGCTCATCCCTCACTGTCTTTAAGTTCACAAAGCCAATCCAATACATAGGATTTTATCCCCCTCGAGTCCCCAATTTGTTATGGGCCAGGGTTTAGAGAACCCCAAAGTGTATCATGGAGTTCACCTGACCCACAACTTTTAATAGATTGTGCTATGGGATTGTGGTACAGCAGAAATGGAAAAGTATTTTTTAAAGCAAAACAATGTTTATTCTATGAACTCAAGTTAATCTTTTTAAAACACACAGTGAACATCTCAGCAACCATTAATTCAAATACACTGAGGGAGAATTCAGAATGTCTAATTCACCTAACAAGCACATCTTTCGCAACTTGGGGGAGGAAACCGGAGCACCCGGAGTAAACCAAAGCAGGCACGGGAAGAATGTGCAGACTCCGCACAGACAGTGAGGCAAGCCAGGAATCGAACCCAGATCCCTGGCGCTATGAAGCAATAGTGCTAACCACTGTGCTTCCGTGCCATCTGTGTGAGTGTTCATCTGTGTGTTTGCATCCGTGTGTGTCTGTGTGTACATCTGTGCTTGTGTCTGTGCTCATGTCTGCATCTGTGCGTTTTGTGTGCATCTGTGTGTGAATGTGCATCTGTGTGAGTGTGCATCTTTGTGCATCTGCATATGTGTATCTGCACCAGTGTCTGTGCATCCATGCGTGTGTTTGTGTGTCGGTGTGTATATGTGTGTCTGTGTGAGTGTGCATCTGTGTGTGAATGTGCATTTGTGTGAGTGTGCATCGGCATATGTGTGTATGCGTCTTTTTTTTAAATTCATTTACGGAACATGGGCGTCGCTGGTTAGGCCAGCATTGATTGCGCATCCCTAGTTACCCTTCAGAAGGTGGTGAGTTGTCTTCTTAAACCATTGCAGTTCCTGACGTGGTCATGTACTCACTGCTGTTAGGGAAGGCGTTCCAGGATTTTGGCCCAACGATAGTGTAGGAATGGTGATATATTTCCAAGTCAGGGTGGTGAGTGACTTGGAGGGGAACCTCCAGTTGGTCGGGTTCCCAGGTGTCTGCTGCTCTTGTCCTTCTAGATGGTCATGGGTTTGGAAGGTGCTGTCTATGGAACCATGGCGAGTTCCTGCAATGCATCTTGTAGATGGTACACACGGCTGCCACTGTTCTTCTGTGGTGGAGGGATTGAATATTTGTGGAAGGAGGAGCAATCAAGTGGGCTTCTTTGTCCTGGATGGTGTTGAGCTTCTTGAGTGTTGTTGGAGCTGCACTCATCCAGGCATGTGTAGAGTATTCCATTATACTCCTGACTTGTGCCTTGTACATGGTGGACAGGCTTTGGGGGGTCAGGAGATGAGTTATTCGCCGTAGGACTCCTAACTTTTCACTTGCTCTGGTAGCCACAGTATTAATGTGGCTATTCCAGTTCAGTTTCGGATCAATGGTAACCCCCAGGATGTTGATTGTGGGGGATTCAGAGATGGTAATACCATTGTATATCAAGGGGCAATGGTTAGATTCTCTCTTTTTGGAGATGGTCATTGACTGGCACTTGTGTGGCACAAATGTAAGTTGCCACTTGTCAGCCCAAGCCTGGATATTGTTCAGGTCTTGCTGCATTTGGGCCAGGGACTGCTTCATTATCTGAGGAGTCGTGAATGGTGCTGAACATTGTGCAGTCATCTGCAAACCTCCCCACTTCTGACCTTATAATGGAAGGGAGGTCATTGATGAAGCAGCTGAAGATGGTTGGGCCTAGGACACTACCCTGAGGAACTCCCGCAGTGATGTCCTGGGACTGAGATGATTGACCTCCAACCATCTTCCTTTGTGTTAGGTATGACTCCAACCAGCGGAGAGTTTTCCCCCGGTTCCCATTGACTCCAGTTTTGCTAATAATAATAATCTTTATTGTCACAATTAGGCTTACATTAACACTGCAATGAAGTTACTGTGAAAAGCCCCTAGTCGCCACATTCCGGCACCTGTTCGGGTACACAGAGGGAGAATTTAGAATGTCCAGTTCACCGAACAGCACATCTTTCGGAATTTGTGGGTGGAAACCAGAGCACCCGGAGGAACCCACTCAGACACGGGGATTCCCGCTTGGGTCACTGTCTGCGGAGTCTGCACGTTCTCCCCGTGTCTGTATGGGTTTCCTCCGGGTGCTCCGGTTTTCTCCCACAAGTCCCGAAAGACGTTCTGTTAGGTGAATTGGACATTCTGAATTCTCCCTCAATGAATCCGAACAGGCGCCGGAATGTGGCGACTAGGGGCTTTTCACAATAACGACATTGCAGTGTTAAAGTAAGCCTACTTGTGACAATAATAAAGATTATTATTATTAGACTGCTAGGGCAGTAATTGGCTGGGCTGGATTTGCCCTGTTTCTTGTGCCCAGGACACACCTGGGCAATTTCCCACATTGCCGGGTGAATTCCAGTGTTGTAGCGGTGCTGGAACAGTTTTGCTAGGGGGGCAGCAGGTTCTGGAGCACAAGTTTTCAGTGATATTGCTGGAACATTGTCTAGGACAATATCCTTTGCAGCATCCAGCGCCTTCAGCCGTTTCTTGGTATCAGGTGGAGTAAATTGTATTGGCTGAATAGTGACATAGGTGATGATGGGGACCTCCGGAGGAGACCGAGATGGATCGTCCACTCGGCACTTCTGGATGAAGATTGTTGCAAACTCTTCAGCCTAGTCTTTTGCACGGACTGTGCATCAGTGTGTGCACCTGCGTATGTGTGTCTGCATCTGTGCATCTGTGATGAGTCTTTGGGGGCATCTGTGTATGAGTGTGCGTCCGCATATATGTGTGTGTGTATCTGCGTCTGTGTGTGTGCATCTGTGATGAGTCTTTGGGGGCATCTGTGTATGAGTGTGCGTCCGCATATATGTGTGTGTGTATCTGCGTCTGTGTGTGTGCATCTGTGTGTGGGAGTGTGTGTGCCTCACTCTGTGCTGAGTGAGTGCATGTTTGTGTGTACAACAATGTTTGCGTGTCCCTCAGTGTGAGTTTCCCTCAGTGTGCGTGTCGGTGAGTGTGCATGTGCATCAGGGTATGTGTCTCTCAGTATGTGTGTCCCTGAGAGTGTGCGTGTCCCTCAGTGTGCGTGTCCCTCAGTGTGCATGTCCCTCAGTGTGTGTGTCTCTCAGTGTGTGTCCCTCAGTGTGTGTCTCTCACTGTGTGTCCCTCAGTGTGTGACCCTTATCGTGTGTGTCTCTCAGTGTGTGTCTCTCAGTGTGGGAGTGTGTGTGCCTCACTCTGTGCTGAGTGAGTGCATGTTTGCGTGTACAACAATGTTTGCGTGTTCCCAGTGTGAGTTTCCCTCAGTGTGCGTGTCGGTGAGTGTGCGTGTGCATCAGGGTATGTGTCTCTCAGTATGTGTGTCCCTGAGAGTGTGCGTGTCCCTCAGTGTGCAAGTCCCTCAGTGTGCGTGTCTCTCAGTGTCTGTGTCCCTCAGTGTGTGACCCTTATCGTGTGTGTCTCTCAGTGTCCGGGGCCCTCAGTGTGTGTGTTCCCCAGTGTGTGTGTCCCTCCGTGTTCGGGTCCCCCAGTGTGCGTGTCTCTCACTATGCGTGTTCCTCAGTGTGCATGTCTCACAGTGTGTGTGTCTCTCAGTGTGTGTGTGTCTCAGTGTGTGTCCATCAGTGTGCATGTCTCTCAGTGTGTGTGTCTCTCATTGTGTGTGTGTCTCAGTGTGTGTGTCTCAGTGTGTATCTCTCAGTGTGTGTCTCTCAGTGTGTGTCCCTCAGTGTGTGTCTCTCAGTGCATGTCCATCAATGTGCATGTCTCTCAGTGTGTGTGTCTCTCAGTGTGTGTGTGTCTCAGTGTGTGTCTCTCAGTGTGTGTCTCTCAGTGTGTGTGTCTCTCAGTGTGTGTCCATCAGTGTGCATGTCTCTCAGTGTGTGTGTCTCTCAGTGTGTGTGTGTCTCAGTGTGTGTGTCTCAGTGTGTGTCTCTCAGTGTGTGTGTCTCAGTGTGTGTCTCTCAGTGTGTGTCTCTCAGTGCGTGTGTCTCAGTGTGTGTGTCTCTCAGTGTGTGTGTCTCTCAGTGTGTGTGTCTCTCAGTGTGCGTGTGTCTCAGTATGTGTCTCTCAGTGAGTGTGTCTCTCAGTGTGTGTGTCTCAGTGTGTGTCTCTCAGTGTGTGTCTCTCAGTGCGTGTCCCTCAGTGTGTGTGTCTCTCAGTGTGTGTGTCTCTCGGTGTGTGTATCTCTCAGTGTGTGTCCCTCAGTGTGTGTGTCTCTCAGTGCGTGTCTCAGTGTGTCCCTCAGTGTGTGTCCATCAGTGTGTGTGTCTCTCAGTGCGTGTCTCAGTGTGTCTCTCAGTGTGTGTGTCCCTCAGTGTGTGTCCCTCAGTGTGTGTGTCTCTCAGTGTGTGTGTCCCTCAGTGCGTGTCTCTCAGTGCGTGTCCCACAGTGTGTGTGTCTCTCAGTGTGTGTCCCTCAGTGCGTGTCTCTCAGTGCGTGTCCCACAGTGTGTGTGTCTCTCAGTGTGTGTCTCTCAGTGTGTGTCCCTCAGTGTGTGTGTCTCTCAGTGTGTGTCCCTCAGTGTGTGTCTCTCACTGTGTGTCCCTCAGTGTGTGACCCTTATCGTGTGTGTCTCTCAGTGTGTGTCTCTCAGTGTGTGTCCCTCAGTGTGCAAGTCCCTCAGTGTGCGTGTCTCTCAGTGTCTGTGTCCCTCAGTGTGTGACCCTTATCATGTGTGTCTCTCAGTGTCCGGGGCCCTCAGTGTGTGTGTTCCCCAGTGTGTGTGCCCCTCCGTGTTCGGGTCCCCCAGTGTGCGTGTCTCTCACTATGCGTGTTCCTCAGTGTGCATGTCTCACAGTGTGTGTGTCTCTCAGTGTGTGTGTGTCTCAGTGTGTGTCCATCAGTGTGCATGTCTCTCAGTGTGTGTGTCTCTCAGTGTGTGTGTGTCTCAGTGTGTGTGTCTCAGTGTGTGTCTCTCAGTGTGTGTCCCTCAGTGTGTGTCTCTCAGTGCATGTCCATCAATGTGCATGTCTCTCAGTGTGTGTGTCTCTCAGTGTGTGTGTGTCTCAGTGTGTGTCTCTCAGTGTGTGTCTCTCAGTGTGTGTGTCTCTCAGTGTGTGTGTCTCTCAGTGCGTGTCTCTCAGTGTGTGTCCCTCAGTGTGCATGTCTCTCAGTGTGCGTGTCCCTCAGTGTGCGTGTCCCTCAGTGTGTGTGTCTCTCAGTGTGTGTGTCTCTCAGTGCGTGTCCCTCAGTGCGTGTCCCTCAGTGCGTGTCCCTCAGTGTGTGTCTCTCAGTGTGTGTGTCTCTCAGTGCGTGTCCCTCAGTGTGCGTGTCCCTCAGTGTGTGTCTCTCAGTGAGTGTGTCTCTCAGTGTGTGTGTCTCAGTGTGTGTCTCTCAGTGCGTGTCCCTCAGTGTGTGTGTCTCTCAGTGTGTGTGTCTCTCGGAGTGTGTATCTCTCAGTGTGTGTCCCTCAGTGTGTGTGTCTCTCAGTGCGTGTCTCAGTGTGTCCCTCAGTGTGTGTCCATCAGTGTGTGTGTCTCTCAGTGCGTGTCTCAGTGTGTCTCTCAGTGTGTGTGTCCCTCAGTGTGTGTCCCTCAGTGTGTGTGTCTCTCAGTGTGTGTGTCCCTCAGTGCGTGTCTCTCAGTGCGTGTCCCACAGTGTGTGTGTCTCTCAGTGTGTGTCTCTCAGTGTGTGTCCCTCAGTGTGTGTGTCTCTCAGTGTGTGTGTCCCTCAGTGTGTGTCTCTCAGTGCGTGTCCCACAGTGTGTGTGTCTCTCAGTGTGTGTCTCAGTGTGTGTCTCTCAGTGCGTGTCCCACAGTGTGTGTGTCTCTCAGAGTGTCTCTCAGTGTGTGTCTCAGTGTGTGTCTCGGTGTGTGTGTCTCAGTGTGTGTATCTCAGTGTGTGTCTCTCAGTGTGTGTCTCTCAGTGTGTGTGTCTCTCAGTGTGTGTCTCTCAGTGCGTGTGTCTCAGTGTGTGTGTCTCTCAGTGCGTGTGTCTCTCAGTGGGTGTGTCTCAGTGTGTGTCCCTCAGTGCGTGTGTCTCTCAGTGTGTGTCTCTCAGTGCATGTCCCTCAGTGTGTGTGTCTCTCAGTGCGTGTGTCTCTCAGTGGGTGTGTCTCAGTGCGTGTCCCTCAGTGTGTGTGTCTCTCAGTGTGTGTGTCTCAGTGTGTGTCCCTCAGTGTGTGTGTCTCTCAGTGAGTGTGTCTCAGTACGTGTCCCTCAGTGGGTGTGTCTCTCAGTGTGTGTCTCTCAGTGTGTGTCTCTCAGTGTGTGTGTCACTCAGTGTGTGTCTCTCAGTGTGTGTCTCTCAGACTGCAAGTCTCTCAGTGTGTGTGTCTCTCAGTGTGTGTCTCTCAGTGTGTGTGTCCCTCAGTGTGTGTGTCTCTCAGTGCGTGTCCCTCAGTGTGTGTGTCTCTCAGTGTGTGTCTCAGTGTGTGTCTCTCAGTGCGTGTCCCACAGTGTGTGTGTCTCTCAGAGTGTCTCTCAGTGTGTGTCTCAGTGTGTGTCTCAGTGTGTGTGTCTCAGTGTGTGTATCTCAGTGTGTGTCTCTCAGTGTGTCTCCCAGTGTGTGTCTCTCAGTGTGTATCTCAGTGTGTGTCTCTCAGTGTGTGTCTCTCAGTGTGTGTGTCTCTCAGTGTGTGTCTCTCAGTGCGTGTGTCTCAGTGTGTGTGTCTCTCAGTGCGTGTGTCTCTCAGTGGGTGTGTCTCAGTGTGTGTCCCTCAGTGCGTGTGTCTCTCAGTGTGTGTCTCTCAGTGCATGTCCCTCAGTGTGTGTGTCTCTCAGTGCGTGTGTCTCTCAGTGTGTGTCTCAGTGTGTGTCTCTCAGTGCGTGTCCCACAGTGTGTGTGTCTCTCAGAGTGTCTCTCAGTGTGTGTCTCAGTGTGTGTCTCAGTGTGTGTGTCTCAGTGTGTGTATCTCAGTGTGTGTCTCTCAGTGTGTCTCCCAGTGTGTGTCTCTCAGTGTGTATCTCAGTGTGTGTCTCTCAGTGTGTGTCTCTCAGTGTGTGTGTCTCTCAGTGTGTGTCTCTCAGTGCGTGTGTCTCAGTGTGTGTGTCTCTCAGTGCGTGTGTCTCTCAGTGGGTGTGTCTCAGTGTGTGTCCCTCAGTGCGTGTGTCTCTCAGTGTGTGTCTCTCAGTGCATGTCCCTCAGTGTGTGTGTCTCTCAGTGCGTGTGTCTCTCAGTGGGTGTGTCTCAGTGCGTGTCCCTCAGTGTGTGTGTCTCTCAGTGTGTGTGTCTCAGTGTGTGTCCCTCAGTGTGTGTGTCTCTCAGTGAGTGTGTCTCTCAGTGGGTGTGTCTCAGTGCGTGTCCCTCAGTGTGTGTCTCTCAGTGTGTGTCTCTCAGTGTGTGTGTCACTCAGTGTGTGTCTCTCAGTGTGTGTCTCTCAGACTGCAAGTCTCTCAGTGTGTGTGTCTCTCAGTGTGTGTCTCTCAGTGTGTGTGTCCCTCAGTGTGTGTGTCTCTCAGTGCGTGTCCCTCAGTGTGTGTGTCTCTCAGTGCGAGTGTCTCAGTGTGTGTCTCTCAGTGTGTGTCTCTCAGTGTGTGTGTCACTCAGTGTGTGTCTCTCAGTGTGTGTCTCTCAGTCTGCATGTCTCTCAGTGTGTGTCTCTCAGTGTGTGTCCCTCAGTGTGTGTGTCTCTCAGTGCTTGTCCCTCAGTGTGTGTGTCTCTCAGTGCATGTCCCTAAGTGTGTGTGTCTCTCAGTGTGTGTGTCTCTCAGTGTGTGTCCCGAAGTGTGAGTGTCTCTCAGTGTGTGTGTCCCTTAGTGTGTGTGTCTCTCAGTGTGTGTGTCTCTCAGTGCGTGTCTCTCAGTGTGTGTGTCTCTCAGTGTGTGTGTGTCTCAGTGTGTGTGTCTCTCAGTGCGTGTCTCTGTGTGTGTGTGTGTCTCTCAGTGCGTGTCCCTCAGTGTGTGTGTCACTCAGTGTGTGTGTCTCTCAGTGTGTGTGTCCCTCAGTGTGTGTGTCTCTCAGTGTGTGTCTCTCAGTATGTGCGTCCCTCAGTGTTTGGGTCCCTAAGTTTGCGGGTCCCCCAGTGTGCATGTCTCTCAGTGTGTGTCTCAGTGTGTGTCCCTCTCGGTGTGTGTATCTCTCAGTGTGTGTCCCTCATGGTGCGTGTCTCTCAGTGTTTGTCTTAGTGTGTGACCCTTTCGGTGTTTGTATCTCTCAGTGTGTGTCCCTCAGTGTGTGTGTCTCTCAGTGTGCGTGTCTCTCAGTGTGTGTGTCTCTCAGTGTGTCCCTCAGTGTGTGTGTCCCTCAGTGTGTGTGTCTCTCTGTGCGTGTGTCCCTAAGTGTGAGAGTCCCTCAGTGTGCGAGTCCCTCAGTGTACGTGTCTCTCAGTGTGTGTGTCTCTCAGTGTGTGTCCCTCAGTGTGTTTCTCTCAGAGTGTGTGTCACTAAGTGTGTGTCTCCCTCAGTGTGTATCTCCCTCAGTGCGTGTGTCTCTCAGTGTGTGTGTCTCTCAATGCGTGTGTCTCTCTGTGCGTGTTTCTCTCAGTGTGTATTCCTCAGTCTGTGTCTCTCAGTGTGTGTCCATCAGTGTGTGTGTCTTTCAGTGTGTGTGTCTCAGTGTGTGTCTCTCAGTGTGTGTGTCTCTCAGTCTGTGCCTCTCAGTGCGTGTCCCTCAGTGTGTGTGTCTCTCAGTGTGTGTCTCTCAGTGTGTGTCTCTCAGTGTGTGTCTCTCTGTGCGTGTGTCTCTCAATGTGTGTGTTCCTCAGTCTGTCTCTCAGTGCGTGTTCCTCAGTGTGTGTGTCTCTCAGTGTGTGTGTCTCTCTGTGCGTGTGTCTCTCAGTGTGTGTTCCTCAGTCTGTGTCTCTCAGTGCGTGTTCCTCAGTGTGTGTGTCTCTCAGTGTGTGTGTCTCTCAGTGTGCATGTCTCTCAGTGTGTGTGTCCCTCAGTGTGTGTCCCTCAGTGTGTGTCTCTCAGTGCGTGTCCCACAGTGTGTGTGTCTCTCAGTGTGTGTCTCTCAGTGTGTGTCTCTCAGTGTGTGTGTCTCTCAGTGTGTGTGTCTCAGTGCGTGTCCCTCAGTGCGTGTCCCTCAGTGTGTGTCTCTCAGTGTGTGTGTCTCTCAGTGTGTGAGTCTCAGTGTGTGTGTCTCAGTGTGTGTGTCTCTCAGTGTGTGTGTCTCAGTGTGTGTCTCTCAGTGCGTGTCTCTCAGTGTGTGTCTCTCAGTGCGTGTCCCTCAGTGTGTGTGTCTCTCAGTGTGTGTGTCTCTCGGTGTGTGTATCTCTCAGTGTGTGTCCCTCAGTGTGTGTGTCTCTCAGTGCGTGTCTCAGTGTGTCTCTCAGTGTGTGTGTCCCTCAGTGTGTGTCCCTCAGTGTGTGTGTCTCTCAGTGCATGTCTCAGTGTGTCTCTCAGTGTGTGTCTCTCAGTGCGTGTCCCACAGTGTGTGTGTCTCTCAGTGTGTGTCTCTCAGTGTGTGTCCCTCAGTGTGTGTGTCTCTCAGTGTGTGTGTCCCTCAGTGTGTGTCTCTCAGCGTGTGTCCCACAGTGTGTGTGTCTCTCAGTGTGTGTCTCAGTGTGTGTCTTTCAGTGCGTGTCCCACAGTGTGTGTGTCTCTCAGTGTGTCTCTCAGTGTGTGTCTCAGTGTGTGTCTCAGTGTGTGTGTCTCAGTGTGTGTATCTCAATGTGTGTCTCTCAGTGTGTCTCCCAGTGTGTGTCTCTCAGTGCGTGTCCCTCAGTGTGTGTGTCTCTCAGTGCGTGTGTCTCTCAGTGGGTGTGTCTCAGTGTGTGTCCCTCAGTGCGTGTGTCTCTCAGTGTGTGTCTCTCAGTGCGTGTCCCTCAGTGTGTGTGTCTCTCAGTGCGTGTGTCTCTCAGTGGGTGTGTCTCAGTGCGTGTCCCTCAGTGTGTGTGTCTCTCAGTGTGTGTGTCTCAGTGTGTGTCCCTCAGTGTGTGTGTCTCTCAGTGTGTGTGTCTCAGTACGTGTCCCTCAGTGTGTGTGTCTGTCAGTGTGTGTCTCTCAGTGTGTGTGTCTCAGTGTGTGTCTCTCAGTGTGTGTGTCTCTCAGTGTGTGTGTCACTCAGTGTGTGTCTCTCAGTGTGTGTCTCTCAGTCTGCATGTCTCTCAGTGTGTGTGTCTCTCAGTGTGTGTCTCTCAGTGTGTGTGTCCCTCAGTGTGTGTGTCTCTCAGTGCGTGTCCCTCAGTGTGTGTGTCTCTCAGTGCGTGTGTCTCAGTGTGTGTCTCTCAGTGTGTGTCCCTCAGTGTGTGTGTCTCTCAGTGTGCGTGTCTCTCAGTGTGTGTGTCTCTCAGTGTGTCCCTCAGTGTGTGTGTCCCTCAGTGTGTGTGTGTCTCTGTGCGTGTGTCTCTCTGTGCGTGTGTCCCTAAGTGTGCGAGTCCCTCAGTGTGCGAGTCCCTCAGTGTACGTGTCTCTCAGTGTGTGTGTCTCTCAGTGTGTGTCCCTCAGTGTGTTTCTCTCAGTGTGTGTGTCACTAAGTGTGTGTCTCCCTCAGTGTGTATCTCCCTCAGTGCGTGTATCTCTCAGTGTGTGTGTCTCTCAATGTGTGTGTCTCTCTGTGCATGTGTCTCTCAGTGTTTGTTCCTCAGTCTGTGTCTCTCAGTGTGTGTCCATCAGTGTGTGTGTCTTTCAGTGTGTGTGTCTCAGTGTCTGCCTCTCAGTGTGTGTGTCTCTCAGTGTGTGCCTCTCAGTGCGTGTCCCTCAGTGTGTGTGTCTCTCAGTGTGTGTCTCTCAGTGTGTGTCCCAGTGTGTGTCTCTCTGTGCGTGTGTCTCTCAATGTGTGTGTTCCTCAGTCTGTCTCTCAGTGCGTGTTCCTCAGTGTGTGTGTCTCTCAGTGTGTGTGTCTCTCAGTGTGTGTGTCTCTCAGTGTGTGTGTCTCTCTGTGCGTGTGTCTCTCAGTGTGTGTTCCTCAGTCTGTGTATCTCAGTGCGTGTTCCTCAGTGTGTGTGTCTCTCAGTGTGTGTGTCTCTCAGTGTGCATGTCTCTCAGTGTGTGTGTCTCTCAGTGTGTGTCTCTCAGTGTGCGTGTCTCTCAGTGTGTGTGTCTCTCAGTGCGTGTCCCTCAGTGCGTGTCCCTCAGTGCGTGTCCCTCAGTGTGTGTCTCTCAGTGTGTGTGTCTCTCAGTGTGTGAGTCTCAGTGTGTGTGTCTCAGTGTGTGTGTCTCTCAGTGTGTGTGTCTCTCAGTGTGTGAGTCTCAGTGTGTGTGTCTCAGTGTGTGTGTCTCTCAGTGTGTGTCTCTCAGTGTGTGTCTCTCAGTGCGTGTCCCTCAGTGTGTGTGTCTCTCAGTGTGTGTGTCTCTCGGTGTGTGTATCTCTCAGTGTGTGTCCCTCAGTGTGTGTGTCTCTCAGTGCGTGTCTCAGTGTGTCTCTCAGTGTGTGTGTCCCTCAGTGTGTGTTCCTCAGTGTGTGTGTCTCTCAGTGCATGTCTCAGTGTGTCTCTCAGTGTGTATGTCCCTCAGTGTGTGTCCCTCAGTGTGTGTGTCTCTCAGTGTGTGTGTCCCTCAGTGTGTGTCCCTCAGTGTGTGTCTCTCAGTGCGTGTCCCACAGTGTGTGTGTCTCTCAGTGTGTGTCTCTCAGTGCGTGTCTCTCAGTGTGTGTCCCTCAGTGTGTGTGTCTCTCAGTGTGTGTGTACCTCAGTGTGTGTCTCTCAGCGTGTGTCCCACAGTGTGTGTGTCTCTCAGTGTGTGTCTCAGTGTGTGTCTCTCAGTGCGTGTCCCACAGTGTGTGTGTCTCTCAGTGCGTGTCCCACAGTGTGTGTGTCTCTCAGTGTGTCTCTCAGTGTGTGTCTCAGTGTGTGTCTCAGTGTGTGTGTCTCAGTGTGTGTATCTCAGTGTGTGTCTCTCAGTGTGTCTCCCAGTGTGTGTCTCTCAGTGCGTGTCCCTCAGTGTGTGTGTCCCTCAGTGTGTGTGTCTCTCAGTGCGTGTGTCTCTCAATGGGTGTGTCTCAGTGTGTGTCCCTCAGTGCGCGTGTCTCTCAGTGTGTGTCTCTCAGTGCGTGTCCCTCAGTGTGTGTGTCTCTCAGTGCGTGTGTCTCTCAGTGGGTGTGTCTCAGTGCGTGTCCCTCAGTGTGTGTGTCTCTCAGTGTGTGTGTCTCAGTGTGTGTCCCTCAGTGTGTGTGTCTCTCAGTGTGTGTGTCTCAGTACGTGTCCCTCAGTGTGTGTGTCTCTCAGTGTGTGTCTCTCAGTGCGTGTTCCTCAGTGTGTGTGTCTCTCAGTGTGTGTGTCTCTCTGTGCGTGTGTCTCTCAGTGTGTGTTCCTCAGTCTGTGTCTCTCAGTGCGTGTTCCTCAGTGTGTGTGTCTCTCAGTGTGTGTGTCTCTCAGTGTGCATGTCTATCTGTGTGTGTGTCTCTCAGTGTGTGTGTGTCTCAGTGTGTGTCTCTCAGTGTGTGTCTCTCAGTGTGTGTATATCTCAGTGTGTGTGTCTTTCAGTGTGTGTGTCTCTCTGTGCGTGTGTCTCTCAGTGTGTGTTCCTCAGTCTGTGTCTCTCAGTGCGTGTTCCTCAGTGTGTGTGTCTCTCAGTGTGTGTGTCTCTCAGTGTGCATGTCTCTCAGTGTGTGTGTCTCTCAGTGTGTGTGTGTCTCAGTGTGTGTCCATCAGTGTGCATGACTCTCAGTGTGTGTGTCTCTCAGTGTGTGTCTCTCAGTGCGTGTGTCTCAGTGCGTGTCCCTCAGTGCGTGTCCCTCAGTGTGTGTCTCTCAGTGTGTGTGGCTCTCAGTGTGTGTGTCTCTCAGTGTGTGAGTCTCAGTGTGTGTGTCTCTCAGTGTGTGTGTCTCAGTGTGTGTGTCTCTCAGTGTGTGTCTCTCAGTGCGTGTCCCTCAGTGTGTGTGTCTCTCAGTGTGTGTGTCTCTCGGTGTGTGTATCTCTCAGTGTGTGTCCCTCAGTGTGTGTGTCTCTCAGTGCGTGTCTCAGTGTGTCTCTCAGTGTGTGTGTCTCTCAGTGTGTGTGTGTCTCAGTGTGTGTCTCTCAGTGTGTGTATATCTCAGTGTGTGTGTCTTTCAGTGTGTGTGTCTCTCTGTGCGTGTGTCTCTCAGTGTGTGTTCCTCAGTGTGTGTGTCCCTCAGTGTGTGTCCCTCAGTGTGTGTGTCTCTCAGTGCATGTCTCAGTGTGTCTCTCAGTGTGTATGTCCCTCAGTGTGTGTCCCTCAGTGTGTGTGTCTCTCAGTGTGTGTGTCCCTAGTGTGTGTCTCTCAGTGCGTGTCCCACAGTGTGTGTGTCTCTCAGTGTGTGTCTCTCAGTGTGTGTCTCTCAGTGTGTGTCCCTCAGTGTGTGTGTCTCTCAGTGTTTGTGTCCCTCAGTGTGTGTCTCTCAGCGTGTGTCCCACAGTGTGTGTGTCTCTCAGTGTGTGTCTCAGTGTGTGTCTCTCAGTGCGTGTCCCACAGTGTGTGTGTCTCTCAGTGTGTCTCTCAGTGTGTGTCTCAGTGTGTGTCTCAGTGTGTGTGTCTCAGTGTGTATATCACAGTGTGTGTCTCTCAGTGTGTCTCTTCCAGTGTGTGTCTCTCAGTGCGTGTCCCTCAGTGTGTGTGTCTCTCAGTGCGTGTGTCTCTCAGTGGGTGTGTCTCAGTGTGTGTCCCTCAGTGCGTGTGTCTCTCAGTGTGTGACTCTCAGTGCGTGTCCCTCAGTGTGTGTGTCTCTCAGTGCGTGTGTCTCTCAGTGGGTGTGTCTCAGTGCGTGTCCCTCAGTGTGTGTGTCTCTCAGTGTGTGTGTCTCAGTGTGTGTCCCTCAGTGTGTGTGTCTCTCAGTGTGTGTGTCTCAGTACGTGTCCCTCAGTGTGTGTGTCTCTCAGTGTGTGTCTCTCAGTGTGTGTGTCTCAGTGTGTGTCTTTCAGTGTGTGTCTCTCAGTGTGTGTGTCACTCAGTGTGTGTCTCTCAGTGTGTGTCTCTCAGTCTGCATGTCTCTCAGTGTGTGTGTCTCTCAGTGTGTGTCTCTCAGTGTGTGTGTCCCTCAGTGTGTGTGTCTCTCAGTGCATGTCCCTCAGTGTGTGTGTCTCTCAGTGCGTGTGTCTCAGTGTGTGTCTCTCAGTGTGTGTCTCTCAGTGTGTGTGTCTCTCAGTGTGTGTGTCTCAGTACGTGTCCCTCAGTGTGTGTGTCTCTCAGTGTGTGTCTCTCAGTGTGTGTGTCTCAGTGTGTGTCTTTCAGTGTGTGTCTCTCAGTGTGTGTCTCTCAGTCTGCATGTCTCTCAGTGTGTGTCTCTCAGTCTGCATGTCTCTCAGTGTGTGTGTCTCTCAGTGTGTGTCTCTCAGTGTGTGTGTCCCTCAGTGTGTGTGTCTCTCAGTGCGTGTCCCTCAGTGTGTGTGTCTCTCAGTGCGTGTGTCTCAGTGTGTGTCTCTCAGTGTGTGTCTCTCAGTGTGTGTATATCTCAGTGTGTGTGTCTTTCAGTGTGTATATCTCTCAGTGTGTGTGTCAGTGTGTGTCCCTCAGTGTGTGTCTCTGTGTGTGTGTGTCTCTCTGTGTGTGTGTCTCTCAGTGTGTGTGCCCCTCAGTGTGTGTGTCTCTCAGTGTGTGTGTCTCTCAGTGTGTGTGTATCTCTCAGTGTGTCTCTCAGTGTGTGTCCCTCAGTGTGTGTCGCTTAGTGTGTGTCTATCAGTGTGTGTGTCTCTGTGTGTGTGTGTCTCTCAGTGTGTGTGTCTCTCAGTGTGTGTCTCTCTGTGTCTCTCAGTGTGTGGCCCTCAGTGTTTGTCTCTCAGTGTGTGTGTCCCTCAGTGCGTGTCCCTCAGAGTGTGTCTCTCAGTATGCATGTCTCTCAGTGTGTCCCTCAGTGTGCCTGTCTCTCATTGTGTATGTCTCTCATTGTGTATGTCTCTCAGTATGCGTGTCTCTCATCGTGTGTGTCTCCCAGTGTGTGCCTCCCAGTGTGTGTCTCCCAGTGTGTGTCTCTCAGTATGTGTGTCTCTCAGTATGTGTGTCTCTGTGTGCCTGTCTCTTTGTGTATGTCTTTCATTGTATATGTCTCTCAGTGTGTGTCTCTCAATGTGTGTCTCTCAGTTTGCGTGCCTCTGTGTGTGACTCTCAGTGTGTGTGTCCCTCAGTGTGTGTCCCTCAGAATGTGTCCCTCAGAGTGTGTCTCTCAGTGTGTGTGTCTCTCAGAGTGTGTCTCTCAGTGTGTGTGTCTCTCAGTTTGTGTCCCTCAGTGTGTGTGTCCCTCAATGTGTTTCCCTCAGTGTGTGTCTTTCAGTGTGCCTGTCTCTCATTGTGTGTCTCTCAGTATGCGTGTCTCTCAGTGTCCCTCAGTGTGCCTGTCTCTCATTGTGTATGTCTCATTGTGTATGTCTCTCAGTATGCGTGTCTCTCAGTGTGTGTCCCTCAGTGTGCCTGTCTCTCATTGTGTATGTCTCATTGTGTATGTCTCTCAGTATGCGTGTCTCTCAGTGTGTGTCCCTCAGTGTGCCTGTCTCTCATTGTGTATGTCTCATTGTGTATGTCTCTCAGTATGCGTGTCTCTCAGTGTGTGTCCCTCAGTGTGCCTGTCTCTCATTGTGAATGTCAATCAGTGTGTGTCCCTCAGTATGTGTGTCTCTCAGTTTGTGTGTCCCCTGTGTGTGTTTTCCTCTGTGCATGTCCCTCAATGTGCATGTCCCTCAGTGTGCATCTGTCAGTGTGTGAATCCCTCAGTGTGTGAGTCTGTGTGTCTCACTCTGTGTTTCTGTGCCACATGGGATTGTGTGTCAGTAGTTGTGTACAGTCCACACTGAGGTTAATAGAGAATGATACATCTTTCCCACCCCACCATTGTGGACGTGTTGTCAATCTGGATGCCTGGATTGCAATCTGGTAATTGGAGACAAGGGAAACACCAATGTTTGAGGAGACTCCTCATTGCATCCACACCTTCTGGCCTTTCCAATGAAACCTGTGAAGAGGGAAGAAAGAACATTCGGAGAATGTCATTCAAACAAACAAAGAACAAAGAAATGTACAGCACAGGAACAGGCCCTTCGGCCCTCCAAGCCCGTGCCGACCATACTGCCCGACTAAACTACAATCTTCTACACTTCCTGGGTCCGTATCCTTCTATTCCCATCCTATTCATATATTTGTCAAGATGCCCCTTAAATGTCCCTATCGTCCCTGCCTCCACTACCTCCTCCGGTAGTGAGTTCCAGGCACCCACTACCCTCTGCGTAAAAAACTTGCCTCGTACATCTACTCTAAACTTTGCCCCTCTCACCTTAAACCTATGCCCCCTAGTAATTGACCCCTCTACCCTGGGGAAAAGCCTCTGACTATCCAAGTCACGGAACTTGTCAACCATGCCAGGTTATTATTTGTGAAAGGGGATTGAATGCGCAAGAACGGTCCCTCAATACAATGAATGCTTGTTGACTTTCATCGCTCACCACCTGTGTGAACACCTTATAACAACATATTGATAGTTATCAAGATCTGAAATCTATTTATAACTGGATTCCATCACATGTCAACTCACAACTCATCACTGCCAGTTAACCCTCAGGTCAACGTTTCAGTGGCAAGGTTTCAACAGCATTCATAACACGCGGAAACAACCCCGATGGGCTGTGTAACTGCATAATTGCCAGGGTACACAAAACAGGGTTAGATACTGAACTCCCTCTACACTGTCCCCAGCAAAGAGTCCCAGGACAGGTACAGCACGGGGTTAGATACAGAGTAAAGCTCCCTCGACACTGTTCCCTTCAAAAACTCCCAGGGCAAGTACAGCACAGGGTTAGATACAGAGTAAAGCTCCCTCAACACTGTCCCCATCAAACACTCCCAGGACAGGTACAGCACGGGGATAGATACAGAGTAAAGCTCCCTCCACACTGTCCCCATCGAACACTCCCAGGACAGGTACAGCACGGGGTTAGATACAGAGTAAAGCTCCCTCTACACCATCCCCATCAAACACTCCCAGGACATGTACAGCACGGGGTTAGATACAGAGTAAAGCTCCCTCCACACTGTCCCTATCAAACACTCTCAGGACAGGTACAGCACAGGGCTAGATACAGAGTAAAGCTCCCTCTACACTGTCCCCATCAAACACTCCCAGGACAGGTACAGCACGGGGCTAGATACCGAGTAAAGCTCCCACCACACTGTCCCCACCTAACACTGGCAGGACAGGTACAGCACGGGACTAGATACAGAGTAAAGCTCCCTCTACACTGTCCCCACCTAACACTCCCAGGATAGGTACAGCACGGGGTTAGATACAGAGTAAAGCTCCCTCTACTCTGTCCCCACCTAACACTCCCAGGACAGGTACAGCACGGGGTTAGATACAGAGTAAAGCTCCTTCTGCACTGTGGCCATCAAACACTCCCAGGACAGGTACAGCACGGGGTTAGATACAGAGTAAAGCTCCCTCTACACTGTCCCCATTAAACTCTCCCAGGACAGGAACAGCACGGGGTTAGATACAGAGTAAAGCTCCCTCTACACTGTCCCCATTAAACTCTCCCAGGACAGGTACAGCACGGGGTTAGATACAGAGTAAAGCTCCCTCTACACTGTCGCCATCAAACACTCCCAGGACAGGTACAGCACGGGGTTAGATACAGAGTAAAGCTCCCTCTGCACTGTCGCCATCAAACACTCCCAGGACAGGTACAGCACGGGGTTAGATACAGAGTAAAGCTCCCTCCACACTGTCCCCATTAACACTCCCAGGACAGGTACAGCACGGGGTTAGATACAGAGTCACGCTCCCTCTACACTGTCCCCATCAAACACTCCCAGGACAGGTATAGCACGGGGTTAGATACAGAGTAAAGCTCCCTCTACACTGTCCCCATTAACACTCCCAGGACAGGTACAGCATGGGGCTAGATACAGAGTCACGCTCCCTCTACACAGTCCCCATCAAACACTCCCAGGACAGGTACAGCACGGGGCTAGATACCGAGTAAAGCTCCCACCACACTGTCCCCACCTAACACTGGCAGGACAGGTACAGCACGGGACTAGATACAGAGTAAAGCTCCCTCTACACTGTCCCCACCTAACACTCCCAGGATAGGTACAGCACGGGGTTAGATACAGAGTAAAGCTCCCTCTACTCTGTCCCCACCTAACACTCCCAGGACAGGTACAGCACGGGGTTAGATACAGAGTAAAGCTCCTTCTGCACTGTCGCCATCAAACACTCCCAGGACAGGTACAGCACGGGGTTAGATACAGAGTAAAGCTCCCTCTACACTGTCCCCATTAAACTCTCCCAGGACAGGAACAGCACGGGGTTAGATACAGAGTAAAGCTCCCTCTACACTGTCCCCATTAAACTCTCCCAGGACAGGTACAGCACGGGGTTAGATACAGAGTAAAGCTCCCTCTACACTGTCGCCATCAAACACTCCCAGGACAGGTACAGCACGGGGTTAGATACAGAGTAAAGCTCCCTCTGCACTGTCGCCATCAAACACTCCCAGGACAGGTACAGCACGGGGTTAGATACAGAGTAAAGCTCCCTCCACACTGTCCCCATTAACACTCCCAGGACAGGTACAGCACGGGGTTAGATACAGAGTCACGCTCCCTCTACACTGTCCCCATCAAACACTCCCAGGACAGGTATAGCACGGGGTTAGATACAGAGTAAAGCTCCCTCTACACTGTCCCCATTAACACTCCCAGGACAGGTACAGCATGGGGCTAGATACAGAGTCACGCTCCCTCTACACAGTCCCCATCAAACACTCCCAGGGCAGGTACAGCACGGGGTTAGATACAGAGTAAAGCTCCCTCTACACTGTCCCCATCAAACACTCCCAGGACAGCTACAGCACGGGGTTAGATACAGAGTAAAGCTCCCTCTGCACTGTCCCCATCAAACACTCCCAGGACAGGTACAGCATGGGGTTAGATACAGAGTAAAGCTCCTTCTACACTGTCGCCATCAAACACTCCCAGGACAGGTACAGCACGGGGTTAGATACAGAGTAAAGCTCCCTCTACACTGCCCCCATCAAACTCTCCCAGGCAGGTACAGCACGGGGTTAGATACAGAGTAAAGCTCCCTCTGCACTGTCGCCATCAAACACTCCCAGGACAGGTACAGCACGGGGTTAGATACAGAGTAAAGCTCCTTCTACACTGTCGCCATCAAACACTCCCAGGACAGGTACAGCACGGGGTTAGATACAGAGTAAAGCTCCTTCTACACTGTCGCCATCAAACACTCCCAGGACAGGTACAGCACGGGGTTAGATACAGAGTAAAGCTCCCTCTACACTGTCCCCATCAAACACTCCCAGGACAGGTACAGCACGGGGTTAGATACAGAGTAAAGCTCCTTCTACACTGTCGCCATCAAACACTCCCAGGACAGGTACAGCACGGGGTTAGATACAGAGTAAAGCTCCCTCTGCACTGTCCCCATCAAACACTCCCAGGACAGGTACAGCATGGGGATGAAACCCCCTCTCCCCCTTTCTCCCGCTTTGCCTCTGGCTGTCCTGTGCACCCTGTCAGATGACCCCCGGAGGCCTCTCTGTGTTGACGTGGGTGTGTTGATTTGTTGGCGCCGGACACTGAGTCTGCGGAGGTCAGGTTGAGCACAGTCTGCCTGTTGGGTTTGACATGGAGAAATCAATGTGTTTATCTGAGGCGGGTTAGTTTTGGCCAATTTGACTGCCCTGATGACGCACCGGCTGGGCTCGCGGCTGAGCAACCCGGGAGTCAGTCAGCATTGCGGAGACAGCGCGCAGGCGCGTCACCTCTCCCGCCATTCCCCCCGACCCAGAGCACAGCTGCTGCTTAGCAACCAAGCACAGAGCGCAAGTCACCGTTTAGCTTCTCCTCGCCTGCAATGCGTACAACAGGTTTACCAGGCGGAGCAGGAAAATTTTAATTTTACACGGCGAGTTGTTGTGATTTGATCTCTCACTTGGCTGACGCTGCTGTTTCTCCGAAAGTAAAGTTTAAAATCTGACAGTTTGTTCAGGAGATGTCACTCCCCTCGCCACCGCCGCCCCACCTGCTGGGCCCAATCTCTCAGAAACTCCCCCAAACCCAGCCCAGAAGCCTCGACTGAGCCAACGTCCTCATCAATCACCTCGGTGGCTGCCTCGGGGGATGGGTCCTGGGCCTCCGAGATCAAGAGGGCTTCAGTTCACACTGAAAACTTGCACTTGAGCACAAGGCCCTTTGCAGGAATGTTAATCAGACAGAAACTGTCACTGAGTCGCATAGAATCATAGAAGTTGCAGTGCTGAAGGAGGCCATTCGGCCCATCGGGTCTGCACCGGCCTTTGGAAAGAGCACCCTACTTATGCTTATGCACCACCCTATCCCTGCAGCCCAGTAACCCCACCTAACCTTTTTGGACATTACGAGGCAATTTAGCATGGCCAATCCACCTAACCTGCACATCTTTGGACTGTGGGAGGAAACTAGAGTACCCGGAGGAAACCCCACACAGGCACCCGAGGTCGGTATCAAACCTGAGTCTCTGGCGCTGTGAGGCAGCCGTGCTAACCACTGTGCCACCATGCAGCCCTCACATCAGGTGAAAGTCAAGGACTGGTGACCCAGGTCGAAGAGGTTGGGTTGAAGGAGCGCCTTGAAGAATGAAAACCAGAGGGAGACAGAGAGGGGACGAGGGCATTCGGGAAGGCACAGGTGACAGGGATAGGCAGGATTGTAGGGGCTGGAGGAGGTTACAGATATGGATGGTCTTAGGGGCTGGAGGAGGTTACAGAGATAGAGGGCTGTAGTAGTTGGAAGAAGTTACAGAGACAGGGAGGGTTGTAGGGGCTGGAGGAGGTTACAGAGATGGGGAGGTTTGTTGGGGTTGAGGAAGTAACACAGATAGGGAGGATTGTATGGCCTGGAGGAGGTTTCAGGGTTAGGGAGTGTTGAAGGCGCTGGAGAAGGTTACAGAGGTGGAGGCCGTTGTAGGGCTGGAGGAGGTTACAGAGATAGAGAGGGTTGTAGGCCCCCATCAAACACTCCCAGGACAGGTACAGCACAGGGTTAGATACAGAGTAAAACTCCCTCTACACTGTCCTCATCATACACTCCCAGGACAGGTACAGCACGGGGTTAGATACAGAGTAAAGCTCCCTCTACACTGTCCCCATTAACACTCCCAGGACAGGTACAGCACGGGGTTAGATACAGAGTCACGCTCCCTCTACACTGTCCCCATCAAACACTCCCAGGACAGGTATAGCACGGGGTTAGATACAGAGTAAAGCTCCCTCTACACTGTCCCCATTAACACTCCCAGGACAGGTACAGCACGGGGCTAGATACAGAGTCACGCTCCCTCTACACAGTCCCCATCAAACACTCCCAGGGCAGGTACAACACGGGGTTAGATACAGAGTAAAGCTCCCTCTACACTGTCCCCATCAAACACTCCCAGGACAGCTACAGCACGGGGTTAGATACAGAGTAAAGCTTCCTCTACACTCTCCCCATCAAACACACCCAGGACAGGTACAGCACGGGGTTAGATACAGAGTAAAGCTCCTTCTACACTGTCGCCATCAAACTCTCCCAGGCAGGTACAGCATGGGGATGAAACCCCCTCTCCCCCTTTCTCCCGCTTTGCCTCTGGCTGTCCTGTGCACCCTGTCAGATGACCCCCGGAGGCCTCTCTGTGTTGACGTGGGTGTGTTGATTTGTTGGCGCCGGACACTGAGTCTGCGGAGGTCAGGTTGAGCACAGTCTGCCTGTTGGGTTTGACATGGAGAAATCAATGTGTTTATCTGAGGCGGGTTAGTTTTGGCCAATTTGACTGCCCTGATGACGCACCGGCTGGGCTCGCGGCTGAGCAACCCGGGAGTCAGTCAGCATTGCGGAGACAGCGCGCAGGCGCGTCACCTCTCCCGCCATTCCCCCCGACCCAGAGCACAGCTGCTGCTTAGCAACCAAGCACAGAGCGCAAGTCACCGTTTAGCTTCTCCTCGCCTGCAATGCGTACAACAGGTTTACCAGGCGGAGCAGGAAAATTTTAATTTTACACGGCGAGTTGTTGTGATTTGATCTCTCACTTGGCTGACGCTGCTGTTTCTCCGAAAGTAAAGTTTAAAATCTGACAGTTTGTTCAGGAGATGTCACTCCCCTCGCCACCGCCGCCCCACCTGCTGGGCCCAATCTCTCAGAAACTCCCCCAAACCCAGCCCAGAAGCCTCGACTGAGCCAACGTCCTCATCAATCACCTCGGTGGCTGCCTCGGGGGATGGGTCCTGGGCCTCCGAGATCAAGAGGGCTTCAGTTCATACTTGAAAACTTGCACTTGAGCACAAGGCCCTTTGCAGGAATGTTAATCAGACAGAAACTGTCACTGAGTCGCATAGAATCATAGAAGTTGCAGTGCTGAAGGAGGCCATTCGGCCCATCGGGTCTGCACCGGCCTTTGGAAAGAGCACCCTACTTATGCTTATGCACCACCCTATCCCTGCAGCCCAGTAACCCCACCTAACCTTTTTGGACATTACGAGGCAATTTAGCATGGCCAATCCACCTAACCTGCACATCTTTGGACTGTGGGAGGAAACTAGAGTACCCGGAGGAAACCCCACACAGGCACCCGAGGTCGGTATCAAACCTGAGTCTCTGGCGCTGTGAGGCAGCCGTGCTAACCACTGTGCCACCATGCAGCCCTCACATCAGGTGAAAGTCAAGGACTGGTGACCCAGGTCGAAGAG
The DNA here is from genome assembly GCF_047496885.1 of Scyliorhinus torazame. NCBI lineage: Eukaryota > Metazoa > Chordata > Chondrichthyes > Carcharhiniformes > Scyliorhinidae > Scyliorhinus > Scyliorhinus torazame. The sequence continues at coordinate 73,672,149 of NC_092718.1, forward strand.
GTTGGGTTGAAGGAGTGCCTTGAAGAATGAAAACCAGAGGGAGACAGAGAGGGGACGAGGGCATTCGGGAAGGCACAGGTGACAGGGATAGGCAGGATTGTAGGGGCTGGAGGAGGTTACAGATATGGATGGTCTTAGGGGCTGGAGGAGGTTACAGAGATAGAGGGCTGTAGTAGTTGGAAGAAGTTACAGAGACAGGGAGGGTTGTAGGGGCTGGAGGAGGTTACAGAGATGGGGAGGTTTGTTGGGGTTGAGGAAGTAACACAGATAGGGAGGATTGTATGGCCTGGAGGAGGTTTCAGGGTTAGGGAGTGTTGAAGGCGCTGGAGAAGGTTACAGAGGTGGAGGCCGTTGTAGGGCTGGAGGAGGTTACAGAGATAGAGAGGGTTGTAGGCCTCCATCAAACACTCCCAGGACAGGTACAGCACAGGGTTAGATACAGAGTCACGCTCCCTCTACACTGTCCCCATCAAACACTCCCAGGACAGGTACAGCACGGGGTTAGATACAGAGTAAAGCTCCCTCTACACTGTCCCCATTAACACTCCCAGGACAGGTACAGCACGGGGTTAGATACAGAGTCACGCTCCCTCTACACTGTCCCCATCAAACACTCCCAGGACAGGTATAGCACGGGGTTAGATACAGAGTAAAGCTCCCTCTACACTGTCCCCATTAACACTCCCAGGACAGGTACAGCACGGGGCTAGATACAGAGTCACGCTCCCTCTACACAGTCCCCATCAAACACTCCCAGGGCAGGTACAGCACGGGGTTAGATACAGAGTAAAGCTCCCTCTACACTGTCCCCATCAAACACTCCCAGGACAGGTACAGCATGGGGTTAGAGACAGTGTAAAGCTCCCTCTGCACTGTCCCCATCGAACACTCCCAGGACAGGTACAGCACGGGGTTAGATACAGAGTCAAGCTCCCTCTACACTGTCCCCATTAACACACCCAGGACAGGTACAGCACGGGGTTAGATACAGAGTAAAGCTCCTTCTACACTGTCCCCATCAAACTCTCCCAGGCAGGTTCAGCATGGGGATGAAACCCCCTCTCCCCCTTTCTCCCGCTTTGCCTCTGGCTGTCCTGTGCACCCTGTCAGATGACCCCCGGAGGCCTCTCTGTGTTGACGTGGGTGTGTTGATTTGTTGGCGCCGGACACTGAGTCTGCGGAGGTCAGGTTGAGCACAGTCTGCCTGTTGGGTTTGACATGGAGAAATCAATGTGTTTATCTGAGGCGGGTTAGTTTTGGCCAATTTGACTGCCCTGATGACGCACCGGCTGGGCTCGCGGCTGAGCAACCCGGGAGTCAGTCAGCATTGCGGAGACAGCGCGCAGGCGCGTCACCTCTCCCGCCATTCCCCCCGACCCAGAGCACAGCTGCTGCTTAGCAACCAAGCACAGAGCGCAAGTCACCGTTTAGCTTCTCCTCGCCTGCAATGCGTACAACAGGTTTACCAGGCGGAGCAGGAAAATTTTAATTTTACACGGCGAGTTGTTGTGATTTGATCTCTCACTTGGCTGACGCTGCTGTTTCTCCGAAAGTAAAGTTTAAAATCTGACAGTTTGTTCAGGAGATGTCACTCCCCTCGCCACCGCCGCCCCACCTGCTGGGCCCAATCTCTCAGAAACTCCCCCAAACCCAGCCCAGAAGCCTCGACTGAGCCAACGTCCTCATCAATCACCTCGGTGGCTGCCTCGGGGGATGGGTCCTGGGCCTCCGAGATCAAGAGGGCTTCAGTTCACACTGAAAACTTGCACTTGAGCACAAGGCCCTTTGCAGGAATGTTAATCAGACAGAAACTGTCACTGAGTCGCATAGAATCATAGAAAAATAGGGAGAGATAGACAGAGAAGGGCGGAGAGGATTCGGGGCTGGAGGAGGCTACAGAGACAGGGAGGGTTGTAGGGTCTGGAGGAGGTTACACAGACAGGGAGGGTTGTAGGGTCTCTAGGAGGTTACACAGACAGGGAGGGTTGTAGGGTCTGGAGGAGGTTGCAGAGACGGAGGGTTGTAGGGTCTGGAGGAGGTTACACAGACAGGGAGGGTTGTAGGGTCTGGAGGAGGTTGCAAAGGCGGAGGGTTGTAGGGTCTGGAGGAGTTTACACAGACGGAGGGTTGTAGGGTCTGGAGGAGGTTACACAGACAGGGAGGGTTGTAGGGTCTGGAGGAGTTTACACAGATAGGGAGGGTTGTAGGGTCTGGAGGCGGTTGCAGAGACAGGGAGGTTTGTAGGGGCTGGAGGATGTTACAGAGATAGGAAGGGTTGAAGGGACTAGAGGTGTTACAGAGATAGGAAGATTTGGAGGGGCCGGTGTAGGTTACAGAGATAGGGAGAGTTGTAGGCACTGGAGGAGGTTACAGAGATAGGGAGGGTTGTAGGGGTTGGAGGAGGTTACAGAGATGGGGAGGGTTGGAGGAGGTGACAGAGATAGGGAGGGTTGTAGGGATGGGGAGGTTACAGAGATAGGGAGGTTTGTTGGGGCTGGAGCAGGCTACAGAGATAGGGAGGGTTGTAGGGGCTGGAGGAGGTTAAGACGACTGAGGATTGTAGGGGCTGTTGGAGGTTTTAGAGATAGGGAGGGTTGTATGGGCTGGAGGAGGTTACGGCGACAGGGAAGATTGTAGGGGCTGGAGGAGGTTACGGCGACCGGGTGGATTGTAGGGGCTGGAGGAGGTTTCAGAGATAGGGAGGGTTGTAGGGGCTGGAGTAGGTTACAGATATAGGGAGGGTTGTATGGGCTGGAGGCGGATGCAAAGATAGTGATACCAACCAAGGGGGAGTTGAAAACTGAGATAGAAGCGTTCATGGCCCGGAAATCAATGAAGGCTATTGAATGACAGGAGGTGGCGGGTGAAATTTATCAATCCGTTGAGTTCAGCGTTTCATCCCTCAATCAGAGTCTGTACAACCACAGAGAGATCGTGAAAATATAAGAATGATGTTTTGGTTTTAACGCAACTGTCAGGTGTCACTTTTTCTTGATTCATATGTGCGATGTGTGCATCACTGACTAGGCCCAGTATTTATTATTCATCCCTAATTGTCCCTCGAGAAGGTGGAGGGTGAGCGACCTTCTTGAACGGCTGAATTTCCCAGTGGCTGAGCCAGTTCAGTTTGTGGTCAATGGTAACCCCCTGGATGTGGATGGTGGGGAGATTCATAGATTCATAGAATTTACAGTGCAGAAGGAGGCCATTCAGCCCATCGAGTCTGCACCGGCTCTTGGAAAGAGCACCCTACCCAAAGTCAACACCTCCACCCTATCCCCATAACCCAGTAACCCCACCCAACACTAAGGGCAATTTTGGACACTAAGGGCAATTTATCACAGCCAATCCACCTAACCGGCACATCTTTGGACTGTGGGAGGAAACTGGAGCACCCGGAGGAAACCCACGCACACACGGGGAGGACGTGCAGACTCCGCACAGACAGTGACCCAAGCCGGGATCGAACCTGGGACCCTGGAGCTGTGAAGCAATTGTGCTATCCACAATGCTACCATGCTGCCCTCGATTCAGCGATGGTAATGACATTGAATGTCAAGGGGCGATGGTTAGATCCCCTCATTTGCACAGATGTGCTGGGCTCCATCATTGAGGATGGGGATATTTGTGGAGCCTCCCCCTCCAGTGAGTTGTTTAATTGCCCACCACCATTGACAACTAGATGTGGCAGGACTGCAGAGCTTAGATCTGACGTGTTTGTTGTGGGATCACTTAGCTCTGTCTACTACTTGCTGCTTATGCTGTTTGACACACAATTAGTCCTGTGTTGAAGGCTCACCAGATTGGCTCTTCATTTTTTGCTTTGTTTGGTGCTGCTCCTGGCATGCCCTCCTGCACTCTTCATTGAAAGTGTGTTGTCTCTGTCATGCAGTCACTGGGCTAGCAGGCCAGAGTATAGTGGTCCAGAGCCTTTTGCCTGGGGACCCGGGTTCGAATCCCACCCCAGCAGGTGGTGCAATTTGAATTCAATCAAATCTGGAATGAAAAATCTAATGATGAGCATGCAACCATTGTCGATTGTCGTAAAAACCCACCTGCCAGCTGGTCTGGCCGATATGTTTATTAGCTGAGGCACAGCTGAGGAACAATGTGATAGCACTGGAAAGGGTGCAGGGGAGACTTACCAGAATGTTTTCTGGGCTGGAGAGTTTTAGTTATTGTTACGACACCCTTTCCATTCTAGCCCTCACTTGACCCGGATTCACAACACAGGTGAATTAACCAATAAATCTTCGAAAAATACCCAAAGTCTTTGGCCCCTTGGGTGCACATTAATTACAGTCACCAGGTTTGTAAAAGTAAACACAATTACCATTTATTTACTACAAGAACTACAATGAAATATACAGTAACTACTATAACATTTCTAGTTCCCCACTTTAACTCCCCCCCCCCTTACATTCACACACAACAGCTGAACACAGAGGGGGAAGAAAGGTGTAAAAAAAAACATAAGTAAAAGGGAAGGGTCTTTCCAGCACCTTACTCCTCTTCAAACATTGTTTTAAGTTCGAGGGTTTTAGATTCATTCAGGCCTTGGTAGTTTCAGAAGCACAGAACTCACAGCCTTTCTAGAAAGAGAGAGCAGGTTCTGGTCTTTGTTTGCAGTCTGGATTGGTTTTCCTGTAGATTCATTCATTCAGGTTCTCTACAACTTCAGAAATACAGGTTTTGAGGAGAAAACATGGAGTAGAGAGAGCAAGTGGGAGCTTTTTGCTGTGTGTCTAGGACTCAACTGCTCCCTCAGGTCTCGGAGAAGCATCACACTGGATCCAATCACCACCTGTTAGCGGGCAGAGCACAGCTTTTTGGTCAATTCATTGGCTACCTGCCAATCAATCAAACTGAGTCCCACCCCATCTCTCTCTCTGATGCCAAAAAGTCTGAAGCTCTTGGTCAAACTAGCAGAGACTAGCAGAGTGTTCTCTCCTGTAACTTCTGAATTCCTCATTCACTGTGCTGCTTGGCCTGACTTGGAGATACATGTCCATTAATCATGCGTGGATCAAAAATGATAATTGCAATAAATAAAAGAAAGGGGATAATGGAATTGACAGGAAGGATTCTTACATAGTGAAGAGAGATTTGATAGACTGGGATTGTTTTCCTTGGAGCAGAGGGTGGACATGATTGAGATGTATAAAATTATGAGGGACATTGATAGAGTTAACACGAAGAAACTCTTCCCCTTGGTGGTGGGGTCAATGACCAAAGGGCATAGATTTAAAGTGAGGGGCAGGGGGTGGAGAGGGGATGTTAAGAAAACATTTACACCCAGAGGATGGTGGGAGTTTGGAACTCGCTGCCTGAAAGGGAGGTGGAGGAAGAAACCCTCATAAAATGGAAGAAGTATTTAGATGTGCACTTGGCAATGCCAAGGCCTACAAGGCTATGGGCCAAGTGCTGGAAAATTAGATTAGAATAGTTAGGTGGTTGTTTATGACTGGCACAGATGTGATGGGCTGGAGGACCTTTTCTGTGCTGTAGACCTGGTTTAGCTCAGTGGGCTAGACAGCTGGTTTGTGATTCAGAACGAGGCCAGCAGCGTGGGTTCAATTCCCGTACCAGCTGAGAATTCTGAATTCTCCCTCCGTGTACCCGAACAGGCGCTGGATTGTGGCGACTAGGGGCTTTGCACAGTAACTTCATTGCAGTATTAATGTAAGCCGACTTGTGACAATAAAGGTTATTTATTTATTGATTTTACCTCTATGACTCTATTACACATGACTCCAAATCCCACAGTGCTGTGGCTGACTCCTCACAGCCCCTCTCTGAAATAGCCGAGCGAGACACTGAACATTTGTTGGCCCAGCCGGCGATACCCACTTCGAACGAATGATAAAGTCGGAGCTCTGATTGAAATCTGTCTTGGCTATCCTAATCTGTTTGACTTTGCATTGTAGGAACGAGGGGGGATAGTTACTGAACACAGGAGCACAGGACTTCAGTAATAGCTTTTTAAGATATGGACAATTTAAATGCTTATCCCAAAAAAGGAACACATGCAATTAGAAATACCTTACAAAATAACCCCAAAATACTTTATCAAAGGTAGACAATGGACACTCCCATGGCAACAGCCCATAAAGAGCCATCAAATATTAAACACAGGGAATAGTAACCAATAGCTATAAATATATTTTCCTTTCAAGAGACGTACAATCCACACTGTCCTGGAACGAATCTACGCTGACGTGGCTTTTCCAAAGGGAGATTTAAAGCACTTGTTTCTCTCAGGACAAATATTCTCCTGGTACCAAGCAGAGTTTCTGTTCATAGGCTTTCACAGCTTATTAACGGTCTCCAAAATCCAGGAGGTGTTTTTTAATGCGACCTCCCGCACAGCAACTCCCTACAACAGAAAATCTTCTTGCCAGAAATATCCTCCTCTCCCACTTCACTTTAATCTTCCATTGTCCTTCAAATATCCCCTTTTGAAAACTCAGGTTCCCAAACATTCATCTCTCTCATTTTCCCCATTTTGCCTCTATATTGGGTCAATAAAATGTTAAACTCCTGCCCCCTTTAACTCTCCTGAATCTCATGTACAACGCAAATATTATTGGTGTGATGAATGTTTGAAATTGGTGTAGTATTTTATATCTGTTGCAATACTGTTAAAGAACCTAGCTTAAGGTATCCAGACTGTGTCTGTTAAAGATGTAATTAAGAGTTCATAAAGGTTGAGGTCGCGATTAATTTTAACCATTTACTTGGCTACAAAGAGATGCCGAATGGAACTTTGTTCAGATTCTGGAAATTTACATGGGCGGCACGGTGATGCAGTGGATAGCACTGCTGCCTCCTGGGGCCAAGGACCCGGGTTCGATCCTGGCCATGAGTCACTATCCGTGTGGAGTTTGCACATTCTCCCCATGTCTGCATCGGTCTCACCCCCACAATCCAAAGATGTGCAGGGTAGGTGGATTTGCCACACATATTGCTATTTTTTTTAAAATCTGGAATTTTACTGGAGAGCAGATAATTTCAGACATTGTGTTTAGTCCCAGCTAAGCAGTCATGCAACATAGTGGGATACAGCTGAGAGGAGCCAGGTCTGTAGCAAGCAGTTTTGGCTGTAGTATTCTTTTAGTCTGACAGGGACAGAAGGATTTGCAGGCTGTTCCTGGAAAGTTGTCTCTCTACTCTGCTGAAAGAAAATCTCTACACAATAGTACAGTAAATATCCCTGTGTGTGCTAACTTTATTTACCAGTGCCTTTTGACCTATAATGGGCTTTGATTGGAAATAGAGAAGGAAGATGGTAGTGGCTAAAGGGAGGGATTCTCCGGTCACACAGCAGCGTGTTTCTCAGCTGCGCGCCATTCGTTGCCGGCGGGATTCTTGCTTCCCACTGCTTATCAATAGGATTTCCCATTGTAGCCATCCCACGCTGTCGGGAAACCCAAGGGCGGGGGTGCGCTGGCGGCAGGAACAGAGATCCCGAACGGCTGGACAATTCCAGCCAAAATGTTTTCCTTTTTTTAAAGAACTTATTAATGTTAATTGTAGACCTGTTTTTCTGCGATGTTAATGTGGCTACTCCTGTGTTAATAATAAGATCTGTTTTAATATCAAAGAACCCAATACACCCGGGCGAAGAATCTTGGGTGGGATTCGCCGACCCCCCCGCCGGGTCGGAGAATCGGCGGGGGGCGGCGTGAATCCCGCCCCCGCTGGCTGCCGAATTCTCCAGTGCCGGGGCTTTGGCGGGGGCGGGAATCACGCTGCGCCAGTCGGCAGCTGCTGGCAGCCGCGCACCCGGCGATTCTCCGGCCCGTGATGGGCCGAGCGGCCGTCCGTTTTAGGCCGGTCCTGCCGGTGTAAATTAGACCTGGTACCTACCGGCGGGACCTAGCTCTGCGGGTGGTCTCCGGGGTCCTTGGGGGGTTGCAGGGGGATCTGGCCCTGGGGGGTGGCCCCACGGTGGCCTGGCCCGCGATCGGGGCCTACCGATCCGCGGGCAGGCCTGTGCCGTGGGGGCACTCTTTCCCTCCGCACTGGCTGCTGTGGACCTCCGTCTTGGCCGGTGCGGCGACGAACCCCCCTACGCATCTGCTGGGACGACGCCAGCACACGCTGGCGCTCCCGTGCATCCGCCAACTCGCACCGGCCGGCGGAGGCCCTTTGGCGCCGGTTGGCGTGGCGCCAAGCCCCTTCCGCACCAGTTTGCGCGGCGCCAACCCCGCCGCCGGCAGCCTAGCCCCTGAAGGTGTGGAGGATTCCGCACCTTCCGGGCGGCCCGAAGCCGGAGTGGTTCACGCCACACCTCGGCGCCGGGACCGCCCGCCTCGCCGGGTAGGGGAGAATCCCGCCCCCTGTTCTAAAAGTTTTACAAATTGAAAAAATGTCAGGGTCCAGTCCAGCTCCAAACATAAACTGGAGTCTCGTACGAGTATCGTAACATTTGTCAACTTTCACCTCCCTTGAGATGAAACAGCTACATTTTGATTTAAAATATTCTCCCCAAAGACAAATTGCCACTGTGTTTACTTGTCAGTTAAAACCCACCATAGAGGGATATCTAAGCCAGAGATCGGAGAGTACTATATTTAGCTTTCGCATTTCTATTAGAAATCTAGTGCTAGGAAACAGATAGTTAACAGTAACTTTGAAATTTAAAAAAAAATATTCAAAAAAAACCAAAACATTTTAATTTTAATTTGAATGAATTGACGCAATGTGAGTTAGAGGGGTGCTGTGCTCGGACTGTGAGATGTGGCAGGTCCGGGAGGCTTCCAGCGTCCCGGATGGCTTCATCTGCAGAAAGTGCACCCAACTGGAGCTCCGCACAGACCGCATGGTTCGGTTGGAGCAGCAATTGGATGCACTTAGGAGCATGCAGGTGGCGGAAAGCGTCATAGATCGCAGTTATGTAAATCTGGTCACACCCAAGGTGCAGGCAGAGAAATGGGTGACCACCAGAAAGGGCAGGCAGTCAGTGCAGGAATCCCCTGTGGTTGTCCCCCTCTCGAACAGATATACCCCTTTGGATACTGTCGGGGGGGGATAGCCTATCAGGGGAAAACAGCAGCAGCCAGAGCAGTGGCACCACGGCTGGCTCTGATGTTCAGAAGGGAGGGTCAAAGCGCAGAAGAGTAATAGTAATAGGGGACTCTATAGTCAGGGGCACAGATAGGCGCTTCTGTGGACGTGAAAGAGACTCCAGGATGGTATGTTGCCTCCCTGGTGCCAGGGTCCAGGATGTCTCCGAACGGGTAGAGGGCATCCTGAGGGGGGAGGGCAAACAGGCAGAGGTCGTTGTACATATTGGTACTAACGACATAGGCAGGAAGGGGCATGAGGTCCTGCAGCAGGAGTTCAGGGAGCTAGGCAGAAAGTTAAAAGACAGGACCTCGAGGGTCGTAATCTCGGGATTACTCCCTGTGCCACGTGCCAGTGAGGCTAGAAATAGGAAGATAGAGCAGCTAAACACGTGGCTAAACAGCTGGTGTAGGAGGGAGGGTTTCCATTATCTGGACCACTGGGAGCTCTTCCGGGGCAGGTGTGACCTGTATAAGAAGGACGGGTTGCATCTAAACCGGAGAGGCATAAATATCCTGGCCGCGAGGTTTGCTAGTGTCACACGGGAGGGTTTAAGCTAGTATGGCAGGGGGGTGGGCACGGGAGCAATAGGTCAGAAGGTGAGAGCATTGAGGGAGAACTAGGGAATAGGGACAGTGTGGCTCTGAGGCAGAGCAGACAGGGAGAAGTTGCTGAACACAGCGGGTCTGGTGGCCTGAAGTGCATATGTTTTAATGCAAGAAGTATTACGAGTAAGGCAGATGAACTTAGAGCTTGGATTAGTACTTGGAACTATGATGTTGTTGCCATTACAGAGACCTGGTTGAGGGAAGGGCAGGATTGGCAGCTAAACGTTCCAGGATTTAGATGTTTCAGGCGGGATAGAGGGGGATGTAAAAGGGGAGGCGGAGTTGTGCTACTGGTTCGGGAGAATATCACAGCTGTACTGCGAGAGGACACCTCAGAGGGCAGTGAGGCTATATGGGTAGAGATCAGGAATAAGAAGGGTGCAGTCACAATGTTGGGGGTTTACTACAGGCCTCCCAACAGCCAGCGGGAGATAGAGGAGCAGATAGGTAGACAGATTTTGGAAAAGAGTAAAAACAACAGGGTTGTGGTGATGGGAGACTTCAACTTCCCCAATATTGACTGGGACTCACTTAGTGCCAGGGGCTTAGACAGGGCGGAGTTTGTAAGGAGCATCCAGGAGGGCTTCTTAAAACAATATGTAGACAGTCCAACTAGGGAAGGGGCGGTACTGTACCTGGTATTGGGGAATGAGCCCGGCCAGGTGGTAGATGTTTCAGTAGGGGAGCATTTTGGTAACAGTGACCACAATTCAGTAAGTTTTAAAGTACTGGTGGACAAGGATAAGAGTGGTCCTAGGATGAATGTGCTAAATTGGGGCAAGGCTAATTATAACAATATTAGGCGGGAACTGAAGAACATAGATTGGGGGCGGATGTTTGAGGGCAAATCAACATCTGACATGTGGGAGGCTTTCAAGTGGCAGTTGACAGGAATTCAGGACCGGCATGTTCCTGTGAGGAAGAAGGATAAATACGGCAATTTTCAGGAACCTTGGATGACGAGAGATATTGTAGGCCTCGTCAAAAAGAAAAAGGAGGCATTTGTCAGGGCTAAAAGGCTGGGAACAGACGAAGCCTGCGTGGAATATAAGGAAAGTAGGAAGGAACTTAAGCAAGGAGTCAGGAGGGCTAGAAGGGGTCACGAAAAGTCATTGGCAAATAGGGTTAAGGAAAATCCCAAGGCTTTTTACACGTACATAAAAAGCAAGAGGGTAGCCAGGGAAAGGGTTGGCCCACTGAAGGATAGGCAAGGGAATCTATGTGTGGAGCCAGAGGAAATGGGCGAGGTACTAAATGAATACTTTGCATCAGTATTCACCAAAGAGAAGAAATTGGTAGATGTTGAGTCTGGAGAAGGGTGTGTAGATAGCCTGGGTCACATTGAGATCCAAAAAGACGAGGTGTTGGGTGTCTTAAAAAATATTAAGGTAGATAAGTCCCCAGGGTCTGATGGGATCTACCCCAGAATACTGAAGGAGGCTGGAGAGGAAATTGCTGAGGCCTTGACAGAAATCTTTGGATCCTCGCTGTCTTCACGGAATGTCCCGGAGGACTGGAGAATAGCCAATGTTGTTCCTCTGTTTAAGAAGGGTAGCAAGGATAATCCCGGGAACTACAGGCCGGTGAGCCTTACTTCAGTGGTAGGGAAATTACTGGAGAGAATTCTTCGAGACAGGATCTACTCCCATTTGGAAGCAAATGGACGTATTAGTGAGAGGCAGCACGGTTTTGTGACGGGGAGGTCGTGTCTCACTAACTTGATAGAGTTTTTCGAGGAGGTCACTAAGATGATTGATGCAGGTAGGGCAGTGGATGTTATCTATATGGACTTCAGTAAGGCCTTTGACAAGGTCTCTCATGGTAGACTAGTACAAAAGGTGAAGTCACACAGGATCAGGGGTGAGCTGGCAAGGTGGATACAGAACTGGCTAGGCCATAGATGGCAGAGAGTAGCAATGGAAGGATGCTTTTCTCATTGGAGGGCTGTGACCAGTGGTGTTCCACAGGGATCAGTGCTGGGACCTTTGCTCTTTGTAGTATATATAAATGATTTGGAGGAAAATGTAACTGGTCTGATTAGTAAGTTTGCAGACGACACAAAGGTTGGTGGAATTGCGGATAACGATGAGGACTGTCGGAGGATACAGCAGGATTTAGATTGTTTGGAGACTTGGGCGGAGAGATGGCAGATGGAGTTTAATCCGGACAAATGTGAGGTAATGCATTTTGGAAGGTCTAATGCAGGTAGGGAATATACAGTGAATGGTAGAACCCTCAAGAGTATTGAAAGCCAAAGAGATCTAGGAGTACAGGTCCACAGGTCATTGAAAGGGGCAACACAGGTGGAGAAGGTAGTCAAGAAGGCATACGGCATGCTTGCCTTCATTGGCCGGGGCATTGAGTATAAGAATTGGCAAGTCATGTTGCAGCTGTATAGAACCTTAGTTAGGCCACACTTGGAGTATAGTGTTCAATTCTGGTCGCCACACTACCAGAAGGATGTGGAGGCTTTAGAGAGGGTGCAGAAGAGATTTACCAGAATGTTGCCTGGTATGGAGGGCATTAGCTATGAGGAGCGGTTGAATAAACTCGGTTTGTTCTCACTGGAACGAAGGAGGTTGAGGGGAGACCTGATAGAGGTATACAAAATTATGAGGGGCATAGACAGAGTGGATAGTCAGAGGCTTTTCCCCAGGGTAGAGGGGTCAATTACTAGGGGGCATAGGTTTAAGGTGCGAGGGGCAAGGTTTAGAGTAGATGTACGAGGCAAGTTTTTTACGCAGAGGGTAGTGGGTGCCTGGAACTCGCTACTGGAGGAGGTAGTGGAAGCAGGGACGATAGTGACATTTAAGGGGCATCTTGACAAATACATGAATAGGATGGGAATAGAGGGATACGGACCCAGGAAGTGTAGAAGATTGTAGTTTAGTCGGGCAGCATGGTCGGCACGGGCTTGGAGGGCCGAAGGGCCTGTTCCTGTGCTGTACATTTCTTTGTTCTTTGTTGTAGGGCCTCATTGCAAAATGCAAGAAGATTACACATCTGGCCTTTCACCTCCAGCCTTTCACCTCAAGCCATTCATCCTTTAGATTCCACAGACTATCTGACTCCAAGAACCTGTCCTTTTATGAACACACACACACACAAATCTTCACCCTGAGTGACACAGAACAAGTACCTAAAAATTACTCCAGAAAAATGAATCCAGAGCCACTCTGGATATGATTCATTTGAAATTACAGGAAAGACAGGTTGGGTTGGAGGATGAGAAACAGAGGGGGAGGTACAGAGGGTTAGGCAACATTCATCTGAAACTGACATTCTCTCTGATTGTGGGAATCTGTCAGGTCACACTGACCCACCTCAGGCAAAAATAAAATTGTTGTCCTGAAGGCAGAGGCTCAGCGGGTAGGTCCTCTATCACGGTCTGGGCAGCACGGTAGCACAGTGGTTGGCACTTTTGCTTCACAGGGCCAGGTGCAATTCCCGGCTTGGGTCACTGTCTGTGTGGAGTCTGCACATTCTCCCCGTGCCTGCGTGGGTTTCCTCCGGGGGCTCCGGTTTCCTCCCACAAGTCCCCCAAAACGTTGTGTTGTTAGGTAATTCGGACATTCTGAATTCTCCCTCTGTGTACCCAAACAGGAGCCAGAATTGGCGACTTGGGGATTTTTACAATAACTTAATTGTAGTGTTAATGTAAGCCTACTTGTGGCAATAATAAAGATTATTATATTATAAAGCAAACGATCACCAGTCAGAGTCCAGGGTGTAGAGAAACCAACTGATTCTCAACTGAAAATATACTGCTGGGGGACCTCACTGTCAGAGGGTCAGAGCTGAGTGAGTGCTGCAGTGTCGGAGGGTCAGGACTGAGGGAGTGCTGCAGTGTCGGAGGGTCAGTACTGAGGGGGTGCTGCACTGTCAGAGGGTCAGTACTGAGGGAGCGCTGCAGTGTCGGAGGGTCAGGACTGAGGGAGTGCTGCACTGTCAGAGGGTCAGTACTGAGGGAGCGCTGCAGTGTCGGAGGGTCAGTACTGAGGGAGTGCTGCACTGTCAGAGGGTCAGTACTGAGGGAGTGCTGCAGTGTCGGAGGGTCAGTACTGAGGGAGTGCTGCACTGTCAGAGGGTCAGTACTGAGGGAGCGCTGCACTGTCGGAGGGTCAGCACCGAGGAAGGGCAGTACTGTCAGAAGGCAAGTACTGATGTATTGCTGCACTGTCAGGGGCAGTACTGTGGCAGTGCTGCACTGTTGGAGGGTTAGTACTGAGGGAGCGGTCCATTATCAGAGGGTCAGTATTAAGGGAGTGCTGTACTCAGAGGGTCAGTACTGAGTGCTGCATGGTCAGAGGGTCAGTACTGAGGGAGCACTGCCCTGTTAGAGGGGCAGTACTGAGGGAGTGCTGCACTCTCAGAGGGTTAGTACTGAGGGAATGTTGCACTTTTGGAGGGTCAGTACTGAGGGAATGTTGCACTTTTGGAGGGTCAGTACTGAGGGAGTGCTGCACTGTTGGAGGGTCAGTACTGAGGGAGTGCTGCACTGTTGGAGGGTCAGTACTGAGGGAGTGCTGCACTGTTGGAGGGTCAGTACTGAGGGCGTGCTGTTCTGTTGGAGGGTCAGTACTGAGGGAGTGTTGCACTGTTGGAGGGTCAGTACTGAGGGAGTGCTGCACTGTTGGAGGGTCAGTACTGAGGGAGTGCTGTTCTGTTGGAGGGTCAGTACTGAGGGAGTGCTGCACTGTTGGAGGGTCAGTACTGAGGGAGTGCTGCACTGTTGGAGGGTCAGTACTGAGGGAGTGCTGCACTGTTGGAGGGTCAGTACTGAGGGCGTGCTGTTCTGTTGGAGGGTCAGTACTGAGGGAGTGCTGCACTGTTGGAGGGTCAGTACTGAGGGAGTGCTGCACTGTTGGAGGGTCAGTACTGAGGGAGTGCTGTTCTGTTGGAGGGTCAGTACTGAGGGAGTGCTGTTCTGTTGGAGGGTCAGTACTGAGGGCGTGCTGTTCTGTTGGAGGGTCAGTACTGAGGGAGTGCTGCACTGTTGGAGGGTCAGTACTGAGGGAGTGCTGCACTGTTGGAGGGTCAGTACGGAGGGAGTGCTGCACTGTTGGAGGGTCAGTACTGAGGGAGTGCTGCACTGTCGGAGGGTCAGTACTGAGGGAGTGCTGCACTGTTGGAGAGTCAGTGCTGAGGGAGTGCTGCACTGTTGGAGGGTCAGTACTGAGGGAGTGCTGCACTGTTGGAGAGTCAGTGCTGAGGGAGTGCTGCACTGTTGGAGGGTCAGTACTGAGGGAGTGCTGCACTGTCGGAGGGTCAGTACTGAGGGAGTGCTGCACTGTTGGAGAGTCAGTGCTGAGGGAGTGCTGCACTGTTGGAGGGTCAGTACTGAGGGAGTGCTGCACTGTTGGAGGGTCAGTACTGAGGGCGTGCTGTTCTGTTGGAGGGTCAGTACTGAGGGAGTGCTGCACTGTTGGAGGGTCAGTACTGAGGGAGGGCTGCACTGTTGGAGAGTCAGTACTGAGGGAGTGCTGCACTGTCGGAGGGTCAGTACTGAGGGAGTGCTGCACTGTTGGAGCGTCAGTACTGAGGGCGTGCTGTTCTGTTGGAGGGTCAGTACTGAGGGAGTGCTGCACTGTTGGAGGGTCAGTACTGAGGGAGGGCTGCACTGTTGGAGGGTCAGTACTGAGGGAGGGCTGCACTGTTGGAGGGTCAGTACTGAGGGAGTGCTGCACTGTCAGAGGGTCAGTACTGAGGGAGTGCTGCACTGTCAGAGGGTCAGTACTGAGGGAGTGCTGCACTGTCAGAGGGTCAGTACTGAGGGAGTGCTGCACTGTCAGAGGGTCAGTACTGAGGGAGTGCTGCACTGTCAGAGAGTCAGTACTGAGGGAGTGCTGCACTGTCAGAGGGTCAGTACTGAGGGAGTGCTGCACTGTTGGAGAGTCAGTACTGAGGGAGTGCTGCACTGTTGGAGAGTGTACTTAAAGCACCGTACCGCCTGGCGCCTGAATTTTAAGATTTTAAGTTTGTTTTGGTTTCCATTCTCTATCCAGCCAGGAGTGCAGTGCCTTGAAGTGAATGAACATTACTTTGAACCTGGCATCATGTGGATCTGAGCAAAGCTGACCTCATAGAATCAAAGAATTTACAGTGTAGGAGAAGTCAATTCGGCCCATCGAGTCTGCACCGGTCCTTGGAAAGAGCACCCTACTTAAGCCCATGCCTCCACCCTATTCCCGTAATCCAGTAACCCCACCCAACTGTTTGAACATTAAGGGGCAATTTAGCGTGGCAAATCCACCTAACCTGCACATCTTTGGACTTTGGCATGTAGGAGACAATCAGAGCACCCGGAATAAACCCACACAGACATGGGGAGAAAGTGCAAACTCCACATAGATAGTCACTCTCATCGGTTGTGGCAAAGCTTAAACAACATAATGGGCTACAAACCAAAGCTGAGTAGAATAGAACATAGAACATAGAACAATACAGCGCAGTACAGGCCCTTCGGCCCACGATGTTGCACCGAAACAAAAGCCATCTAACCTACACTATGCCATTATCATCCATATGTTTATCCAATAAACTTTTAAATGCCCTCAATGTTGGCGAGTTCACTACTGTAGCAGGTAGGGCATTCCACGGCCTCACTACTCTTTGCGTAAAGAACCTACCTCTGACCTCTGTCCTATATCTATTACCCCTCAGTTTAAAGTTATGTCCCCTCGTGCCAGCCATATCCATCCGCGGGAGAAGGCTCTCACTGTCCACCCTATCCAACCCCCTGATCATTTTGTATGCCTCTATTAAGTCTCCTCTTAACCTTCTTCTCTCCAACGAAAACAACCTCAAGTCCATCAGCCTTTCCTCATAAGATTTTCCCTCCATACCAGGCAACATCCTGGTAAATCTCCTCTGCACCCGCTCCAAAGCCTCCACGTCCTTCCTATAATGCGGTGAACAGAACTGTACGCAATACTCCAAATGCGGCCGTACCAGAGTTCTGTACAGCTGCAACATGACCTCCCGACTCCGGAACTCAATCCCTCTACCAATAAAGGCCAACACTCCATAGGCCTTCTTCACAACCCTATCAACCTGGGTGGCAACTTTCAGGGATCTATGTACATGGACACCTAGATCCCTCTGCTCATCCACACTTTCAAGAACTTTACCATTAGCCAAATATTCCGCATTCCTGTTATTCCTTCCAAAGTGAATCACCTCACACTTCTCTACATTAAACTCCATTTGCCACCTCTCAGCCCAGCTCTGCAGCTTATCTATATCCCTCTGTAACCTGCTACATCCTTCCACACTATCGACAACACCACCGACTTTAGTATCGTCTGCAAATTTACTCACCCACCCTTCTGCGCCGTCCTCTAGGTCATTGATAAAAATGACAAACGGCAACTGGCCCAGAACAGATCCTTGTGGTACTCCACTTGTGACTGTACTCCATTCTGAACATTTCCCATCAACCACCACCCTCTGTCTTCTTTCAGCTAGCCAATTTCTGATCCACATCTCTAAATCACCCTCAATCCCCAGCCTCCGTATTTTTTGCAATAGCCTACCGTGGGGAACCTTATCAAACGCTTTGCTGAAATCCATATACACCACATCAACTGCTCTACCCTCGTCTACCTGTTCAGTCACCTTCTCAAAGAACTCAATAAGGTTTGTGAGGCATGACCTACCCTTCACAAAGCCATGCTGACTATCCCTGATCATATTATTCCTATCTAGATGATTATAAATCTTGTCTCTTATAATCCCCTCCAAGACTTTACCCACTACAGACGTGAGGCTCACCGGTCTATAGTTGCCGGGGTTGTCTCTGCTCCCCTTTTTGAACAAAGGGACCACATTTGCTGTCCTCCAGTCCTCTGGCACTATTCCTGTAGCCAATGATGACATAAAAATCAAAGCCAAAGGTCCAGCAATCTCTTCCCTGGCCTCCCAGAGAATCCTAGGATAAATCCCATCAGGTCCCGGGGACTTATCTATTTTCAGCCTGTCCAGAATATTTTCAGCCTGTCCAGAAGCTGGTGAGTCAGTTTCAGCGGGAGCACTGCGGAAGGAGGTTGCTGGGAGGTAAGTCAACCTTTAAAAGCACTTGTCTTTGCAGGGGCAGGCCAGTCGATTTCGGCCGCGCGAGAACAGCTGGCTGGTTAGTCAATTTCAGCAGGAGCTGAGAATTTTTCTTTTTTTTTAAAATTAGTTTTTTAGGCGGGATCAGGAAGTCGACCCGCGGACGTCTGAGAAGACCCCCACCGATAAATTCTGGTGGAGAGGAAACCCGAGACACTACACGTGTAGTGTCTCCCACCCGCCCTCCTCCTCTAACCTAACAACAAAACCCATTGGTCTGAGGTAAGCACCATATTTTATTATATTATATAATAAATCAAATAATTCAAAATCTCCGGCAGCAGCGCACCCCTCCCCAATGAACTCAATGCATTCTATGCTCAGTTCGAGCAGGAAACCATCAACCCATTGTCAACTGCCCCAACAGCCTCGGACATACCCATATCTACCGTCACAACTTCTGAAGTCAGATCGGCCTTCTTGAGAGTGAACCCTCGGAAAGCGATGGGACCTGATGGGGTCCCTGGTCGTGCACTCAAGTTCTGCGTGGACCATCTGGCGGGTGTGTACACGGATATCTCCAACCTCTCTCTACTCCGTTCCGAAGTTTCTACCTGCCTCAGGAATACCACCATCATAACAGTGCCAAAGAAGAACTAGGCAACGTACCTCAATGACTACCATCTGGTGGCCTTGACATCTATCATTATGAAGTGCTTTGAGAAGTTGGTTATGAGACACATCAACTGCATACTCCCAGAATGCCTTAATCCACTGCAATTCGCATACCGCCACAACCAATCCACAGACGCAATCTCCCTGGCCCTGCACTCATCCCTGGAGCATCTCGACAACAAAGGATCCTACGTCAGTCTCCTATTCATTGACTACAGCTCTGCCTTCAACACCATAATCCCAGCCAAGCTCATAACCAAACTCCAAAACATAAGACTCAGCTCCTCATAGAATTTACAGTGCAGAAGGAGGACATTAGGTCCATCGAGTCTGCACTGGCTCTTGGAAAGAACACCCTTCCCAACCGCACACCCTACCCCCATAACCCAGTTACCCCACCCAAGACTAAGGGCAATTTTGGGCACTGGGGGCAATTTAGCATGGCCAGTCCACCTAACCTGCACATCTTTGGACTGTGGGAGGAAACCGGAGCACCCAGAGGAAACCCACGCACACACGGGGAGAACGTGCAGACTCCGTACAGACAGTGACTGTGAAGCAATTGTGCTAATCACTATGCTACCGTGCTACCGTGCTCCTCGACTTCCTGATCCATAGACCGTAATCAGCAAGGATAAATGATAGACCTCAATACTGGGATCCAGCAAGCCCCTTAGTATGTTTCTATACATACACGACTTTGTCAAAATTTGGCTCCAACTCTATCGACAAGTTCTGATGACATGACCATAGTAGGTTGGATCTCAAACAATGATGAGTCAGAATATAGTAGGGAGATAGAGAATCTAGTGGAGTGGGGTAAAGACAACAATGTCTCTCTCAAGGGGCGGCATGGTTGGGCAGTGGTTAGCACTTCTGCCTCACGGCACCAAGGACCCGGGTTTGATCCCGGCCCCGGGTCACTGTCCGTGTGGAGTTGGCAAATCCTCCTGTGTCAGCATGGATCTCACCCCCACAACAAAAGGAGATTACAATGGGATGAGAGAAAAAGGTAGACTGGGAGCAAAGACTTTATGGTGAAACAGTTGAGGAACAGTGGAGAACCTTCCAAGCGATTTTTCACAGTGCTCAGCAAAGGTTTATACCAACAAAAAGGAAGGACGGTAGAAAGAGGGGAAATCGACCGTGGATATCTAAGGAAATAAGGGAGAGTATCAAATTGAAGGAAAAAGCATACAAAGTGGCAAAGATTAGTGGGAGACTAGAGGACTGGGAAATCTTGAGGGGCAACAGAAAGCTACTAAAAAAGCTATAAAGAAGAGTAAGATAGATTATGAGAGTAAACTTGCTCAGAATATAAAAACAGACAGTAAAAGTTTCTACAAATATATAAAACAAAAAAGAGTGGCTAAGGTAAATATTGGCCCTTTAGAGGATGAGAAGGGAGATTTAATAATGGGAGATGAGGAAATAGCTGAGGAACTGAACAGGTTTTTTGGGTCGGTCTTCACAGTGGAACACACAAATAACATGCCAGTGACTAATGGAAATGAGGCTATGACAGCTGAGGACCTTGAGATGTTTGTTATCACTAAGGAAGTAGTGATGGGTGTAAGGTTTTCGGGCAATTCGGCCCTTTTTGGACTGCCCAAGAATAAAACCCAGAGACTGTAAACTGACTTTTCAGCCAAGAGAACGTAACCAGATTTCCCAGCAGGCTTGGTCCGCTGAGCTGAGTAGGGGCATAGGTATTTACAAACCCCCCCCTAGGAGCTACAAGGAAGAAGGAGCCAGACAACGAGATAAGATTAAAACACAGACAAAGGGGCACGGGAATACACAGGGGGCCTGCCTGCAAGCAGGACAATGGGATGGTCATAGCCCCATGCAGATGTAAATGACCTGGCCTCCACCAGAGCAGAATCCAATTAACACCCCATCAACATAGCAAGGTGAGAATAGCAGCCATCTCCGGAGCAGCTGGAAGACCTTTTGAAAATCTTCACAAGAGAGCCTAACCTTGTTATCCTAAAAAGCAGACTGTCTGGGCTCAGTATATTGCGCTGGAAAAGCCCCTTGAAGATAAGCGGTAGAAAAAACCAAGTTGGAGGCGGACCTGGGGGAGGTACTCCAATCTTGACAGAAGCCACCGGCAGGAACTCACTGGGAGGAGGGGGCGGAGTCGGCGCCAAATTCGAATCGCGGCAGGTCTGCCTGGCTGGAAGGAGCGGACCTGCGAGGAATACCCGGAAGCAAACAGCTCTGACCGGCTCAAAGGGGGCGGGACCAGCGGGAACTTTAAACTTGGACTGATACAACGCAAAGGAGGAGGAAAACCCGGAAGTCGACAGCTCTGACCGGCTCAAAGGGGGCGGGACCAGCGGGAACTTTAAACCTTACCAATTCAATGCAAAAGGGGCTGGCCGAACACAGGAAAAGCCTGGTAAAACGGGTATAAAAGGGGCTGTGTTTCGATTGAGGGTCTCTTGGCTCGACCTCTCCACCTTTGACTTGACCTCTGCAGCCTGTGACTGTAAGTACCCTGCAGCAGCTTGCGAAACTCCCTTGACTTTGATAGTGGTTGAGGCTTTGGGGAAGGGGACTTGATTTGTGTTCTGTGTCATTGCTAAAACTGTGTAACAATAAGATTTTTCGTTGTGTCCGTTATAGTACTTTCTGAATAGACTTAGTTTGTGTTAGAGTTTAAGATTTTATTATAATTTCTTCTGTTTGATGATTTTGACCTGGGTTTTGCAATAAACCTTGATTTGCTGATAATTGGAGTCGTTTAAATTCTTCAATCTCTCACCAGCGATCTCTGACCAAGTCATTGTTAAAATATTCCTCACCTTAATTCCGGGTTCAAGAATCTAGGGTCATCTTGAGCGATTCACTCAGGACAGGCTGCTGGTTAGGTAATAAACAGCAGTGTCCTATTCTCTCTCTTGGGAAAGCTACTCCAGCGAAGTAGGAACCTCTACAATTGTAGAGGGTGCCATCTCTGCTACTCCACTACTGGGCCGATATCTGGGGTTTGAGTATCTGTGTGTGTCTCTCTCCAGCTGGCACTGAAACTTCAGAGGCCAGGGGATGCCGCACTGGGACACCTCCGCGGGAGAGAGCACTGAATCAAGCCTGCCGTTTATCCCTAACCGGAAGCCTGAGGCTTATATCACACAGATATCCAGACCCCTACCAATGCCCAGGTGATTCTCTCTCTTGCCGGTGGTGCAACGCCCACCCGGTTCCTACTTCGCTGGAGTAGCTTTCCCAAGAGAGAGAATAGGACACTGCTGTTTATTACCTAACCAGCAGCCTGTCCTGAGTGAATCGCTCAAGATGACCCTAGATTCTTGAACCCGGAATTAAGGTGAGGAATATTTTAACAATGACTTGGTCAGAGATCGCTGGTGAGAGATTGAAGAATTTAAACGACTCCAATTATCAGCAAATCAAGGTTTATTGCAAAACCCAGGTCAAAATCATCAAACAGAAGAAATTATAATAAAATCTTAAACTCTAACACAAACTAAGTCTATTCAGAAAGTACTATAACGGACACAACGAAAAATCTTATTGTTACACAGTTTTAGCAATGACACAGAACACAAATCAAGTCCCCTTCCCCAAAGCCTCAACCACTATCAAAGTCAAGGGAGTTTCGCAAGCTGCTGCAGGGTACTTACAGTCACAGGCTGCAGAGGTCAAGTCAAAGGTGGAGAGGTCGAGCCAAGAGACCCTCAATCGAAACACAGCCCCTTTTATACCCGTTTTACCAGGCTTTTCCTGTGTTCGGCCAGCCCCTTTTGCATTGAATTGGTAAGGTTTAAAGTTCCCGCTGGTCCCGCCCCCTTTGAGCCGGTCAGAGCTGTCGACTTCCGGGTTTTCCTCCTCCTTTGCGTTGTATCAGTCCAAGTTTAAAGTTCCCGCTGGTCCCGCCCCCTTTGAGCCGGTCAGAGCTGTTTGCTTCCGGGTATTCCTCGCAGGTCCGCTCCTTCCAGCCAGGCAGACCTGCCGCGATTCGAATTTGGCGCCGACTCCGCCCCCTCCTCCCAGTGAGTTCCTGCCGGTGGCTTCTGTCAAGATTGGAGTACCTCCCCCAGGTCCGCCTCCAACTTGGTTTTTTCTACCGCTTATCTTCAAGGGGCTTTTCCAGCGCAATATACTGAGCCCAGACAGTCTGCTTTTTAGGATAACAAGGTTAGGCTCTCTTGTGAAGATTTTCAAAAGGTCTTCCAGCTGCTCCGGAGATGGCTGCTATTCTCACCTTGCTATGTTGATGGGGTGTTAATTGGATTCTGCTCTGGTGGAGGCCAGGTCATTTACATCTGCATGGGGCTATGACCATCCCATTGTCCTGCTTGCAGGCAGGCCCCCTGTGTATTCCCGTGCCCCTTTGTCTGTGTTTTAATCTTATCTCGTTGTCTGGCTCCTTCTTCCTTGTAGCTCCTAGGGGGGGGTTTGTAAATACCTATGCCCCTACTCAGCTCAGCGGACCAAGCCTGCTGGGAAATCTGGTTACGTTCTCTTGGCTGAAAAGTCAGTTTACAGTCTCTGGGTTTTATTCTTGGGCAGTCCAAAAAGGGCCGAATTGCCCGAAAACCTTACATGGGTAAGCTAATGGGGCTAAAGGTAGACAAGTCTCCTGGCCCTGATGGAATGCATCCCAGAGTGCTCAAAGAGATGGCTAGGGAAATTGCAAATGCACTAGTGATAATTTACCAAAATGCACTACACTCTGGGGTGGTCCCGGCAGATTGGAAATTAGCAAACGTGACACCACTGTTTAAAAAAGGAGGTCGGCAGAAACTATAGGCCAGTTATCTTGACTTCGGCAGTAGGGAAGATGCTGGAATCTATCATCAAGAAAGAAATAGCGAGGCATCTGGATGGAAATTGTCCCATCGGGCAGACACAGCATGGGTTCATAAAGGGCAGGTCGTCCCTAACTAATTTAGTGGAATTTTTTGAGGGCATTACCAGTGTGGTAGATAACGGGGAGCCAATGGATGTGGTATATCTGGATTTCCAGAAAGCTTTTGACAAGGTGCCACACAAAAGATTGCTGCATAAGATAAAGATGCATGGCATTAAGGGTAAAGTAGTAGCATGGACAGAGGATTGGTTAATTAATAGAAAGCAAAGAGTGGGGATTAATGGGTGTTTCTCTGGTTGGCATTCAATAGCTAGTGGTGTCCCTCAGGGTTCAGTGTTGGGCCCACAATTGTTCACAATTTACATAGATGATTTGGAGTTGGGGACCAAGTGCAATGTGTCCAAGTTTGCAGACGACATTAAGATGAGTGGTAAAGCAAAAAGTGCAGACGATACCAGAAGTCTGCAGAGGGATTTAGACAGGTTAAGTGAATGGGCTAGGGTCTGGCAGATGGAATACAATGTTGACAAATGTGAGGTTATCCATTTTGGTTGGAATAATAGCACAAGGGATTATTATTTAAATGATAAAATATTAAAACATGCCGCTGTGCAGAGAGACCTGGGTGTGCTAGTGCATGAGTCGCAAAAAATTGGTTTATCGGTGCAACAGGTGATTAAGAAGGCAAATGGAATTTTGTCCTTCATTGCTAGACGGATGGAGTTTAAGACTAGGGAGGTTATGCTACAATTGTATAAGGTGTTAATGAGGCCACACCTGGAGTATTGTGTTCAGTTTTGGTCTCCTTACCTGAGAAAGGGCATACTGGCACTGGAGGGTGTGCAGAGGAGATTCACTAGGTTAATCCCAGAGTTGAAGGGGTTGGATTATGAGGAGAGGTTGAGTAGATTGGGACTGTACTCATTGGAATTTAGAAGGATGCGGGGAGATCTTACAGAAACGTATAAAATTATGAAGGAAATAGATAGGATAGATGTGGGCAGGTGTTTCCACTGGCGGGTGAAAGCAGAACTAGGGGACATAGCCTCAAAATAAGGGGAAGTAGATTTAGGACTGAGCTTAGGAGGAACTTCTTCACCCAAAGGGTTGTGAATCTATGGAATTCCTTGCCCAGTGAAGCAGTTGAGGCTCCTTCATTAAATGTTTTAAAGATAAAGATAGATAGTTTTTTGAAGAATAAAGGGATTAAGGGTTATGGAGTTTGGGCTGGAAAGTGGACCTGAGTCCAAAAAAGATCAGCCATGATCTCATTGAATGGCGGAGCAGGCTCGAGGGGCTTGATGGCCTACTGCTCCTAGTTCTTATGTTCTAACCCAAAGATGTGCAGGGTAGGTGGATTGGCCACGCTAAATTGCCCCTTAATTGGAAAAAAAAGTGAACCGGGTGCTCTAAATTTATTTTAAAAAACAATCTCTTAATGTCAGCAAAACTAAGGAGCTTGTCATTGACTTGAGGAAGCAAAGTATTGTACACACCCCTGTCAGCATCAACGGGGCCGGGGTGGAGATGGTTAGCAGTTTCAATCACCACCAATCTGTCCTGGTCCACCCACGCTGACGCCACGACCAAAGAAATCACAACAGCGCCTACACCTCCTCAGGAAACTAAGAAAATTCGGCATGTCCCCATTGACTCTTACCAACTTTTACAGATGCACCATAGAAAGCATCCTATCAGGCTGCATCACAGCCTGGTATGGCAACTGCTCAGCCGAAGAACGTAAGAAACTACAGAGAGTTGTGAACACAGCCCAGTCCATCACACGAACCTGCCTCCCATCGATTGACTCAGTCTACACCTCCCGCTGCTTTTGGAAAGCGGGCAGCATAATCAAAGATCCCACCCACCTGGCTTTTTCGCTCTTCCAACTTCTTCCATTGGGCAGGAGATACAAAAGCCTGAGAACATGCACTAACAGATTCAAAAACAGCTTCTTCCCTGCTTTTATCAGACTTCTGAATGACCCTCTGATGGACTGATCTGATCCCGTCACACATCTTCTCTACTGAGTACATAGAACATACAGTACAGAAGGAGGCCATTCGGCCCATTGAGTCTGCACCGACCCACTTAAGCCCTCACTTCCACCCTACCCCCGTAATCCAATAACCCCTCCTAACCTTTTTGGACACTGAGGGCAATTTATCACGGCCAATCCACCTAACCTGCACGTCTTTGGACTGTGGGAGGAAACCGGAGCACCCGGAGGAAACCCACGCCGACACGGGGAGAACGTGCAAACTCCACA
Organism: Scyliorhinus torazame; assembly: GCF_047496885.1. Classification (NCBI taxonomy): domain Eukaryota; kingdom Metazoa; phylum Chordata; class Chondrichthyes; order Carcharhiniformes; family Scyliorhinidae; genus Scyliorhinus; species Scyliorhinus torazame. The sequence continues at coordinate 73,697,659 of NC_092718.1, forward strand.
CAGACAGTGACCCAGCGGGGAATCGAACCTGGGACCCTGGCGCTGTGAAGCCACAGTGCTAACCACTATGCTACTATGATGCCCAAAATCAGTAGTACTACACTCCTGTATTGTTCACCCGATGCCCATGTCTATGTTTTAACGTTGTGTTTTCATGTGTGGAACTAACAGCCTGGACTGTAGGCAGAACAATACTTTTAACTGTACATGTGACAATAAACCAATGCAATCCAAGCCACCCGAGGTCAGAATTGAACTCGGGAGCTGTGAGGCAGCAGTGGTAACCATTGTGCCACCGTGACACCCAGAAGTGCTGAAAATTTCTGACACACTGGGCAGGAACATAGATGCTCCTATTTTGACTCGGCACAGGCATTAACAGTTCGGTCAATGTCGACAAATGCAGATCAGAGGCTGGGAATCCTGCAAAGAGTAACTCACCTCCTGACTCCACAAAACCTGCCCACCATCTACAAGGCACAAGTCAGGATTGTGATGGAATACCCACTTGCCTGGATGGGTGCAGGAACTCACTAAAGGCATCTTAGACAGCATCTTCCAAACCCAAGAGCCCGAGACCCTGGAAGTTTCCTCCCAAGCCACTCGCCGTCCTGGCTCGGAAATATATTGGCTGTTCCTTCACTGTCACTGGGACAAAATCCTGGAATTCCCACCTTAGCAGCGCTGTGGGTGTACCTACACCAATGGATTGCAGTGGTTCAAGAAGGGAGATCACCACCACCTTCTATTTTGCTAATAGCTATGGGCAATAAATGCTGGAGCAGCACGGTAGCACAAGTGGATAGCACTGTGGCTTCACAGCGCCAGGGTCCCAGGTTCGATTCCCCGTTGGGTCACTGTCTGTGTGGAGTTTGCACGTTCTCCCCATGTCTGCGTGGGTTTCCTCCGGGTGCTCCGGTTTCCTCCCACAGTCCAAAGACGTGCAGGTTAGGTGGATTGGCCATGATAAATTGCCCTTAGTGACCAAAGAGGGGTTATTGGGTTACGGGGACAGGGTGGAAGTGAGGGCTTAAGTGGGTCGGTGCAGACTCGATGGGCCGAATGGCCTCCTGACAGCTGCCTGAATCCACAATCATAGGGTCACATGAATGAGTGAATAGAGATAAGTAAATGTCCACTTCAAGCTTTTTGAAAATGTTTCGATTTTCTCGCGAACATATTGCTTCCCTGCAGTGTGAGCTCAGGTCCTCAAACCAAACCCAATATGAACCAATCCCGTCGTCTGGACCACAAAGAACTGAACAAAACCTGTCCATTGGTCAATAAGGAATAACATCAAAGGGCTCGGTGGGGATTTGTACCCGGGACGTCTCACAAATTCAGGAAGCACAAACTCCAAAGCGAGAATCCTACCCCCAGACCAACGAGCCAGCGCAAGGAAAGGTTTGAAACAAAATATATTTTCATTGCCACCCAAAGCCGATAGGTGTCTGAGGGATAAGTGGAAAATGCTGGGAAAACTCAGGAAGTTAGGCAGCATTTGTGGACAGGGAAACAAAGCTAAACTTTCACCTCCGTGGCCTTCCATTGGAGCCGGGAAAGGTTGGAAATGCAGAAAATTAGAAGCAAGTGAAATCCTGGAGTGGGAAACATTACAACGGGAAAGGGCTCTAATAGGGTGGAAGTCAGGAGAGATTAAATGTGGAAAGACTTTACGGTTTTCGGCCTCAGAGAGAGATTAACATCAAATCAGAGAGTGATTACACCACAGAATGAGGCCATTCGGACCGTCCTGTCTATGCCAGCTCTCGATAAGAGCAATGGAAGAAAGAAAGAAACAAAAGCTGAGTCTGGAGGAGTTGTCAATGGCAGATTGATCGACAACTGCCGCTCAAAAACAAAGAATAAATGGAAACAAGATTCAAACCCAAATCTGCGATGAAAAGGGAAACAAAATGGGGGCAGCATTTACAATGTGAAACTGTTGAACTCAATCTGAAAGCTGCAAAGGACACAGTGGAAAGATGCGCTGCTGTTCCTCGAGCGTATGCTGAATGTGGTAGTCACCACTGTTGTATGTATCACATACAAGCTGTAATACGGTAAGGCTCCTGTACTACAGATACGGGGGTAGATCCCTGCCTGCTGGCTCCGCCCAGTAGGCGGAGTATAAATGTGTGTGCTCACAGAGTTGCAGCCATTTCGGCAGCAGCTGCAGGAGGCAACACATCTCTGCTTAACAAAGCCTCGATTACTCTCTACTCTCATCTCGTCGTAATTAATAGTGCATCAATTTATTAAGCAGAGATTTTACAACGATTGACCTCCGCATCAAGCCGGATCGCCTGCAGCTGCACCCTCGAGCAGACAACGCCAAGTCGGCCTTCGCACATTGGCTGGCTTGCTTTGAAGCCTACATTGGATCTGCAACAGAACCACCCTCAGAGGCACAGAAGCTCCAGATCCTGTATACGCGGCTGAGCTCCGATATCTTTCCCCTCATCCCGGACGCGCCTCCCTATGCCGAGGCCATGGCGCTACTGAAAGAGAACTACGTCAGGCACCTCCTGTCCAAATGGGATCACCTCCCCGGTGAGGCTGTGGAAGATTTCTGGGGTGCCCTGCACGCCCTGGAGAGGGACTGCGATTGCCAAGCCGTTGAACATTCCGAACTCCTAACTAGGGACGCTTTCGTTACGGGCGTACATCTGCCAGTGCCTCTTAGAAGGGGCTACCCTCGACCTCGCGGCAACCAGGAAACTCGCAATCTCACTAACGGTCGCCTCCCGTAGTGTACAAGCGTACGCCCCTGACAGCTCGGCGGACCCCCTCCTGGACATCGTGGACCCCACCAGCGAACACCCCATCGTGGACCCCACCAGCGACCGTCCCCAGCCAACCCCAAGCCTGCGCCGCGCGGCAGGCAGCCAACCCCGGGAGACCCAAGTGCTATTTCTGTGGACAGACAAAGCACCCCCGGCAGCGCTGCCCGGCGCGGAGCGCACTCTGCAAGGCCTGCGGGAAGAAAGGACATTTCGCTGCTGTGCGTCAGGCCCACTCGATCGCCGCTGTAACCAGGACCATTGTTCCTGCACCCACCACATGCGACCCGTGGGCGCCGCCATTTTCACCCCCGCAACCCACCTGCGGTCCGTGGGAGCTGCCATCTTCCTCGCCTCAGACTACGTGCAGCCCGTGGGCGCCGCCATCTTGCTTGCCTCAGGGCACATGCGGTCCATGGGCTCCGCCATCTTCCCCCCATCAGGCCTCGTGCGGCCCGTGGGCGCCGCCATCTTTAACGGCGCCTGCCATGTGCGCCCCGTGGGCGCCGCCATCTTCCCCGCCTCAGGACCCCTGCTCGTCGGGCACCTCATCGGGCCGCTCATCGCCTGCCAACCAGCCAACACCAGGTACAGCTCACCTCCATCACGATCGACCAGTCCCGGCCGCACAACCTCGCAACCGCGTCGACAATGGTAAAGGTCGATGGGCACAAGATATCATGCCTTCTTGACTCCGGGAGCACAGAGAGCTTCATCCACCCCGATACGGTAAGGCGCTGTTCCCTCGCGGTACACCCCATTAACCAGAGAATCTCCCTGGCCTCCGGATCCCACTCCGTGAAGATCCGAGGGTACTGCACAGCCACCCTCACCATCCAGGGCGTAGAGTTCAGCGGCTTCCGGCTCTACGTCCTCCAGAACCTCTGCGCTGCCTTGCTACTCGGCCTCGACTTCCAGTGTAACCTCCAGAGCCTAACCCTGAAATTTGGCAGGCCCCTACCACCCCTTACTGTATGCAGTCTCACGACCCTTAAGGTCGACTCGCCTTCTCTGTTGGCAAACCTCATCCCGGATTGCAAACCCGTCACCACCAGGAGCAGACAGTATAGTGCCCAGGACAGGACCTTCATCAGATCCGAGGTCCAGCGGCTGCTGCGGGAAGGCATTATCGAAGCCAGCAACAGCCTCTGGAGAGCCCAAGTGGTAGTTGTGAAAACCGGGGAGAAAAACAGGATGGTCGATGACTACAGTCAGACCATCAATCGGTACACGCAGCTCGACGCGTTACCCCCTCCCACGTATATCCGATATGGTCAATTAGATTGCACAGTACCGGGTCTTCTCGACAGTAGACCTGAAATCTGCCTACCACCAGCTCCCCATTCGCAAGGCCGCCCATACACCGCGTTTGAAGCGGACGGCCCCCTTTACCACTTCCTTAGGGTTCCCTTCGGTGTCACTAATGGGGTCTCGGTCTTCCAACGGGAGATGGACTGAATGGTTGACCGGTACGGACTGCGGGCCACCTTCCTGTACCTGGATAACATCACCATCTGTGTCCATGACCAGCAGGACCACAACGCTAACCTTTCCAAATTCCTCCACACTGCCAAACTCCTCAACCTAACGTACAACAAAGAGAAGTGCGTGTTCAGCACCAACCCCTTAGCCATCCTCGGCTATGTGGTGCAAAATGGAGTTCTTGGGCCCGACCCCGATCGCATGCGCCCCCTCATGGAACTCCCCCTCCCCCACTTCCCCAAGGCCCTCAAACCATGCCTGGGGTTCTTCTCATACTACGCCCACTGGGTCCCTAACTATGCGGACAAGGCCCGCCCACTCTTTCACTCCACTGTTTTTCCCCTGACGGCCGAGGCTCACCAGGCCTTCAACCGTATCAAGGCCGACATCGCCAAGGCTGCGATGCACGCGGTCGATGAGACGCTCCCCTTCCAAGTCGAGAGCGATGCATCAGACGTCGCTCTGGCCGCCACCCTCAACCAGGCAGGCAGGCCCGTGGCATTCTTTTCACGCACCCTCCATGCCTCCGAAATTCGGCACTCCTCCATCGAGAAGGAGGTGCAAGCCATTGTAGAAGCTGTGTAGTATTGGAGGCATTACCTGGCTGGCAGGAGATTCACTCTCCTCACTGACCAACGGTCGGTTGCCTTCATGTTCAATAACACACAGTGGGGCAAGATCAAAAATGATAAAATCTTGAGGTGGAGGATCGAGCTCTCCACCTACAATTACGAGATTTTGTATCGCCTCGGTAAGCTCAACGAGCCCCCCGATGTCCTATCCCGAGGTACGTGTGCCAGCGCACAAGTGGACCGACTCCGGACCCTACACGACGCTCTCTGTCACCCAGCGGTCATCCAGTTCCTTCACTTCATAAAGACCTGCAATCTGCCCTACTCCATTGAGGAGGTCAGGGCTGTCACCAGAGACTGCCAGGTCTGCGCGGAGTGCAAACCGCACTTCTACCGGCCAGACCGTGCGTATCTAGTGAAGGCCTCCCACCCCTTTGAACGCCCCAGCATGGATTTCAAAGGGCCCCTCCCCTCCACAGACTGAAACACGTACTTCTTTAACGTGGTTGACGAATACTCCAGATTCCCCTTCGCCGTCCAATGCCCCGATATGATGTCTGCCACAAGGCGGACCCGTTGGCTGAGAGGGTACAGCTACTCCATGCAAACCCACAGTACGCCTACGTGGCATAACCTGACGGCCGCCAAGACACAGTCTCCCTCAGGGACCTGGCACCAGCTGGGTCTCCCCCCCCACCCCCCCCTCTGCCCCTGCGCCACCCTTCCTCCCCCGAGCTCCAGCCCCCGCTCCAGGATGATGTATCCTCCCATTGGTTCCACCCGGGGATGAAGATGAGGTCTACACGCTCCCGGAGTCACCGGCGACTGAGCCGACGCCTGCATCGCCACTGGGACTGTGGCGCTCACAACGGAGGATCAAGGCACCCGATCGGCTGAATTTGTGAACTTTCCCCAAAATATTAACCTTAAAATGCATGTAAATAGTTTTCCACCACCCCCGCTGGACTCTTTTTCAACAGGGGGTGAATGTGGTAGTCACCACTGTTTTATATATCACATACAAGATGTAATACAGTAAGGCTCCTGTAATACAGGTAAGGGGGTAGATATCTTGCCTGCTGGCTCTGCCCAGTAGGTGGAGTATAAATGTGTGTGCTCACCGAGCTGCAGCCATTTTGGCAGCAGCTGCAGGAGGCTACACATCTCTGCTCAATAAAGCCTTGATTACACTCTACTCTCGTCTCGTCGTAATTTGGGGCAGCACGGTAGCATTGTGGATAGCACAGTTGCTTCACCGCTCCAGGGTCCCAGGTTCGATTCCGGCTTGGGTCACTGTCTGTGCGGGAGTCTGCACATCCTCCCCGTGTGTGCGTGGGTTTCCTCCGGGTGCTCCGGTTTCCTCCCACAGTCCAAAGATGTGCAGGTTAGGTGGATTGGCCATGATAAATTGCCCTTAGTGTCCAAAATTGCCATTATTGTTGGGTGGAGGTGTTGACCTTGGGTAGGGTGCTCCTTCCAAGATCCAGTGCAGACTCAATGGGCCGAATGGCCTCCTTCTGCACTGTAAATTCTATGATTCTATGATAATTGATAGTGCATCACTGAGCTTCCTTCGAACACTGCAGGAGGCCAAGGGCCGGGAGTTCAGTGTTCAGATCCAGCTCTCCAGTCAGTTCAATTCTCCACTTTGGATCAGGATAATCAATTCCATCACAACAATCTCCTGCTCAGACGCTATCTGTCTGAATACATTTTAACTCATCAAAGTCTGGCACTTTGACACTTGCTGCCCAGCAATTGGTTTCAGTCCTGTCTGACATTCCTGAGCCTTTCATTCCCTATTCAGTAGAATGTCAAAGTGCAGGAAATGACTCACACTCTGCTAATTGTAACTCCTGGTATACGAGTAAATGGGAAGGAAAGTGAAGTTTTCCAGCTGTCAGCCCTCTTGCTGTCTCAGGCAGGATTAAAATTGTTTTTTGGAGATCAATCATCTCAGCTTCAGGACATCACTGCAGGAGTTCCTCAGGGTAGTGTCCTGGGCCCAGCCAACTTCCGCTGCTTCAACAATGACCTCCTTCCATCATCAGGTCAGAAGTATGGATGGTCTCTGATGACTGCACAATATTCAGCATCATTCGTGACTCCACAGGTACTGAAACAGCCCATGTCGGAATGCAGCATGACATGGAGAATGTTGAGGCTTGGGCAGACAAGAGGCATGTAACATTCACACCACACAAGTGTCAGGCAATGAGCAACTCAAACAAGAGAAAATGTAACCACCACCCTTTGACATTCAATGTCATGACAATCGCTGAACCCCCCCACTATCAACATGCTGGGAGTTACCATTGACCAGAAACTGAATTGGACTAGTCATAAAACCCTGTGGCTACAAGAGTGGGTCAGAGGCCTGGAATTCTGTGACAAGAAACATGGGGCTAAGTGGTGACGCCGTCGTAAACGGCAGAGCGTTTTACAATGGCGTCATCTGGCCGCTAGGAGCAGCGATCCCCCAACCCACAGGGGGCCAGCTCCATCTGCCGATACGTGCCCCAGCATTGCTGGCGTGGGTCCGCGCATGCTCGCCACGGCCGGAGCATGCGTGTGGGTTGCCGTTTTCGCGCCGTCCCCCACGCAACATGATGGAGCCCTACATGGGCCCGGCACGGAGGAACATAGCACCCCGCCCCCCTCCCGGAATTAACCGCTGATTTGTTATGTTGTAGGTGTAACATAAGCGGCTTCCTTGTGGTGCATTTGACAAAGGAAGGTTCAGACATGGAGATAACTTCAACACATTTATTAAACTATTTACACTTCTATTACTTGGGTTCGACGTTACTGCTAATCCTACTATAGCTACTCAGACTGACTAACCAGTTGCTGCAATCCACGTGGTGGGTGTAATATTGAATCAACTCTGTCTCTGTACTCACTGACTGTCTCCACTGGAAAGACGCAGATCATGTGTGTGGTGTCCTTTATATATGGGCTGGTGTAATGCTCCCCTGTGGTCGTGTCACCTCTGTGTGTATTGTGAATGTCTATTGGTCGTGTCCTAGCTACTTGATCTAATAGTTGAGTGTGTGCGTGTGATGTTTCTAGTGCTCCCTCTAATGTCTAGCTAGCCTACATGTATTTACATTGATGCACATCACCACAACTGCCTGCCGATCGGTAGCCCCCAATCGCGGGCCTGGCCACCGTGGAGGCCCCCCCTGAAGTTGGATCCCCCCTCCCCCCACCAGGACGGCCCCTGCAGCCAGAACGCCAAGGTCCCGCCGGGTAGGACCACACGCGGACGACGTCGGCAGGACTCGTCCGAACTCGGCGGGCACTCGGCCCATCGAGCACGGAGAATCGCCGGCGAGGGGGGCCGCGTTCAGTGGCCCCTGACCGGCGCCAACGCGACCACGGGCGCGCCATTGGCACCGATTCTCCGGCGAGAATCGACGGCCCAGCATCGGAGCGGCGCCGCGGGATTTGCACCCCCCCCCTCCCCCCGACGATTCTCCGACCCGATGCGGGATCAGAGAATCCCGCCCCCTATCTCCTGGCTCCCCAAAGCCTGTCCACCATCTACAAGGAGAGTGTGATGAAATACCTAGCAGTTGTCTGGGTGAGTACAGCTCCAACAATACTCAAGAAGCTCGACTGATTTGCACCCGTTCCACAAGCATTCCCTTACTCCACCAGCGACACACAGTCGCAAAAGTGTGAATCATTGACAAACTGTACTGCAGGAACTTACCAAGACTCCTTCGACAAAAGCTTCCTCACCCAAGACCAATACATTATCAATTGAAAGTTTCCCTCCAAGTATCTCACCACACTGACTTGGAAATATATCGCCGTCCCTTCACTGTTGCTGGGTCAAAATCCTGGAGCCCCAACAGGGCTGTGAGTGCATCTGCGCCAAAGGGACTGACGAGTTTGAAGAAGGCAGGTCACCACCATCTTCTCAAGGGCAATTAGTGATGGACTATAAATGTTGGCCTAGCCAGCGACGTCCACATCCCATGAATGAATAAAATGAAACACACAACCATCTGCCTGGACCTGCAAACGTGGAAACTCCTGAATTAGTGAATCGGGATGAAGTGGACATCCTCTTTCATAGTCAATACTTCGAAAAATGACTCGGTTTTTCAGCGAGCATGATGTGCTAGTAGATTCCCTGCAGGATGAGCTCAGGTTCTCAAACCAAACGGCACGTGAACCAATCCCGTAATCGGCACCGGAACGAAATGAACAAAAATTGTTGCTTGACCAACAAGTCTAGTTCCGTGCAGCTTGGGAGGATTCCAGTGGTTTACCACACTTCCTGGTTCTAATTCAGTTGATCTGAACATAGATTTTAAGACCAGTTCCCTTTTAGACAAAAACAGAACCAAGCCATTCTTAAACTAGGGGAAGGGCCATGTGTACTTGGGACATTCATCCGGTCTCTCTCTCTCTCTCACTTCCAATGGACTATATAGGTTTTTACCTACAATTTGCCTTGTGCCATGGTCACCCGTTACGCAGAGTAGTTTAATAATTCCGGATTTTACTAATTTGATTTGAACTCCACCAGATATCGTGGTGGGGATTTGGACCCCAGTCCCCAGATCACTAACCGGGCCCACTGGATGGCTGACCCAGTGAGAACACCCCTGCACCAATATCTCCCCGTGTGTCAGGCAGAGGTACCAGCTCAATATTGTCAGTAAATAGATTTTATGCTGGTCTGACCCCGAGGCTGGGTGACGGTTCACCTTCCTCACTGTTGATCCAAACGCAAATCCGCTGCTGATTGGAATTTCTCCATGAATCAGTCCAGCCCCGGTGGTGACAGCACTCCCACCCTCATCCGAATGGAATTACATGACATGCGGTGTGAGGAGTTGCAATAATTATCCACATTGTGGGAATGTGCGACATGTGGTTAAGCTCAGGGGTGATGGTGTTCCAGCTAGAATAAAAGGTCATGTGTCAGCCCCTACACCCCTCCCTATCGCCGAGACCTGCTCAGGCCCCTATACCCCTCTCTATCTCTGTAATCTCCTCCAGCCCCATAACCCTCCCTATCTCTGTAATGTCCTCCAGCCCCATAACCCTCCCTATCTCTAACCTCCTCCAGCCTCTACACCTCCCTATCTCTGTAACGTCCTCTAGCCCCTACAACCCTCCCTATCTCTCTAACCTCCTCCAGCCTCTACAACCCCCCCTATCTCGGTAACCTCCTCCAGCCTCTACAACCCTCCCTATCTCTGTAACCTCCTCCAGCCTCCTATAACCCTCCCTATCTCTGTAACCTCCTCCAGCCTCTACAACCTTCCCTATCTCTGTAATCTCATCCAGCTCCTTACACCCCTCCCTGCCTCTGTAACCGAACAGTTTGAGAACAGACCAGTCCGCCAGATTAATGAGCCCCCTCCCACCCCCCCCTACCGCTGGATTGTAATTTTTATAGTCTTGACAGGGCTGGATGTGTTTCCTCTTTATAATGATAATAATCTTTATTGTCACAAGAAGGCTTACATTAACACTGCAATGAAGTTAATGAGAAAAGCCTCAGTCGCCACACTCCGGCACCTGTTCGGGTACGCAGAGGGAGAATTCAGAATGTCCAAATTACCTACCAGCATGTCTTTTGGGACTTGTGGGAGGAAACTCACGCAGACACAGGGAGAACATGCAGACTCCGCACAGACAGTGACCCAAGCCGGGAATCGAACCTGGGATCCTGGCGCTGTGAAGCAACGGTGGTAACCACTGTGCTATCGTGATGCCCTTCTTGCAAGGGAAGCTAGAACTAGGGGCTCACTGTTTAAAAATAAGGGGTTGTGAGTCCATAGAATTAACCATAGAATTCCTACAATGCAGAAGGAGGCTATTCGGCCCATCGCCTCTGCACTGACCCTCTGAAAGAGCGTCCATTCCCCCGTCCTATTCCCATAACCCCATAGATATCTCTGGAACTCTCTTCATCAAAAGGCAGTGGAAGCAGAGTCTGTGAGTATTTTTAAGGCTGAGCTGGATAGATTCTTGATTGGCGAGGGGGGCGGGAATGAAAGGTGATCGGGAGAAGGCAGGAACGCGGAGTTGGGTTACAATCAGGTCAGCCAATGACCTTATTGAATGGGGGAGACAGAAGTGAGGCCCCTCCTGCTCCTAATTCATATGTCCGCATACCTCGTCAGCGTGCCTGATTCACGGAATTGTGGCGGGGCAGGAGGAGGCCATTTGGCCCTTTATCTCTGACATTGTGCCGTTCCCAGCCTTATCCCCCCGTACCCCTGCACATTGTTCCTATTCAATGTCCTCTCGAATGTCTCGATTGAAATGGCCTCCACCACACCCCCAGGTCTAGTGTTTCAGACCCCAACCACTCGCTGTGTGAAAAGGTTTATTCCCACATCACATTTGCTTCTTTTAAGAATCATTTTAAATCGGTGCCCTCTCGTCCTTGATCCTTTGAACATCTTTATCGAATCCCCTCTCAGCCTCCTTCTCTCCAAGGAGGACACAACCAACCTCTCCAATCTATCTTCATAACTGAAGTTTCTCATTTCCGGAACCATTCTTGTAAACCTACTCTGAACTCTCCCCAATGTGTACACATCCTTTCTAGAGTGTGGAGCCCAGAACTGTGCACAATATTCCAGCTGAGGTCTAACTAGTGTCTTGTATAAACTCAGCGTAATCTCCTTGCTCCTGTACCAATCCTATTAACTCACATGACCCTGGCTTTATCCTACTCCAAACCCATTGAGGCAGCATTGCCCAGGCTCTGGCCGACGTGCCACTGACCCAGAGGGGGGTGATGCAGTCACTGGCTGTTGTGGCATCGACCCAGACGGAGATGGCACAGTCACAAGGTGATGTCGCACAGTCCCAGAGAGAGGTAGTCCACTTCCTGTGCTCTACTGACGCGAGCATTGAGACCTTGGTCGAGACGGGAGCGGCCTCCAGGACTGGCAGCACCAGGTGGTGGGGGAGCCTCAGAGGTTAGCCCCGCTTGCACCCCCAACCCATGGAATAGCTTGGGGGCCATTGGGCACCTTGAGCGAGCAGGAGGTGACGGGGCCTGAGTCAGTGACTCCCGTAGGCAAGATGTATCTGATAGACAGCATGCAGAACTGGGTCGCGCCACGCCACCTGGGACACCTGAGCATCAGTGGGGCTCATCCAGGCCCGTCCACACCAGAAGAAAGGGCCAAAGGGGACCCAGGTCACAGAATGGGAATTGCAGCAGGCCGCCTCCACACCTGATGTACCGTCTGGAGTTCCACCCAGACGTAGCATTAGGGCCTCTAAGATTAGAATGATAGACATCAGTTAAGTTGGCATGGGTGCAGCACACAGTATAGTGTTAGGGGCTAGGGGACAAACCTGGAAATATGTTCACCATTGCACAATAAACACCTGTGCACAATATTTCAACCTGCCCCGATGCTCTGTCAAAAGGGTGTGAGGGATGGGCTGGGCTGGGATGGCTGCAGAGGGCGCGTTGGGGGCGGGAGGGAGATGGACAGATGTTGGGGGTGGACATGGGCCTGAGACACCAGTTCAGCCAGCGCACACTGGTCCGGTGCCCCACCACCATCCATCTCCACCCCGCCACCCCCCCTTCACTGTCCCTACCTTTGCCACCCGAAGGGCTTGATGGGGCAGTGTGATGGAATGGCCAGATCCCATGCAGGGATTACTCAGGTGTACGGTGGCAAGTGCTACCGTGTCAGCAGTCAGACATTGTCAAATGGTTCGTAGCACCAGAGCTCATCGCAGAGCGGGCTGTCTTCATCCCACGGACCACACACTCTGTTACTGCCAACCCAGGGCCCACACTCTGTAGTGAGGCAGGTAGGTAGGAATCATGGAGAGGGTAGCAAGGGGGGAGGGGTGGCACAAGGAGGGTAATCAAGGTAGGTGGTGGTTACCTAGGGTGGGGTGTTGGGGGTGGATGCCTGTACCAGGAGGGGGAGTGGCGGAGGTGGCACAGGGAGGGTGTTCATGGGAGGGTGTATATGGCTGGAGGGGGGAGGGGGGATGAGTTATCCATGCCATTGGCCACCCCCGTAGTTGGTGAACCTGAAGGTGATTTGAGTGTCCCGTACACGTCGACCCTGGCGCACACTTTGTGCACCCTTCTGTGCCTGCCCTGGCCCCATGCCCTGCCCATCCTCACCCTCTTCCATGTCCTCCTCAACAGACGAGGCCTGGCGTTCATCCGCCTCCTCCAGCCCGTCATCCCTCTGCTGTGTGAAGTTGTGTAGGACGGAGCAGGACACCACTATACTGGAGGGCACCTCCAGAGCGGCCCAGACACCTGAAGATGTCAGGAACTGCCAAGTGTGCCAGGATGAAGGCATTGTGCACACTGCCTGGGTATCGGGTGCAGGCGTGCATGATGTGCATCTCATGGTCACACACCAGCTGCACATTCATAGACTGAAATCTCTTTTGGTTTGTGAAGACCGGCCTGTCAGGGGCCATTGCTCGTAGGGTGACATGAATCCTGTTGATCACCTGGTACATCTCAGCGATGATGGGGAACCCCGCTGTCAGGGCTTCCTGTTAGTCTCGGTCCACATCGAATTTGGTGAACTGTGCCGCCCAGGCGTCTAGGGCCTCTGTGATGGCACAGATGCACCTGTGCAACGATGTCTGTGAGATCCCAGCCGGGTACCCACGAAGCGCCTGGAAGGACCCCCTGGCATAAAAGCTCAGGGTGACGTCACTTTGATGGTCACCGTGAACGGGTATCCTCCTCCATATGCCCACAGTGCCAGGTGCGCCATGATCCGGCAGATATGCCGCACTGTCCTCCTGATCAGCTGGAGTCTTTGATGGTATGCCCGGTCCGGCAGGTCCTTGAATGACAGGCGCTGATGGTACACTCGGGGCCTCATGCGGTGCCTCATTCCCACCACCTCCTCGGCCTTTTAGGCAGCTGGCTCTCCATCCTCACTGGCTGCCTCCAGTTCCTCTGGGACAGGCTCCACTGTGGCAGGTTCATGTTTTTTAAGGGGGAGGTGTGATGAAATTTCAGATGTATATTATCATAGGTATTTGCTGCTGTAAGTGTTAAAAGCCTGGGCTAGTGAGTGTGTGACACTGCTGCAATCATATGTTTGCCCATGTTTGAAACAATTCCTAGTTTGAAAGGCAAGTGTATTTTGGGAGTGAGGGGAGCAATTAAACCTCATAAAAAACTTAGGCTAATGCAAGTTTTTTTGATTAAGGGAATTGGATTAAGGTGCTTCCCTGTGGAGTTGATTAGATTTCAACTTGGAAGAATGATGACATTGCTGGGTGAAGCTAAGGCATCACGCATTTTTGCAGAACGCACTTTAGCTCTGATCTGAATGCAGTTGTGACCAGGGGCGTCATTCTCCGACCCCCCGCCGGGTCGGAGAATGGCCGTTGGCCGCCGTGAATCCCGCCCCCGCCGAAGTCTCCGCTCCCGGAGATTGGGCGGGGGCGGGAATCCGGCCGCGCCGGTTGGCGGGACCCCCCGCTGGATTCTCCGGCCCGGATGGGCCGAAGTCCCTCCCAGGAATTGCCTGTCCCGCCGACGTAAATCAAACCTGGTATTTACTGGCGGGACCAGGCGGCGTGGGCGGGCTCCGGGGTCCTGTGGGGGGGGGCGGGGCGACCTGACCCCGGGGGGTGCCCCCACGGTGGCCTGGCCCGCGATCGGGGCCCACCGATCCGCGGGCGGGCCTGTGCCGTGGGGGCACACTTTCCCTTCCGCCTCCGCCACGGCCTCCACCATGGCGGAGGCGGAAGAGACTCTCCCCACTGCGCATGCGCGGGAAACTGACTGCGGCTGCTGACGCTCCCGCGCATGCGCTGGGAAACTGACAGCGGCCGCGGCCGCTCCCGCGCATGCGCCGCATTTCCGCGCCAGCTGGCGGGGAAACAAACGCCATTTCCGCCAGCTGGCGGGGCGGAAATCCCTCCGGCGTCGGCCTAGCCCCTCAATGTTGGGTCTAGGCCGCCAAAGATGCGGAGCCTTCCGCACCTTTGGGCCAGCGCGATGCCCGTCTGATTGGCGCCGGCTTTGGCGCCAGTCGGCGGGCATCCTGCCGTTGGGGGAGAATTTCGCCCCAGAAGTCAAGCAGTTTTCTCTCAGTGCAGTTCAGTTAGAGGAGATTAACATACTTTAGAGCAGTGTAGAATTGTCTGAGAACCAGGGGAGCTGAGACAAGATGAAAAACATTTTCTGAAGAAATACAAGCAGAGTTTATTCTTGGGTCTGGCAGGGGTCAGATCTTGTCTTCAAAGCCATGTCAAAAAATCTTTGTTTCAGGCAAGTATGTCTGAGTGCCAATGGTTTAATAGTGAATTGAGAGCTGAGGTGATTTTTTTCCCCTAGTTGTTTGAGTGGGGATAAAGGCACCATTAAATGTTATTGTGTCACTGTATTGATAAGCATTGTTTAATCGGTAATTGTCAGCTATTTTCTGGTGTGATGATAAAAATATATTAATACTGTGTGAGTAATAAAGTTTGTTTTAATAAACCATATCCCTATTTCTTCATGAAATTACTCCTGAAGCGAGGTATCCTTTCCTCGATGTCTTGCAAAATTAAAATAATATATTGGGGTTTCTGTCTGGTATCCAAGTCACTGTTGGGCTCTGGTCCGGAATCATAATACGAGAGATAGAGAGAGAGCAAGTGGGAGGGTAGGAGGGTAGACAGAGAGGGAGACAGAAAGGGAGACAGAGAGGGAGGCAGAGAGGGAGGCAGAGAAGGAGGGACAAAGCAGTAAGTGGACAGGTTTAGAGAAAGGCAGGGAGAAATAGTAATTAAGAAAGAGATAGAGAAACAAAATGAGGGACAGAGAGGAACAATGAGAGTCAAATTCACAGCAACTCGATTTCCTCAGAGTGTCTCTGTCGCTGTCGTTGTGTCTCGGAGTCTTAGTGCCAGTGTCTCAGTGGCTCGGTGTTTTGGTGTCTTGGTGTACAATTGGCTCGGTATTCCCTGTGTCTTGGTGTATCCTGTGTCTTGGTGTACATTTGTCTCAGTGTTCCCTGCGTCTTGGTGTACAATTGTCTCGGTGTTCCCTGTGTCTTGGCATTCCCTGTGTCTTGGTGTACTCTGTTTCTTGGTGTACAATTGTCTCGGTGTTCCCTATGTCTTGGTGTACCCTGTGTCTTGGTCTACAATTGTCTTGGTGTTCCCTGTGTCTTGGTGTACAATTGTCTCGGAGTTCCCTGTGTCTCGGTGTCTCTGGTGTACCCCGTGTCTCGGTGTCTCGGTGTCCTGGTGTATCCCATGTCTCGGTGTCCTGGTATACCCCATGTCTCGGTGTCCTGGTGTACCCCGTGTCTCGGTGTCCTGGTGTACCCCGTGTCTCGGTGACTCGATGTCCTGGTGTACCCCGTGTCTCGGTGTCCTGGTGTACCCCGTGTCTCAGTGTCTCGGTGTCCTGGTGTACCTGTGTCTCAGTGTCTCGGTGTCCTGGTGTACCCCATATCTCAGTGTCCTGGTGTACCCCATATCTCAGTGTCCTGGTGTACCCCGTGTCTCGGTGTCTCGATGTCCTGGTGTACCCCGTGTCTCGGTGTCCTGGTGTACCTGTGTCTCAGTGTCTCGGTGTCCTGGTGTACCCCGTGTCTCGGTGTTTCGATGTCCTGGTGTACCCCGTGTCTCGGTGTCCTGGTGTACCTGTGTCTCGGTGTCTCGATGTCCTGGCGTACCCCATGTCTCAGTGTCTCGGTGTCCTGGTGTACCTGTGTCTCGGTGTCTCGGTGTCCTGGCGTACCCCATGTCTCGGTGTCTCAGTGTCCTGGTGTACCCCATGTCTCGGTGTCTCGGTGTCCTGGTGTACCCCATGTCTCGGTGTCCTGGTGTACCCCGTATCTCGGTGTCCTGGTGTACCCTATGTCCCTGTGTCTCGGTGTCCTGGTGTATCTGTATCTCGGTATCTCGATGTCCTGCTATACCCAGTGTCTCAGTGTCCTGGTGTACCCTATGTTTCAGTGTCTCGGTGTCCTGGTGTAACCCGTGTTTCAGTGTCTCAGTGTCCTGGTGTACCCCGTGTCTCGGTGTCTCGGTGTCCTGGTGTACCCCATGTCTCGGTGTCCTGGCGTACCCCATATCTCGGTGTCCTGGTGTACCCTATGTCCCTGTGTCTCGGTGTCCTGGTGTATCTGTATCTCGGTATCTCGATGTCCTGATATACCCAGTGTCTCAGTGTCCTGGTGTACCCTATGTTTCAGTGTCTCGGTGTCCTGGTGTAACCCGTGTTTCAGTGTCTCAGTGTCCTGGTGTACCCCGTGTCTCGGTGTCTCGGTGTCCTGGTGTACCCCATGTCTCGGTGTCCTGGCGTACCCCATATCTCGGTGTCCTGGTGTACCCTATGTCCCTGTGTCTCGGTGTCCTGGTGTATCTGTATCTCGGTATCTCGATGTCCTGCTATACCCAGTGTCTCAGTGTCCTGGTGTACCCTATGTTTCAGTGTCTCGGTGTCCTGGTGTAACCCGTGTTTCAGTGTCTCAGTGTCCTGGTGTACCCCGTGTCTCGGTGTCTCGGTGTCCTGGTGTACGCCGTGTCTCGGTGTCTCGGTGTCCTGGTGTACCTGTGTCTCAGTGTCTCGGTGTCCTGGTGTACCCCGTGTCTCAGTGTCCTGGTGTACCCCGTGTCTCGGTGTCTCGGTGTCCTGGTGTACCCTGTGTCCCAGTGTCTCGGTGTCCTGGTGTACCTGTGTCTCAGTGTCTCGGTGTCCTGGTGTACCCCGTGTCTCAGTGTCCTGGTGTACCCCGTGTCTCGGTGTCTCGGTGTCCTGGTGTACCCCGTGTCTCGGTGTCCTGGTGTACCCCATGTCTCAGTGTCTCGGTGTCCTGGTGTACCCCGTGTCTCAGTGTCCTGGTGTACCCCGTGTCTCGGTGTCTCGGTGTCCTGGTGTACCCCGTGTCTCGGTGTCCTGGTGTACCCCATGTCTCAGTGTCTCGGTGTCCTGGTGTACGCCGTGTCTCGGTGTCCTGGTGTACCCCGTGTCTCGGTGTCTCGGTGTCCTGGTGTACCCCGTGTCTCAGTGTCCTGGTGTACCCCATGTCTCAGTGTCTCAGTGTCCTGATGTACCCCGTGTCTCAGTGTCCTGTTGTACGTGTATCTCGGTGTCTCGGTGTCCTGGTGTACCGAGTGTCTCGGTGTCCTGGTGTACCCCGTGTCTCGGTTTCCTGGTGTACCTGTATCTCGATGTCTCGGTGTCCTGGTGTACCCAATGTCTCGGTGTCCTGGTGTACCCCGTGTCTCAGTGTCCTGGTGTACCTGTATCTCGGTGTCCTGGTGTACCCAGTGTCTCGGTGTCCTGGTGTACCTGTATCTCGGTGTCTCTGTGTCCTGGTGTACCTGTATCTTGGTGTCTCAGTGTCCTGGTGTAACCTTTGACTCTGTCTCTCTGTTTCTCAGTTGTATTATTACTCTCATTTTGTTTCACTGCACTCTGGACACTTGACCACAAACACTTCTGCCGGAATGGGTAAGGCTGCGTCAATAATACTTTCTGATAGTGAGGAACTTCCTCATGTCAGTGACTCAGTTCGAGTTTCAGACCGGAGCCTCACAGAACTCAGATAAAACATTGCTCTCTCCTGCTTCCCGTTTCCCCACCAGACTCACTTCCAAATAATCTCAGGGGTTTCAGGACCCCGGCGTCACATATCTCAGATCGAATAGCATGATGCAGATGTTTGGACATCCCACTGTGCTGACCCTCTCCCTGTTTCTCTTCAGTCTGCTGTTGGGTAAGTAATCATTTTAAAATTCTGATCGGTCCTTGATCTCGCCCAGCACTCTCCTCCAGCCCCTACAATCTTCCCTATCTCTGTAACCTCCTCCAGCCCCGAGAACCGTCCCTGTCTCTGTAACCTCCTCCAGCCCGTACAACCGTCCCTAGCTCTGTAACCTCCTCCAGCCCGTACACCCGTCCCTATCTCTGTAACCTCCTCCAGCCCGTACACCCGTCCTTAGCTCTGTAACCTCCTCCAGCCCGTACAACCGTCCCTATCTCTGTAACCTCCTCCAGCCCGTACAACCGCCCCTATCTCTGTAACCTCCTCCAGCCCGTACACCCGTCCCTATCTTTGTAACCTGCTCCAGCCCGTACACCCGTCCCTATCTCTGTAACCTCCTCCAGCCCGTACACCCGTCCCTATCTCTGTAACCTCCTCCAGCCCAAACAACCCACACTATCTCTGTAACTCCTCCAACCCCGAGAACGCTCCCTATCTCTGTAACCTCCTCGAGCCCCATGAAACCTCCCTATCTCTGTAACCTCCTCCAAACACAAGAATCCTCTTTATCTCTGTAATTCCCTCAAGCCCCAAGAACCCTCCCTATCTCTGTAACCCCCTCAAGCCCCGAGAAGCCTCCCTATCTCTGTAATCTCCTCCAACCCCCACATTGTTCCCGATCTCTGTAAGCTGCAGTCCTTAACTAACTCTATAACCTATTCCAGCCCCGACAATCCTCCTTATATCTGTAACCTCCTCCAGCCCCTTCAACTCTCCCTATCTCTGTAACCTCCTCCAGCCCCGACAACCCTCCCTATCTCTATAACATCCTCCAGCCCCAACAACCCTCCCTATCTCTGTAACCTCCCCCAGTCTTGACAACACTCCCTATCTCTGTAACCTACTTCAGCCCCAATGACCCTCCCTATCTCTGTAACCGCCTCCAGCCCCCACATCCCTCCCTATCTTTGTAACCTCCTACCCGGCCAACGCTCCCTATCTCTGTAACGTCCACCAGCCCCGCCGACCTTCCCTGTCTCTGTAACCTCCTCCAGTCCTGACCACCCTCCCTATCTCTATAACCTCCCCCAGCCCCGACGACCCTCCCTATCTCTGTAACATCTTCCAGCCCCGACAACCCTCCCTATCTTTGTAACCTCCTCCAGCCCCGACAACCCTCCCTATCTCTATAACCTACCCCAGCCCCGACGACCCTCCCTATCTCTGTAACCTCCTCCAGCCCCGACAACCCTCCCTATCTTTGTAACCTCCTCCAGCCCCAACAACCCTCCCTATCTCTGTAACCTCCTCCAGCCCCTACATTGCTGCCTATCTCTCTAAGCTCCAGTCCCTCACTACCTCTATAACCTATTCAGCCCCGACAATCCTCCGTTTATCTGTAACCTCCTCCAGCCCCAACAAACCTCCTTATCTCTGTAACCTTCTCAAGCTCCCACATCCCTCCCTATCATTGTAGCCTCCTCCTGCCCTGACAACCCTACCTAGCTCTGTAACGTCCTCCAGCCCCGACAACCCTCCCTATCTCTGTATCCTCCTCCACCCACCACATTCCTCCCTATCTCTGTAACCTCCTCGTACCCTGTCAACCCTCGTATCTTTGTAACCTCCCCCAGCACCGACAACCCTCCCTATCTCTGTAACGTCCACCAGCCCCGACGGCCTTCCCTATCTCTGTAACCTCCTCCAGCCCTGACTACACTCCTAAACTCTGTAACCTCCTCCAGACCCGACAACCCCAATTTCTGTAATCTCCTCCAGCCCCTTCAACTCTCCCTATCTAAGAACCATCAACACCAACAAACCTCCCTATCTCTGTAACCTCCTCCACCGCCTACACCTCTCCCTGTCTCTGCAACCTCCTCCAACCCCGACAATCACCTTATCTCTGTAACCTACTTCAGCCTCCACATCCCTCCCTATCTCTGTAACGTACTCCAGCCCCGACGACCGTTCCTATCTTTGTAACCTCCCCCAGCCTCGACAACCCTCCCTATCTCCGTAACCTCCTCCAGCCCCGAGAACTCTTCAATCTCTGTGACCTCCCCCAGCCTCGACAACATTCCCTATCTCCGTAACCTCCTCCAGGCCCGAGAACCCTTCAATCTCTGTAACTTCCCCCAGCCTTGACAACTCTCCCTATCTCTGTAACCTACTTCAGCCCCAATGACCTTCCCTACGTCTGTAACCTCCTCCAAACCCTACAACGCTCCCTATCTCAATAACCTCCTCCAGCCCTGAGATCCCTTCAATCTCTGTAACCTCCTCCAGCCCCGACTGATTTGTTATGTTGTAGGTGTAACATATGCGGCTTCCTTGTGATGCACTTGACAAAGGAAGGTTCGGACGTGGAGATAACTTCAACACGTTTATTAAACTATTTACACTTCTATTACTCGGGTTCGACGCTACTGCTAATCCTACTATAGCTACCCAGACTGACTAACCAGTTGATGCAATCCACGTGGTGGGTGTAATATTGAATCAACCCTGTGTCTGTACTCACTGACTGTCTCCACTGGAAAGAGGCAGATCATGTGTGGTGTCCTTTATATATGGGTTGGTGTAATGCCCTCCTGTGGTGGTGTCACCTCCTTGTGTATTATGAATGTCCAATGGTCGTGTCCTATCTAAATGATCTATTGGTTGAGTGTGTGTGATGTCACTGGTGCTCCCTCTAGTGTCTAGCTAGCCTACATGCATTTACATTGATGCACATTACCACATCCCCCCTTTTTTATATGTTACATATTTTCTGTACACTTTGAGAAAATTGAACAAAGAACAGGTAGATAAGGTAAGGTATATACAAGTCATGGGAACAATGATTAAACCATAAGTCCAAATCATTCGTGTGAGTCCAAAAACCATCAATCATCATGGTCAAATGTCTCTCTTGGTTATGAACGCCATCAACGTCCCTGTGTCTTGGTGTACTCTGTTTCTTGGTGTACAATTGTCTCGGTGTTCCCTATGTCTTGGTGTACCCTGTGTCTTGGTCTACAATTGTCTTGGTGTTCCCTGTGTCTTGGTGTACAATTGTCTCGGAGTTCCCTGTGTCTTGGTATACCCTGTGTCTTGGTGTACAATTGTCTTGGTGTTCCCTGTGTCTTGGTATACCCTGTGTCTTGGTGTACAATTGTCTTGGTGTTCCCTGTGTCTCGGTGTTCCCTGTGTCTCGGTGTCTCAGTATCTCAGTGTCCTGGTGTACCCCGTGTCTCGGTGTCCTGGTGTACCCCATGACTCGGTGTCCTGGTGTACCTCATGTCTCGGTGTCCTGGTGTACCCCATATCTCGGTGTCCTGGTGTACCCCGTGTCTCGGTGTCTCGATGTCCTGGTGTAACCCGTGTTTCAGTGACTCGGTGTCCTGGTGTACCCCGTGTCTCGGTGTCCTGGTGTACCCCGTGTCTCGGTGTCCTAATGTACCCCGTGTCTCAGTGTCCTGGTGTAACCCGTGTCTCGGTGTCCTGGTGTACCCCATGTCTCGGTGTCCTGGCGTACCCCATATCTCGGTGTCCTGGTGTACCCCATGTCTCGGTGTCCTGGCGTACCCCATATCTCGGTGTCCTGGTGTACCCCATGTCTCGGTGTCCTGGCGTACCCCATATCTCGGTGTCCTGGTGTACCCCATGTCCCTGTGTCTCGGTGTCCTGGTGTATCTGTATCTCGGTATCTCAATGTCCTGATATACCCAGTGTCTCAGTGTCCTGGTGTACCCCGTGTCTCGGTGTCTCGGTGTCCTGGTGTACCCTGTGTCTCAGTGTCTCGGTGTCCTGGTGTACCTGTGTCTCAGTGTCTCGGTGTCCTGGTGTACAATTGTCTTGGTGTTCCCTGTGTCTCGGTGTTCCCTGTGTCTCGGTGTCTCAGTGTCTCAGTGTCCTGGTGTACCCCGTGTCTCGGTTTCCTGGTGTACCTGTATCTCGGTGTCTCGGTGTCCTGGTGTACCCCGTGTCTCGGTGTCCTGGTGTACCTGTATCTCGGTGTCCTGGTGTACCTGTATCTCGGTGTCTCGGTGTCCTGGTGTACCCAGTGTCTCGGTGTCCTGGTGTACCCCGTGTCTCGGTTTCCTGGTGTACCTGTATCTCGGTGTCTCGGTGTCCTGGTGTACCCCGAGTCTCGGTGTCCTGGTGTACCCCGTGTCTCGGTGTCCTGGTGTACCCAGTGTCTCGGTGTCCTGGTGTACCCCGTGTCTCGGTGTCCTGGTGTACCTGTATCTCGGTGTCCTGGTGTACTCCGTGTCTCGGTGTCCTGGTGTACCTGTATATCGGTGTCTCAGTGTTCTGGTGTACCCAGTGTCTCGATGTCCTGGTGTACCCCGTGTCTCGATGTCCTGGTGTACCTGTATCTCGGTGTCTCTGTGTCCTGGTGTACCTGTATCTTGGTGTCTCAGTGTCCTGGTGTAACCTTTGACTCTGTCTCTCTGTTTCTCAGTTGTATTATTACTCTCATTTTGTTTCACTGCACTCTGGACACTTGACCACAAACACTTCTGCCGGAATGGGTAAGGCTGCGTCAATAATACTTTCTGATAGTGAGGAACTTCCTCATGTCAGTGACTCAGTTCGAGTTTCAGAACGGAGCCTCACAGAACTCAGATAAAACATTGCTCTCTCCTGCTTCCCGTTTCCCCACCAGACTCACTTCCAAATAATCTCAGGGGTTTCAGGACCCCGGCGTCACATATCTCAGATCGAATAGCATGATGCAGATGTTTGGACATCCCACTGTGCTGACCCTCTCCCTGTTTCTCTTCAGTCTGCTGTTGGGTAAGTAATCATTTTAAAATTCTGATCGGTCCTTGATCTCGCCCAGCACCCTCCTCCAGCCCGTACAACCGTCCCTATCTCTGTAACCTCCTCCAGCGCGTACACCCGTCCCTATCTCTGTAACCTCCTCCAGCCCGTACACCCGTCCTTAGCTCTGTAACCTCCTCCAGCACGTACACCCGTCCCTATCTCTGTAACCTCCTCCAGCCCAAACAACCGTCCCTATCTCTGTAACCTCCTCCAGCTCGTACACCCGTCCCTATCTCTGTGACATCCTCCAGCCCAAACAACCCACACTATCTCTGTAACTCCTCCAACCCCGAGAACCCTCCCTATCACTGTAACCCCCTCGAGCCCCATGAAGCCTCCCTATCTCTGTAACCTCCTCCAAACACAAGAATCCTCCTTATCTCTGTAATTCCCTCAAGCCCCAAGAACCCTCCCTATCTCTGTAACCCCCTCAAGCCCCGATAAGCCTCCCTATCTCTGTAATCTCCTCCAACCCCCACATTGTTCCCGATCTCTGAAAGCTGCAGTCCTTAACTAACTCTATAACCTATTCCAGCCCCGACAATCCTCCTTATATCTGTAACCTCCTCCAGCCCCTTCAACACTCCCTATCTCTGTAACCTCCTCCAGCCCGTACAACCGTCCCTGTCTCTGTAACCTCCTCCAGCCCCGAGAACCGTCCCTGTCTCTGTAACCTCCTCCAGCCCGTACAACCGTCCCTATCTCTGTAACCTCCTCCAGCCCCAACAACCCTCCCTATCTCTGTAACCGCCTCCAGCCCCCACATCCCTCCCTATCTTTGTAACCTCCTCCTACCCGGCCAACGCTCCCTATCTCTGTAACGTCCATCAGCCCCGACGTCCTTCCCTGTCTCTGTAACCTCCTCCAGCCCTTACAACCCTCCTTGGATAGAGTGGATAGCCCGAGACTTTTCCCCAGGGTGGAAATGGCTGTCACGAGGGGACATCATTTTAAGGTGATTGGAGGAAGGTATAGGGGAGATGTCAGAGGTAGGTTCTTTACACAGAGAGTGGTGGGTGAGTGGAATGCACTGCCAGCATAGGTGGTGGAGTCAGAGTCATTAGGGACATTTAAGCGACTCTTAGACAGGAACATGGACAGCAGTAAATTGAAGGGGTGTAGGTTAGGTTGATCTTAGACTCCCTATCTCCGTAACCTCCTCCAGGCCCGAGAACCCTTCAATCTCTGTAACCTCCCCCAGCCTTGACAACACTCCCTATCTCTGTAACCTACTTCAGCCCCAATGACCCTCCCTATCTCTGTAACCGCCTCCAGCCCCCACATCCCTCCCTATCTTTGTAACCTCCTACCCGGCCAACGCTCCCTATCTCTGTAACGTCCACCAGCCCCGCCGACCTTCCCTGTCTCTGTAACCTCCTCCAGTCCTGACCACCCTCCCTATCTCTATAACCTCCCCCAGCCCCGACGACCCTCCCTATCTCTGTAACATCTTCCAGCCCCGACAACCCTCCCTATCTTTGTAACCTCCTCCAGCCCCGACAACCCTCCCTATCTCTATAATCTACCCCAGCCCCGACGACCCTCCCTATCTCTGTAACCTCCTCCAGCCCCAACAACCCTCCCTATCTCTGTAACCTCCTCCAGCCCCTACATTGCTGTCTATCTCTCTAAGCTCCAGTCCCTCACTACCTCTATAACCTATTCAGCCCCGACAATCCTCCGTTTATCTGTAACCTCCTCCAGCCCCAACAAACCTCCTTATCTCTGTAACCTTCTCCAGCTCCCACATCCCTCCCTATCATTGTAGCCTCCTCCTGCCCTGACAACCCTACCTATCTCTGTAACGTCCTCCAGCCCCGACAACCCTCCCTATCTCTGTAACCTCCTCCACCCACCACATTCCTCCCTATCTTTGTAACCTCCTCGTACCCTGTCAACCCTCGTATCTTTGTAACCTCCCCCAGCACCGACAACCCTCCCTATCTCTGTAACGTCCACCAGCCCCGACGGCCTTCCCTATCTCTGTAACCTCCTCCAGCCTTGTAACTGTCCCAATCTCTATAATGTCCACCAGCCCCCTACACCTCTCCCTATCTCTATAACCTCTTCCAGCCCTGACTACACTCCTAAACTCTGTAACCTCCTCCAGACCCGACAACCCCAATTTCTGTAACCTCCTCCAGCCCCTTCAACTCTCCCTATCTAAGAACCATCAACACCAACAAACCTCCCTATCTCTGTAACCTCCTCCACAACCTACACATCTCCCTGTCTCTGCAACCTCCTCCAACCCCGACAATCACCTTATCTCTGTAACCTACTTCAGCCTCCACATCCCTCCCTATCTCTGTAACCTCCTCCAGCCCCGACGACCGTTCCTATCTTTGTAACCTCCCCTAGCCTCGACAACCCTCCCTATCTCCGTAACCTCCTCCAGCCCCGAGAACCCTTCAATCTCTGTAACCTCCCCCAGCCTCGACAACATTCCCTACCTCCGTAACCTCCTCCAGGCCTGAGAACCCTTCAATCTCTGTAACCTCCCCCAGCCTTGACAACACTCCCTATCTCTGTAACCTACTTCAGCCCCAATGATCCTCCCCATCTCTGTAACCGCCTCCAGCCCCCACATCCCTCCCTATCTTTGTAGCCTCCTACCCGGCCAACGCTCCCTATCTCTGTAACGTCCACCAGCCCCGCCGACCTTCCCTGTCTCTGTAACCTCCTCCAGTCCTGACCACCCTCCCTATCTCTGTAACCTCCTCCAGCCCCTACAACCCTCCTTGGATAGAGTGGATAGCCCGAGACTTTTCCCCAGGGTGGAAATGGCTGTCATGAGGGGACATCATTTTAAGGTGATTGGAGGAAGGTATAGGGGAGATGTCAGAGGTAGGTTCTTTACACAGAGAGTGGTGGGTGAGTGGAATGCACTGCCAGCAGAGGTGGTGGAGTCAGAGTCATTAGGGACATTTAAGCGACTCTTCGACAGGCACATGGACAGCAGTAAATTGAAGGGGTGTAGGTTAGGTTGATCTTAGATTAGGATAAATGGTCGGCACAACATCGTGGGCTGAAGGGCCTGTACTGTGCTGTACTGTTCTATGTTCTATGTTCTATCTCTGTAATCTCCTCCAGTGCCAAAAGCCCTCCCTATCTTTGTAACCTCCTCCAGCCCCAACAAACCTCCCTATCTCTGTAATCTCCTCCAGCCCCCACATCCCTCCCTATCTTTGTAACATCCTCCTGCCCTGACAGCCCTCCCTATATCTGTAACCTCCTCCAGCCCCTACATTGCTGCCTATCTCTCTAAGCTCCAGTCCATCACTACCTCTATCACCTATTCAGCCCCGACAATCCTCCGTTTATCTGTAACCTCCTCCAGATCCAACAAACCTCCTTATCTCCTGTAACCTTCTCCAGCCCCCACATCCCTCCCTATCATTGTAACCTCCTCCTGCCCTGACAACCCTACCTATCTCTGTAACGTCCTCCAGCCCCGACAACCCTCCCTATCTCTGTAACCTCCTCCACCCAACACATTCCTCCCTATCTTTGTAACCTCCTCGTACCCTGTCAACCCTCGTATCTTTGTAACCTCCCCCAGCACCGACAACCCTCCCTATCTCTGTAACGTCCACCAGCCCCGACGACCTTCCCTATCTCTGTAACCTCCTCTAGCCTTTGTAACTGTCCCAATCTCTATAATGTCCACCAGCCCCCTACACCTCTCCCTATCTCTATAACCTTTCCAGCCCTGACTACACTCCTAAACTCTGTAACCTCCTCCAGACCCGACAACCCCAATTTCTGTAATCTCCTCCAGCCCCTTCAACTCTCCCTATCTAAGAACCACCAACACCAACAAACCTCCCTATCTCTGTAACCTCCTCCACCGCCTACACCTCTCCCTGTCTCTGCAACCTCCTCCAACCCCGACAATCACCTTATCTCTGTAACCTACTTCAGCCTCCACATCCCTCCCTATCTCTGTAACGTACTCCAGCCCCGACGACCGTTCCTATCTTTGTAACCTCCCCTAGCCTCGACAACCCTCCCTATCTCCGTAACCTCCTCCAGCCCCGAGAACCCTTCAATCTCTGTAACCTCCCCCAGCCTCGACAACCCTCCCTCTCTCCGTAACCTCCTCCAGGTCCGAGAACCCTTCAATCTCTGTAACTTCCCCCAGCCTTGACAACTCTCCCTATCTCTGTAACCTACTTCAGCCCCAATGACCTTCCCTACGTCTGTAACCTCCTCCAAACCCTACAACGCTCCCTATCTCAATAACCTCCTCCAGCCCTGAGAACCCTTCAATCTCTGTAACCTCCTCCAGCCCCGACTGATTTGTTATGTTGTAGGTGTAACATATGCGGCTTCCTTGTGATGCACTTGACAAAGGAAGGTTCAGACGTGGAGATAACTTCAACACGTTTATTAAACTATTTACACTTCTATTACTCGGGTTCGACGCTACTGCTAATCCTACTATAGCTACCCAGACTGACTAACCAGTTGATGCAATCCACGAGTTGGGTGTAATATTGAATCATCCCTGTGTCTGTACTCACTGACTGCCTCCCCTGGAAAGAGGCAGATCATGTGTGGTGTCCTTTATATATGGGTTGGTGTAATGCCCTCCTGTGGTGGTGTCACCTCCTTGTGTATCATGAATGTCCAACGGTCGTGTCCTATCTAACTGATCTATTTGTTGAGTGTGTGTGTGTGATGTCACTGGTGCTCCCTCTAGTTTCTAGCTAGCCTACATGCATTTACATTGATGCACATTACCACATCCCCCCTTTTTTATATGTTACATATTTTCTGTACACTTTGAGAAAATTGAACAAAGAACAGGTAGATAAGGTAAGGTATATACAAGTCATGGGAACAATGATTAAACAATAAGTCCAAATCATTCGTGTGAGTCCAAAAACCATCAATCATCATGGTCAAATGTCTCTCTTGGTTATGAACGCCATCAACGTCCCTGTGCCACAGGAACCAAGAAGTTGTCAAATCACTTCGCTGTCTGATTTGGAGTCCCTTTCTTTTTTCGATGTATGTGAAGATGCTGTCGGATGGCATCTTGTAGCTGATAAGGTGTTGATGTTGGAGAGGTACCATCAACAGTATCATTCGAGGTCATGGATGTGCCATATGTTGAAGTTGGATAAGACTGTACATACTGGTTCTGGCCACGTGCTGTGCAGGAAGGATGATCCTGCTGAGAAGCGTTGAAGCTTGTCGAATTGGAAACAGAGTTGCTGCTCGCATAAATACCTGGTGATGGTGTGAAACTAGAACCTTGCATCTGATAGGAATATGCTGTCTGGCGAGGCTGTGGTGCAGCAAATCCTGGGCAGTAACTAAGGCATCCAGTCTGTGGTGCAGATTGCGCTTGCGGTAGTCCTCCTTCGGTCTTGATTCCATTAGTGGGCAATCCGTAGTGCTGGCCTGTTTGAGAATATGCTGCATAGACTGCTGGCTGCTGCATGCCTGGATATTGGGTTTGTCCAGCATGAGCTGTCATTGGCTGCACTGCTGGTGTGGAAACAATGTGTGGATATAGCTGTGGTGAATATTGGTGTATTCCTCTTGGACTGTAGCCGCTGCTTATTATTACTGACCCAGTGTAATTGTTAAGTGATCCATCTCCTGTCGTTGTGGCATTTGCTGTCACCCTGAGCGTACCATCACTGAGGTTGCGGCACTCCCTGTCTGGAGTAAAGTCCGGCTTACGTGAATCAGAGTCGGCGTTTGGTTGCTCCCCATCTGGAGTCTGGTCTGTTTTTATTGAGTCAGTGTTGGTTTGTTGATGCTCCCCGTCCGGAGTCTTAGCAGGTTCACTGGAGTCAGCTGAGATTTCTTGAAGCTGCACGTCTGGAGTCGGAACATGCAGGAATGCATTGACTTGTGGAGAGGTTCGAGCGAATGAGAGTGGAAGTATCGTGGTGTCACCGGAGTCACCAGTGGTCTCACAGTGATCGCCGAGTGCCTCTGTACACACTAGCTGAGTTCTGTCACTTTGCACATCTTGCATGGGAAGTGGGATGCTGTCGTCACTCGTCTTACATACCGTGGGTAGATCCTCAGTAGCTGCTTGTGTTCACTTGAGTTGGTGAAATTGTCAGAGTCTTCATCTGGTGGTGCAAACAATGTGGGTGGACTGTCATTGTCTTGCTGTTGTCATAGATTATCATAGAATTTACAGTGCAGAAGGAGGCCATTCGGCCCATCGAGTCTGCACCGGCTCTTGGAAAGAGCACCCTACCCAAGGTCAACACCTCCACCCTATCCCCATAACCCAGTAACCCCACCCAACACTAAGGCCTTAATTTGGGCTTGGCCTCATCGTCGCTTTGTTCTTCACTGTAGCATGATAGACCATCATGGTCGTCCTGCTGTGCACTGGAGCGTGGTAGACTGTCACAGTCTTCTGGCTGTTTAGTTGAGCATGGCAGAATCGCATCGTCTGCCGCTAGTTGGTCAGAGGAGGTTGCTAGACCCTCATGGTATTGTTCCTGCAAGGACTGCGCGTCGGAGTCTTGCGTTGCTTCTATCGTGGTGGCTGTCCACGAGCTTGCTGTGGAGGCTTGTGACACTGGAGTCACGTCTTGTGTGTGCAAGGACTGCGGTGTGGAGTCTTGCGTGTCTTCTTTCATAGAGTCGGGAACCCTGAGCAGTACGTGGACCACGCTCTGTGTGGCAGCAGGCCGCTCTCTGTGGGCTTGTACCACTCTCTGTCTCTTGGTTTCAGGCTGCAGCATCATCCTGCACTCACGAGTTGGGACGTCATATCTGCTGGGCTGAAGATCCTCAAATCCGAAGAACGAATCCGCGTCTGCGTCGGATTCAATACGGGGGTCGCCAACGTGCAACACGTCTAGTTGCGGTTCGGATTGAGTACTGGGGTAGCCTCCCAAGGTGAAAGGTTTGTCTGTGTCGTTGTCTTCTAGGACCATATCATCACTGTTTGCGCCGGAGCTGGCATTGGGCTCGCGAGGTCCAGAGAAAATGTAAAGGTCGGTATCGAAGTATTCAAGGTCGGAATCATCGGTTTGGGCGTAGGTAACTGCTTGTTGCAGGGTTCTTCGGAGGTTAATTTCATTTCCGGGTTCAATTTGAGGCATTGTGCTGCTCCCATTGCTCCACCATTGGCAGCCGTGCCTTCAGCAGCATGGCGGGGCCTCGAGTTCTGGAATTCCCTCCCTAAACATTTCCATCTCTCTCTCTCTCTCGCTCCTCCCTTGAGGTGCTCTATAAAATCTTGACTGAACATTACCTTAATAGTCATGCTGAGACAGATGCGCAATCATTGTACTGTTGTTTAGACTGGAACGTATCTAGTTTCCGATCAGCAGCAAGGGGGGGGTTATCACTTTTGGTCAATAAATCTGTTCCCTTCAAGGTGGAGAATTGTGGGAAGGACAAGGCAGGTAGATACGCAATTATTAGGAGGCTTGTAAGCGGAGAATCTGTCTCAATAATGAATGTGTATGGCCTTCCAAGTCACTCCCCGGAGATGGTTATCAAAGTCTTCATGGACTTTTGTGGGTGGGGGAACTTTAATTGTCATTTGAATTCCTTGATGGGAAAGCTCCCAGTAATCGGAAATCCCCACCCCCACCCGCACCCTACAGGCAAGGGCGCTGACGTTAGTTTGTGAGGAGTTTGGATACCCAGACGTGCGGGGGTCTCTACATCCTAGAGATAAAGAGTTACAGTTTTCTCAGCCCCTCAGCAGGGGCACACTAGAATTGACTGTTCCTTTGCGCTGGGGCAATCCTACATTTGGTATTGTCCTACTCCATTGGCAGCATGGTTATCTCTGACCATGCTCCTGTCTTCCTTTCACTCGAGGACCTGATAATTGTAAAGCGATTTATTTGATGTCAATGTGGTTGATTCTGCGTTTCCATTAAAGTTTGTTTTAACATGCAGGATACCAATTGGTCAGAGTCATCACTCCTGGGGTGATGTACCTTTCTCTCACAGTTTCATAAACAGGAAAATTGCGTGGGGTTCTCATCTGTTTTCCTAACAGATGATGAGGTCTGGTCCAGTATACTAACACATATTGGGATTGGTCCAGTATACTAACACATATTGGGATTGGTCCAGTATACTAACACATATTGGGATCTGGTCCAGTATACTAACAAATGTTGGGATTTGGTCCAGTATACTAACAAATGTTGGGATCTGGTCCAGTATCCTAACACATATTGGGATTTGGTCCGGTATTCTAACAAATGTTGGGGTTTGGTCCGGGATCCTAACAAAAGTTGGGATTTGATCCGGGATCCTAACAAATGTTGGGGTCTGATCCGGGATCCTAACAAATGTTGGGGTGTTGTCCGGGATCCTAACAAAAGTTGGGATTTGGTCCGGGATCCTAACAAATGTTGGGGTCTGGTCCGGGATCCTAACAAAAGTTGGGATTTGGTCCGGGATCCTTACAAATGTTGGGGTCTGGTCCGGGATCCTAACAAATGTTGGGGTCTGGTCCGGGATCCTAACAAAGTTGGGATTTGGTCCGGGATCCTAACAAATGTTGGGGTCTGGTCCGGGATCCTAACAAAGTTGGGATTTGGTCCGGGATCCTAACAAATGTTGGAGTCTGGTCCAGTATCCTAATAAATGTTGGGATTTAGTCCAGGATCCTAATAAATGTTTAGGTCTGGTCCAGGATCCTAACAAAAGTTGGGATTTGGTCCGGGATCCTTACAAATGTTGGGGTCTGGTCCGGGATCCTAACAAATGTTGGGGTCTGGTCCGGGATCCTAACAAAGTTGGGATTTGGTCCGGGATCCTAACAAATGTTGGGGTCTGGTCCGGGATCCTAACAAAGTTGGGATTTGGTCCGGGATCCTAACAAATGTTGGAGTCTGGTCCAGTATCCTAATAAATGTTGGGATTTAGTCCAGGATCCTAATAAATGTTTAGGTCTGGTCCAGGATCCTAACAAATGTTGGGATCTGGTCTGTGATATGGACCAGGGCTTAGTGTATTATGAAGTTCACCTGACCTATAACCTTTATGATGAATTTGGCTAGGACGAGCATAAAAACCTTCACTTCAGGTGTGATTCATCAGACTTCCTAGGTGCTTTCATCAAAACAAGGTTTATTCTAAGTATGTAGTTAACATAAACATATATAAAAAACACAAGATTATCAATTACAAACATAAAGACAACACAACAGCTACACTAATCTATGTACATAACACTTAATGAATCCCCCCTTAACTGTTCCAATTCAATAACAAAATCCTATAAACCAAAATCTCTTTAAAGGGCGTGGCCCAGCGCGCTGTATTCTCACTTGAATGGGATTGGTCCTTTCCCTGAGATTCTGATCCAGTTCCAACCAGCAGATTCAAACTCCTTCCGGAAAGCAACACTATCTTTAAAGTTACCAAGGCAGTTTGACACACCCAATGTGCTTTTTCACTGGAGCAGCTTTTAAAATGAAAACACAAAAAACAGGGAAACATTTCTTTTTCCATCTGCAGTCCAAAGCAACAAAATCGAAACTGAAACCCAAACACTAAAAACCCCTCTAACCTGACATCACAGCCCAGCTCCAACCACAAATGACATCACTGAAGCCATGCTATAAGTCACATGGTAAGAGAACAAATCTTTTTTAAAGGGACACCCACATGGCAGTCTGGTGTCCCAACACATGTTGGTCTCTGGTCTGGGATCCTAACAAATGTTGGGGTCTAGTCCAGGATCCAAACAAATGTTGGGATCTGGTCTGGGATCCTAACAAATGTTGGGATCTGGTCCGGGATCCTAACAAATGTTGGGGCCTGGTCAAGTATTCTAACAAATGCTGGGGCCTGGTCTAGTATTCTTTTTTAAAATAAATTTATTGGAGATAGCGCAGGTGTCGAGTTCAACAACAAGGTGTGTGATAAATAATGTCAAGAAAAATTTTGCGTGACAAGGCATTCCGGATGTGGTCATGACCGATACTGGTCCTTGCGTTGACTGTTATGAATGGATGGAATTTGCGCGCCAGTATGATTTCCAACATGTTACTTCTAGCCCGCATTGCCCACAGTCGAATGGCAAGGCTGAAAAGGAAACCCATATTGTCAAATAACTCTGAAAGAAAGCACTCGACAGTCAAGATGATGCATATCTTGCGCTACTCAGCTATTGTTCGGCATCGCTAGTCAATGGCTTCTCGCCTGCTCAACTGCTAATGATCAGTCAGCTATGCGCGACTCTACCTCGTCTTCCTACAGAGCCCATGAACCGCTCATTAGCAAGACAATTGGCCTCTCACAAAAAGGCAGAAGGAGTTCTATGATAGGTCTGCCAAAAGACTTCAATCTCTGCAGCTGGAGGATACAGTGAGAGTAGAAGACTACAAAGAGAATGGATGGTTTAAACAGGCAAAGGTAGTGCAGCCAGCAGGTCCAAACTCATATCTGGTTATGACGGATGAATGTGCTGTTTTGAGATAGAATAGGAGAGCTCACATCAAAGTACGGCAACCGTTTGTGATGCGACCACCAGAGCAAGAATACAACAGTCATAGATTATCATAGAATTTACAGTGCAGAAGGAGGCCATTCAGCCCATCGAGTCCGCACCGGCTCTTGGAAAGAGCACCCTACCCAAAGTCAACACCTCCACCCTATCCCCATAACCCAGTAACCCCACCCAACACTAAGGGCAATTTTGGACACTAAGGGCAATTTTAGCATGGCCAATCCACCTAACCTGCACATCTTTGGACTGTGGGAGGAAACCAGAGCACCCAGAGGAAACCCACGCACACACAGGGAGGATGTGCAGACTCCGCACAGACAGTGACCCAAGCCGGAATCGAACCTGGGACCCTGGAGCTGTGAAGCAATTGTGCTATCCACAATGCTACCGTGCTGCCCATATCTGTCCTCAAACATCTCAGGAAAACACGAAACCAACACAAGGAGAGGTGGAACCAACACAGCAAGAGGTGGAACCGACACAACAAGAGGTGGAACCAACACAACAGGAGGAGGAAGCAACACAACAAGAGGATGATACACATATGAACAACATCAAAATCAAACACAAAATATTAAAGAGCCTGTGCCAGTTTAGCAAACACTAAGAAGATCCACAAGAATACGGCGCAAGCCAGAAAGACTGAATTTGTAACTGACTGAAGTAAAACAAAAGGTATTTGGACATGTATATATTTATGCATATCATGATGTAATGTCAAAAGTAATCTAATGCTTGTAAATATCTTTCTTTTCCAAAGGAAAGGGGATGTGATGATATGCATAATATACGTTTGTACATAATGTTGTGCACAACCTCTGACCACGAGATGTGATTGTAAACCCATATGATCTGGGAGTTGGGAGTTGGTCGTGCTGGGAGACAGACATGTTTTCAGTAGTTCCACAAGAGTTGTTTAGTGTTAGTTGTTTGTTAGCTAATTTATCCTAGTTATCTTTACACAGATGGTTCTACAATAAATTATTTTAAACTACATGTTCTGTAGAACCTCTTTCACCAGTACCGGCCAGTCTACAGAACATGACAGCAGCAGACAGCAGACACAGAGCAGGCTGAGATAACCAACAGGATATATTAACAAGCTGACCGAGGGAGCGAGGGAGACACTGCAGCCTCTGCTTTGCCGAGAGATTTCCTCATTTTCAATCGGAATTGCAGGAAGCTGATTCCAATTACCGACAGATTCAAATTCATTTCATCCTCCACTCTCCAGTCACTCGCTGCAACACAAAGATTTTAAACTTCTCAAACTTATTTTTAAAACCCATACATCCCTCCCTATCTCTGTAACTTCCTAAGCCCCAACAACACCTCCCTCTTTCCGTAACCGTCTCCAGACCCTACAATTCTCCCGATCTATGTAACCTCCTCCAGCCACTACAGCCATCCCCATCTCTGTCCTGGGAGTGTTGAATCGGGACACTGTAGAAGGAGCTATACTCTGAATCTGACACAATGCTGTACTTGTCCTGGGAGTGTTTGTTGGGGACAGTGTAGGGGGAGCTTTACTCTGTATCTAACTCCGTGTTGTACCTGCCCTGGGAGTGTTTGATGGGGACAGTGTACAGGGAGCTTAACTCTGTATCTAACTCCGTGTTGTACCTGCCCTGGGAGTGTTTGATGGAGACAGTGGAGACGGAGCTTTACTCTGTATCTAACCCCGCACTGTACCTGTCCTGGGGGTGTTTGATGGAGACAGTGTAGACGGAGCTTTACTCTGTATCTAACCCCACGCTGTACCTGTCCTGGGAGTGTTTGATGGGGACAGTGCAGAGGGAGCTTTATTCTGTATCTAGCCCTATGCTATACCTGTGCTGGGAGTGTTTGATGGGGCATTGTAGACCTTTACTCTGTATCTAACCCTGTGCTGTACCTGTCCTGGGAGTGTTTGATTGGGACAGTGTTGAGAGATTTCCTCTGTGTCTAACCCCATGCTGTACCTGAGTGTTTGATGGGGACAGTGTAGAGGAAGCTTTACTCTGTATCTAACTGTCCTGGGAGTGTTTGATGGGGGCAGTGTAGAGGAAGCTTTACTCTGTATCTAACCCCGTGCTGTATCTGTCCTGGGAGTGTTTGATGGGGACAGTGTAGAGGAAGGTTTATTCTGTATCTAACCCCGTGCTGTACCTATCCTTGGAGTGTTTGATGGGACAGTGTAGAGGGACCTTTACTCTGTATCGAACCCCGTGTTGTACCTGTCCTGGGAGTGTTTGATGGGAACAGTGCAGAGGGATCGTTACTCTGTATCTACCCTGTGCAGTTCCTGTTCTGGGAGTGTTTGATGGGGGCAGTGTAGAGGGAACTTTACTCTGTATCTAACCCCGTGTTGTATCTGTCCTGGGAGTGTTTGATGGGGACAGTGCAGAGGGATCTTTACTCTGTATCTAGCCCTGTGCAGTTCCTATTCTGGGAGTGTTTGATGGGGCATTGTAGACCTTTACTCTGTATCTAACCCTGTGCTGTACCTGTCCTGGGAGTGTTTGATGGGGACAGTGTTGAGAGATTTCCTCTGTGTCTAACCCCATGCTGTACCTGTCCTGGGAGTGTTTGATGGGTACAGTGTAGAGGAAGCTTTACTCTGTATCTAACCCCGTGCTGTACCTGTCCTGGGGGTGTTTGATGGGGGCAGTATAGAGAAGGAACTTTACTCTGTATCTAACCCCGTGTTGTACCTATCCTTGGAGTGTTTGATGGGACAGTGTAGAGGGACCTTTACTCTGTATCTAACCCCGTGTTGTACCTGTCCTGGGAGTGTTTGATGGGAACAGTGCAGAGGGATCGTTACTCTGTATCTACCCTGTGCAGTTCCTGTTCTGGGAGTGTTTGATGGGGGCAGTGTAGAGGGAACTTTACTCTGTATCTAACCCCGTGTTGTATCTGTCCTGGGAGTGTTTGATGGGGACAGTGCAGAGGGATCTTTACTCTGTATCTAGCCCTGTGCAGTTCCTATTCTGGGAGTGTTTGATGGGGCATTGTAGACCTTTACTCTGTATCTAACCCTGTGCTGTACCTGTCCTGGGAGTGTTTGATGGGGACAGTGTTGAGAGATTTCCTCTGTGTCTAACCCCATGCTGTACCTGTCCTGGGAGTGTTTGATGGGTACAGTGTAGAGGAAGCTTTACTCTGTATCTAACCCCGTGCTGTACCTGTCCTGGGGGTGTTTGATGGGGGCAGTATAGAGAAGGAACTTTACTCTGTATCTAACCCCGTGTTGTACCTATCCTTGGAGTGTTTGATGGGACAGTGTAGAGGGACCTTTACTCTGTATCTAACCCCGTGTTGTACCTGTCCTGGGAGTGTTTGATGGGAACAGTGCAGAGGGATCGTTACTCTGTATCTACCCTGTGCAGTTCCTGTTCTGGGAGTGTTTGATGGGGGCAGTGTAGATGAGGGAGGCAGACCCTTCAAATGGGAGCCAGGACGTTTTGGGGGTGGATGTCAGGAAGTGCTTTCTCACAGAAAGGGGATGAGGAAATCTGGAACGTTCTCTCCCAAAATAAGCTGTCGAGATGTTAGGGGATAATAGGAAATTTCCAAATTGAGTGATAGGTTTCTGAGGACAAACTTACCTGGACTTGATAGGTTATGTCTGTCCTGTGGTGATGTGCATCACTGTAAATACATGTAAGCTAGACAGACACTAGAGGGAGCACCAGAAACATCACACACAAACGCACACTCAGCCAATAGCTAAGTTAGGTGGGAGGCGACCAATGGACATTCCCGATACACAAGGAGGTGAGATGACCACAGGGGGGCATGACACCAACCCATACATAAAGGACACCACACACATGATCAGCCCCCTTCGGCCAGTGGAGACAGTCAGTGAGGAGAGGCACAGGGTTGATTCATTATCACACCCAACACGTGGAAGACAGCAGCTGGTTAGTCAGTTTAGGTAGCTACAATAGGATTAGCAGTAGTGTCGAACTCAAGTTATAAAAGTGTACATAGTGTAAATAAATGAGTTGAAGTTATTTACACGTCTCGACCTTCCTTGACAAATGCAACACAAGGAAGCCGCTTATGTTACAAAGGAAACATAACAAAACATGGTACCAGTAGTGAACTGCTTAAATCCAGATAGCCATACCTCAGCGTACAGTGACAACCAGCAATACCCAGGCAAGATGTACGGGCTCCCGATTCCGCAGCCGCTCCAGTGCCACGGCGATCTCCGCGAGAACTGGCAGCGATTCCGGCAAACGTTTGAACTCTTCCTGGTGGCAGCCGAACTTAAAGACCTGGCCGATGATGAAAAAATACAGTTTCTCCTCACCATCGCCGGTGCAAGAGCAGAAGAAATCTTTTAAAAATTCAAGTTCTCCAAGGGGCAAAACAGGTACGATTTCCAGGCAGTCCTGGACAAACTCGCCAAATACTGTGAGGAAAACACACTCCAATCGACAAGGAAAGGTAAGAGAAGTGCCAGTACTCACCTCGAGGCCGAGGGCCCGGGCCAGAGAGCGATTTGGGTCGAGGTCGGCGGCCATCTTGCTAAAGGGATTACACTAGCGCAGTTGTGCGAGAAGTACGCAGAACCGGAAGGTTCGTTCGCGCATGCGCGAGACGCCGTGCATGCGCAATCAAGAAAACGGCCATCGGTAAAGGAACATCGATCTGCGCATGCGCAATCGCTTCCTACGTGCTATGTCACGCGCGTCATGACGTCAGAGGCCCCAGACCGCACCAATTTAAAGGGGAAACGTCCCAAATCAAAGAAAAAATCTTTTAAAGCTGTAAAACAACCTTCCTTCACCTGGAATGACAGCACAATGCTTCAAATTGAACCAGGAAATGAATTTAACCTCCGAAGAACCCTGCAACAAGCAGTTACCTACGCACAAACCGATGATACCGACCTTTACATTTTTTCTGGACCTCGCGAGCCCAATGACAGCTCCATGGTCCTAGACGACTACGACTCGGACGGACCTTTCGTGTTGCACATTGGCGACCCCCACATTGAATCCGACGCAGATGCGGATTCATTTTTCGGATCTGAGGATCTTCAACCCAGCAGATATGACGTCCCAACTCATCAGTGCAGGATGATGCTGCAGCCTGAAATTAAGAGACAGAAAGCGGTACAAGCCCACAGAGAGCGGCCTGCTGCCACACAGAGCGTGGTCCACGCCCTGCTCAGGGTTCCCGACTCTACGAAAGAAGAAATGCAAGACTCCACACCGCAGTCCTTGTAGGAACAAGACGTGACTCCAGTGTCACAAGACTCCACAGCGAGCTCGTGGACAGACTCCACGATAGAAGGAACGCAAGACTCCAGAGCGCAGTCCTTGCACGAACAAGGAGTGACTCCAGAGTCACAAGCCTCCACAGCGAGCTCGTGGACAGACTCCACGATAGAAGGAACGCAAGACTCCAGAGCGCAGTCCTTGCACGAACAAGAAGTGACTCCAGAGTCACAAGCCTCCACAGCAAGCTCGTGGACAGACTCCATGATAGAAGGAACGCAAGACTCCAGAGCGCAGTCCTTGCACGAACAAGAAGTGACTCCAGAGTCACAAGCCTCCACAGCGAGCTCGTGGACAGACTCCACGATAGAAGGAACGCAAGACTCCAGAGCGCAGTCCTTGCACGAACAAGAAGTGACTCCAGTGTCACAAGCCTCCACAGAGAGCTCGTGGACAGCCTCCACGATAGAAGCAACGCAAGACTCCAATGCGCAGTCCTTGCAGGAACAAGACCATGAGGGTCTAGCAACCTCCTCTGACCAACTAGCGGCAGACGATGCAAGTCTACCATGCTCACGTAAACAGCAAGAAGGCTATCACAGTCTACCACGCTCCACTGCACAGCAGGACGACCATGACGGTCTATCATGCTACAATGAAGGGCACAGCGCTGATGACTGTTCAAGCCAAAGGAATCGCCTCTTCCAAGCCCGAAGAAAAAAGGATTATGCGCTGATCTTCAGGATCATTCTAGCCGAAGAGATATTAATAATGCTGCACAGTCACAGAAGGATGCTGAGGATTTGCTAAAGAAATTACTTGTATGTCTAACTTGCAAGGAGCAGACTGAAAATTGCCATTGCTTTCGTACGGATCGAAAAAATGGACAAGACATTGATCCTCATTTAATGGAAATAACACAACCTGAATCATATCTACAGCAGGGACAACTGTCTCCCTTCAACACAAAACCGCAAAGTCCCAACTTCAGAGACCCGCAGTTAGTCAGTAGTGACTCTTCAACCCCTGATGGGAATATTAATCGCATTGAACCTCTGCACACTCCACTGATAAATGAGCAGAACTTTGGAGCAAGAATCCTGAGGACACCGACATCGAGTAGCCAGATAAAGCACTTAAAACCCGCAGCAGTTTCAAGTGAACCAATTGTGCTTTCCAGTGATGGTGAAGATGCAGATAAGGTCGACCCGATTATCCATTGTACCACATTAACTCCAGAGATTAAGCATTTATGTCTGGGGAGTAGAATGTGGGCAATTGAGAACAGTAAAAGAGAGACTGTGACTGTGCCAGTCCCCGCAAAATCAGAGCCAGAGACGATGAAGGCATGTACATTAGAAAAGTATATGAAGTAACTGAGAAGAAAATTGAAACGGACTGTTCTTTAGAAACTAGTACAATGACGAAAGAAACATTGGATCTAACATTTGATGCCCTACATATGGGAGAAATTGAGGGAAATGAACAAGGTTCTGTAATGTCTGGGGGAAGATTTAAAATTCCAAAGAAGAAAAGCCCAAATGAAGGACAACGGCAAGACAATGACAGTCCACCCACATTGTTTGCACCAACAGATGAAAACTCTGACAATTTACCCAACCCTAGTAAACAGCAAGCAGCTACTGAGGATCTACCCACGGGATGTGAAACGAGTGACGACAGAATCCCACTTCCCATGCAAAAGGTGCAAAGTGACAGACCTCAGCTAGTGCGTACAGAGGCACTCGACGATCACGGTGAGACCACTGGTGACTCCGGTGACACCACACTACTTCCATCCTCAATTGCTCAAACCTCTCCACTAGTCAATGCATTCCTGCATGTTCCGACTCCAGACGTGCAGCTTCAAGAAATCTCAGCTGACTCCAGTGAACCTGCTAAGACTCCGGACGGGGAGCATCAATAAAAAACAGACCAGACTCCAGATGGGGAGCAACCAAACGCCGACTCTGATTCACGTAAGCCAGACTTTACTCCAGACAGGCAGTGTCGCAACCTCAGTGATGGCACGCTCAGGGTGACAGCAGATGCCACAACGACAGGAGATGGATCACATGACAATCACACTGGGTCAGCAATAACAAGCAGCAGCTACAGTCCAAGAGGAATACACCAATTTTCACCACAGCTCTGACCGCACATTTGTTCCACACCGACAGTGCGGCCAATGACAGCTCATGCTGGACAAACCCAGTATTCAGGCATGCAG
This sequence comes from Scyliorhinus torazame, assembly GCF_047496885.1. Classification (NCBI taxonomy): domain Eukaryota; kingdom Metazoa; phylum Chordata; class Chondrichthyes; order Carcharhiniformes; family Scyliorhinidae; genus Scyliorhinus; species Scyliorhinus torazame. The sequence continues at coordinate 73,738,928 of NC_092718.1, forward strand.
CAGCCAGCAGTCTATGCAGCATATTCTCAAACAGGCCAGCACTACGGATTGCCCACTAATGGAATCAAGACCGAAGGAGGACTACCGCCAGCGCAATCTGCACTACGGACTGGATGCCTTAGTTACAGCCCAGGATTTGCTGCACCACAGCCTGGCCAGACAGCATATTCCTATCAGATGCAAGGTTCTAGTTTCACACCATCACCAGACATTGATGCGAGCAGCAATTCTGTCTCCAAATTGACATGCTTCAACGCTTCTCAGCAGAATCACCCTTCCAGCACAGCATGTGGCCAGAACCAGCATGCACAGTCTCATCCGACTTCAACATCTGGCACATCCATGACCTCGAATGATACTGTTGATGGTACCTCTTCAATGTCAACGACCTATCAGCTACAAGATGCCATCCGACAGCACCACCACAAACACAAAAAGAAAAAGACTCCAAAGCAGACAGCGCAGTGATTCGACCACTTCTTGGTTCCTGTTGATGGCGTTCATAACCAAGAGAGACATTTGACCATGATGATTGATGGTTTATGGACTCACATGAGTGATTTGGACTTATTGTTTAATCACCGTTCCCATGACTTGTATATACCTTAACGTATCTACCTGTTCTTTGTTCAGTTTTTCTTCAAGTGTACAGAAAATATGAACATATAAAAAGGGGAGGATGTGGTGATGTGCATCACTGTAAATACATGTAAGCTAGACAAACACTAGAGGGAGCACCAGAAACATCACACACACACACTCAACCAATAGATAAGTTAGGTGGGAGGCGACCAATGGACATTCACGATACACAAGGAGGTGACACGACCACAGGGGGGCATTACACCAACCCATACATAAAGGACACCACACACATGATCAGCTCCTTCGGCCAGTGGAGACAGTCAGTGAGGAGAGGCACAGGGTTGATTCATTATCACACCCACCACGTGGAAGACAGCAGCTGGTTAGTCAGTTTAGCTAACTACAATAGGATTAGCAGTAGTGTCGAACTCAAGTTATAAAAGTGTACATAGTGTAAATAAATGAGTTGACGTTATTTACACGTCTCGACCTTCCTTGACAAATGCAACACAAGGAAACCGCTTATGTTACATGGAAACATAACAAAACATGTCCCTCTCTCCAAAGAAACATCCGGACTCGCTGAGATTATCCATTATCTATTTTTGAGCTTCAATCTCGGCTGAATTTTGCTTTTTGTGTTAAATTTTTTGTTGGGTTAGGGATTAAGAGTTACAGAAGCAAGGCGGGTCGAAGGAGCTAAGATCAAATAAAACACAATCCAATTGAATGGTGGGGCAGGCTGAATGGGTCTCCTCCTGTTCCCGCGTAACAGGCTCAAGGGGGGCAGAATCGGCCTCCTTCTTCTCCTGTGTCAGTCTATGTCTCTATCTGATGAATTTGTTATTAATTCATGTTCTTTGATTGTCTCACAGGTGCAGCGAATGGACAGAACGGTGAGTGTCGATATTACTGTTATCAACCCTTTATCATTGGGAATGGCTCACAGCCTGGTCTCTTTTACACTGCCTTCTCTGATCAGGAGCTGGTCATTTGGCCCATCTGCCCCACGCTGGTGTTTCTGCTCCACATCACCCTGCTTCCACGAACCTCCCCGACTCCCCCCATCACTTCACCACCACCACCCCCGAACCCCCATCACATCAGTGATAATCCTCAGGGGGTCCACGGGGGATAACAAATCGATTTCCCCGTGGAGCTCATGGACACAGGTTCCTGCTGGCGGACCCACCCACCTGAGACTTGTTAGTGAGCCCTTTAAGTGTTGCCTCCAGAGCGGGAATCCCAGCCCCGGACATTAGTGTTGTATGCTGAAATGGTGGGTTTATCCTTTGTGCTAAAATAAGCATGTCCAGCCTTCTTCGTGTGCCCCAGATTACTACCATTTCCTTGTATTTCCCTCTCCCTCATGTATTTAGACATTTTCCTTCTTAAATACGCCAACACGATTCACCTTAACCACTCCCTGAGGGAGCAAGTCCCACATTTCCCCACTCCCTGCGGAGTGAGTCCCACATTCTCCCGACTCCCTGAGGAAGCAAGTCCCACATTCTCACCACTCCCGGTGGGAGTGAGTCCCAAATTCTCCCGACTCCCTGAGGGAGCAAGTCCCACATTCTCCCCACTCCCTGTGGGAGAGAGTCCCACGTTCGACCCACTCCCTGAAGGAGCAAGTCCTATGTTCTCCCCATCCCACATTGTCCTCATCCCTATGGGAGTGAGTACCACATTCTCCCCACTCCCTTTGGGAGCGGGTCCCATGTTGTCCACACTTCCTGAGGGAGCAAGTCCCACATTGTCCCCACTCCCTGAGGGAGCAAGTCCCACATTCTCCCCACTTCAAGCTCGATTCCCAGCTTGGGTCACTGTCTGTGCAGAGTCTGCATGTTCTCCCTGTGTCTGCGTGGGTTTCCTCCGGGTGCTTCAGTTTCCTCCCACATGTCCCAAAAGACATGCTGCTAGATGAATTGCTCATTCTGAATTCCCCCTCGGTGTACCCGAACAGGCGCCTTAGTGTGGCGACGAGGGGATTTTCACATTAGCTTCATTGCAGTATTAATGTAAGCCTACTTGTGACACTAATAAAGATCATCCCTATGGGAGTGTGTCGCACATTCTTCCCACTCTCTGTGGGAATGAATCCCACATTCTCCCCACTCCCTGTGGAAGCAAGTTCCACGTTCACCGCGCTTCAAAGGCTATGGGCCCTGACAATATTCCAACAATAGTACTGAAGACTTCTGCTCCAGACCTTGCTGCGCCCTGAACCAACCTGTTCCAGTACAACTACAACATTGGCATTCCCCCGGCAATGTGCAAAATTGCCCAGGTGTATCCTGTACACAAAAACAGGACAAATCCAGCCTTGGTTCAAACATGGTTAAAAGAGCTGAATGCCAGAGGTAAGAGTGACTGCCCTTGACATAAAAACAACATTTGACTGTGCATGGCATTAAGGAGCCCCAACAACATTGGAGTCAATGGGAATCGGGGGAAAACTCTCCACTGGTTGGAGTCAAACCTGGCACAAAGGAAGAGGGTTGTGGTGGTTTGAGGTCAATCATCTCAGCTGTGGAACATCACTTCAGGAGTTCCTCAGGGTAGTGTCCTTGGCCCAACCACCTTCAGCTGCTTCATCAATACCCTTCCTTCCAACATAAGGTCAGATGTGGGGATGTTCGTTGATGACTGCACAATGTTCAGCACCATTCGCGACTCCTCAGACACTGAATCTGTCCATGTCCAAATGCAGCAAGACCTGGACAATATCCTTTTTAAAAAATTCATTCACGGGATGTGGGCGTCACTGGTTAAGCCCTAGTTGCCCTTCAGAAGGTGGTGGTGAGTTGCCTTCTTGAACCACTGCTTTCTTTCGGGTGTCAGTACACCCACTGTGCTGTTAGGGAGGGAGTTCCAGAATTTTGGCCCAGTGACAGCGAAGGAACGGCCGATATATTTCCAAGTCAGGGTGGTGAGTGACTTGGAGGGAAACCTTCAGATGATGGACTGACAAGTGGCAAGTTACAGTCGCACCACACAAGTGCCAGGAAACGTCCATCTCCAACAGGAGAGAATCTAATCTTCACCCCTTGACATTCAATGGCATTACCATCACTGAATCCCCCACAATCAACATCCTAGGGGTGACCATTGACCAGAAACTGAACTGGACCAGCCATATTAAAACTGTGGCTAGAAGAGCAGGTCAGAGGCTGGGAATCCTGTGGTGAGTAACTCACCTCCTGACTCCCCAAAGTCTGTCCACCTTCTACAAGGCACAAGCTAGGAGTGTGATCGAATATAAATTAGAAAGATCATATTGGCAGAGGTAGCAGGTAGCCATGAGGAAGAATTTATCAAGTGTTTCCGGGACAATTTCCTGGAACAATATGTTGTGGATCCAACCAGGGGTCAGGTTATTTTGGATTTGGTAATGTGTAATGAGGCAGGTTTAGTGAACAATCTCAGAGTAAAAGATCCCTGAGGAAACCGTGACCATAACATGGTGGAATTTAGCATTAAATTTGAGAGTGAGAAACCTGGGTCAGAAACAACTGTGCTGCATATAAATACAGTAGGAAGTCTTACAACACCAGGTTAAAGTCCAACTGGTTTGTTTCAAGCACTAGCTTTCGGAGCACCTCTCCTTCCTCAGGTGAATGAAGAGGTATGTTCCAGAAACATATATATAGACAAATTCAAAGATGCAAGACAATGCTTGGAATGCGAGCGTTTGCAGATAATTAAGTCTTTACAGATCCAGAGATAGGGGTAACCCCAGGTTTAAGGGGTACAAACCTGTTGGACTTTAACCTGGTGTTGTAAGACTTCTTACTGTGCTCACCCCCGTCCAACGCCGGCATCTCCACATCATGGCACTTAAATATGGGTAATTATAAAGGAATGAGGGCAGAGTTGGCTGGAGTGGACTGGGAAATCTTTGAAATGCGATGAACAAGTGCAGAAAATAATCAGCAAGGCTAATGGAATGCTGGCCTTTATACCTAGAGGATTGGAGTATAAAGACACAGGGGTTATGCTGCAGCTTTACAAAACCCTGGTTAGACCCCACTTAGAGTCACTGAGAGCAGTTATGGCACCACACCTTTGGAAGGATATTTTGGCCTTGGAGGGAGTGCCAAAAAGGATGACTAAAATGATATCTGGACTATAGGGGTTAAATTACAAAGAGAGATTACACAAATTAGGCCTGTTTTCTATAGAATTTAGGAGGTTAAGGGGTGATCTGATCGAAGTCTTCAATATATTAATTGGAAAAGACTAGGTAGATAAAGATAAACTATTTTTACTGGTTGGAGATTCTAAAACTAGGGGGCATAGTCTAAACATTAGGACCAGACCATTCCGGAGATGTTAGGAAGCACATATATGCAGGTATATGGAGTTAGGTCACAGATCAGCCATGATCTCATTGAATGGCAGGACAGGCTCAAGGGGGTGAATGGCCGACTCCTGTTCCTATGTTCCTATACAGAGAGGTGAGGAGAGTGGGAAAAAACTTGGCAGCTGGAATATAATGTGGGAAAATGTGAAGTTATGCACTTTGGTAGGAGGAATAAAAGAGTTGAATATTATTTAAATGGAGAAAGACTGCAGAAAGCTGCAGATCAGAGGGATTATGGGTCCTCGTGCATACATCACAAAAAGCTAGCATGCAAGTTCAGCAGGTCATAGGCAAGGCAAATAGAATGTTAGTCTTTTCTTTTCTTCAAAGTGAATGGAGTATAAAAATCTTGCTAAAACTACACAAGGTACCAGTTAGATCACACCTGGAATATAGTGAACAGTTTTGGTCCCCTTACCTTAGGAAGGATATACTGGCGTTGGAGGCAGTCCAGAGAAGGTTCACTAGGTTGATCCTGCGTCTTATGGTCTTATGGAATACTCTCCACTTGCCTGGATGAGAGCAGCTCCAATAGCACTCAAGAAGCTCAACACCATTAAGGACAAAGCAGCCACTCTTGATTGGCACCCCTTCCACAAACATTCACTCCCTCCACAACCGACGTTCAATGTCAGCCATGTGTACCATCTGCAAGATCCACTGCAGGAACTCACCAAGGCTTCAAAACCCACGACCACCACCATCTAGAAGTACAAGAGTAGCAGATACCTGGGAACCCCACCACCTGGGGGTTTCCTTCCAAATCATTCACCATCCTGACTTGGAAATATATCGACTGTTCCTTCATGGTGGCAGGGTCAAAATCCCAGAAATCCCTCCCGAACATCACAGTGGGTGTACCTAAACCGCACCGAATGTAGCGGTTCAAGAAGGCAGCTCCCCACCACCTTCTGAAGGGCAACAAGGGATTGGGATAAATGCTGGACCCAGCCAGGAATGCTCACATCCCATAAAAATAAATAATAAAAACAGAAAAGAGGCCCGGTTTGTTCGGCCTTGCATGATTGTCATAACTTTTCAAAGAACAAAGAAAAAAGAAAAGTACAGCACAGGAACAGGCCCTTCGGCCCTCCAAACCTGTGCCGACCGTGTTGCCCGTCTAAACTAAAATCTTCTACACTTCCTGGGTCCTTATCTCTCTATTCCCACCCTATTCATGTATTTGTCAAGATGCCCCTTAAATGTCACTATCGTCCCTGCTTCCACCACCTCCTCCGGTAGCGAGTTCCAGGCACCCACTACCCTCTGTGTAAAAAAACTTGCCTCGTTCATCTCCACTAAACCTTGCTTCTCGCACCTTAAACCTATGCCCCCTAGTAATTGACCCCTCTACCCTGGGAAAAAAGCTCAGACGATCGACCCTGTCTATGCCCCACATAATTTTGTAGACCTCTATCAGGTCTCCCCTCAACCTCTGTCGTTCCAGTGAGAACAAACCAAGTTTATTCAACCGCTCCTCACAGCTAATACCCTCCATACCAGGCAACATTCTGGTAAATCTCTTCTGCACCCTCTCTAAAGCCTCCACATCCTTCTGGTAGTGTGGCAACCAGAATTGAACACTATACTCCAAGTGTGGCCTAACTAAGGTTCTACACTGTTGTATTATCCCTCTGAAGAGCTTTTGTTGCTGTTAATGTTGGTTCTGGAGCTGCAAACTGTAAGTTTTATTGGTCTGTCCCAGGAGGATGGTTACGCACTGAGCTCTAACCTCGTCTTGTCATCATCTCCCAGGGTGTGAAGATTGCTACCGGATCGACGGTGGAGTTATCGCTGGAATAATTATTGGTGATGTCATCATTACCATCATGATCGCCATGACAATCTACTACTTTGCCAGAAGGGGTGTGAATAATGCAAAGAATGGTTTGAACCCATTTCATAAATTCTTAATCCTTCAGCCACTAATAAGAGGTCCCTGTCTCCTCAAACACCGTTAACTCCCACTGTACACAATCCCGATGGACGCAAACCCCTTCCCGTTCACTCCCACTGTACACATGCCCAATGGATTCAAACCCCTTTGCGTTCACTCCCACTGTACGCAATCCCAATGGATCCAAACCCCTTCCCATTCACTCCCACTGTACACAATCCCAATGGATCCAAAACCCTTCCCGTTCACTCCCACTGTACACAATCCCAATGGATCCAAAACCCTTCCCGTTCACTCCCACTGTACACAATCCCAATGGACCTAAACCCTTTCCCGTTCACTCCCACTGTACACAATCCCATTCGATCCAAACCCTGACCGTTCACTTCCACTGTACACAATCCAAATGGACCCAAACCCCTTACCGCTCACTCCCACTCTACACAATGGCAATCGACTCAAACCCCTTACCGTTGACTCCCACTATACACAATCCCAATGGACCCAAACCCCTTACCGTTCACTCCCACTATACACAATCCCAATGGACCAAAACCCCTCACCGTTCACGCCCACTGTACACAATTCCAATGGACCAAAACCCCTCACCGTTCACTCCCACTGTACACAATCCCAATGGACCGAAACCCCTCACCGTTCACTCGCACTGTACACAATAACAATGCACCCAAAACACTTCCCGATCACTCCCACTGTACGCAATCCCAATGCACCTAAACCTCTTCCCGTTTCCTCCCACTGTACACAATCCAAATGAACCCAAACCCCTTCCCGTTCACTCCCACTGTTCACAATCCCAATGGACACAAACGCCTTACCTCTCACTCCCACTGTAGACAATCCCAATGGACTCAAACCCCTGACCGCTCACCCCAGCTCTACCTAATCCCAATTGAAACAAACCCTTACCGTTCAATTCCACTGTACACATTCCCAATGGACCCAAACCCCTTACCGTCCACTTCCACTGTACACAATCCCAATAGACCCAAATGTTTACCATTAACATCCACTGTACACAATCCCAATGGACCCAAACCCCTTCCTGTTCACTCCTACTCTACACAAGCCCAATGGACCCAAACCCATTGACGTTCACTCCCACTGTACACAATCCCATTCGACCCAGACCCTTACCGATCACTTCAACTGTACACAATCCCAATGGACCCAAACCCCATCATGTACACTCCCACTGTACACAATCCCAATGAACCCAAACCCCTTACCGTTCACTCTCACTGTACACAATCCCAATGGACCCAAACCCCTTCCCATTCACTCCCACTGTACACAATCCCATTCGACCCAGACCCTTACCGTTCACTTCAACTGTACACAATCCCAATGGACCCAAACCCCATCTTGTACACTCCCACTGTACACAATCCCAATGAACCCAAACTCCTTACCGTTCACTTCAACTGTACACAATCCCAATGGACCCAAACCCCATCATGTACACTCCCACTGTACACAATCCCAATGAACCCAAACCCCTTACCGTTCACTCCCACTGTACACAATGCCAATGGGACCAACCCCTTCCCATTCACTCCCACTGTACACAGTCCCAATGGACCCAAACCACATCATGTACACTCCCACTGTACACAATCCCAATGGGACCAACCCCTTCCCATTCACTCCCACTGTACACAATCCCAATGGACCCAAACCCTTGCTGTTCACTTCCACTGTACACAATCCAAATGGCCCCACAACCCTTACCATTAACTCCCACTGTACACAATCCCAATGGCCCCACAACCCTTACCATTAACTCCCACTGTACACAATCCCAATGGACCCAAACCCCATCCTGTACACTCCCACTGTACACAATCCCAATGGACCCAAACCCCTCACCGTTCACTCCCACTGTACACAATCCCAATGGACCCAAAAACCTTCCCGTTCACTCTCACTGTACACAATCCCAATTCGGTCAAACCCCTTCCCATTCACTCACACTGTAGACAATCCCAACGGACCCAAACCCATTCCGTTCGCTCTCACTGTACACAATCCGAATGGATCCAAACCCCTTCCCATTTGCTCCTACTGTACACAAAGCCAATGGACCAAAGCACCTTCCCATTCGTTCCCACTGTACACAATCCCAAGGGACAAGTAGTCCTTCCCACCTCACTGCCCACTGTACCCTATCCCAATGGATGCAAACCCCTTCTTGTTCGCTCCCATTGTACACTATCCCAATGGACCCAAACCCCTAACCATTCACTCCCACTGTACACACTCCCAATGGATGCAAATCCCTCCCATTAACTTCCACTGTATACAATCCCATTGGACCCAAATGCCTTACCGCTCACTCCCATTCTACACAATCCCAATCGATCCAAACCACTGACTGTTCACTCCCACTACACACAATCCCATTCGACCCAAACCCTTACCGTTCACTCCAACTGTACACAATCCCAATGGACCCTCACCCTTACTGTTCACTCTCACTGTACACAATCCCAATGGACCAAAACCCCTTCCCGTTCACTCCCACTGCACACAATCCCAATGGACACAAACCCTTACCGTTCACTCCCACTGTACACAATTCCAATGGACTCAACCCCCTTACCGCTCACTCCAACTCTACACAATCCCAACAGACACAAACCCTTACCGTTCACTTCCACTGTATACAAGCCCAATGGACCCAAACCCTTACCGTTATCTTCCACTGTACACAATCCCAATGGACCCAAACCCTTAATGTTCAGTCCCAATGTACACAATCGCAATGGACCCAATCCCCATTCTGTTCACTCCCACTGTACACAACCCAAATGGATCCAAAACCCTTCCAGTTTACACCCACTGTACACAATCCAAATGGACCCAAACCCCTTACCGTTCACTCCCACTGTACACAATCCCAATGGACACACAACCCTTACCATTAACTCCCACTGTGCACAATCCCAATGGACCCAAACCCCTTCCCATTCACTCACACTGTAGACAATCCCAACGGACCCAAACCCATTCCATTCGCTCTCACTGTACACAATCTCAATGGGTCCAAACCCCTTCCCATTTGCTCCAACTGTACACAAAGCCAATGGACCAAAACACCTTCCCATTCATTCCCACTGTACACAATCCCAATTGACAAGTAGTCCTTCCCACCTCACTGCCCACTGTACCCTATCCCAATGGATGCAAACCCCTTCTTGTTCGCTCCCATTGTACACTATCCCAATGGACCCAAACTCCTTCCTGTTCACTCCCACTGTTCCCAATCCTAATGGATACGTAGCGCTTCCCACCACACTCCCCACTGTATGCAGTCCCAATAGACACAAACCCCTTCCCGTTCACTCCCACTGTACACCCAATGGACCCAAACCCTTCCCATTAACTTCCACTGTATACAATCCCAATGGACCCAAACGCCTTATCGCTCACTCCCATTCTACACAATCCCAATCGACCCAAACCACTTACCATTAACTCCCACTATATACAATCCCATTCGACCCAAACCCTTACCGTTCACTCCAACTGTACACAATCCTAATGGACCCTCACCCCTTACTGTTCACTCTCACTGTACACAATCCCAATGGACTCAAACCCCTTGCCGCTCACTCCAACTCGACACAATCCCAATTGACACAAACCCTTACCGTTATCTTCCACTCTACACAATCCCAATCGACCCAAACCCCTTACCGCTCACTCCCACTCTACACAATCCCAATCGACCCAAACCCCTTCCCATTCACTCCCACTGTACACAATCCCAATGGACCCAAACCCCTTACCGTTCACTCCCACTGTACACAATCCGAATGGACCCAAACGCCTTACCGCTCACTCCCACTCTAACAATCCCAATCGACCCAAATCCCTTACCGTTCACTCCCACTGTACACAATCCGAATGGACCCAAACGCCTTACCGCTCACTCCCACTCTGACAATCCCAATCGACCCAAAACCCTTACCGTTCACTCCCACTATACACAATCCCAATGGACCCAAACCCCTTCCCGTTCACTCCCACTGCACACAATGCCAATGGAGCCAAACCCCTTACCGTTCACTCCCACTGCACAAAATCCCAATGGACCCAAACCCCTTCCCGTTTACTCCCACTGCACAAAATCCCAATGGACCCAAACCCCATACCGTTCACTCCTACTATACACAACCCCAATGGACCCAAACCCCTTCCCGTTCACTACCACTGCACACAATCCCAATGGACCCAAACCCTTACCGTTCACTCCCACTGTACACAATCCCAATGGACCCAAACCCCTTCCCATTCACTCCCACTGCACACAATCCCAATGGACCCAAACCCTTACCGTTCACTCCCACTGGACACAATCCCAAAGGTCCCAAACCCTTTGCATTAACTTCCACTGCACACAATCCCAATGACACAAACGCCTTACCGCTCACTCCCACTCTACACAATCCCAATCGACCCAAAACCCTTACCGTTCACTCCCACTATACACAATCCCAATGGACCAAAACCCCTTACCGTTCACTCCCATTGTAGACAATCCCAATGGACCCAAACCCCATCCTGTACACTCCCACTGTACACCCAATGGACCCAAACCCCTTCCCGTTCACTCCCACTGCACACAATGCCAATGGAGCCAAACCCCTTACCGTTCACTCCCACTGTACACAATCCCAATGGACCCAAACCCCATCCTGTACACTCCCACTGTACACATTCCCAATGGACCCAAACCCCTTACCGTTCACTCTCACTGTACACAATCCCAATGGACACAAACCCCATCCTGTACACTCCCACTGTACACATTCCCAATGGACCCAAACCCCTTACCGTTCACTCCTACTGTACACAACCCCAATGGACCCAAACCCCTTCCCGTTCACTACCACTGCACACAATCCCAATGGACCCAAACCCTTACCGTTCACTCCCACTGCACACAATCCCAATGGACCCAAACCCCTTCCCGTTCACTCCCACTGCACACAATCCCAATGGACCCAAACCCTTACCGTTCACTCCCACTGTACACAATCCCAATGGACCCAAACCCCGTCCCGTTCACTCCCACTGCACACAATCTCAATGGACCCAAACCCTTACCGTTCACTCCCACTGTACACAATCCCAATGGACCCAAACCCCTTACCGTTCACTCCCACTGTACACAATCCGAATGGACCCAAACGCCTTACCGCTCACTCCCACTCTAACAATCCCAATCGACCCAAAACCCTTACCGTTCACTCCCACTATACACAATCCCAATGGACCCAAACCCCTTCCCGTTCACTCCCACTGCACACAATGCCAATGGAGCCAAACCCCTTACCGTTCACTCCCACTGCACAAAATCCCAATGGACCCAAACCCCTTCCCATTCACTCCCACTGTACACAATCCCAATGGACCCAAACCCCTTCCCGTTTACTCCCACTGCACAAAATCCCAATGGACCCAAACCCCTTACCGTTCACTCCTACTGTACACAACCCCAATGGACCCAAACCCCTTCCCGTTCACTACCACTGCACACAATCCCAATGGACCCAAACCCTTACCGTTCACTCCCACTGTACACAATCCCAATGGACCCAAACCCCTTCCCATTCACTCCCACTGCACACAATCCCAATGGACCCAAACACTTACCGTTCACTCCCACTGTACACAATCCCAATGGACCCAAACCCCTTCCCGTTCACTCCCACTGGACACAATCCCAAAGGTCCCAAACCCTTTGCATTAACTTCCACTGCACACAATCCCAATGACACAAACGCCTTACCGCTCACTCCCACTCTACACAATCCCAATCGACCCAAAACCCTTACCGTTCACTCCCACTATACTCAATCCCAATGGACCAAAACCCCTTACCGTTCACTCCCATTGTACACAATCCCAATGGACCCAAACCCCATCCTGTACACTCCCACTGTACACCCAATGGACCCAAACCCCTTCCCGTTCACTCCCACTGCACACAATGCCAATGGAGCCAAACCCCTTACCGTTCACTCCCACTGTACACAATCCCAATGGACCCAAACTCCATCCTGTACACTCCCACTGTACACATTCCCAATGGACCCAAACCCCTTACCGTTCACTCTCACTGTACGCAATCCCAATGGACCCAAACCCCATCCTGTACACTCCCACTGTACACATTCCCAATGGACCCAAACCCCTTACCGTTCACTCCTACTGTACACAACCCCAATGGACCCAAACCCCTTCCCATTCACTACCACTGCACACAATCCCAATGGACCCAAACCCTTACCGTTCACTCCCACTGCACACAATCCCAATGGACCCAAACCCCTTCCCGTTCACTCCCACTGCACACAATCCCAATGGACCCAAACCCTTACCGTTCACTCCCACTGTACACAATCCCAATGGACCCAAACCCCTTCCCGTTCACTCCCACTTGACACAATCCCAAAGGTCCCAAACCCTTTGCATTAACTTCCACTGCACACAATCCCAATGACACAAACGCCTTACCGCTCACTCCCACTCTACACAATCCCAATCTACCCAAAACCCTTACCATTCACTCCCACTATACACAATCCCAATGACCCAAACCCCATCCTGTACACTCCCACTGTACACCCAATGGACCCAAACCCCTTCCCGTTCACTCCCACTGCACACAATGCCAATGGAGCCAAACCCCTTACCGTTCACTCCCACTGTACACAATCCTAATGGACCCAAACCCCATCCTGTACACTCCCACTGTACACATTCCCAATGGACCCAAACCCCTTACCGTTCACTCTCACTGTACACAATCCCAATGGACCCAAACCCCATCCTGTACACTCCCACTGTACACATTCCCAATGGACCCAAACCCCTTCCCATTCACTCCCACTGCTCACAATGCCAATGGACCCAAACCCCTTCCTGTTCACTCCCACTGTACACAATTCCAATGGACCCTAACCCCATCCCGTTCGCTACCACTGCACACGATCCCATTGGACCCTCACCCCTTACCTTTCACTCCCACTGTACATAATCCCAATGGATCAAAACCCCTTACCGTTCACTCCCACTGTACACAATCACAATGGACCCAAACCCCTTACGGTTCACTCCCACTGTACACAATCCCAATGGTGCCAAACCGTTACGGTACACTCACACTGTACACAATCCCAATGGACCCAAACCCTTAACGTTCACTCCCACTGTACACAATCCCAATGGACTCAAACCCCTTCCCGTTCACTCCCACTGTGCACAACTCCAATGGACCCAAACCCTTACCGTTCACTCCCAATGTACACAATCCCAATGGACCCACACCCCTTACCGTTCACTCCCACTGTACACAATCCCAATGTACCCAAACCCCTTCCCGTTCACTCCCACTGTACACAATCCCAATAGGGTGAAACCCCTTCCCATTCACTCACACTGTAGAAAATTCCAACGGACCCAATCCCCTTCCATTCACTCTCACTGTACACAATCCCAATGGGTCCAAACCCCTTCCCATTTGCTCCTACAGTACACTAAGCCAATGGATCAAAACACCTTCCCATTCATTCGCACTGTACACAATCCCAATGGACAAGTAGCCCTTCCCACCTCACTCCCCACTGCACCCTTTCCCAATGGATGCAAACCCCTTCTTGTTCGCTCCCATTGTACAGTATCCCAATGGACCCAAATTCCTTCCTGTTCACTCGTACTGTTCACAATCCTAATGGATACGTAACCCTTCCCGCCTCACTCCCCACTGTACTTTTGCTCTTATTAGCCTTAGTTTTATTAGCTCTAATTCTGTCACCTTTGCTCACGAGTTGCCAGGTATCTTTCTGATACCGCCACGTGGTTCAAGCTGTAGTTATGATTAATAAGACAGCACACCGCTTAGTAAGATTAAATCAACGGTCATTTATTATGTACAGCAATAAATACTTACACAATAATCCTACTTTCTATATCACTACCTACCACTACTGGCCAATACTTAACTTTTGGGAATGGCCCACCAGGTCAGGGAAACGAATGGCTTATTGAATTGGGTCTGACCTGCGGGATTCAAAGGCTGATACAGGTCGATGGCTAGGAGTCTCTATCGGGTAGCGATCGCTGGAGTCAAACTTACGGTTGCTGGTCGTTGGTTCTTGCGAAGGTTGCGAGCAGGAGAAGAAGGGAGAGAAAGGTCGATCTGAACTTGGCCCCTATTTTTATAGTTCCCGGGGCCTCTCGGGGCAGACCATGACCCTGGTCCCAAGAGATTGGACTTGTTCCCAATCACTGGGTTTGATGTACTCCAATAATGGGGCGATTCCTTGATCGGGGGGTGGTTGTTCATCTTTCTTTGTCTCGGCCACTGCTGGCGCCGAGAGGTCTGGATCGGCTTTCAATTGCTAATATGTTGCAATTGTTCCCGGGGATAGCCGATTAAACTGCAGATGTCTGTGTTGATGTGCTGCTAATGGTCGCAGGTATCGATCTGGGCCGACTTCCCCAGAGCCGAATACACTGTTCTGTCTGCAGCTGTCCGTTTGTGCCCTGTTGGCTGCTTTTCCCATCAGACTTTTCGGTTAACCATTTTACATCGGGGTTTGGCCAAATTAATCGGGAATCAGCCATTATAGGTGGCTACAATCCCTACTTGTGATCCTAACGCGAAGCGTGAAGGATCACCTAAATTTTGTCCTTTCCGTTCCCTGACCGGGGGGGGGGGGGACACCTCCTACATGGCCACTATTCTGACCCTAGCTATGCACAAAATGTTTTTACCTAAACAATTCTAAGGGCGCTATGTCAGGCAGGGGCATGCATTTACAAAGTAAAAACTTGGAACCTCTAATTTTTACCTAAATACACTGTACGCATCAAACATTGCATTATCCTATCTTCCTAAAACATACAACAATCATATCATTCAATATACTCTTTCCTGGCTTGGCAGTCAAGCTCAGGATCATACATTTGTTTGTATATGGAGGTTTTGTACATCTTTTATTTACAGAAAAACGCAAGTGCATGTTCTTTATTATTGTGTTATAGGTCGCGGGGGTCGGGGGTCTGGTCATACCCGAATATAGGGGATCGGACCCGATATACCGGGGTTCGAGCGCGGTACGCTCTCCTTCTCCATTTGCGGAGGCGCATAGTCTGCACTGCACAGCAGAGTATCGCCAACGCTAACAGTGCTTCAATTACGTAAGACCTGGAGTACCAGGTTATGAACCTGTCACACCAGGAAGATGCAGTGTTGCTGGTGACTGGGCTTTGGGTACTGCGGGGCAGTGAAAGATTAACGGCAGGGGGGTTTGGAGTAATGGGGTCCGCGTTCCCGCGCAACCAAATGTCCAAAAAAAAGATGTTGAACACGATGAAAGAAGTCCTCATGGCTGTCCTCTTTCTTTTTCTTTCTTTGTGTTCTCTGTTTTCTCCGGTCCTGGAGCTTCTGGAGTCCTGTAAAACAAGCATAGTATCTGTAACTACCTTGGTATAATATCCGGTATGTTAGTGTGTCTGTCCTTTTTGGGGCTAATTATACCCTTATAATTGGTCACCATGTGTGACTCCCTCATTTTTTTTCAAAACAAATTTTAGGACACGGCACACTTCCCAGTGAGGGGCCAGTGCTGATTTACCATCCCAATGTTCTAGGATGTAAATAGCATATGGCAGCAACCTAAACGTCGCTAAAAAATAAATAAAACTTTTTGAAATGAAAATGCCAAATGAGGTGTGTATGGGCCGCGACGGATAAGATTTGGATGGAGTCCCCGGGTTGGACGGCTACCAATGCCGTATCTCCCCTACCCGAGCGTGTTTGACCAACGGGGGTTCCCCAGGCAGGGCGGGTCTCACGCCGTTTCTCCACTGCCTGAGCAACTGACAAGAACGGGCAAAAATGTAGTCATCAGGGTGAGGTTGCTGCTGTGATTCTACCCTCAAATCAGAACGGGCGTCTGATACCCGAACCAGTACCAGCTGAAAAGCTAGTTCCTCTGAACGAGCTTCTGGTCTGTTGACCAGGTATCTGTGGACAAGTTGGTACCGCTGAACAAGCGGGTGGAAAAATTCTCCTATCGGACGAACAACACTTAAACAAACGTACGAACAACATAAAACATCCTGCAGGTTCCATCAGGAAGGACAACACTTCTCCCAAGTGTCTCCTTTAAATCATCATGTGGACACCTCAGTTCTCTGTTGCGAACAGGGTCGCAAAGGGGTTGGCGGATTGGGGGTCCGACTCGAGGTCGTCCCCTTCTCCCGGGTGCCAAACTCTGGAGTGAATTAATGTTGAGAGGGCTGCGTGGTGTGAGTTGGGGTTGCTTTCGTCGTTGCGGACGAGTCTGCAGGAGTTGTCGCGGTGCCAATGAGTTTCGTCGAGTTGTGTGGGGACAAAGTCGGGGTCGTCCGTGTGGTTCGGTGGGTGGTGGTGTGGTTTGTTTAGAAAAGTGATCATGAAGGGATCACTGGAGTTGAAATCGGAGTCGCTGGGTGTGGGTCCGGTTGTATGGGGATAGTAGGTAGGTGTGCTGTGGCTATCGTCCGAGTCACAGTCGCTGTCTCTGCTGCTGCAGTCTGTGGACATACCGGGGCGGAGTGTAGATTTCGGGGGTGGAGTCGAGGTCGAGTCCGTGTCTGGGCTGGACGTGGTGGGGGTTGGTCTGGTTACGTTGGCTGTGGGCGGGGTGTGGTCTGCTGCGTCAAGCATGACGTGGTGGGCGTGGTTTGACTGGGCTCCATAAACCTTTAACTGGTTTATGTGAAACCATGCAGTCTTACCATTTGGGTATTTGATTTTAAATACCGATGGGCTTACTTTATCCGTAACGGAGTACGGACCCGAGTATTTCGGAGACAGGAATGTGCTGGGGTTATACACAGACAACATCACTTGTTGTCCTATATCATACTCCGTTGCATGTACTGCCTTATCAAAACAGGCCTTGCTCTGTTTCCTTTTGGTGCCCAATTTAACTGCGGCTGCTAACTGGGCCGTTTTTATATCCGCAACTGATTGCTCAACGGCTTTCTCGTGGGTGAGGGCCGTAACCTCACGGCTGGTCAGGTCTAAACCTAACAAGTATTCTGTCCCTTTCATGGGCCGTCCGGTCATGAGGGTGTGCGGGGTGAAACCTGTGGAGGTGGAAACAGTGTTACGCAAAAACATCAGCGCAAAGGGGAGGACAGAATCCCAAGTGGTGTTGTTTTGCTGGACCATTTTTCGGTGGTTTTTAGGGTCCGATTCATGCGCTCAACTATACCACTCGACTGTGGGTGGTACGCAATGTGAAATTTTTCGGTTATGCCAAATATCGTGAGGACGTTCTGCATGACCCGTCCCGTAAAGTGAGAACCTTGGTCCGATTCAATACTGCGGGGGAGTCCCCATCTTGTAAAGATGTGGAGGGTTAGGATTTTGGCTGTGGTTTTTGCGGTGTTGGTGCGAGCTGGAAATGCTTCCACCCACTTTGTAAAAGTGTCCATGACCGCCAGAACATATTTATAGCCATTCCCGCAAGGGGGCAATGGACCTATAAAATCGATCTGGAGGTTAGTCCAGGGGCCGTTAACGGGTCGGGTGTGGCTGAGTTGTGCCTTTTTGGCATATCTATCTGGGTTGTTCTGTGCGCAGATGAGGCAACTCTCAATGTAATGGGATACATCTTCCTTGAGATTTGGCCACCAACAAAGCTGTTTGAGGTGGGCTGTGGTGGGACCGATTCCCTGGTGTCCATGACCATCATGGAATAAACAAATTAATTGGTTCCTATCCTGCTCAGGAACTACATAAAGGGTGTCCTTGAACACCACACCGTCATGTGTGGTCATCGTATTTCTGAACCTCTCGTAGGAGGCTGGAAACTTCCCTTTCACGATCTCAGTGAGAGCGATATCCTGCTTCTGGGCCTCTACTAGATCTTCGATCCTAGTCTGCGTGACCTGAACTGCACTCACTGGTGCACTCACTGGCGCGCTTTCGGGGGGCTTCCAAAAGTGCCCATGCCTGGATCCTGCCTTAGCCAGTGCGTCGGCTTTTACATTTCCAGGGGGGGAGGAACGATGGTGGCTGCGGACTTTTATAATGCCAAAAGTCCTGTCCTTGGCTTTTTGCAAAATATGGCGGAGTAATGGGGCTGAGGGGAGGGGTTTCCCATCCGCGGAAACAAATCCACTTGTTTCCCAGAGGGGCAGAAATTTGATGAGGCTGTTGCAGACGTATAGGCTGTCTGAATATATGTCTGCCGGGCTGGGGAAGGAATCTGGGTGTTCTATAATGTAGGCGATGGCCGCAAGCTCTGCTGCCTGCGCGCCTAAGTGTCCGGGTAATTTTAATGCGATTTCCTCGAGGGCGCGTCCCTGCGCGTCCTCCACATAAATCCCACAACCTGTTGTGCGTTGCCCATCCAAGACTGTGGAAGATCCGTCCACATAGATCCTAATGGGGTCACACGTGTCCGGGTGAGGGGGGTGTGGTGTCGGGTGCTCTGATGCACAGATGAACCAACACAGTTGTATTTGGTACAACTCTATTTTATTTCAACTTCTATATACAATTCGGTCTGGATACTCTGCACGTTGTGTCTCCCTGAGTGTGTAGTGTAACAGGTCTGTCCTTGTCCTGGTCTCCAGCTAATACTGGCCACCAGGTGTCGTGTTTGTCCTTTTATACTGTCCCTGTCCTTGTCTGTGATTGGTTGTGGTGTTGCGTGTTCTGATTTGTCTGTTGGTGTGTCTATCATGATGTGTGTGTTTGAATATCATGACAGGGGGCTCTGAGATGGAGTGGCTAGTTTTCTGGGGGGTGTTTTAGCTATAAAGGGGCCTGTATTATGGTGGGCGAGATGATTTCACACTCATGGGGGATTCCGGGGTACTGTAAATTGTCCGCTAAGTATGTGTGAGTCTTTGTCCGTTTGACTGTGATGTCCCGTCCTTGTAAGAGAAGGGTCCACCTAGCAGCGCGGATTTGGCTGACGGTACCGTCTTTAAGTCGTCCGTCTAGTAAAAGTTGGGTGGTGGTGTGCTCGGTCAGGATGGTGATGGGGTTCAGTCCGGTAATGTATGAAAAGTACTGGACTGCCCAGAAAACTGCGAGCAGGTGCCTCTCACAGGCTGAGAATCCCTGCTCCACAGCATCTAAAATTCGGGAGGCATAAGCCACGTGTCTTAGCTGGTCGTGCCGTTCCTGCAGGAGCACGGCTGAAAGGGTGCGGTCTGTGGTCGCTACCTCTATGGCGTAAGGGGAAAGCGGGTCTGGAACTTGTAGTGCGGGGGCGGCTATGAGTGCCTGTTTTAATGATTCCACAGCATCCGTATGCTGCGGAAGCCACTCCCAGGGGGCTCCTTTCTTTAGGAGGTCTGAGAGGGGCGCTGCCTTGCTGGCGAAACCGTCAATGTGGTTTCGGCAGTCGCCAACCAGTCCTAAAAACGACCGGAGGGCTGAAACGTTCTGGGGAAGGGGCAATTTAGCGATCGAGTCAGTTCTTTTGTGCTCGATCTCGCGTTTGCCGTGTGTGATAATAGTACCCAAATATACCACTTTCTCTTCCAATATCTGGGCCTTTTTGGGGTTTACTTTACAGCCAATGGAATGTAGTAATTCCAGGACTTCGGACAGAAGCTCAATGTGCTCTTCCTTTGTGTCTGTCTGCAGTAGTAGATCATCTACATACTGTACCAGACATTCGGGGCGAGAAAATTTTGCTAGTCCATTTGCCAGCTGTCGGTGGAAAATGGAGGGGGAGTTGTGGAAGCCTTGTGGCAGGCATGTCCATGTGTACTGCTGCGCTCTGAAAGTGAAGGCAAATTTGTACTGGCACGCCTTTGCCAATGGAATGGACCAGAATCCATTACTGACGTCCAAAACCGTGAAATATCGGGCATGGAGTCCCTGTTTGAGCATGGTCTCGGGACTTGTTGCTACGGTGGGGGCTGCTGCGGGGGTGACTATTGAGTTCCCGATAATCAATGGTCAAGCGCCATGATCCGTCGGGCTTTCTCACTGGCCAAATCGGGGCATTATTAGTTGAGGCTACCGATCTTAGGACGCCCTGCTCTAATAAGCTCTCTATAACCTTTAGGATTTCTCCCTCTGCTTCTAGGGGGAATCCGTACTGCTTTTGGGGCCGAGGGTCCTGTCCTGTTATTTGTACGGAGCCAGTCATCCGTCCACAGTCGTGCTTGTGGGTCGCGAATGCTGCCCTGTTTTTTGCAGGACTGCCCTAACCTGTCGGTCCGTGCTGAGTGTGGTGGGGTTGAACCAAAACTCGCCTACTGCGCTAGTTTTGTTCATGTAGTCCCCTATGGTGAGCGTTGCGGGGGCTCTAGCGGATTTCGCCATCTTCCAGACACACTGGTTGACTGGATCGAAAGATAGGTGGTGGGAACTCATGAAGTCGATTCCTAAGATGTGTTCTGCTGTTTGGGGCAGGTCGACTAAAACTACGGGGTGTTTTGTGTTAATGGTTCCGATTTGGATGGGTACAGGGGCTGTGATGTGTCCCTGCTGTGAGTGGCTTGTGAAGCCACTGAGGGTGATAGTGGCTGTAGTGGGCCACGTGTCCTGACCAAGGGTGGAGGAATTTAAGGTGGTGCGGGACCCTCCTGTGTCCCAGAGAAGCTCGATAGGCTGTCCCCGAATTTTCGCTGCGACTACGGGTCGTCCTGACCTATCCCAAAGGGTATCACAGACCCAACTGGGGGAGCCTGTACACCGTCAGTCCGTTCCGGTCAAGTCTGTCTGATCCGATCGGGCGCTAACGCTATGTATGGGCTCTGCCTTTTTCTTACTGAGAGTGCCTGTCTGTTGGGCTCTCTGTGGCTTTTTAGGGGCATTGCACTCTTTGGCAAAATGTCCCAACTGTCCGCAGTTGTAACATTCTTGCGGTTTTGCTGGGGGGCTGCTCTTTCCCTCGTTTACCCAGGCGGGGTTGTGAAGAGTGGTTCTTACTGCCTGCATGTCTGCGGCGGCTTGCTTTTACTCGGGGGTTTTAGCGGTGGGTTTATTGTGAGCAGACTGTTCCCAAACGCGGGGCAATCTTTTTACCATCCACTTCTCATTATGAGCCTCCTCCGAGGGGTCATAATTACTACAGGCATTCTGTCCTGCTTCTGTGGCATGGGAGATAAGGGTGCGGGTCCAGTTGGCCATATTATCTGGGGACAAATGGGCACGGTCTACGTTTCCGAAAACGGCTTCAAAGTGAATCCACAAGCGTCCTGCGAAAGCTGTGGGGTGTTCAGACTTCTTCTGTCTGCACTTATTTAGGCCATCCACGGGATCACCCCCGTTATACCCGATCGCATCCAGGATCACGGTATGCATTTCTGCAAGGGTGCCTCCTCCTACGTTCTGTGGGTCGGGAAGGGCTGCTGCTACCGATGGGTCTAAGCTGAGGACCGTGAGCTTTACCTGCTCTTTCTCATCCAGGCCGTACAAGGTCGCCTGGTGTTTGACGGTGGCAAAGAAATGGTGTGGGTCTGAAGCGGGGAGGAACGGTGTGATTTTCGCACACGCGTCCCGTAGTTGAGTTACTGTGAGGGGGGTGGAATATAGGAATTCCGCCTCGTCTGCTGTGGCTGTGCAGTGGGTTGTTACAGGGTTCATCGGAGCCTGAACTACCTGCTGTGTGGGGGGTGGGGGTGCCGTTCTCCTTTGGGGCTTTCCCTGCGCACATGTCCCCTGAACATATCTCTGCGCTGTCTCCTGCAATTCTTCCCAATCAGGGCCGTCTTCCTGTTCTAAACTTTCCCCAAAGGTTTCTTGGAATTCCTTTTGGACAGAAAGCAGTGATTGCAGGTCTGCAATTTGCTTCCGGCACTTTGCATGATCTATGGTACTCTGTCTTTGTTCCGTGGTTGCAGTGTGGAGCGCTCTCAAGGCTGCCTTGAGATCACTACATTGCTTCTGTAGCGTCTCCACCTGCTTCTCTGTCTCTTTCTTTACCAGGACTGCACGCTGCGTGTCCTGATAAGCCTTCTCATACTGGGACTGGAAACTACTCAAATGCGCCAGACAAGACTGGTGACCCCGTTTGGCGTCAGCCACCTCTTCGTCCTTTGCCACTAATTTCCGCCTTAACTCCAGATTCTCTTTCTCCACCTCGCATACATCGACTTTGCTCATACGATGTATGCCCTCTACCTCTTTACGGAGCATCCTGAAGACCTCCTCTGTGCCTCGCAATTGTGCCAGACAGGACATAATTGCCATCGGCTTGCGCGCTTTTGCTAAGCTCTTCTTATGGATTTCACTCATGTTCTCCCACCAAGTATGCCCTATACTTCTGGAACCTGAGTCGTCATTACTGCAGAAATCATCCCACATGGGCCATCCTTTGCCCTTGAGATATTTCTGAATCGTCCCCTCCCAAATGGGACACTGTCCCACTCTACTGCTGCTGGTCGCTGCGACCGCAAATTCTTCGGGGTTCATGAGGCATTGCATTAGCGACATGGCCATCTCTCTTATCTGCTTGCTTCAGTCGAATTTGGAACAGGGAGCTAAGGTGGTGTCGTAGATGTGGGTACGGCTTGCGCTAATTTCCAAAAATACCGGCTTCCGACAGTTTTGACACGACAAAATCTGTCAGTTTTACCTTATAGCCGTGTTAGTTACACATGCATACACACACTTCTGAATTGTGAATTATTAACCAGAACCGCTTGAACACTTGTGGTTTTGTTTTGTTTCCAATTGGATCCTATTCAAATTTCTTGGGTTCTCCTGGAGTGGTTTTCCACTTCTATATCGGGTCCCACCAGAGTCGCCAATTTTTTGCTCTTATTAGCCTTAGTTTTATTAGCTCTAATTCTGTCAACTTTGCTCACGAGTTGCCAGGTATCTTTCTGATACCGCCACGTGGTTCAAGCTCTAGTTATGATTAATAAGACAGCACACCGCTTAGTAAGATTAAAATCAACGGTCATTTATTATGTACAGCAATAAATACTTACACAATAATCCTACTTTCTATATCACTACCTACCACTACTGGCCAATACTTAACTTTTGGGAATGGCCCACCAGGTCAGGGAAACGAATGGCTTATCGAACTGGGTCTGGCCTGCGGGATTCAAAGGCTGATACAGGTCGATGGCTAGGAGTCTCTATCGAGTAGCGATCGCTGGAGTCAAACTTACGGTTGCTGGTCGATGGTTCTTGCGAAGGCTGCGAGCAGGAGAAGAAGGGAGAGAAGGGTCGATCTGAACTTGACCCCTATTTTTATAGTTCCCGGGGGCTTCCTGCCTCTCGGGGCGGACCTTGACCCTGGTCCCAAGTGATTGGACTTGTTCCCAATCACTGGGTTTGATGTACTCCAATAATGGGGCGATTCCTTGATCGGGGTGTGTACTCCCACTGTACACAATCCCAATAGGGACAAACCCCTTCACATTCACTGACACTGTAGACAATCCCAACGGACCCAAACCCCTTCCATTCACTCTCACTGTACACAATCCCAATGGGTCCAAACCCCTTCCCATTTGCTCCCACTGTACACAAAGCCAATGGACGAAAACACCTTCCCATTCATTCCCACTGTACACAATCGCAATGGACAAGTAGCCCTTCCCACCTCACTCCCCACTGTACCCTATCCCAATGGATGCAAACCCCTTCTTGTTCGCTCCAATTGTACACTATCCCAATGGACCCAAACTCCTTCCTGTTCACTCCCCCTGTTCACAATCCTAATGGACACGTAGCCCTTCCCACCTGACTCCCACTGTGCACTAACCCAATGGATGCAAATCCCTTTTCGTTTGCTCCCATTGTACACTATCCCAGTGGATGCAAACCCCTTCTCCTTCACACACCACTGTTCACAATCCCAATGGACCCAAACCCCTTCCTGCTTACTCCCACTGTACGCAGTCCCAATGGACACAAATCCCTTCCCGTTCATTCCCACTGTACACAGTCTCAATGGACACAAACCCCTTCCCATTTACTCCCACTGTTCACAGTCCCAATGGACACAAACGCCTTCCCGTTCACTCCCACTGTTCACAGTCCCAATGGACCCAAACCCCTTCCTGTTCACTCCCACTGTACACAATACCAATGCCCCCAAATCCCTTCTTGTTCACTCGCACTGTACACAATCCCAATGGACACAAATCCCTTCCTGTTCACTCCCACTGTGCAGAATCCCAATGTACACAAATCTCTTCCCGTTCGCTTTCACTGTTCAAAATCCCAATGGCCACAAACCCCTTCCCGTTCACTCCCACGGTTCAAACTCCCAATGGACCCAAACCCCTTCCCGTTCACTCCCACTGTTCACAGTCCCAATGGACACAAACCCCTTCCCGTTCACTCCCACTGTACACCGTCCCAATGGACCCAAACCCCTTCCTGTTCACTCCCACTGTACACCGTCCCAATGGACCCAAACCCCTTCCTGTTCACTCCCACTGTACACAATCCCAATGGACACAACTCTCTTCCCGTTCGCTTGCACTGTTCAAAATCCCAATGGCCACAAACCCCTTCCCGTTCACTCCCATCATTCAAAATCCCAATGGACCCAAACCCCTTCCTGTTCACTCCCACTGTACACCGTCCCAATGGACCCAAACCCCTTCCTGTTCACTCCCACTGTACACAATCCCAATGGACACAACTCTCTTCCCGTTCACTCCCACTGTTCACAGTCCCAATGGACACAAACCCCTTCCCGTTCACTCCCACTGTACACAGTCCCAAAGGACCCAAACCCCTTCCTGTTAACTCCCACTGTACACAATAGCAATGCACCCAAACCCCTTCCTGTTCACTCCCACTGTACACAATCCCAATGGACACAAATCTCTTCCCGTTCGCTTGCACTGTTCAAAATCCCAATGGACACAAACCCCTTCCCGTTCACTCCCACCGTTCAAAATCCCAATGGACCCAAACCCCTTCCCGTTCATTCCCACTGCACACAATCCCAATGGACTCAAACCCCTTTCCACTCACTCCCACTCTACACAATCCCAATCGACCCAAACCCCTTACCGTTCACTCCCACTCTACACAATCCCAATTTACCCAAACCCTTACCGTTCACTCCCACTGTACACAATCCCAATGGACTCAAACCCCTTACCGCTCACTCCCACTCTACACAATCCCAATGAACCCAAACCCCTTACCATTCACTCCCACTCTACACAATCCCAATCGACCCAAACCCTTACCGTTCACTTCCACTGTACACAATCCCAATGGACCCAAACCCTTACCATTCACTTCCACTGTGCACAATCCCAATGGACACAAACCTCTTCCCGTTCGTTTGCACTGTTCAAAATCCCAATGGACACAAACCCCTTCCCATTCACTCCCACTGTACACAATCCCAATGCACCCAAACCCCTTCCTGCTTGCTCCCACTGTACACCATCCCAATGGACCCAAATCTCTTCCCGTTCACTCCCAATGAACATCACAACTTACTCATGTGATTTTTAATATTCTCCCAGCCCTAATGAAGGAAAACATGTGGGAGGAATAGTTGCAGAAGAAAGTTAGAATTGGAAAGAGAGAGAGGTGGGGAGAGGCAGAGATGTGAAGGATAGAAGCTGAAAGTGGGACAAAGTGAGAAGGACAGAATAAGTGTTAGGGATGGAAAATATTGAATAGAGAGGGATGGGGGAGTGGGTTTGGGTATATTAGACATTGAGCAACAAGAAGAAGCAGAGAGTGTCAATGTGGGGGAGAGGAACTTACAGAGAGTAATCGAGTAAGGAACAGAGACAAAGTGAGATAGATATGACAAAAGAGAGGGAGACAGAATGCAAATAGAGAGTGAGAGAAAGTGAGTGACAGAAAATGAGAGAGTGACAGGCTCAGGAAGAGTAGGATAGAGTGAAGGATGAAGAATCACGAAGGAGAGTGCGAGGACTAATCTAATTTCTGTTTTGCAGCTAAAAAGTTACAAATCTCAGACAACAAATCAAAACTGGAGCCAGAGTCACCCTATGAGGTTGGTATTGAGATGGTAGTTGTACCTTTTCACCATTATGCACAACCCCCCTTGCTATCTCTGTACCTTCCTCGATACCTTCCTCTAACCCCATCACCACTCCCTCTCTCTGTAACACCCCCAGCCCCGACAACCCTCCCTAACTCTGTATCCTCCAACAGCCCCTACAACCCATGTAAAAGCCATGTAAAATTGTCGGCTCCAACGCACCCCTCCCTGATGAGCTCAACGCATTCTATGCCCGCTTTGAGCAAAAGGTCAGTGAGAGCGAGCCCTCCATCCCAGAAGCCACCGATGAACTTGTATCTGAGATCACCACTGCAGACGTCAGAGCAGCCTTCTCGAAGGTCAACCTACGGAAAGCCACTTGCCCAGATGGGGTACCCGGACGGGCACTCAGGCCTTCTCCGATCAGCTGGCGGGGGTATTCGCAGTAATCTTCAACCTCTCTTTACAACAATCTGAGGTCCCTATCTGCTTCAAGAAGACAACCATCATCCTTGTACCAAAGAAAAGCCAAGCAGCGTGCTTTAATGCCTATCGTCCAGTGGCCCTGACATCCATCATCATGAAGTGCTTTGAAAGGTTAGTCATGGCACAAATCAATTCCAGTCTCCCGGATTGCCGTGATCCACTACAGTTCGCCTACCGCTGCAACAGGTCCACAGCAGACGCCATCTCCATGGCCCTGCACTCTACCCTGGAACACCCAGATAACAAAGACACCTATGTCAGACTCCTATTTATCGACTACAGCTCAGCCTTCAACACCATCATTCAATGAAACTCATCTCCAAACTCCGTGGCCTTGGCCTCGGCTCCTCCCTCTGCGACTGGATCCTGAACTTCCTAACCCACAGACCACAATCAGTAAGGATAGGCAACAACACGGGATCTTGATCAATTAGGCCAGTGGGCCGACGAATGGTAGATGGAGTTTAATTTAGATAAATGTGAGGTGATGCATTTTGGCAGATCGAATCAGGCCAGGACCTACTCAGTTAATGGTATGGCATTGGGGAGAGTTATAGAACAAAGAGATCTAGGAGTACAGGTTCATAGCTCCTTGAAGGTGGAGTTGCAGGTGGACAGGGTGGTGAAGAAGGCATTCGGCATGCTTGGTTTCATTGGTCAGAACATTGAATACAGGAGTTGGGACGTCTTGTTGAAATTGTACAAGACATTGGTACGGCCACACTTGGAATACTGTGTGCAGTTCTGGTCACCCTATTATAGAAAGGATATTATTGAACTAGAAAGAGTGCAGAAAGGATTTACTAGGATGTTACTGGGACTTGATGGTTTGAGTTATAAGGAGAGGCTGGATAGACTGGGACTTTTTTCCCTGGAGCGTAGGAGGCTTAGGGGTGATCTTATAGAGGTCTATAAAATAATGAGGGGCATAGATAAGGTAGATAGTCAACATCTTTTCCCAAAGGTAGGGGAGTCTAAAACTAGAGGGCATAGGTTTAAGGTGAGAGGGGAGAGATTCAGAAGGGCCCAGAGGGGCAATTTCTTCACTCAGAGGGTAGTGAGTGTCTGGAATGTGCTGCCGGAGGTAGTAGTAGAGGCGGGTACAATTGTGTCTTTTAAAAAGCATTTGGATAGTTACATGGGTAAGATGGGTATAGAGGGTTATGGGCCAAGTGCGGGCAACTGGGACTAGCTTAATGGTAAAAACTGGGCGGCATGGACTGGTTGGGCCGAAGGGCCTGTTTCCATGCTGTAAACTTCTATGATTCTATGATTCTAACACCTCCTCCACGATCATCCTCAACACCATTGCCCCACAAGGTTGTGTCCTCAGCCCCCTACTATACTCCTCATACACCTATGACTGTGTGGCCAAATTCCCCTCCAACTCGATTTTCAAATTTGCTGATGACACCACCGTAGTGGGCCGGATTTCAAACAATGACGAGACAGAGTACAGGAATGAGATGGAGAATCTGGTGAACTGGTGCGACGACAATAATCTCTACCTCAATGTCAACAAAACAAAGGAGATTATCATCGACTTCAGGAAGCGTAGTGGAGAACATGCCCCTGTCTACATCAATGGGAACGAAGTAGAAAGGGTCGAGAGCTTCTAGTTTTTCGGTGTACAGATCACAGTGTCCTCCAATGCCGACACTATAGTTAAGAAAGCCCACCAACGACTCTACTGTCTCAGAAGACTGAGGAAATTTGGCATGTCAGCTACGACCCTGACTAACTTCTACAGATGCACCATAGAAAGCATTCTTTCTGGTTGTATCACAGCTTGGTATGGAGCCTGCTCTGCCCAAGACCACAGAAAACTACAAAAGGTTGTGAATGTAGCCCAGTCCATCACGCAAACCAGCTTCCCATCCATTGACTCTATTTATAATTCCCGCTGCCTCAGAAAGGCAGCCAGCATAATTAAGGACCCCACGCACCCCGGACATACTCTCTTCCACCTCCTTCCGTCAGGAAAAATATACCAAAGTTTGAGGTCACGTACCAACCAACTCAAGAACAGCTTCTTCCCTACGGCCATCAGACTTTTGAATGGACCTACCTCGTATTAAGTTGATCTTTTCTCTACACCCTAGCTATGACTGTAACATTATATTCTGCAGTCTCTCCTTCCCTATGTCCGGTATGCATTGTTTGTATAGCATGCAAGAAACAATACTTTTCACTGTATACTAATACATGTGACAATAATAAATCAAATCAAATCAAATCAAACCCTCCCTACCTCTGTAACCTCCAACAGCCCTACAAACCTCCCTCTCTCTGTAACCTCCTCCAGTCCTACAACCCTCCCTCTCTCTCTAACACCCCCAGCCCCAACAATCCTCCCTAACTCAGTAACCTCCAACAGCCCTACAAGCCACCCTACCTCTGTAACCTCCAGCAGCCCTACAAACCTCCCTCTCCCTGTAACCTCCTCCAGCACCATCACCACTCCCTCTCTCTGTAACATCCCTCAGCCCCTACAACCTTCCTTAACTTTGTAACCTCCTCCAGCCCAACAACCCTCACTATCTATGTAATCTCCTCCAGCCCAACACCACTCCCTATCTCTGTAACCTCCTCCAGCCCCAACACCACTTCCTATCGCTGTAACCTCCTCCAGCTCTTACAACCCTCCTTATCTCCTGGGTAGCTCGGTAGCGCAGTGGTTAGCACTGTTGCTTCACAGTGCCAGGGTCCCAGGTTCAATTCCCAGCTTGGGTCACTGTCTGTGCGGAGTCTGCACGTTCTCCCTGTGTCTGCATGGGTTTCCTCCGGGTG
The DNA here is from genome assembly GCF_047496885.1 of Scyliorhinus torazame. NCBI lineage: Eukaryota > Metazoa > Chordata > Chondrichthyes > Carcharhiniformes > Scyliorhinidae > Scyliorhinus > Scyliorhinus torazame. Next base: position 73,769,055 of record NC_092718.1, read on the forward strand.
CTCCGGATTCCTCCCACAAGTCCCCAAAGATGTGCTGTTAGGTGAATTGGACATTCTGAATTCTCCCTCTGTGTATCTGAACAGGCACTGGAATGTGGCAACTAGGGGCTTTTCACAGTAACTTCTTTGCAGTGTTTATGTAAGCCTACTTGTGACAATAGAAAAAAGATTATTATTTAGATTATCTTTGTCACCTCCTCCAGCCCCAACACCACTCCCTCTCTCTGTAACCTCTTCAAGCTGCTATGACCCTCCCTCTCTCTGTCACCTCCTCCAGATCCTACAACCCTCCCTATCTCTGTAACCTCCTCCAGCTCCTACAACCCTCCCTATCTCTTGTCATGTCTGACCAACTTGATTGAATTTTTTGAAGAGGTGACCAGGTGTGTAGATGAGGGCAATATACTTGACATTGTCTACTTGGACTTCAGCAAAGCTCATGATCAGGTCCCACATGGGAGACTGATGGCGAAGGTAAGAGCCCAAGGGATCCAAGGAAATTTGGCAAATTGGATCCAGAATTGGCTGAGTGGCAGGAAGCAGAGGGTGATGGTTGAGGGCGGGTTTCTGACTGGAATCCTGCGTCCAGTGGAGTCCCGCAGGGATCAGTATTGGGGCCATAAACCATAAAGTTTATGGTTTATATAAATGATTTGGACATGAATGTAGGAGGGTTGATCAGTAAGTTAGAACATAGAACATAGAACATTACAGCGCAGTACAGGCCCTTCGGCCCTCGATGTGGCGCCGACATGTGAAACCACTCTAAAGTGGTTCCCTTATTGTCCATATGTCTATCCAATGACCATTTGAATGTCCTTAGTGTTGGCGAGTCCACTACTGTTGCAGGCAGGGCATTCCACGCCCTTGCTACTCTCTGAGTAAAGAACCTACCTCTGATATCTGTCTTATATCTATCTCCCCTCAATTTAAAGGTATGTCCCCTCGTGCTAGACATCACCATCCGAGGAAAAAGGCTCTCACTGTCCACCCTATCCAATCCTCTGATCATCTTATATGCCTCAATTAAGTCACCTCTTGACCTACTTCTCTCTAACGAAAACAGCCTCAAGTCCCTCAGCCTTTCCTCATAAGATCTTCCCTCCATACCAGGCAACATTCTGGTAAATCTCCTCTGCACCCTTTCAAATGCTTCCACATCCTTCCTATAATGCGGAGACCAGAATTGCACGCAATACTCCAAATGCGGCCGCACCAGAGTGTTGTATAGCTGCAACATGACCTCATGGCTCCGAAACTCAATCCCTCTACCAATAAAAGCTAACACACCGTACGCCTTCTTAACAACCCTCTGAACCTGGGTGGCAACTTTCAGGGATCTATGTACATGGACACCGAGATCTCTCTGCTCATCCACACTGCCAAGAATCTTACCATTAGCCCAGTACTCAGTCTTCCTGTTATTCCTTCCAAAATGAATCACCTCACACTTTTCTGCATTAAACGCCATTTGCCACCTCTCAGCCCAGCGCTGCAGCTTATCTATGTCCCTCTGTAACTTGTAACATCCTTCCGCACTGTCCACAACTCCACCGACTTTAGTGTCATCTGCAAATTTACTCACCCATCCTTCTACGTCCTCCTCGAGGTCATTTATAAAAATGACAAACAGCAGTGGCCCCAAAACAGATCCTTGTGGTACACCACTAGTAACTGGACTCCAGTCTGAATATTTCCCATCAACCACCACCCTTTGTCTTCTTCCAGCTAGCCAATTTCTGATCCAAACTGCTAAATCACCCTGAATCCCATGCCTCTGTATTTTCTGCAGTAGCCTACCATGGGGAACCTTATCAAATGCTTTACTGAAATCCATATACACCACATCAACTGCTTTACCCTCATCCACCTGTTTGGTCACCTTCTCAAAGAACTCTATAAGGTTTGTGAGGCACGACCTACCCTTCACAAAACCGTGTTGGCTATCTCTAATCAAATTATTACTTTCCAGATGATTATACATCCTATCTCTTATAAACCTTTCCAAGATTTTTCCCACAACAGAAGTAAGGCTCACTGGTCTATAGTTACCGGGGTTATCTCAACTCCCCTTCTTGAACAAGGGGACAACATTTGCTATCCTCCAGTCTTCTGGCACTATTCCTGTAGACAAAGATGACTTAAAGATCAAAGCCAAAGGCTCAGCAATCTCCTCCCTAGCTTCCCAGAGAATCCGAGGATAAATCCCATCCGGCCCAGGTGACTTATCTATTTTCACACTTTCCAGAATTGCTAACACCTCCTCCTTATGAACCTCAAGCCCTTCTAGTCTAGTAGCCTGAATCTCATTCTCCTCGACAACATTGTCTTTTTCCTGTGTGAATACTGACAAAAAATATTCATTTAGCACCTCTCCTATCTCCTTGGACACCAAGCACAACTTCCCACTACTGTCCTTGACTGGCCCTACTCTTACCCTAGTCATTCTTTTATTCCTGACATATCTATAGAAAGCTTTAGGGTTATCCTTGATCCTACCTGCCAAAGACTTTTCATGTCACCTCCTGGCTCTTCTTAGCTCTCTCTTTAGGTCCTTCCTAGCTAACTTATAACTCTTGAGCACCCTAACTGAACCTTCATGACTCATCTTTACATAAGTCTCCTTCTTCCTCTTGACAAGTGTTTCGACTGCTTTAGTAAACCACGGTTCCCTCACTCGACCACTTCCTCCCTGCCTGACAGGTACATACTTATCAAGGACACGCAGTAGCTGTGCCTTGAACAAGCTCCACATTTCCATTGTGCCCAACCCCTGCAGTTTTCTTCTCCATCCGATGTATCCTAAGTCTTGCCTCATCGCATCATAATTGCCTTTCCCCCAGATATAACTCTTGCCCTGCGGTATATACCTATCCCTTTCCATCACTAAAATGAACGTAATCGAATTGTGGTCACTATCATCAAAGTGCTCACCTACCTCCAAATCTAACACCTGTCCTGGTTCATTACCCAGTACCAAATCCAATATGGCCTCGCCTCTTGTTGGGCTATCTACATACTGTGCCAGGAAACCCTCCTGCACACATTGGACAAAAACGGACCCATCTAATGTACTCGAACTATAGCATTTCCAGTCAATATTTGGAAAGTTAAAGTCCCCAATAACAACTACCCTGTTGCTTTCGCTCCTATTCAGAATCATCTTTGCAATCCTTTCCTCTACATCTCTGGAACGTTTTGGAGGCCTATAGAAAACTCCTAACAGGGTGACCTCTCCTTTCCTGTTTCTAACCTCAGCCCATACTTACCTCAGTAGACGAGTCCTCATCAAACGTCCTTTCTGCATATATAAGTTTGCAAAACACGAGAATTGGGGTAGTAAATAAAGAGGAGGACAGCCTCAGATTACAGGAGGATGTAGAGGGGCTGGTCAGGTAGCTGATCAGTGGCAAATGGCATTCAATCCGGATAAGTGAGAGGTGATGTAGTTGGGCAGGACAAACAAGGCACAGGAATACATGATAAATGGCAGGACGCTGGGAAGCACCGAGGGTCAGAGGGACCTTGGTGTGCACATACACCTGTCCCTTAAGGTAGCAGGGAAAGTGGATACAGTAGTTAAGAAGTCATATGGTACACTTGTCTTTATTGGCCAAGGCATAGAGTTCAATTGCAAGGAGATTATGCTGGAAATGTGTAAAATGTTGTTTAGGCCAAAGCTAGAGTATTCCGTCCAGTTCTGGAATCCGGATGTGATAGCACTCAAAATGGTGCAGAGGAGGTTTACCAGAATGTTGCTTGGGCTGGAGAGGTTTAGCTATAAAGAGAAATTGGACAGACTGGGGTTGTTTTCCTTGCACTGTGGAGGGTCAGTACTGAGGGAGTGCTGCACTGTCAGAGGGTCAGTGCTGAGGGAGTGATGCACTGTCAGAGGTTCAGTACTGAGGGAGTGCTGTACTGTCAGAGAATCAGTACTGAGGGAGTGCTGCACTGTCAGAGGGTCAGTACTGAGGGAGTGCTGCACTGTCAGAGGGTCAGTACTGAGGGAGTGCTGCACTGTCAGCGGGTCAGTAGTGAGGGAGTGCTGTACTGTCAGAGAATCAGTACTGAGGGAGTGCTGCACTGTCAGAGGGTCAGTACTGAGGGAGTGCTGCACTGTCAGAGGGTCAGTACTGAGGGAGTGCTGCACTGTTGGAGGGTCAGTACTGAGGGAGAGCTGCACTGTCAGAGCGTCAGTACTGAGGGAGTGCTGCACTGTTGGAGTGTCAGAACTGAGGAAGTGCTGCACTGTCAGAGGGTCAGTTCTGAGGGAATGCTGCACTGTCAGAGGGTCAGTACTGATGGAGCGCTGCACTGTCAGAGGGTCAGTACTGAGGGAGTGCTGCACTGTCAGAGGGTCAGTACTGAGGGAGCGCTGCACTGTCAGAGGGTCAGCACTGAGGGAGCATTGCACTGTCAGAGGGTCAGTACTGAGGGAGTGCTGCACAGTCAGAGGGTCAGTACTGAGGGAGTGCTGCACTGTCAGAGGGTCAGTACTGAGCGAGTGCTGCACTGTCAGAGGGTCAGTACTGAGGGAGTTCTGCATTGTCAGAGGGTCAGTACTGAGGGAGTGCTGCACTGTCAGAGGGTCAGTACTGAGGGAGTGTTGCACTGTCAGAGGGTCAGTACTGAGCGAGTGCTGCACTGTCAGAGGGTCAGTACTGAGTGAGTGCTGCACTGTCAGAGGGTCAGTACTGAGGGAGTGCTGCACTGTCGGAGGCCCTGTGCCGTGGTGGGCTGGTGGTATAGTGGTTGTTTCTGTGGTCCAGTAATCCATGGAGGAATGCAAGCTGGTTTTGAATTACGATGGGTGGCTGGAACTTTGCAATGCTTTATCCACTATCTCCATTCCCACAGGAACTGCAGGGTCAAGACCGTGGTTTCTACAGCGAGTTAAGGCTCAACCGCAAATAAGACAAACCCTCTGATATCCCTGCTGGAGTCCGGTCCACACTCATCAGAACCCAGTTAAGGGCAACTCTCCTTCCATCTCACCCTGCAGCCCACCTGCTGATGGCACGTTATCCTGTGTATATCTCACTCTCAGTGACGTGCTATTCTGTGTATGAAGCACTTCCAGGAGCACGTTTTTCTGTGTACATCTCAATCGGAGTGATGCTTTATTCTGTGTATAACTCACTCCCAGTGAGGTGTTGCATGTATATCTCAATCGAGTGACGCATTAATCTGTGTATAACTCACTCGCAGTGACCCGTCATTCTGTGTATAACTCACTCCCAGTGACACATTATTTTGTGCATAACTCAATTTCAGTGATACATTGTTTTGTGTATAACTCACTCCCAGTGGTGTGTTATGCTGTGTGCAACTCACTCCCAAGGATGTGTTATCCCGTGTGCAACTCACTCCAAGTGATGTGTTATTCTGTGTGTAACTCACTCCCAGTGATGTGTTACTGTGTGTGTAACTCACACCCAGTGACGTGTTATCCTGTGTGTAAATCACTCCCAGTGATGTGTTTTCCTGTATGTAACTCACTCCCAGTGATGTGTTTTCCTGTGTGTAACTCACTCCACATGATGTGTTATCCTGTGTAACTCATTCACAGGAATGTGTTATCCTGCGTAACTCACTCCCAGTGACGCGTTATCCTGTGTAACTCACTCCCAGTGATGTGTTTTCCTGTATGTAACTCACTCCCAGTGATATGTTTTCCTGTGTGTAACTCACTCCCAGTGATGTGTTATCCTGTGTGCAACTCACTCCACATGATGTGTTATCCTGGATAACTCATTCCCAGTAATGTGTTATCCTGCATAACTCACTCCCAGTGACGCGTTAGCCTGTGTAACTCACTCCCAGTGATGTGTTTTCCTGTATGTAACTCACTCCTAGTGATGTGTTTTCCTGTGTGTAACTCACTCCCAGTGTCACGTTATCCTGCGTAACTCACTCCCAGTGATGTGGTATCCTGTGTGTAACTCGCTCCCAGCGATATGTTATCCTGTGTGTAACTCACTCCCAGCGATATGTTATCCTGTGTGTAACTCACACCCAGTGATGTGTTATCCTGTGTGTAACTCACACCCAGTGATGTGTTATCCTGTGTGTAGCTCACACCCAGTGATGTGTTATCCTGTGTGTAACTCACACCCAGTGATGTGTTATCCTGTGTGTAACTCACACCCAGTGTTGTGTTATCCTGTGTGAAACTCGCTCCCAGTGATGTGTTATCCTGAGTGTAACTCGCTCACAGTGAAGGGTTATCCAGTGTGCAACTCACTCCCAGTGATGTGTTATCCTGTGTAACTCACTCCCAGTGATGTGTTATCCTGTGTGTAACCCACTCCGAGTGATGTGTTATCCTGTGTGTAACTCACTCCCAGTGATGAGTTATTCTGTGTAACTCACTCCCAGTGATGTGTTTTCCTGTGTGTAACTGACTCCCAGTGATGTGTTATCCTATGTGTAATTTACTCCCAGTGATGTGTTATCCTGTGCGTAACTCATTCCCAGTGATGTGTTATCCTATGTGTAATTTACTCCCAGTGATGTGTTATCCTGTGTGTAACGCACTCTCAGTGATGTGTTATCCTGTGTCTAACTCATTCCCAGTGATGTGTATCCTTTGTAACTCACTCCCAGTGATGTGTTATCCTGTGTGCAACTCACTCCCAGTGATGTGATATCCTGTGTGCAACTCACCCCCAGTGATGTGTTATCCAGTGTAACTCATTCCCAGTGATGTGTTATCCTGTGTGAAACTCATTCCCAGTGATGTGTTATCCTGTGTGTAACTCGCTCCCAGTGATGTGTTATCCTGTGTGTAACTCGCTCCCAGTGATGTGTTATCCTGTGTGTAACTCACTCCCAGTGAAGGGTTATCCTGTGTGCAACTCACTCCCAGTGATATGTTATCCTGTGTAACTCACTCCCAGTGCGGTGTTATCCTGTGTGTAACTCACTCCCAGCGATATGTTATCCTGTGTGTAACTCGCTCCCAGTGAAGGGTTATCCTGTGTGCAACTCACTCCCAGTGATGTGTTCTCCTGTGTAACTCACTCCCAGTGATGTGTTATCCTGTGTGTAACTCACTCCCAGCGATATGTTATCCTGTGTGTAACTCGCTCCCAGTGAAGGGTTATCCTGTGTGCAACTCACTCCCAGTGATGTGTTATCCAGTGTAACTCATTCCCAGTGATGTGTTATCCTGTGTAACTCACTCCCAGTGATGTGTTATCCTGTGTGTAACTCATTCCCAGTGATGTGTTATCCTGGGTGCAACTCACTCCCAGTGATGTGTTATCTTGTGTGTAACTCACTTCCAGTGATGCATTATTCTGTGTGTAATTGACTCCCAGTGATGCGTTATTCTGTGTGTAACTCACTCCCAATGATGCGTTATTCTGTGTATAACTCACTCCCAGTGATGTGTTATCCTGTGTGTAACTCACACCCAGTGATGTGTTATCCTGTGTGTAACCCACTCCGAGTGATGTGTTATCCTGTGTGTAACTCACTCCCAGTGATGAGTTATTCTGTGTAACTCACTCCCAGTGATGTGTTTTCCTGTGTGTAACTGACTCCCAGTGATGTGTTATCCTATGTGTAATTTACTATAGTGATGTGTTATCCTGTGCATAACTCATTCCCAGTGATGTGTTATCCTATGTGTAATTTACTCCCAGTGATGTGTTATCCTGTGTGTAACTCACTCTCAGTGATGTGTTATCCTGTGTGTAACTCACTCCCAGTGATGCGTAATTCTGTGTATAACTCACTCCCAGTGACACATTATTCTGTGTATATCTCATTCCAAATGACGCATTATTCTGTGTGTAACTCACTCCCAGTGTTGTGTTATCCTGTGTGTAACTCACTCCCAGTGATGTGTTATCCGGTGTATAACTCATTCCCAGTGATGTCTTATCCTGTGTGTAACTCACACCCAGTGATGTGTTATCCTGTGTGTAACCCACTCCCAGTGATGTGTTATCCTGTGTGTAACTCACTCCCATTGATGTGTTATCCTGTGTGTAACTCACTCCCAGTGATGTGTTATCCTGTGTGTAACTCACACCCAGTGATGTGTAATCCTGTGTGTAACCCACTCCCAGTGATGTGTTATCCTGTGTGTTACTCACTCCCAGTGATGTGTTATCCTGTGTGTAACTCACACCCAGTGATGTGTTATCCTGTGTGTAACCCACACCCAGTGATGTGTCATCCTGTGTGTAACCCACACCCAGTGATGTGTCATCCTGTGTGTAACTCACTCCCAGTGATGTGTTATCCTGTGTGTAACTCACTCCCAGTGCTGTGTTATCCTGTGTGTAACTCACTCCCAGCGATATGTTATCCGGTGTGTAACTCGCTCCCAGTGAAAGTTTATCCTGTGTGCAACTCACTCCCAGTGATGTGTTATCCTGTGTAACTCACTCCCAGTGATGTGTTATCCTGTGTGTAACTCACTCCCAGCGATATGTTATCCTGTGTGTAACTCGCTCCCAGTGAAGGGTTATCCTGTGTGCAACTCACTCCCAGTGATGTGTTATCCTGTGTAACTCACACCCAGTGATGTGTTATCCTCTGTAACTCATTCCCGGTGATATGTTATCCTGTGTAACTCACTCCCAGTGATGTGTTATCCTGTGTGTAACTCATTCCCAGTGATGTGTTATCCTGTGTGCAACTCACTCCCAGTGATGTGTTATCTTGTGTGTAACTCACTCCCAGTGATGCATTATTCTGTGTGTAAATGACTCCCAGTGATGCGTTATTCTGTGTATAACTCACTCCCAGTGACACATTATTCTGTGTATATCTCATTCCAAATGACGCATTATTCTGTGTATAACTCACACCCAGTGATGTGTTATTCTGTGTGTAACTCACTCCCAGTGATGTGTTATCATGTGTGTAACTCACTCCCAGTGACACATTATTCTGTGTATATCTCATTCCAAATGACGCATTATTCTGTGTATAACTCACACCCAGTGATGTGTTATCCTGTGTGTAACTCACTCCCAGTGATGCGTTATTCTGTGTATAACTCACTCCCAGTGACACATTATTCTGTGTATATCTCATTCCAAATGACGCATTATTCTGTGTGTAACTCACTCCCAGTGTTGTGTTATCCTGTGTGTAACTCACTCCCAGTGATGTGTTATCCGGTGTATAACTCATTCCCAGTGATGTCTTATCCTGTGTGTAACTCACACCCAGTGATGTGTTATCCTGTGTGTAACCCACTCCCAGTGATGTGTTATCCTGTGTGTAACTCACACCCAGTGATGTGTTATCCTGTGTGTAACCCACTCCCAGTGATGTGTTATCCTGTGTGTAACTCACACCCAGTGATGTGTTATCCTGTGTGTAACCCACACCCAGTGATGTGTCATCCTGTGTGTAACTCACTCCCAGTGATGTGTTATCCTGTGTGTAACTCACTCCCAGTGATCCGTTATTCTGTGTATAACTCACTCCCAGTGACACATTATTCTGTGTATATCTCATTCCAAATGACGCATTATTCTGTGTGTAACTCACTCCCAGTGTTGTGTTATCCTGTGTGTAACTCACTCCCAGTGATGTGTTATCCGGTGTATAACTCATTCCCAGTGATGTCTTATCCTGTGTGTAACTCACACCCAGTGATGTGTTATCCTGTGTGTAACCCACTCCCAGTGATGTGTTATCCTGTGTGTAACTCACTCCCAGTGATGTGTTATCCTGTGTGTAACTCACTCCCAGTGATGTGTTATCCTGTGTGTAACTCACACCCAGTGATGTGTTATCCTGTGTGTAACCCACTCCCAGTGATGTGTTATCCTGTGTGTTACTCACTCCCAGTGATGTGTTATCCTGTGTGTAACTCACACCCAGTGATGTGTTATCCTGTGTGTAACCCACACCCAGTGATGTGTCATCCTGTGTGTAACTCACTCCCAGTGATGTGTTATCCTGTGTGTAACTCACTCCCAGTGATGTGTTATCCTGTGTGTAACTCACTCCCAGTGATGTGTTATCCTGTGTGTAACCCACTCCCAGTGATGTGTTATCCTGTGTGTAACTCACTCCCAGTGATGTGTTACCTGTGTGTAACTCACTCCCAGTGATGTGTTATCCTGTGTGTAACTCACACCCAGTGATGTGTTATCCTGTGTGTAACCCACTCCCAGTGATGTGTTATCCTGTGTGTAACTCACTCCCAGTGATGTGTTATCCTGTGTGTAACTCAATCCCAGTGATGTGTTATCCTGTGTGTAACCCACACCCAGTGATGTGTTATCCTGTGTGTAACTCACTCCCAGTGATGCATTATTCTGTGTGTAATTGACTCCCAGTGATGCGTTAATCTGTGTATATCTCACTCCCAGTGACGTGTTATTCTGTGTATAACTCACTCCCAGTGACACATTATTCTGTGTATATCTCATTCCAAATGACGCATTATTGTGTATAACTCACACCGTGATGTGTTATCCTGTGTGTAACTCACTCCCAGTGTTGTGTTATCCTGTGTGTAACTCACTCCCAGTGATGTGTTATCCTGTGTGTAACTCACTCCCAGTGATGTGTTATCCTGTGTGTAACTCACATCCAGTGATGTGTTATCCTGTGTGTAACCCACTCCCAGTGATGTGTTATCCTGTGTGTAACTCACACCCAGTGATGTGTTATCCTGTGTGTAACCCACTCCCAGTGATGTGTTATCCTGTGTGTAACTCACATCCAGTGATGTGTTATCCTGTGTGTAACTCACACCCAGTGATGTGTTATCCTGTGTGTAACTCACTCCCAGTGATGTGTTATCCTGTGTGTAACTCACACCCAGTGATGTGTTATCCTGTGTGTAACTCTCTCCCAGTGATGTACTGGGGCTGGTTTAGCACAGGGCTAAAGAGTTGGCTTTTAAAGCAGACCAAGTCAGGCCAACAGCATGGTAGAATTCCCATACCAGCCTCCCCAAACAGGCGCCGCAATGTGGCGACTAGGGGCTTTTCACAGTGTCTTCATTTGAAGCCTACTTGTGACAAAAAGTGATTTTCAATTTCATTTTCGTGTTATCCTGTGAGTAACGCACTATGAGTTTATCAATATGTTATTAAGCAGTGTGTGTCTCAATGACCTTGAAAGGGATCCGTGAGTTAAAAATGTAACATTGATCAATCTATACATACAGACCGCTTGCAACACTTTGGGGCAAAAGCTTCTTGTGGGTTCGTTGCAAAAGGAAGTGACTTACAATAAATTTTCCTTGAACTTAAAAGACCTGACTGGATTGATTCTTCCGCCGTAGTCCCTGGTTGCAAGTATCACCAATGATGCGTTATCCTGTGACGATGATGCTCCTCATTTTCCTTCCTACCACATCCTACCACATTGGGGCTGGTTCAGCACAAGGCTAAAGTGTTGGCTTTTGAAAGTAGACCAAGGCAGGCCAGCAGCACGGTTCAATTCCCATACCAGCCTCCCCGAACAGGCGCCGGAATGTGGTGACTAGGGGCTTTTCACAGTAGCTTCATTTGAAGCCTACTTGTGACAATAAGTGATTTTCATTTTCTTGATGCATCGGAGATCTCACAACCTTCAAATGGTTCCATCTTCCCTATTTTCAGTAAACCATGCTGAATCTCAACTTATTTGCCTGTAATTTTTATTTATGTATTGTTAATGCCATTCCTTCTCTGCCTCTCTCTGTCAGTCTCCCCCCTGCCCTATCTCTCTCTATATATTATGCTGTCAGTTTTAAAATTTATTTCACAGGATATAGGTGTCGCTGGCTGAGCACAGCATTTATTGCCCATCTCTAATTGCCCCTAGAGAAGGTGGTGGGTGAGCTGCCTTCTTGAACCGCTGCAGTCCCGTTGGGTGTAAGTACGCCCACAGTGCTGTTAGGGTGGGAGTACCAGGATTTTGACCCAGCGACAGTGAAGGAACGGCCGGTAGATTTCCAAGTCGGAGTAGTGAGTGACTTGGAGGGGAACATCCATGCCGTTCCCAGGTACCTGTTGCTCTTGTCCTTCTAGATGGTAGTGGCCGTGGGTTTGGAAGGTGCTGCCTAAGCAGCCTCAGTGAGTTCCTGCAGTGCATCTTGTAGATGGTACACACGGCTGCCACTGTTAGTCGATGGTGGAGGGAGTGAATGTTTCTGGATTGGGTGCTAATCAAGCGGGGCTTCTTTGTCCTGGATGGTGTTGACCTTCTTGAGTGTTGCTCGAGCTGCACTCATCCAGGCAAGTGGAGAGTATTCCATCACACTCCTGCCTTGTGTCCTTGTGGATGGTGGACAGGCTTTGGGGGGTCAGGAGGTGAGTTACTCACCTGCTCTTGTAGCCACAGTATTTATATGGCTGGGTCCAGTTCAGTTTCTAGAATGTTGACTGTGGGGGATTCAGTAATGGTAATGCCATTGAACGTTAAGGGGTGATGGTTAGATCCTCTCTTGTCGGAGACAGTCATTGCCTGGCACTTGTGTAGCACAAATGTAACTTGCCACTTGTCAGCCCAAGCCTGGATATTGTCCAGGTCTTGCTGCATTTAGACATGGACTGCTTCATTTTCTGAGGAGTCGCGAATGGTGCTGAACATTGTGCAGTCATCCGTCAACATCCCCGTTTCTGACCTGAGGATGGAAGGGAGGTCATTGATGAAGCAGCTGAAGATGGTTGGGCCTAGGACACTACCCTGAGGAACTCCTGCAGTGATGCCCTGCAGTTGAGATAATTGACCTCCAGCCACCACAACCATCTTACTTTGTGCCAGATATGATTCCAACCAATGGAGAGTGTTCCCTCTGATTCCCATTGACTCCAGTTTAGCTAGGACTCCTTGATGCCATACTTGATCAAATGCTGCCTTGATGTCAAGGGCAGTCACTCTCCCCTCACCTCTGGAGTTCAGCTTTTTTGCCCATGTTGGAGAAAAGTTGTAATGAGGTCAGGCACTGAGTGAACCTGGTGGAACCCAAACTGAGCGCCCGTGAGCAGATTATTGCTCAGTAAGTGTTGCTTGATCGCACTGTTGCGAACTCCTTCCATCACTTTGCTGATGATGGAGAGTAGACTGATAGGGCAGTAAGGGCAGTAATTGGCTGAGTTGGATTTGTCCTGCTTTTTATGTACAGGACACACCTGGGCAATTTTTCACTTTGCCGGGTAGATGCCAGTGTTGTAGCTGTACTGGAACAGCTTGGCTCGGGGCGCGGTTAGTTCAGGAGCACAAGTCCTCAGCACTTGATAGTCTCGGAGTTTAGAAGAACATGAGACGGTTTCATTGAAATGTCTAAAATTCTCAGATTTTGGCGGGCTTGATGGTGAGACACGATTTTTCCCATTCCACATTCTAGAGAGTTTGTACGTGGGGAGGTGGGGGGGAAACGGGTTGCAGTCCCATGCTCCGGAGTCGGATATTTTTGATTGAGTGAAGGGGAAATGTTTTCGTTCTAAGGATGGTGAATCTTTGGAATTCTCCAGTGGGGAGGGGAGGCATCGCTGAGTGTACACCGGGCCGGGAGATCGATGGATTGTTGGGCATTGAGGGAGTGAGGATTGAGGTAGATGGTCAACCACAGCCATATTGAATGGGGGGGGGGGGGGGGAGCTGGATTGAGGGCTGTTCCTCGATGTTCTATTTTTCTGTCTCCCCCTCTACCTCTGTGTCTTTCTCTCTTCTCTCTTTCTTTACCTGTACATTTCCCTCCTTCTCCCTCTCCCCCTCTCTCGCTCTCGATCTCTCTGCCTGCCCTGTGGCGAACTGTAAATGTGAACACGCTCGGACTGTGAACTGCTGTTATTTCCTGCGGTCATAATGGGCACTCGTTTCCTGGAAATACGACTTCACACCTACACACGTGACCCAATTAGAAACATTCTGCCGACATAGGTCTGACATTTAACCTTTCTGTAAATTCCACGCTCGGAGATCAGCAGTGACCGCACTGCAGAGGCGGCTTAGTTTAGTGATGGGGAGAATAATCCCACCCCTCCCTTTACCCAGTCTGCAGCAAGGAGTGGTGGGCCTGTCCCAGGAACACCCAGCCCACAGTCCAGCTTGCAGAGGGGCAGGAAGCCTGGTCGTTCTGGAGGGTTGGCTGACAGGAACACTCACTCTGGGGAAATTGCAAAACTCAAGAACCTGAGACAACAATTAGCCAACACACTGCATTCCTGATCTAACCACATGACTGCCGGCTCACACACACACACAGCGTGGGTTGGATTAATGCCCACAGAAAGGGTTTGCCAGTGACACCCACAAATTAAATAAACTCCCCACACACGTCGAGAGTGAATACACACAAAAATGATGGAACTGCCTGGCCATCATGTGTACATGTTGGGCCCCATTCTCCAGAAAGAATTCTATTTTTAAAAAAATGTAGAGTATCCAATTAAGGGGAAATTTAGCGTGGCCAATTCACATCTTTTTGGGTTGTGGGGGTGAGACCCACGCAGACACGTGGAGAATGTGCAGAAATAATTCTAAGTGTGGTAGCAAGCGGGAACTGCCACGGACTTCTCGGAAGCTCGGTCTGGTCAGGCCAGCAGCACGGTGAAACGTTAATTGGTCCACTTAACGCAAATGAAGGCTCACCATCCAATTCACCGGGACCGCGCTCGCCAACCCCCTGCTAACAAGGTCGAGCAGCACTTAAACAGCACTTGCACAGCCAACCCCATTCAGCTCGCAGCCACCGTGCCAAGACATCCAGCCCCAAGATTTGGGGATGCAGACCTAGGGAGGCTCCTAGATGCAGTTGAGGCCTGGAGGGATGTACTTTTCCCCCCAAGGGGAGGGTGAGCCACAGGGTAGCCAGTGCCACCTGGGATGAAGTGGCAGTGGCGGTCAGCTCAGGCACTGACTAAGAGGACTGGTCCAAAGAGGATTGGTCCCACAGTGCAAAGATGCGCAGGTTAGGTGGATAGGACATAATAAATAGCCTTTAGTGTCCAAAAAGGTTGGGTGGGGTGCTCTTTCCAAGGGCCGGTGCAGACTCGATGGGCCAAATGGCCTCCTTCTGCACTGTAAATTCTTTTTTTTCTTTAAAAAAAAAAAATAATTTAGAATACTCAATTCATTGTTTCCAATTAATGGACAATTTAACGTGTCCAATCCACCAATCTTTGGGTTGGGGGGGGGGGGGCGCGAAAACCACGCAAACACGGGGAGAATGTGCAAACTCCACACGGACAGTGACCCAGAGCCAGGATCGAACCTGGCACCTTGGCGCCGTGAGACAGCAGGGCTCACCCACTGCGCCACCATGGTGTCTCCCTGCACTGTAATTTCTATGAGATAATTCTATAACCCTTCCTTCACCACCACCCCCCCCCACCACTGTGAACCACGCGAGGGGCTAACGATGCTCTCTGTGTGTCTCCGCAGGAGAAGCTCTCTCACAATCGCGGGAGAGGGCCCAGACCGGTGGAGGGGTGCCGGACATAAGAATACTCATGACCTTTAAGATACGGGCCCTGGGAGGTGGCAGGGTGGCCGAGGACAAAGTGGTCACCAATGCAGAGGTTGGCGCACGCTGTAGAGGTAAGGATCCACCAGGCCCCACCGGAGGACCTGTCAAACGTAAATTGTTAATGTCTTACTGACTGACCCATCTCTCTCCCACTGACCACATGCCCATTCTCCTGCAGCTTCTCAAGCCGACGGCTCCGGCCCATCCAGGGTGGCCCCAGCCTCGGCTTCCCAGGAGACCACCTCGGAGGAGAGCCTCTAGGAAGCCACAATCGATGTGTCACAGCTGTCACCCCTATCCTCCACCAACGCAGAGGCACAGGGCGTGACCTTCCTGCCTCGTTACACTCACGCTCAAGTGTAACAAGGCTGGTGAATAGTGGGAGAGGCCAAAAACGAGAACTGCACCAGGCACCAAACAGTTTGCAATGCAACTGGCCCGCTTCCCATAGGCAAAATCGGGATCTCGCCGTAGCGAGAAACCATTATCACTACTTAAGCCCAATTTCCATACAATCGATGGGAGCCACCCCTTATCCAACGGCCTCCCCTCATTCGTTGGCCTCCCCAGCAAGTGCTCACTCTGGCTCCAATTAGTACTCCTTTTGAAAAATATGAACCTGGTGGAAGGGCTCCTGTGGGGAGCTGAGGAGGGGAGTACCATCTTTACTCACAGGCAAAAAGCCCGGGGGCACTGGGCTTGCTACCCCACTGCTCGGCGGGGGTGGGGGAAATAGGGGGTCAATCGCTCGTGGTACCACCACGCCAACCCTGGATCCCAACCCCATTCCGGGGGCAACCCTTGTCCCTGCCCGCCTGCCCCACCAATTACCCATAGCCCCACCGACTGATATGGCCTCTGGCTGTGCGGCTGAAGGCAATCGCTAATAGGGAATTGGCAACCGTGGTTAAGTGAGCACTTGACACATGCCAAGTGGATTCCCGTGGGTAGGCGGGCCATGTAGCATGTGCGAGTCAGTGCCTAACATTCCAATCGCACCTTAATGCCTGGACAGTGTACCTGAACACTGTGGGAGGCAACACCACACACGCAGCAGCGAACATACAAACACCCAGGGGATGGGACACAGCTCCTGGACATGACCACAGCCGGAACATGGGTGGGTGCCACAGGGAGGGGGGGTTGCCTGGAGAGATGTGCAAAGGGACCGGGGGTCAGCCCGCATTGCGGAAGAAAGTGACAGAGGCATCATAATGATTGTGCAAAAAGTTGTTTAATGTGCTGTACAATACCCCACTCCCGGTAGTGCCGCCGCCCCCCCCCCCCCCCCCCCCAACCCCCAACCTAACATTAGGGAGTGGCCGGGACATTCAGAGGGAGATGTCAGCGACAGTCCAGCAGGTCTATAGCTGATTGGAGGATTCCCAGAAGCTGCGGGTGCAGGAGATGTCGGCGGCAATGAGTGGCACCGAGGCCAACACTGCTAGGATGGTGACCGCAGTGGAGAGCCTGGTGAAAAGCATTGCGCAGTCGGTGACGGCCATGGCTGAGGGTCTCAGCAGAATGTCCTGCTCACTGGGCGATGTTACCCAGTGCCAGGGCGACCTTGATGAATTTCTGTGGGATATGTCCCGCTCTCAGATGGGAATGGCCGAGGCGCTGCAGAGCATGGCCCAATCACTGAGGAGCATCGCTGAGGGCATTGGCAAACTGGAGCAGACATTGGGGAGCCGCCAGGGCTGGCAGAGCAAGATGATGCAGGGGCAGCCGAGGCTCGAACCAGCTGCCACTCCGTTCCAAGGTGAATCCCATGGACCTATGGACACCGACCGGGAGGAGGGGGCGCTGGGTGCCAACCTGGACCCATCCCATGGAGTGGGGATACTGGCCACCAGCTCTCATGAGTTCCACCCCTCTGATGAGGCAGTGTCTTGCAGTGATCTCTAGACGGCAGCACTAGAAAGGGGTATATAAGACAGACTCAATCCGAGTTCCCGCCTCTTCGTGTGTATTGTGACCAGTGACAAGAGGTAGATAAAGTTAGCTCAGAGTGCAAGTGTAGTTAATCAGTTATTCTTATTCAATCTTGTCTATTTGATATCTAGTAAAAGTATTAGAAAGAGAACAAACTCACAGTTTATTTGTTTAAGTTACTCAATTAATAATTTGCTTTCATTGGAAGACTATGCGTATTAATCAACGAGCTTAAGAGCATCTCGGTCAGAAGCAAATGGATAACTTTTATTACAGCAAGTAATATAACATGGTGCCAGGGAATTGAATTCAAGAAAGCTTTCTAGATAGATTAGATAAGAATTAGCAAGAAAAAAAAAGAGAAATTTTGTACCGACTATTCGGCTTTGAAAGGCTTTGCAGCATTCAGATCCCTCGAAGAACAATCGACTCGATGGACCATATTCAAGCTCCACATCAACTAAAAACTACCGGTAATCTTAACTCAAATTGGAAATTTTTCAAACAGTAATTCCAAATTTACCTTGCGGCACATGATTTGACCACCGCTTCTGAAGCTAGAAAAATAGCACTGCTATTATCCATGGCTGGATAGCGGGCTATTGAAATATACAACTCTTTCATTTTCTCTGAAGGGAAGGACAAAAGCAAATTTAGTTTGATAGTCGCAAAACTTGACGACCACTGCAAAACACAGATAGGGGAGATCTTGGAAAGATTTAGATTTCACAAAAGGCTGCAGAAACATGGCAAACCGATCACCAAATTTGTCACCGACCTAAAATTGCTAGCACAGACATGTGACTACGTAGATTTGCATGATTCGCTGACAAGGGATCAAATTGTATATGGCCTATGTGATGAAAGATTAAGGGAAGCATTATTAAGGCAAAACAATTTAACGCTGAAAATCGCGTTTGAGAAATGTATATCTCACGAACAAAGCAAGAATCAATATCTAGAATTTTATCACCGTGAAAAGGGCGTGAAAGTCAACCACGAGGTCGAGAATGTTAAAATGGTGTCACAGGGCAGCACGGTGGCACAGTGGTTAGCACTGCAGTCTCACGGTGCCGAGGTCCCAGGTTCGATCCCGGCTCTGGGTCACTGTCCATGTGGAGTTTGCACATTCTCCCCGTGTTTGTGTGGGTTTCGCCCCCAACACAAAGATATGCAGGGTAGATGAATCGAACACGCTAAAAATTGCCATTTAAAGGTAGCAAATAAGACGGTCAAGAAGGCACTATGGGTTGAGGTCGTCGACAACCAGAAATCTTCACTGTTAGGTGCTCAGGCCTGCAAGAACTTGCGGCTTGTTCAGAGAATTTTTATGAATACTCAGGATATATCACACGTATGGCAGATGAGATCCAGCAGATACTTCAAGAATACGCTGACGTATTTGGAGGTATGGGTACTTTACCTAACCAACATAAGATTTTGCTGAAAAAAGATGCAAAAGTTCCAGCTCCTTTGCGCAAGAGGCTAAAATTAGAGCTAGAAAGGCTACAGTCACAAGGGATCATATCCAGGTTCACGCAACTGACTGACTGGGTCAGTTCAATCGTTTTGTGTTAAGAAACCATATGGACATCTCAGAATCTGTTTAGATCCAAAGGATCTGAACAAAAATATTTGTACGGAAAATTAACCTATCCCTGAGCATGAAGAGATAACGTGCGAGATGGCGAATGCTCGCATTGTTACTAAACTCGACGCTTCGCAAGGATTCTGGCAGATGCAGCTTGATGATTCAAGTAAATTGCTTTGCACGTTCAACACTCCATTTGGACGCTTCTGTTTTAACCACATGCCTTTTGGGATCATCTCCACTTCAGAAATTTTCCACAGAATAATGGAGCAGATGGCTGAGGGTATTGATGGTGTAAGAGTCGATGTCGATGACACAATAAGATGGTCACCAACAGGTGACCATGAAAAAGGTGTTTCAAAGAATCCACCAGTATGGATTGAAACTAAACCACTCTAAGTGCACGTTTGCACAAACATCTTTAAACTTCTTGGGAGATGCAATATCACCTCAAGGTGTCGGACCAGATGATGCTAAAATTTCTGCAATCCAGAACATGAAACAACCACAGGATAAAAAGGCTGTGTTCAGATTTCTGGGCTTCGTAAACTTCATGGGAAAGTTCTGTATCCAACCTGTCGACGAGGACGTCAGCTTTACACAATTTGATAAGGAAGACCACTGAATTCGAAGGAAACAGCATCACCAAGATGAATGGGTGCATCCAAGTGACAGCTCCAATTCTTACTTTCTTTGACCCAACTAGAAGTACCAGGATCTCCACCGACGCCAGTCAAGACGGGATAGGTGCAATGCTTCTTCAACAAAATGATCAATCAGATTGGGTTCCAGTTGCATATGCATCAAGAGCAATGACTACCACGGAGTGCAGGTTTGCACAGGTCGAAAAGGAATGACTGGGACTGCTCACAGGAATAATGAAATTCCATGACTATGTGTATGGGCTTCCTATATTTATAATGGAAACAGATCACAGACCATTAGTTCACATAATAGATACGAATCTGAATATGACTCCTCGCCTACAATGCATAATGATGAAGTTAAGGAGGTATGACTTCACCTTGGTCTACATTCCAGGAAAGGAACTCATCATAGCTGATACGTTATCAAGATCAATTGACACTGCAAGTTCACCACCAGAGTATATTGGACACATCGAGGCTCAAACGCAGTTATGCATGGAGAATCTTCTCACCATCTGATGAGAAGCTACAACTGATTCGTCAAGAAACAAAGAAAGATGCAACTTTGCTAAGAGTGATGCGCCATCTCCAGCCTGGTTGGCCAAAGGACGATGTCCACAATATCAGAACATACAGACAGAGCTAACAGCATTTCATGGACTATTGTTAGGCAATTACCAAATTGTCATTCCGCTGAGTCTACACTCAGAGATGCTATTCATTAGGGACATCTCGGAATCGAGAAATGCAAGAGGAGAGCACAACAGGCAGTTTACTGGCCTGGCATCAACAAAGAAATAACTGACATGATCATGACATGTGACACTTGTCAGAAACATCAACAGTGCATAGAGACACTTCAGCAGCACGAGTTAACAATGTCACCGTGGACAAAATTTGTTTCATGCTACGGGTCGTGACTATGTTCTAATCATGGACTACTATTCAAATTTTCCTGAGGTTATGAAACTTCCGGATCTTACGTCTTCATCCGTAATAAAGATTTGTAAGGAAACATTTTTGAGACATGGGATTACACATACAGTAATGTCCAATAATGGTCCTTGCTTCGCGAGCTGGGAATGGACAGAGTTTTCCAATCATTACAACTTTTGTCATGTGACTTTGAATCCACACTTTCCACTGTCTAATGGGAAAGTTGAGAAAGGTGTTCACATCATCAAGCAACTCATAAACAAGGCGAATGACTCACAATCAGACATTCACTTGGCTTTACTATTGTACCGAGCAACACCATTAAGCTCAGGGCTTTCACCGGCTCAGGTGCTCTTTAACAGAGACATTAGAACGTTACCTGTAATTCGACTCAAGGATCCTGATCATTCATATGTCCTCAACAAAATCAAAGAGCAACGCACTAAACAAAGGCAGTATTATGATCAGCACGCGATTCAGCTCAAACCACTGACAAAGGATGACACCGTCAGACTGAGAAATCCAGAAGGAGGATAGTCTGCTCCAGCCACAGTACTCAGGCAAGCAGCACCGCTATCCTACATCGTAAAGTCTGCAGAGGGAGTGCTTTTTCAACGTAATCGGCGAGGCCTACTGAAGGTGCAACTTCAAACACCAGTCTTTCCTACGTTGAATCTAAATGAATCACTTATTAGACAAACCTTAATTCACAACAAAATACCAGACGACATTCACAAGGACATAAAAACATCCACACCACTCCAGCCAAGAAGATCCAATAGAAGAAGAAAACCCAACCATTTAAATTTATAAAGATTGGACTCATTAATAAAATATTAATTGGCTTTGTATAAACATCAGTATCGCTACAACTTGTACAGATATTCACATCATTGTTTCTTATTGTACAATTTTCTTTGAACAGTAAAGAAAATATGTAAAAGAGGGGGGGGAATGTAGTGATCTGCATATCCGCATATACACAATGGGTTAATGTATAGTCATAACAGCTAAGTGATCACTAGATGGTAGCACTAGAAAGGGCATATAAGACAGACTCAATCCAAATTCCCTCCTCTTTGTAGTGACCAGAGGGCGAGAGAGTTAGCTCAGAATATAGTTAATCATGGTTATTCTTATTCAATCTTGTTTATTTAATATCTAGTAAAGTATTGGAAAGAATGAACTCACAGTTTATTTGTTTGTTACTTAATAAATTATTTGCTTTCATTGGAAGACGACGACTGTTAATCAACATCGAGTTTAAGAACATCTTGGTAAGAAGCAAATGAGTAACATATATTGCAGCAAGTAATATAACAGGTATAAAGAACCCATGATTGGTTCCTGCATGGGTGCAGACGGCTCTGCTTTTTGAGGAGCAGACTGCTTTGCATCTTTGAGAGCCTCGGGAGTTGAGCGTGCCCAAACATGCTGTGGAGAATTTATCTTGAACTCTGATGGTAACCGTGCTCAATTACCGCAGGGGAAAGGTGAGCACTATCTTACCACATTTTCAAAGCCTTGTCCCGCCTCCACTGGTGGGGCTTATAAGAGCCATCTAGTTATGTCTTGTAAGGATCCTCCTGTTTAAACCTGGTCTCCCTTGTGCATTGCCTTTATTTTCTGTTTAAACTTGCGTGCTTGGACAGATGCTGGGACTTGGATTTGTTTATTGTCACGTGTACCGAGGTACAGTGAAAAGTATTTTTCTGCGAACAGCTCAAACACTACATGAAAATAAAATAAAATAATATGAAAATACATAAAAGGGCAACACAAGGTACACAATATAAATACATAGACACCGGCATCGGATGAAGCTACGGGAGTGTAGCATTAATTCGGTCAGTCCATAAGACGGTCGTCTAGGAGTCTGGTAACAGCGGGGAAGAAGCTGTTTTTGAATCCGGAAGCTGTTTTTGAATCTACGCCTTTCAGATGGACTGCACTTTCAGCAAAATTGGACAGAATAGCAGAGGTGCTTTTGGTTTGACCTTGGGACACCTGGGCAGATGTGCTGTTTAGTATGGTCCAGTAATGCCATATTTTGATGGACTTGGCTGGCAGCCAATAGGCTACTTATTTTCCCGTGTCTTGGCCCATAGTCTGTGCTTGTTTTCTTGAATGTTCTGCCAAACTAAGGCTACATTTCGTAGAGTGAAGTTCACTTTTTAATTGGAGAGGCGTAGTTCTCATTTCTCTCTCTCCACAGCCAGTTAAACCTGCAGGATGATCCAGGCCAGCTGCAGGCATGGTGGGTTATTTGAAAACCTCCTTTTAAAATCTGACAATTGGAGAACTCCAATCTTACCTCAGGCGAAGCTGATAATTGCAAATTCTGACTGAATACACATGGCAGAATGTCCAGTCCAACTAGTAGCTTCCAACACTCCTCGTCCTGAGAAGGTAACCGACTCCAAAGACTTGCACACTTTTTTTTGTTTTGTTTCGATGCTTGTGGTGGTACTTCTTGATGACATCTGTCCTGAAAGCCAGGTTGCCTGTTGGTAGTGCAGCAAACGTGAATTGGGAAGATGCATCGTCCTGCTATGGCATGTCATTGTACTGAGCTGAGCAGTAACAGTGTCTCTCATTTGCAGAGTTGTACCATGTCGTCCCAGTCGTAGTTCCATTGGTGTTTTTGTCGACGTTGTTGCCTTTGGTACGCTTCTTGCTACTGTCTTTGATGTTGCTGTTGTGGTGGTTGGTTTTGTTGCCGTGTTTGCTGCGCTCAAGGACCACACTCTGGATAATACGAGTCCTTCACACGGTTACTCGTGTTAGCGTGCTTTGTGGTATCTGCCGTCTCCTTGAGCGTGCCGTCACTGAATTTGCAGCGCTCCCCGTCTGGAGTCATAGAACATAGAACATTACAGCGCAGTACAGGCCCTTCGGCCCTCGATGTTGCGCCAACCTTTGAAACCACTCTAAAGCCCATCTACACTATTCCCTTATCGTCCATATGTTTACCCAATGACCATTTAAATGCCCTTAATGTTGGTGAGTCCACTACTGTTACAGGCAGGGCATTCCATGCCCTTATTACTGAGTAAAGAACCTACCTCTCACATCAGCACGGTAGCCTTGTGGATAGCACAATTGCTTCACAGCTCCAGGGTCCCAGGTTCGATTCCGGCTTGGGTCACTGTCTGTGCGGAGTCTGCACGTCATCCCCGTCTGTGCGTGGGTTTCCTCCGGGTGCTCCGGTTTGCTCCCACAGTCCAAAGATGTGCAGGTTAGGTGGATTGGCCATGGTAAATTGCCCTTAGTGTCCAAAATTGCCCTTAGTGTTGGGTGGGGTTACTGGGTTATGGGGATAGGGTGGAGGTGTTGACTTTGGGTAGGGTGCTCTTTCCAAGAGCCGGTGCAGACTCGATGGGCCGAATGGCCTCCTTCTGCACTGTAAATTCTATGATAATAATCTATGATAATCTGTCCTATATCTATCACCCCTCAATTTAAAACTATGTCCCCTCGTGCTCGACATCACCATCCGAGGAAAAAGGCTCTCACTGTCCACCCTATCTAATCCTCTGATCATCATGTATGCCTCAATTAAGTCACCTCTTGACCATCTTCTTTCTAAAGAAAATAACCTCAAGTCCCTCAGCCTTCCCTCATAAGACCTTCCCTCCAGACCAGGCAACATCCTGGTAAATCTCCTCTGCACCCTTTCCAATGCTTCCACATCCTTCCTATAATGCGGCGACCAGAACTGCACGCAATACTCCAAATGCGGCCGCACCAGAGTTTTGTACAGCCGCAACATGACCTCATGGCTCCGAAACTCAATCCCTCTACCAATAATAGCTAACACACCGTTTTCCTTCTTAACAACCCTCTCAACCTGGGTGGCATCTTTCAGGGATCTATGTACATGGACACCAAGATCTCTCTGCTCATCCACACTGCCAAGAATCTTACCATTTGCCCAGTACTCTTGTCTTCCTGCTATTCCTTCCAAAATGAATTACCTCACATTTTTCTGCATTAAACTCCATTTGCCACCTCTCAGTCCAGCGCTGCAGCTTATCTATGTCCCTCTGTAACGTGTTACATCCTTCCGCACTGTCCACAACTCCACAGACTTTAGTGTCATCGGCAAATTTACTCACCCATCCTTCCATGCCATCCTCCAGGTCATTTATAAAAATGACAAACAGCAGTGGCCCCAAAACAGATCCTTGTGGTACACCACTAGTAACTGGACTCCAGGCTGAACATTTCCCATCAACCACCACCCTTTGCCTTCTTCCAGCTAGCCAATTTCTGATCCAAACTCATAATCACCCTGAATCCCATGCCGCTGTATTTTCTGCAATAGCCTACCGTGGGGAACCTTATCAAACGCTTTACTGAAACCCATATACACCACATCAACTGCTTTACCCTCGTCCACCTGTTTGGTCACCTTCTCAAAGATCTCAATAAGACCGTGTTGACTATCTCTAATTAAATTATTCCTTTCCAGATGATTGTACATCCTATCTCTTATCAACCTTTCCAAGACTTTGCCCACAACAGAAGTAAGGCTCACTGGTCTATAGTTACCGGGGTTGTCTCTACTCCCCTTCTTGAACAAGGGGACAACATTTGCTATCCTCCAGTCTTCTGGCACTATTCCTGTAGACAATGATGACATAAAGATCAAAGCCAAAGGCTCAGCAATCTCCTCCCTAGCTTCCCAGAGAATCCGAGGATAAATCCCATCCGGCCCAGGCCACTTAACTATTTTCACACTTTCCAGAATTGCTAACACCTCCTCCTTAAGAACCTCAAGCCAATCTAGTCTAGTAGCCTGTATCTCAGTATTCTCCTCAACAACATTGTCTTTTTCCTGTGTGAATACTGACGAAAAATATTCATTTAGCACCTCTCCTATCTCCTCGGACTCCACGCACAACTTCTCATTACTGTCCTTGACTGGCCCCATTCTTACCCTAGTCAGTCATTCTTTTATTCCTGACATATCTATAGAAAGCTTCAGGGTTATCCTTGATCCTACCTGCCAAAGACTGCTCATGTCCCCTCCTGGCTCTTCTTGGCTCTCTCTTTAGATCCTTCCGAACTGACTTGTAACTCTCGAGCGCCTTAACTGAACCTTCACGTCTCACCTTTACATAAGCCTCCTTCTTCCTCTTAACAAGTGATTCAACTACTTTAGTAAGCCATGGTTCCCTCGCTCGACCACTTCCACCCTGCCTGACAGGGACATACTTATCAAGGACACGCAGTAGCTGTTCCTTGAACCAGCTCCACATTTCCATTGTGCCCATCCCCTGCAGTTTCCCTCCCCATCCTATGCATCCTAAGTCTTGCCTTATCGCATCATAATTGCCTTTCCCAGCTATAACTCTTGCCCTGTGGTATATACCTATCCTTTTCCATCGCTAAAGTAAATGTAATCGAATTGTGGTCACCATCACCAAAGTGCTCACCTACCTCCAAATCTAACACCTGTCCAGGTTCATTTCCCAGTACCAAATCCAATATGGCCTCGCCTCTCGTTGGCCTATCTACATACTGTGTCAGGAAACCCTCCTGCACACATTGGACAAAAAAGGACCCATCTAACATGCTCAAACTATAGCGTTTCCAGTCAATATTTGGAAAGTTAAAGTCCCCCATAACAACTATCCTATTACTTTCGCTCCTATCCGGAATCATCTTAGCAATCCTTTCCTCTACATCTCTGGAACTTTTTGGAGGCCTATAGAAAACTCTCAGAAGGGTGACCGCCTTTCCTATTTCTGACCTCAGCCCATACCTCCTCAGTAGACGAGTCCTCATCGAACATCCTTTCTGCCACCGTAATACTGTCCTTGACTAACAATGCCACCCCTCCCCCTCTTATACCACCTTCTCTGAGCTTACTGAAATATCTAAACCGCAGTACATGTAACAACCATTCCTGTCCCTGCTCTATCCAGGTCTCCGAAATGGCCACAACATCGAAGTCCCAGGTACCAACCCATGCCGCAAGTTAACCCACCTTATTCCGGATGCTCCTGGCATTAAAGTAGACACACTTTAAACTACCTTCCTGCCTGCAGGTACACTCCTGCAACTTTGAAACCTTACTCCTGACCTCACTACTCTCAACTGCCTGTATATTGGAGCTACAATTCAGGTTCCCAGACCCCTGCTGAACTAGTTTAAACCCTCCCGAAGAGCATTCGCAAATTTCCCCCCCAGGATATTGGTACCCCTCTGGTCCAGGTGTAGACCATCCTGTTTGTAGAGGTCCCACCTACCCCAGAATGAGCCCCAATTATTCAGGTATCTGAAACCCTCCCTCCTGCACCATTCCTGTAGCCATGTGTTCAACTGCTCTCTCTCCCTATTCCTCGTCTCGCTAGCACGTGGCATGGGTAACAACCCAGAGATAATAACTTGGTTTGTTCTCGATCTAAGTTTCCACCCTAGCTCCCCGAATTCCTGCCTTACATCCCTGTCCCTTTTCCTACCCATGTCATTGGTGCCTATGTGGACCACGACTTGGGGCTACTCCCCCTCCCCTTAAGGATCCTGAAAACACGATCCGAGACATCGCGGACCCTGGCACCTGGGAGGCAACACACCAACCGCGGGTCTCTCCCGTTCCCACAGAATCTCCTATCTATCCCTCTAACTATTGAGTCACCAATGACTAATGCTCTATTCCTCTCCCCCCTTCCCATCTGAGCAACAGGACAGACTCTATGCCAGAGACCTGTACCCCATGGCTTACCCCTGGTAAATCATCCTCCCAACAGTATCCAAAGCGGTATACTTGTTATTCAGGGGAACGACCACCGGGGATCCCTGTACTGACTGCTTCCTCCCAGCCCCTCTCACCGTCACCCATCTATCTTTATTCTTTGGAGTAACTACATCCCTAATGCTTCTATCTATGACCACCTCTGCATCCCGAATGATCCGAAGTTCATCCAACTCCAACTCCAGTTCCCTAACGCGGTTTCTGAGGAGCTGGAGATGGGTGCACTTCCCACAGATGAAATCAGCAGGGACACTGACGGTGTCCCTCACCTCAACATTCTGCAGGAGGAACATTGCACTGCCTTCCCCGTCATCCCCTCTAGATAAAACAAGAAGAAGAGCAAGCGCCCAACTTATATACAGAACCTACCTGATTCCCAAGCTGCACTCCGGCTCCCTCTCTCTCCCGCTCCCAGAAATGAAGGCCGCTGGAACCTGGGGGTAAGTTTAAGCACTTACCTGCTTCCCAAGCTGCACACCGGCTCCCTCTCTTTCCCGGAAATGAAGGCCGCTGGAACCTGGGGGTAAGTTTAAACACTTACCTGCTTCACAAGCTGCACTCTGGCTCCCTCTCTCTCTCTCTCTCTCCCACTCCCGGAAATCATGTCCGGCTTACTTGAATCAGCTTTGGCTTGTCGATGCTCCCCGTCTGGAGTCTGGGCTGTTTCACCTGAGTCAGTTTTGGCTTGTCGATGCTCCCAGTCTGGAGCACCTTTTGGTTCACCTGAATCAGCTTTGGTTTCTTGACGCTCCCTGTCCGGAGTCATTGCAGGCTCACTCGAGTCAGCTGAGGTTTCTTGATGCTCCACGTCCGGAGTCAAAACATTCAGGAATGCATTTGCTTGTGGAGAGGCTCGAGCGAATGAGGTTTGAATTAACGTGGTGTCACCAGTGGTCTCACTGTGATTGTCGAGTCCCTCTGTACATTCTAGCTGAGGTCTGTCACGTTGCACATCTGGTATGCGAAGTGTGATGCCGTCGTCACTTGTCTCACATACAGTGGGTAGAGCCTCAGTAGCTTCTTGTCGTTCACTTGAGCTGGGTAGACCGTCAGAGTCTTCTTCTGGTGGCTCAAACAATCTGGGTGGACTGTCATAGTCTGCTTGCTGTGCACGTGAGCGTGGTAGTCTGCTTGCTGTGCACGTGAGCGTGGTAGACTGTCAGAACCTTCGTCTTGTTCACTGGAGTGTGGTAGACTGTCATAGCCTGCTTGCTGTACACTTGAGCGTGGTAGACTGTCATAGTCCTGCTGTTGTTCACTTGAGCATGGCAGACTTGCATTGTCTGCTGCTGGTTGCTCAGAGGTGGTTGCTGGACCCCCATGGTCTTTTTCATGCAAGGTCTGCGCTGTGGAGTCTTGCGTGCCTTCCATCGTGGAGTCCGTCCATGAGCTCACTGTGGAGGCTTGTGTCACTCCCTCTGTGGAGTCTTGCAGCTTTCCTTGTGTGGAATCGTGCATTGGTCTCGCTGTGGAGACTGTCATCACTTCTTGTTCATGCAAGGACTGAGCTCTGGAGTCTTGCATTGCTTCTATCGTGGAGTCTGTCCACGAGCTCGCTGTGGAGTCTTTCATCGCTTTCTGTGTGGAGTTGGGGACCCTTCGCGGTGCTTGAACTACCGTGTGGCAGCAGGCCGCTCTCTGTGGGCTTGTACCGCTCTCTGTCTCTTGGTGTCAGGCCGCAGCATAATCCTGCACGAGTCGGGATGTCGTATATGCTGGGCTGAAGATCCGAAGAACACATCCGCGTCGTGTCGGATTCTTCACTGTACAACACATCTCGTTGCGGTTCGGATTTGGTACTGGGGTCGCCATCTCCAATAGTGAAATCATCGTCTGAGTCGTAGTCTTCTAGGACCATATCATCACGTTTGTGTCGGAGCTGGCATTGGGCTTGCGACGTCCAAAGAAGAATTCAAGGTCTGAGTCATAGTCTTCAAGGGCTGCATCATCTCTTTCGGCGGTGCTTACTGCTTGTTGCAGGGTTCTGCAGCGGTTACTTTCAGCTACTGGTCGAATTTCAGGCATTGCGCTGTCGTTCCAGGTGAAAGAATCTGGTTTTGAGGTTTTAAAATTTCCCTCCCTGGTTTTGAGACATTTTCCCTTTAAGTGGGCGTGGTCCAGGGCCTCTAACGTCACAACGCTTGAGACATGGAGCGTAGGAAGCGATTGCACATGCGCAGATCGCTGTTCCTTTACTTTGCGCATTTCTCTCAACTGCGCTTGTGCGGTACCTTTTCCAAGATGGCCGCTGATCAAAATTGCTGTTTGTTTCTCCGGGACCTCGGCCTCGTGGTGAGTACTGGCGCCTCTCTTACCATTTTCTGTTGGTTTGTTTGTGTTTTCCTCGCAGTATTGTTCGAATTTGTCCAGGACTGCCTGGAAGTCACTCCGGTTTTGCCCTTTGGAGAACTTGAATGTTTTGAAGATTTCTTCTGCTCTGGCACCCGCGATGGTGAGCAGAAGCTCTGTCTTTTCAGCACCGGCCGCATCTTGTAGGTCGGTGCTACCAGGCAGATCTCAAACCTTTGCCTGAATGCCTGCCAGTTTGCACTGAGATTGCCGTGGCACCTGAGCCGCTGTGGAATCGGAATCTCGATCATCTTGCCTGGGTGTTGTTGCTGGTTGTCACTGTTTGCTGAGTTGTAACTATATGGATTTAAACAGCCACTCCTGGGTACCAGGTTTTGTTATTCTCTTGATGTAGCACAAGCTGCTTCCTTGATGTGCACTCTGACAAAGGCAGGTTCAGATTTGGAGATAGCTTTAACACGTTTATTAAACTATTTACAATTCTCCTACTTGGATTCGACGCTACAGTTAATCCTGCTATAGCTACTCAGACTGACGAACCAGTCTGCTACAATCCACGTGGTGTGTGTGATGTTCAATCAACCCTGTGTCTGTACTCACCGAGTGTCTCCACTGGAAAGAGACTGAGCATGTGTGATGTGTCCTTTTATATGAAAATGAAAATCGCTTATTGTCACAAGTAGGCTTCAAATGAAGTTACTGTGAAAAGCCCCTAGTCGCCACATTCCGGCGCCTGTTCGGGGAGGCTGTTACAGGAATTGAACCGTGCTGCTGGCCTGCCTTGGTCTGCTTTCAAAGCCAGCGATTTAGCCCTGTGCTAAACAGCCCCGTGAAAATGAAAATCGCTTATTGTCACGAGTAGGCTTCAATGAAGTTACTGTGAAAAGCCCCTAGTTGGTGTAATGCCCTCCTGTGGTAGTGTCACCTCTATGTGTATCGTGAATGCCCATTGGTTCCTGTCCTATTGGTTGACTGTCTATGTGTCATGTCTCTGGTGTTCCCTCTAGTGTCTAGATAGGTGTATATGTACATTAACCCTTTGTGTACACAGTGATGTATATCACCACACACGGTAGCACAGTGGTTAGAACTATGGCTTCACAGTGCCAGGGTCCCAGGTTCGATTCCCGGCTTGGGTCCCTGTCTGTGCGGAGTCTGCACGTTCTCCCAGTGTCTGCGTGGGTTTCCTCCGGGTGCTCCGGTTTCCTCCCACAAGTCCCGAAAGGCATGCTTCTTGGGTGAATTGAACATTCTGAATTCTCCCTCAGTGCACCTGAACAGGTGCCGGAATGTGGCGACTAGGGGTTTTTCCACAGTGACTTCATTGCAGTATTAATGTAGGCTTACAATAAAGATTATATTAAAAAATATATCGGTTGCGCTGTTAGTTAAAATGTAGCAGCTCAGGTACTTTTTTAAAAAACATGGTGGCCACAAAATCTTTGGCCTCTGCCCAAGTGGGCAGATGTTTAACGGGCTGGATTCTCTGCGGCATGATTCTTGGTGGTACGCTGTTCGCTGGCAGCGGAATGGTCTCTGCCCGCCGCTCATCAATGGGATTTCCTACTGACGCCATGGGAAAACCACAGGCAGGAACAGAGAATCCCAAAGGCCAGAGAATTCCGGCCAATATCTCTCCCAAAAGACTGCCTGCTGACCTTTTCCCGCCACACGGCACCCACTCCAAAATCCTAGAAATCCCTCCCTAACAGCACTGAGAGTATACCTACATCACACAGTTGGCAGTGGTTTTAAGATAGCAGCACCCACCCCTATATCCTGGAAATCCCTCCCTAACAGCATTGTGGGTACACCTAAACCACACGGGTGGCAGCACCCTCTCCGAACTCCTGAAAATCCCTCCCTACCAGCACTGTGGGTATGCCTACACCACATAAGATTATTGAATTTACAGTGCAGGAGGCTATTCAGCCCATCGAGTCTGCATTGGCCCTTGGAAAGAGCACTCTACCCAAACTCACACATTCTCATAGATAATGGCATAGTGTAGGTTAGATGGCTTTTGTTTCGGTGCAACATCGTGGGCCGAAGGGCCTGTACTGCGCTGTATTGTTCTATGTTCTATTCTCGTAAGCTAGTAACCCCATCCAACCTTCTTGGACACCAAGGACCAATCCACCTTACCCGCACATCTTTAGACTGTGGGAGGAAACCGGAGCACCCGGAGTAAAGCCACGCAGACGCAGGGAGAACGTGTAGACTCCGCACAGACAGTGACCCAAGGATGGCAGCAGTTCAAGGCAGCACCTGTTCCTAAATCCTGTCCAACAGCACTGTGGATATACACACATCACACAGACAGCAGCGGTTCAAGGCAGCAGCGAACCCAGCACCCTCTCAAGAGGCAATTAGGGATGGGCAATAAGTGCTGGGCCTGGCCAGTGACACCCACAAACTGAGACGCAAACTGATTTGAAGACTGTTGAGATAAGACATCCCCTTTAGGTTCTGTGGCAGGACCCATGATGTCATCAGCTTGTTTGACATCTGGGCCTTGGACCACTCGTTTGGGATTGGTGGGGAGCCAGCTCCATTTGATCAGTTCAAAGAGCCCTGATGCAGCTTGAAGGTTTTCTCGGTTCTTCTCACTGCCAGGGGCTCAGAAGCTGAAGGCTCTCTGGTTTAAAAGACAGGCAGCAAGCTGAAACGTGAAAGAGATCTCGGAAATGAGAAAGTGCAAACCGTTTTATCTCAGGTCTGTAACATTACTTTTCTGTCGGAGGGGCTGGAAGAGCTCAAATTGAAGCTTAAACTGAGAGCATTCTTCAGAGTTTCAGTTCAGTAATCAGGCAAACGAAAGGTCTGCAAATGTTCTGATTTAAAGCCCAGTAATATCTCAGGGAGCAGAGGCTCCATCTGGTGGTACAGGGTTGGAATTGAATCTACCCAAATCCTGTGTAAAATGCCATCCAGTGGTTGAAGGTCAAAGCTGCACCGACCTGACTCTCTTGAATGTATTCCTGGAGGCCACAACCGCAGCAGCGAAGATGGACCTCAAACATTTTCTCTTAATTCTCACTTCTTAAAACACTCTCCATCCCTTACCATGCGTCTGTCTTGTGTGTTTGGGTGGGACAGTGTATTGGGGCGAGGTAGACCACTGTCCTGTTAAAACAGTTTCTTAATGGTTTACTTATAAATCTGTGTCTGTAACTGAGCAGTTAGGGGTAAATCTCAGGAAAACATGAATTATTGATTAATTCACTTATGTTGGTACTCGGAGGTTTATGAGGCTAGAGCTCACCGTGCACTTGCCCTGGGTGTCGTAACAAGATGCATAGCCATATTCAACCAAAACAATTAAGAATAGAGTGTTCATGAGGAGCTTTTTATTTAGAGACATATACGGTTACCCATCTCAGGAATGTTTGTGATAGAATACAATATTTTCACACATACACACAAGAATGCAGACACACACACACACACCCACCACAAACAGCAGAGGAACTCGTGAGCTGACATCGCAGAGTAAAAGGTGGTGATTTAAATTGGGAGCCAAGCAGCCTCATGACAGCTTTGGTCTGGTTCATCTACACGGGACGCGACAGAGCTGGAAAGTTCCACACTTTCCTGTCCTACTAACCCACTCTCCTCCACCCCACCTGGGGGACACCGCCACCTCAGCACTGCCCCAGCTCAGTTTTCCATGTTGAACATGTAGTTGAGGAGGTCGACCACACGATTGCTGTATGCAAACTCGTTATCGTACCTGTGGAGAAGTGAAACAAAAAACCCGGTTAATCGTCCTCTCAAAATCTTCCTGTGCACCTTTGCAAGCGCCTAAACCTCCTTTTTGTAATATGGAGACCAGAACAGTGCACAGTGCTCCCAGTGCAGTCCAACAGAGGGATATGGAGACCAGAACTGTGCACAGTGCTCCCAGTGTGGTCTAACCGAGGGAGTTGGAGACCAGAACAGTGCACAGTGCTCCCAGTGTGGTCCAACCGAGGGAGTTGGAGACCAGAACAGTGCACAGTGCTCCCAGTGTGGTCCAACCGAGGGATATGGAGACCAGAACTATGCACAGTGCTCCCAGTGTGGTCTAACCGAGGGATATGGAGACCGGAACTTACAAAGATGGATATGCACAAGTGACAGCTGTAGAATGGGAGATGGGATAGGAATAATTTGTGGGTCGCACAAGCCCCAGGAAGGGCCAGATTCTTGGATCGGGTGTTGGTTTTTAAGTCAGCTCTCGGCAGCTGTTTGAACAGAAACCAGCAGCAACAGCCCCACCCACCGTTGGATAGCAGAATGAATGATTCCTCTACCCCCCCTTTCCTGCAATTGAAGCATTTTACAGCAAGGAGAGCAGCACGCACAGCAGGGACCTAGTGGAGTCACACTTGGTGCTGAGCAGAGTTTTAGAGGGGAAGGGGGGGGGGGGGGGGGGGGCAGCTGGAACTCACCAGGAAATTAGCTTTACAAAGTTGTCATTGAGAGAGATCCCGGCGCCAGCATCAAAGATGGAGGAGTGAGTGTCTCCCACAAAGTCAGAGGAAACCACCTGGATTTAGAACACAAAATATCATCAGGAACGGGATGGCTTCACAAACCACCTCCCCCCCACTCCCACCACCAATCGCTTCCCACTACAACACCACTCTAGACCTCCGCCCCAAACCCCACCCTGACCTCAGCACATCCCAAAAACCAACCACAGCCAATGAAGGACTGTTTCTGAAGTGAGGTGGCTGTTGAAATGTGGGAAACGCAGTGGCCCATTCGCACACAGCACCATCTCACAAACAGCAATGCGATAACCACCCAGGATGTTCGTCAATGGATGAATATTGGGCCCAGGACTCCAGGAAAGAAATCCTTCCCCCCACCCCCCCCCCTCAACTCTTCTTCCAAATAGTGGCCTTGGGATCTTTTACACCCACCCGTGGGGGAAGACAGGGGCCTCCCATTGGAAAAAAAAGGAACTTCCTATTATGGTCCCCCCCATGCACACCGTGCTTCACACACATATACATAGAATCCCTAGTGTAGAAGGAGGCCATTCAGCCAGTCAAGTCTGCACCAACACCACCCCCCCCCCCACCTCTCGAATGAGGGGGCTCAATCTCCCACCCTAACCCCATAACTCCACCTAACCTGCACATCTTTGGACACCAAGAGCAGTGAATTCCACAGATTTACAACCCTTTGGGTAAAGAAGTTCTTTCTCGAATCAGTCCTAAATCTGCTCCCCCTTTGAGGCTATGCCCCTAGTCCTAGGTTTACCCACCAGTGGAAACAACCTTCCTGCTTCGATCTTATCTATTTCCTTCATAATTTTGTATGTTTCTATCAAGTTTCCTCCCATTCTTTTAAATTCCAATGAGTATAGTCCCAGTCTACTCAGTCGCTCCTCATAAGCCAATCCTCTCAACTTCAGATCAAACTAGCGAATCTCCTCTGCACCCCCTCCAGTGCCAGTACATCTTTTATCAATAAGGAGGCCAACACTGTACACAGTACTCCAGGTGTAGCCTCACCAGCACCCTATACAGCTTTTTTAAAAAATGTGTTCATGGGACATGTGCGTCGCTGGCTGTGTCAGCATTTATTACCCATCCCTAATTGCCCTGGAGGGGGCAGTTAGAGTGAACCACATTGCTGTGGGTCTGGAGTCACATGTAGGCCAGACCAGGTAAGGACGGCAGATTTCCTTCCTTAAAAGGACATTAGTGAACCTGATGGGTTTTTAAGGACAATCGGCAATGGTTATATGGTCACCATTAGATATTTAATTCCATCACCTGCCGTGGTGTGATTCGAACCCGGGTCCCCAGATTATCACCCTGGGCCTCTGGATTATTAGTCCAGCAACAAGTCCACTATGCCACTGCTGCAACATAACCAACTTCCTCCCTGTTTTTGAACTCTTATCCCTTTAGCAAATAGCAATGGAAGACAAGAAGTCCATTTGCCGCCTTAATTACCTGCTGCACCAAACCAACTTTTTGTGATTCCATGCACAAGGACACCCAGGTCCCTCTGCACAGCAGCATGCTGCAATTATTTAACATTTCCATTTTGCTGTTGTTCGTACCAAAATGGATGACCTCACATTTACCAACATTGTACTCCATCTGCTAGACCGTTGTCCACTCACTTAAACTATCTATATCTCTCTGCAGATTGTGTCCTCTGCACACTTTGCTCTACCACTCATCTTAGTGTCATCTGCGAGCTTTGACACATTACACCTCCAAATCATCTCTGTAAATTGTAAATAATTGCAGTCCAAACGTATTGGGTTACGGGAATAGGGTGAAAGTGAGGGTTTAAGTGGGTCGGTGCAGACTCGATGGGCCAATTGGCCCCCTTCTGCACTGTATGTTCTATGTTCCATGAGCCCTGAGGCACACCACTAGCCACTGATCGCCAACTAGAAAAACACCAATATCCCCACTCTTTGCTTTCTGTTAGTTAACCAGAGTGGGGATGTGCTTTTCTTGTTGGTGATGCTATCCAGGCGAAATTGCCCCAGTGAAGCAGTTTGAGTCTGCCTCGTTGAATGTTTTTAAAGCATAGATAGATAGATATTTGAACATTCAAGGAATTAAGGGTTATGGTGAGCGGGCGGGTAAGTGGAGCAGAGTCCACAAAAAGATCAGCCATGATCTTACTGAATGACGGAGCAGGCTTGAGGGACCAGATGACCTACTCCTGCTCCTAGTTCTTATGTTCTTATAATGCTTAGGCCAGTACTGAATGTTTAAACTTTGGCTTTTCAAGTGTTAATAAATTCAAGGTTCCTGTTGGCTTTTACAACCTTCTGAACTGGTCTGGTCACCTTCAATGTTTTGGTAAACACTAATTGCAGGTGTCTCAGCCCCTGCCTCCCTATCAGAAACAAGCCCCCGCCTCCCTATCAGAAACAAGCCCCCATCCACATTGCAGCTCTTGTCGCACATAAAGGATTAATGTTCCCCCATAAAAGATCAACTTCTGTCACGGCTGGTTAGACCACAGCAAAATATTATACCGATGAATGATATGAAAATCACTTATTGTCACAAGTAGGCTTCAATGAAGTTACTGTGAAAAACCCCTAGTCGCCACATTCAGGCACCTGTTACGGGAATTGAACCGTGCTGCTGGCCTGCCCTGGTCTGCTTCCAAAGCCAGCAATTTAGCCCTGTGCTAAACAGCCCCTGACTCCTATAGAGTGCATTTGCTTTCAAAGATACTGAAAACTGAATCTAAACACTGTTAATAACTTCATTCCCCACACTCGGGCTGCATTCTCGTCAGAGCTCAGAGGAGGCCACCCCCTCTGCCCATCCCCCTACTCCATCCACAGCGAGGAGGCCAGGCACCACTACATATCCCCCTACTCCATCCACAGCGAGGAGGCCAGGCCACACTACATATCCCCCTACTCCATCCACAGCGAGGAGGCCAGGCCCCACTACATATCCCCCTACTCCATCCACAGCGAGGAGGCCAAGCCCCACTACATATCCCCCTACTCCATCCACAGCGAGGAGGCCAGGCCCCACTACATATCCCCCTACTCCATCCACAGCTAGGAGGCCAGGCACCACTACAACTCCCCCTACTCCATCCACAGCGAGGAGGCCAGGCACCACTACATATCCCCCTACTCCATCCACAGCGAGGAGGCCAGGCCCCACTACATATCCCCCTACTCCATCCACAGTGAGGAGGCCAGGCCCCATTGCCCATCCCCCTACTCCATCCACAGCGAGGAGGCCAGGCCCCACTACATATCCCCCTACTCCATCCACAGCTAGGAGGCCAGGCCCCACTGCATATCCCCCTACTCCATCCACAGCGAGGAGGGCAGGCCCCATTGCCCATCCCCCTACTCCATCCACAGCAAGGAGGCCAGGCCCCACTACATATCCCCCTACTCCATCCACAGCTAGGAGGCCAGGCCCCACTGCATATCCCCCTACTCCATCCACAGCGAGGAGGCCAGGCCCCATTGCCCATCCCCCTACTCCATCCACAGCGAGGAGGCCAGGCCCCACTACATATGCCCCTACTCCATCCACAGCGAGGAGGCCAGGCCCCACTGCATATCCCCCTACTCCATCCACTGCGAGGAAACCAGGCCCCATTGCCCATCCCCCTACTCCATCCACAGCGAGGAGGCCAGGCCCCACTACATATGCCCCTACTCCATCCACAGCGAGGAAACCAGGCCCCATTGCCCATCCCTCTACTCCATCCACAGCAAGGAGGCCAGGCCCCATTGCCCATCCCCCTACTCCATCCACTGCGAGGAGGCCAGGCCCCACTTGCATACCCCCCTACCCCATCCACAGCGAGGAGGCCAGGCCCCACTACATATCCCCCTACTCCATCCACAGCGAGGAAACCAGGCCCCATTGCTCATCCCTCTACTCCATCCACAGCAAGGTAGCCAGGCCCCACTTGCATACCCCCCTACCCCATCCACAGCGAGGAGGCCAGGACCAACTGCCGATCCCCCTACCCCATCGGGCTGGTTTAGCACAGAGCTAAATCACTGGCTTTGAAAGCAGACCGAGGCAGGCCAGCAGCACAGTTCAATTCCCGTACCAGCCTCCCCGAACAGGCGCCGGAATGTGGCGACTAGGGGCTTTTCAAAGTAACTTCATTTGAAGCCTACTTGTGACAATGAGCGATTTTCATTTCATTTCACAGCGAGGAGACCAGGCCCCACTGCCATCCCCCTATCCCATCCACAGCTAGGAAGCCAGGCCCCACTGCCCATCCCCCTACCCCATCCACAGCTAGGAGGCCAGGCCCCACTGCCCATCCCCCTACCCCACCCACAGCGAGGAGGCCAGGGCCCCATCCCCCTACTCCATCCACAGCGAGGAGGACTGGCCCCACTGCATATCCCCCTACCCCATCCACAGCTAGGAGGCCAGGCCCCACTGCATATCCCCCTACCCCATCCACAGCTAGGAGGCCAGGCCCCACTGCATATCCCCCTACTCCATCCACAGCGAGGAGACCAGGCCCCACTGCCATCCCCCTATCCCATCCACAGCTAGGACGCCAGGCCCCACTGCATATCCACCATCCTCCTACTCCATCCACAGCGAGGAGACCAGGCCCCACTGCCCATCCCCCTACCCCATCCACAGCTAGGAGGCCAGGCCCCACTGCCCATCCCCCTACCCCACCCACAGCTCAAAGGTCAGGCCCCACTGCCCACCCCCCCTACCCCATCCACAGCGAGGAGGCCAGGCCCCACTGCCCATCCCCCTACCCCATCCACAGCGAGGAGGCCAGGCCCCACTGCCCATCCCCCTAACCGTATCCACAAGGGGGCCAGGCCCCAGCTACATCCCCCTACCCAATCCACAGCTAGGCGGGCAGGCCCTACTTCACACTCTCCCAAACCCATCCACAGCTAGGAGGCCAGGCCTCTCTGCACCCCCCCCCCCACCTCAAAACCCATCCACAGCTAGGAGGCCAGGCCTCTCTGCACCCCTCCCCCACCTCAAAACCCATCCACAGCTAGGAGGCCAGACCTTTCTGCTGCCCCCCCCCCCCACCCCACCCCATCCTTCAGAGATAGAAAGGGGTACCGCCGTCCGGCACCTGGTGGTCTGTGTATCCCAGGATTCCTTTCAGTGGCCCCTCAGAGGCTTTCTTCACAGCTTCCTTGATCTCAGCGTAGGAGGCAGACTTGGCAAGGCGGCACGTCAGGTCCACGACAGACACATCAGCTACTGGTACACGGAACGCCATCCCAGTCAACTTCCTAGAGGGGGAGAGAGAGACACTGCTGAGATTATCTGACATTTCCTGTTTTATTTAGGATCTCCAGCATGCGTGGGTATTTTGCTTTTAAACACAGGAAGACCGCAGCCCAATGTCCCCCGATTCTATTGATGCCACCTCAAAGTTTACCAGATACAGGATGCGGCACCTTCTGAACATTCACGCCCTCCACCGGTGACACACCATCGATACCCAGATCCCTCTGCAATCTCTCCCCATTTAAATAATTTGCTGCTTCCCTATCCCTCCCCTCAGGAGGTGAACAGTCCCAATTTCTTGTAAATGTCACGATGGGCAAGGTCACATTGACCAACTCCTCGAGGGCACTCGTCGAGATCGCACACAAAGTGGCCTGGCCAGGCTCGGTTCCTGGTTACCTACCCATTGAGCTCCGGGATGACTTTGCCCACGGCCTTAGCAGCACCGGTGGAGGCTGGGATGATGTTCTGGTTGGCACCTCGCCCATCGCGCCACGCCTTGGAGGAAGGGCCATCCACAGTCTTCTGGGTCGCAGTGTACGCGTGAACCGTTGTCTGTCATGAAGCATCAGAAGAGACGCAAAGAAAAATCGGATTACACAGAAACCAAACCGAAAGAGAAAAAAAAAAAAATGGAGCAGAGCGAACAACACAGAATCAGACCATTCGGCCCATCCCTCGTGATTCTGCCCCACGCGAACCTCCTTCCAACCCCCTCATCTCCCCCCCCCCCCAACCTGTCGTCACCATTTCAATCTATTCCTCGCTCCCTCATGTGTTTATCAAGCTTCCCCCCCGAAATACTCAACACTATTCACCTCAATCACTCCCTGTGGGAGCGAGTCCCCCATTTTCTGGGAAAAGAGGATTCTCCTGAATCCCCCATTGGGCGATCAGTGACCGTCACATATCAACGGCTCCGAGTTCCGGTCTATTCCACGTCTTAAAGGAAGGATGTGCAGGCTCAGTTTCCCTAGAGACCCTCGCACAACTACAAAAACGATCCATCTCCAAGTTTCAAAAGTCTCAACCACCTCTCCCAACCTCAGCACCGTTTTTGTTTTTGGGAGAAGGTGGGGGGGGGGGGGGGGGGGGGGGGGGGGGGGGGGGGGTCGTCCAGAGAGTTTCAGATTTCCGCTTCCGCTCGTGAGAGGATCCGGACTTCACCCCCGAATGGCCTGGCACCAATTTGAAGCTTCCGCCCCCCTTGTGTCATCACTCAATCCCCCACCCAAGAGACTGCCTCTCTCCAAACGACCTCATCAAATCTTCGAGTTGCTTCAATTGTAGAGGAGCTGGGTTACATTGCACCTGGAGCCCTGGGTGCAGATTTGGTCCCCTTACCTCAGAAAGGATATTATTGCCATCGAGGGAATGGGAGGAAGGTTCACCAGGCTCGCTCCGGGGATGGCAGGCTTACAAAGAGAAACTGGGCCGGTGTTCTTGAGACATTCGAAGAAGAACGAGAGGTGATCTCATTGGAACTTACAAACTAATTAAAGGGAACAGACAGGGGTCGATGCTTCCCCTGGTCGGGGAGTCTAGAACCAGGGGAACTATTTCAAAATGGGGAGGGGGGACCGGGATGAGAAGAAATGTCTTTACAGAGACTTGTGAATCTTTGAGAATCTCAACCCCAGAGGATGGTGGAAGCTCAGTCACGGAGTACGTCTAAAGCAGAGATCTGCAAGGGGCTACAGGGATAGTGGGGGTATAAAAGACATTAAACGTCCAATCAGCCACGGTTGTATTGAATGGCGGAGCAGGCTCGATGGGCTGAATGGTCTCCTCCTGTGCCGGTCTACCTCATCATTTTAAAGCTCATGGATTAGATCATGCCTTAACCCTCGAGCCTGGCGGGAATACAAGCCTCGTATAATCTGAACCAAGGTCATCCTCACTGAGATCGGGGATGATTGCAGAATTCTCTCGGGAGCTGATCATCAAACTCGATCACGGGTCTGGGACCGTTGAAGGATGTTGCACAATTCTGGTGTCTAACGACAACCAGAGAGCGAGCCAAGACAAAATCCTTGCACCAGAGACAGGGCCCTCACGACCATTCCCTGGGTTTAATTAATGTCGCATCAACCAATCTCGGCTTGGAGACAGACTCACCATTAAACCTTCGACGATTCCAAAGTTATCCTCGATGACCTTGGCAAGCGGGGCGAGGCAGTTGGTAGTGCAGGATGCATTACTGGGGAGAGACAGAGTTAGTATTTAAACGTTGGTGTCACAACTTCAGAGTCCACCTTGCATCACTTCCTCTTTCAATCTCCTCGCCACCACCGCCCCCCCCCCCCCCCCCCAATCGCCAATTCGGTTCACCAGAAACAGCTGACAAAACTGACCTGCTTGCATCGAAGGCGCACCTGCCTTCCTGCCACTCCTGCACCCCCAAACCACAAGCAACTAAGTTAACGACACACCGTACAGCAGTGGGTGGGCAACCGGTGACCTGGTTCGGGGGGGGGGGGGGGTACTCGCGGCCCATGTGGGCTCGGAGTGCGAGTCTCCGAGACATCGCGTTGACCGCTACCCATGGTCACGGCTGTCGCATTCCGCTGGTTTCTACCTGCGGACCTCCCAGGTGGCAGAGAGCAAGACCACGCGCAAGTGAAATGAGGTATCCACTGATCGTGCACTACCATTGACAGAGAACCATGCCCTCCCTCTGCGTCCAAGTCTAAATAACTCTTATTTTTACCACTTATGGTTTGATTAATGCAAGAATGGTAAAGCATTTTAATTTTTACAAGGTGCAGACTTGATGGGCCGAATGGCCTCCTTCTGCACCGTAGGGATTCTAAGGCGGTGGCTCACCACCACCTTCCCCGGGGGCAATTTTGGATGGGCAATAAATGCTGGCCTACCCAGCGACGCCAAAATCCCACTAAAGCGGTCAGAAATGTTCAGTCATTCAAGGCTGGGACGCAGGAATAATCGCAGGTTATTTGAAATGCATTTACAGGATGTGGTGTTGCTGGCTGGGCCCAGCATTCATCATCCAACCCTGGTTCCCTTCAGAAGGTGGTAGTGGGTTGCTTTCTTGAACCACTGCAGTCCCATGTGGTGTAGGTACACCCACAGTGCTGTTAGGGAAGGGTTCCAGGAGTTTGACCCAGCGACAGTGAAGGAATGGCCAATATATTTCCAAGTGGGCAGCACGGTAGCACAGTGGTTAGCGCTGTTGCTTCACAGCTCCAGGGTCCCAGGTTCGATTCCCGGCTTGGGTTACTGTCTGTGCGGAGTCTGCACGTTCTCCCCATGTGTGCTTGGATTTGCTCCGGTTTCCTCCCACAGTCCAAAGCTGTGCAGGTTAGGTGGGGTTACTGGGTTGCAGAGATAGGTCGGAAGTGTGGACTTAAATAGGGTGCTCTTTCCAAGGGCCGGTGCAGACTCGATGGGCCGAATGGCCTCCTTCTGCACTGTAAATTGTGTGAAGTCAGGATGGTGAGTGACTTGGATGGAAACCTCCAGATGGTGGGGTTCCCAGATATCTGCTTCCCTTGTCCTTCTAGATGGTAGGGCGGCACAGTGGTTAGCACTGCTGCCTCACAGCGCCAGGGACTCAGGTTTGATTCCGACCTCAGGTAACAGTCTGTGCTGATTTGTCTGTGTGGAGTCTGCACGTTCTCCCAGTGTCTACGTGGGTTTCCTCCGGGTACTCCGGTTTCCTCCCATAATCGAAAATGGTGCAGGTTAGGTGGATTGGCCATGCTAAATTGCCCCTTAGGGTGGGGATCCAGGGCAGGGGACTGGATCTAGGTAGGGTGATCTTTCAAGTGTCAGTGCACACTCGATGGGCCGAATAGTCTCTTTTTACACAGTAGGGGTTCTGTACTAGTGGCCGTGAGTTTGGACGGTTCTGCCGAAGGAGCCTTGGGTGAGTTGCTGCAGTGCATGTTGTAGATGGCACACACGGCTGCCACCGTACGTCAGCGGTGGAGGGAGTGAATGTTTGTGGAAGGGGGAGCAATCAAGTGGGCTGCTTTGTCCTGAATGGTGTTGAGCTTTTTGGAGTGTTGTTGAAGCTGCACGCATTCAGGCAAGTGAAGAATATTCCATCACACTCCTGACTTGTGCCTTGTAGATGGTGGGCAGGCTTCGGGGAGTCAGGAGGGGAGTTATTCGTCTCAGGATTCCCAGCTCCTGACCGGTTCTTATAGCCACAGTATTAATATGGCTGGGTCCAGTTCAGTACAACCCCCGGATGTTAACTGTGGGGGATTCAGTGATGGTAATGCCATTGAATGTCAAGAGGCGATTGTTAAGATTCTCTCGTCATTGCCTGGCACGGCACGAATGTAACCGGCTTCTCAAGCCTGGATATTGTCCAG